>NC_137893.1:108200903-109405512 GCF_963455335.1 Martes martes | reverse complement strand
TCCATAACTGTCATTATCTGCCAACTTTGTAAATTCTGTTTACTTTCTATGAACTAAACATAAAAACTCACACAAATTAGACATTACTTTATGTGCTGTTTTTGAAAACTGCATTGTAAAAGATGGATTAAAAATTACAGTTTATCAGTGTTCTGAAGGGGAAAGGAGTTCAAGATAAAGAAAGTGTCATAAAAGGTGAAAAAGAGAGAGAAAGAGAGATATAAGAAGGTCACATTCTTGGCAAGAGAAAGAAATAAGGTCTTGAGTTGTGGATCTGGGATCTGGAAAGATAAAGATAGCATCACTTGCCCTCATTGCATGAGGATGAAGAGACTGACCTGGGTAGAAAAACAAAGAATAGAAAGACACATATGGAGAATTACTGGGGTTCAATTCATGGCAGTTTAAGGGTGAAAGGGAATAATGGGAACTAGGATAGTTTTCCCTCCCCCAACCAAAATCTTGTATTTAGTTCAAGAAATAGAAGGGAGAAGGAAAGAACGGAATCTCTCCCTGCCCCCCCACAAGAAAATTATTGTGGGAGGCAAGCCAAACTACCCATGCACACCTTCAGAGTTCAATTTCCCTATAGAACACCTGCTGAACCTATCCTAAGAAAACGAGGAGAAACAGTGGACAAATAGTTATCTCCAAGTCTAAGGCTCTGAAACTAGGGTAGGAGCCAGGGCGACCCTTTAATCATGAGTGGTTTCTGCAAAGGAATCACCTTAAGGAAGGTCAGTGGAGATGCATGCTGAAGGGGCCAGGGTGGTGCACTGGGACGGTTTCCCAAGCATCCCCTCAAGTTCCTTTTGGCAGGAGGAGAGAAGGTTCTGTCTTAAGGCAGAAATATTATAAAAATAGTGTGGATGGAAATGGAAATGGAATCTGGTTCTTCTTTAAATACTCAGCAAAAGCAAATCAGCAACAAAGAAAGGGGTCAGATAAACCCAAATAACAGATGGCACTAGTCATTGAAAATTGCCAATCTCAATACAAAATTTAGTAATAAAGGCAAGAGCAAAATACCAAGAACCACCCAAAATAAAAGATGTGGCAGTACAGGTACAAGCATGGTGAGCCCAAGGCAAGAAAATGGAAACCCACTGCACCAGCTTTGGAGCAGAAGCATTTCATAATATTCGAACAGAATCAGGGGAAGAAAGGGACTTCCAGGAAATGAGGTTTCCCTGGTTCTTCTGATAAGAGTATAGGTATTCAAAAAACTTTTAAAAAAGATACTACTTATATATTTTTTGCTTATAAAATACAGATAAGATCATCTATTTTATATGTTTATTGTGAGGATTAAGCAATCTTTCAAAGCATTAAGCATAGTGTCTAGCACCCAGTGAGTGTTCAGTAGGTGTTAACACATGTCAGTTATTACTATTATTACCATTATTATGATTTAAAAGTAACATTTAAGATAAAAGAAAGGGAAAAGCAATAAGGAACACTGTAAATAAGGACTAAAATGAAGGGAAGGAAGAATATAGTGATTTTCAGTTTCTCAGAAACCAAAGAGCATAATAATCTTCACGGAAAGAAAAATCCATCTACCTAAAGTAGTTTTTTAAGAGAAAGGGTAAATTTAGGTCATTTCTATAAAGAGAAACTTCCCTTTGCGTATGCAGTTTGACACAAATAAAGTATCCCAGTTTAATATTTTAATATAGTTGTGTCCTTGTTGGAAATGATATTCTTCTCCCCTCCCCAAATCACGCTATTCAAAGGGAAGAGCTGCTCTCTCCTCTCCGCACAGCCATCCCACATCCCACCATGTCAACTGGTCCTGAACTTCCGGCTGAAATGCTGAGGCACATCTTAAACACTGAAAGTTTCTGAAGCTTGAGAGAACTAAGAAAAAGCTCCCTGATTTGACCAACAGATTCATTAATGGAAAACATGCACTTAGTATTCAAGTAATCTTATTGTTATGTAAAATTATTTTCTTAAATCGGATGCATATTTGTATGGGATGAAAGCATCATGTCATATAATTATTATAATTTTTGTCGAGTTAAATTAATTTGAAATAGTGTGATAGAGCTTAATACACATTTTACCTCTTGTAAAACACATTAGAATACGATTAGTATGCAGTACTCCATCTCAACTGGAAAAGAAAGAAATCAGTGTGACCAATGGAAATGTTATTTGCTATTAACTAGCTGAAACAGCGGCAGGTCTAAAGTATCTGCATCTCATTTTGGATTTAATTATTGCAATAACATCTCATTTGCTTCAAGGTATTACAATTATCTCCTGTTTTAAATTGAAAGGTATTTTAGAATGAATGCAGTTAATGATGCAAAAGGTTCAAAATGTCCAGAGCATTGAGCTTTAAAGTAGAACAACCTACATTTTAAACAAATCCTTACTCAAACAGTGCATGTGAAATGCATTTCCTTTCGTCAAAACCCCAGTGTATGTGCCAACGAGTGAGGTATAAGGATTTTTTTTTCTGATTTCAATGCTATTAAGCAGGAAAATGACATTAGGTACAGATTGATAAAAGGCATTGACATTAATCAAGCTCTAAAAAAAGCTCAGTTTCAGAAGTTCATAAGATACATTTTGAAAGTATGAAATATTCACTTAATTTTCTGTAAGACAAAACTGTTTAAAAAATGAAATCAAATGAAGCTTCAAATCTGATATATATCAACAGCAAGCCATCATCTTATTCTTAATTAGCCATTCTTGAAATAATTTAAAATATATATTTTTAAAAATATTCGGCACAGATGTCATTGGTTAGGATCTTTTAAATTCAAGACTTTTTTAATTAGAAGTATCTTTAGTTTGTGTGTTTTAAAGACCTAACAGTGTAAGATGATCTAAACTTCTATTAACTTTACAGACTGTATGCATCCATGAACTGAACCCTTTAGAAATCTCACTGAAGTAAATTATCTTCTTTGGTAGAGATATGTGAACAGGGGACAGAATACACAGAAGCAGCTCAGGTTAGGGTGGACTTGGCCACTGGGCATGGGGGGAAATGGCTTCGGGCCCAAGAAAATGTTTTAATTTCTTGTATAATCAGAAGGAGAAAAATGAATATAATCTACCTTGGGTTATCTCTCTCTCTCTCTCAGAGAAAGAAAGACAGAGTGACAGTTCTGGGGTTTCACCCTATTTAATGCGGTTAAAAAGTGAGGGAGCCAGGTAGTCAAATGTGCCTCGGGGACAAGAACGATATGACTCAACTCCAGAGGTTTACATAAAAATCTCATGGATCTCAAGTATACAAGGTATCACTGGCCTCAAACTTACTAGAACACCTCCAGATAGTCTGTCTCTTTGGTCTTGCTCAAGCTCCAAGGCTACCTTGGCTCTTTGTCTCTGCTTCTTTCTATGCCTTGACTTTCCTGCATCTTGACACAGACGTCCCCTTGCACAAATTCTTTGCCCCTGAGGCTCTCTAACCTTCCTGTTCAGATCTCCAGAGAGAACTGACTTAATCTGGTTGTCCTACCTACCAGCCCCATCCCTTTGGCCATCCCTCTTGAGGCCCTGGGCAGGCCCACTCTCTAATCAGGGCAGAGGTGGGGTTGGGAGAGGGAAGGTCAAACTAATCTCTTACAGTTTTACATTGCTGGGGTTCTTCCTAAAAATAATTCACCCCATTTTATCCTTTCATTTACTGTACTAGTTAATGTGATTATAATAACTTGATGAATTTATTTTGAATGAGAACAAAGATTATTTCTCAGTAATTTATAAGTATAATTACTCAATTTATCTCATACTTACAAGAAATTATAGTTTGATCTTCAACCTATTTGATTGGTTATATTAACTGAACGTGCAAATTGGAAGCAATTGATACAAGGGTAAAAGCAAACTCATTTGTTTCTTCACTGAGTATGATTTTTATAATAATAAATTATGTATATTTGAAATAATTTTCATTCCAAATACATACACATATACATATAGACATCACAAATGATTTTACCTCACTCTAACAGAAAATATTTAACTAAAGGAATTTCTTAACTTACATGGATATATAATGCAGACATGGTACTAGGAAGGAAATTATCTATGGAACACAATCAATTCAAGAAGATGTGATTTAAACTCTATTTTGGCTTTGTTTTAAGACCAATTATAGTAAAATCTAACAGATGATCAGGTCAAATGGGCTATACAAAAACAAACAGATGAGCTTTTAGTCACTGTCAGCAAATTCTTTGTTCAACACTATCGTAATTATAATTGAAATTATGGATGGATATAACATTATATATGCATTAAAAAATTAATATCCCTGTTGTGATATTAACATGTAATAAGTGCTTATTACATCCCAGGACTTGTTCTCAGAACTTAATTTATGTATCTCATATTATCCTATAACAAATAATATTATTATCCCCATTACACAGATGTAGATATTAATGCACAGAGATATTAAGTAACTTGCCCAAGGTCAAATAGACAGTAAGTATCAGAGCCAAAATATGATCATGTCCAGCCTTGCTCACAGCCTATGTTCAAACACACTGCTGCCACACAAACAGAGAGATAAGAGACATGCTGAACACATACAGTCACCTCCATTATTTGCAACAAATTTCTCTTCCTTCTCAGCTAGGTATAGCAAAATTTTATGTTCACCAAAGTAAATTTTTTCTGCTTTAACTACATTGCCATATCTTTTACTTCTTTAGCTCATTCTTGATATTTTCAATTTACATATTAACTCTCAAACCAGAAGAATGTTCAAAGTTTAGGAACCTGAGCGATGTAGTTTTTGTTGGTCCACACCCAGAACACCAGGAACAAGGAAATTGTAGGGATGGATATATTAATGTAATATACCATGGCTTATATCTTTTCTTCCCTTTAATCCTGTACTTAGGGATTAGGTTTTATTGTTCACATTTCATTGATGAGAAAAGAAGCTAAGAGAAAATGAGTAACTTATCTAAAAGTAGGTACCTGCCAGTTAGAACATGTGCTGATTATTCTCCATTGACCCCTGCAGTCTCCATTTACCCTCCTCTGTCTTGCCCTATGCCTGAGAGATTGACCTCTACACTTGGGCTCCCTTGCTTAATGGCCTCCAATTGGGGTTGACCAATTGGGGTATTTATTCTTCACTGCCCAATCCTCCCCATGTCCAGCTCCCTCCTTACTGGGTCACAATTTTAGCAATGGCTACATTTTGTAAGCTCTCGCTCCTACAACGTCCTTTCCTTTTGCCTCTGGCTTAGAGGTAGCAACGGTTTCTCTATTGCTAGTGGCAGGCTCTCTCCTTTATCAAGGAACTACCATATGATCCAGTAGTCAGGCTCCTGGAACCCTCTGTTCAACTAGTTCTCAACCTCTAGACTTCTCTATCAATTTTTCTGTAATCTGAGTTTACAGGAAATCCACCCACATCTGATCACCTTGATATCTGATCAAATACCTTAGCCTCACCCCAGCCCCAGGTGGTATCTAATCACCCTAGCCTACCTTCAGCAAGAATCCCATTGAGTCGGATTAGCCAGATACCCTCTTTCTCACTCTCAGTAATTTTCCATCCACTGACACCCACCTTGCGTATTAGCTAAAAATTCCATGTTGTATTTGAAATTGAGCCCAGTTCCATACTGAGGTCCCACTTTCTCTCTTGCAATTGTTCCTCAATAACATCTGTTTTTGCCATTTTAACTACTGTCCAGCTCTGTTTTTCTTTAATGCTAGTTCTCAAGTACTTCCAAGCTCAGGCTGGTAAACCTAATCTTGCCCACTCCTCTAAATAACCCCATTTATTAAACATTCTCCGATGGAAACTTTCTCATTTCCATCTGGCTGACACAGAGACCTAGAATAATTAACTTAGACTGGCTGCATTGTGATTCCTCAAATAAACACATATATTATGAAAAAATAAAGACAGGGAGTTCTTGAAATTAGTCTGCTCCCTTTCAAGACCACTGAAATGCACAGAAATGTTAGAATGACACTTAGAGAGGGAAGCTTCAGAGAATAAGTCAACTATGCCAATTCATTTAGCATGGGGGAGCCATAAATAGCAATGAATGACCATTAAACAAATCCATCACTGATTTGAGCATCAATTCTAGTGGAGAAAATATACAAGTAAACATTGTAGAAAGTGTTATAGAGTGCTATACTTGGGGTGGGGGAAACATAGCTAAGTCAATCTTCAGGCACAGGGAAGTGGTACAACCAAACTGGTCCCAAGAATAAAGAGTAGAGGGGCAAGTAAGAGAGGCAAGAACATACTAGATAAGGCAAACAATAGCTGAGAGATTTGTGATTTGTTCCAGACATAATATGTCAAAAATGCATTTTTTCTCGTAAGTATTCTTAAATGTATTTGTAATCATAAAAATATTTTTCCAGAGTTTCTATAATTTATATTGATATAATTAGAGTTGTACATACATTTAAAAATACACTGTTTATGACATAGCTAAATTACTAAAAAGATGTGATATCTTTCAAGACTTGTTTTTTTTTCACTTTAATTTAAAACCAGATTACAGCTTGTTATAGGATTTTATTTTTTAATGGAATTTTATGTTTTACTTTAATTTACTTTACTTTAAAGTAGGTTCCACATCCAGCATGGAACCCAATGCAGAGCTTAAACTCACAACCTTGAGATGAAAACCTGAGCTGAGATCGAGAATCAGATGTTTAACCAACTGAGCCACCCAGATGTCCCTAAACTTTCATTTTTAATAAAGTGATGTTTTCATATGCAAAAATGCTTAGCAGCCATTTATCAAATCAATGCATAAGTATACATACTTTGGACTCCCAATTAAACTGAACATTTCGGGGTTTTTTTTGCTTGTTTATTCAGAGCAAACCTGTATACTCTGCTTCTCTATTTAGACTGCTCTTGAAGTGAAATAATTTGTTCCTCATGAATTCTGCAGGATGTAAAAATGTGAGATCATTGCAATAAGAGGCTACAAATTATGACCTCAATAGACTTGTAATCTAAAAATTATTGATAGAAATATTTTCTAAAAACAGTGAAAAGCTTCAAAGTAGGTGAATTCAAATTTGGAGCTGTTAAAAATAGCTGCTTCCTAGAGCATGCTGTTCTCTTCTTAACTTTTAATGAACTCTTGAAAGCTCACTTGAGAATGATAATCAGGTTGGCATTATTCTCTAAATGCCCCAAATCTAAAAACAGAGCAAAACTTCTACAATGAAGATACATATGAGTTTAATAGCCTTGATGCTTTAATAATACTATGCTTACCTCAATATTCCAGGAAGTATTTTTCATGTATTTTGTAAAAAGAAAAAAAAAAAAAAAAGAAACAACTTGGGATACCTTTAAATTAAAAGCAGACAAATAGGGGCATGTGGGTAGCTCAGTGGTTTAAAGCCTCTGCCTTCGGCTCAGGTCATGGTCTCAGGGTCCTGGGATTGAGCCCTGCATGGGGCTCTCTGCTCAGCAGGGAGCCTGCTTCCCACCCCCCCACCCCTGCCTGCCTCTCTGCCTACTTGTGATCTCTGTCAAATAAATAAATAAAATCTTAAAAAAAAAAAAAAAAGGCAGACATATAGACAAGAGTATGGAGGTTTCTCAAAAAATGACAAACAGAACTACCACATGATCCAGCAATCCCGCTTCTGGGTATATATCCAAAGGAAATGAAAACAGGGTATCAAAGAGATATCAGCACTCTCATGTTCATTGCAGCACTATTCACAATAGTCAACACGTGGAAACAACCTAAGTGTACATCAGTGGATGAATGGATAAAAATGTGATAGATAAGTCTTGGAGATCTAATACACAGCACAAGGATTATAAGCAAGAAAACTGTATTATAAACATTAAACTTGCTAAGTGACTAGATCTTAAGTGTTCCCACGACGAGAAGAATTAATAATCACGTGACACCAGAGGTATTAGCTAACCCTACAAAGGCAACCATATTGCAATATAAATGCGTCAAATCAATATGCTGTGCACCTTAAAATTACACAGTACGTCAATTTACACCAATTTAAAAAAAATAAATGCAAACAGGGTTTTATAACAACTTACACTTAAAATAGTGAAACGGTATTCAATGGTAAAATATAAATGATCAAACAGTTATTAACAGGTATTAGTGACTGATTTATATACTGACAATACTTATAAGCTTCATGGAAAGGCTTCCTTTATTTTATTTTATTTTTTTAAAGATTTTATTTATTTATTTGACAGACAGAGATCACAAGTAGGCAGAGAGGCAGGCAGAGAGAGAGGAGGAAGTAGGCTCCCCGCCGAGCAGAGAGCCTGACTCGGGGCTCGATCCCAGGACCCTGGCATCACAACCCAAAAGACTTCCTTTAAATGGAGTATTTCAAGAGCAATATAATCTTAATGAATAGGCTTCTTGTATTTAATATTTTAGGAATTTGTAAAAATATCAGTTAAATCTTTATAATAGGAAAGGTTCCCAAGTATAGTCATAATTTATTTTACAAAATTAGTGAAGTGAATAATAATGATAATTTTTTACGTTTCATGTCTGAATCTGGCCCTTATGACAATAAGATGATGCTCCTAAAATTTCAAAGTTATAGTCTTTGGATGACCCATAAATAATGATAGTTTATGGGACAGACTATTTAAATTTTATTTAAGCTTCTTGTTAATTTTTACCAAATTAGGAAGAGCAAAAATATTAAGAACACTACATCATTGATTCTGATGTCAAAAAAATGTTTTGGAATCCACAAAATTTTATATTTTTCCATTATTTTATCTGGAACATTTTTAAACCTATAGCAAAGTTCAAAGAATCTTACAGTAAACAATTTTATACCTACTACCTTGATTCTACTATTAATCTTTTACTATACTTGTTTTCTAAGTATCTATCCATTACTAATCTCTCTAACCAATCATCAATCCATATTATTTCTGATGCATTTAAAAATACACTGGGGCTGTTCATAGCAGCAATGGCCACAATCACCAAATTGTGGAAAGAGCTAAGATGTCCTTCAACAGACGAATAGATAAAAAAGATAGAGTCCATATATAAATGGAGTATTATGCCTCCATCAGAAAGGATGAATACCCAACTTTTGTATCAGCATGGATGGAACTGGAAGAGATTATGCTGAGTGGAATAAGTTAAGCAGAGAGAGTTAAGTATCATATGGTTTCACTTACTTGTGGAGCATAAGGAATAACACAGAGGACAATAGGAGAAGGAAAAGAAAAGTAAATTGGGGTAAATTGGAGGGGGAGGATGAAGCATGAGAGACTGTGGAGTCTGAGAAACAAACTGAGGGTTTTAGAGGGGAGTGGGGTGGGGGGGATGGGTGAACCTGGTGGAGGGTATTAAGGAGGGTACATGTGGCATGGAGCACTGGGTGTGGTGCATAAACAATGAATCTTGGAACATTGAAAAAATAAAATAAAATAAAAAAGTAAAAAAATAAAAAAGTAAAAATACAGTGGGGCACCACGGTGACTCTGTCAGTTAAGCATCCAACTCTTGGTTTCTGCTTAGGTTATGATTTCAGGACCATGAAATCGAACCCTGCATAGGGCTCTGAGCTCTCAGCATGGAATCTGCTTAAGACTATCCCTCCTTCCCCTCTGTACCTCCCCACCCTCATGCTCTCTCTTTCTCTCTCTCTCTAAAATAAATAAATAAATCTATAAATAAAAAAATAAATACATTGACAATACTGAATTGTACATCTGTTTACTGTATTTATTCAAATATTTAAGTTTTTTTAAAAACCTTACAGCTACTTAAAAACATTTTAAATAATATTGCTAAAAGCCCAAGTTTAAAATATTTCAAAAATCATAGGTCTATCTGAATTAAATACTGTGTGAAGTAATGGCCCAAAGTGATACAAATGGCATGCATGTTCTAATTACATATATGTGTATCCAGAAAATAAAAGTAAATCCTACTTATTTTATAATTCAGTCAAATGCTTCAGTCAGAGTCCAATTAGGAAAACAGAAACCACTCTGAATGGTTCCAAAAGACCAAAATATTACCATAGATATTTATTGGTTCTTTTATCTTGGTTGATTACGGATTATCTCACCTTTATATGCATTCTTATTAATGAAATTAAAATACTAAGAAGTTCCAACATTTGACAAAAAGCAGTTCATTGGTTTGCTTTTTAAGTGTCAGATCCCATCCCAGGCAGCTCTTGCTCTATTCCGTGGGGCAGAGGGGCTGCAGACTACTTTACCTATACTCAGATCATCAAGAAGTTTAAATATAATTTGATGAATTGAACAAGTTCACTGAAAGACTATATCTAAAATTAAATTTCACAGACTCTAAGACTATTTATCAATCTTGTCAAGCCAGAATCAATTTTCCCTCATCTCTTTTGCTTCCTGTAGTTCAGGAAAAATATAACACAAACCAAAGACCTCAAGTGTTTATGAACACTATTTCTATCTTTAAAGAGGGATTGGGTCAATGAACAAATGTGAAAAGGAGGATTGTCCTGTTGCCATTGTCTGCGGCACTTGATCTGGGAAACTTCTGATTTCCATTTTTGAGGCAGAACAACAATACTGAACAGCCAATTTAAATGGCTTTCAAAGCACAGGAGAAAAATGAACCTGTGTTTTGCAAGCAGTCTATCAAGAGCCCTGAACCAAGATGCAGTAAAAATGAGATCATTAAATAAAATAAACAAGTTTCAAGGATATACTCTGTTAATTTGAGATGTTGCAGAGTTATAATCATAATAACAAACACCTTGCATACAAAGGCGTTTTTCCCTCTGATTATTTTACTATATACATAGATATCTGTATAGTATTTTACATATGTACAGGTAGATACAGAGAGAGTATTATATATACACAAAAATATGAGAGAGGTGAATAGGAAAAATATGAGAGAGGTGAATAGGTTTCATATGTTGTGCTAGTTCAGCCTGGAGCCCTCTTCGGAGTATGACAGTAGGTCCTCATTTGGGCCAGGTGGAGAAGAACCCTTGAGTGGAGACTCATGGCTGTGGTTAAAAAGGCCGGAAGGAACTAGCAGAGATTTGTGTTTATTTGTCAATCCTGACCAATGAATTAATCTGAAATTACAATGACTATTACTATAGTCATCGGCTGTGAAATATCCAACTAATAGAACTGATTTCTTCATTTTAATATAGTACCCTTTTCAACACTGTAAGATTTATTTCAGAGGCCATTCTTTTGCTGACAAAAATAAATAACTAAATAAATAAAAAGGGGTGCCTGGGTGGCTCAGTAGGTTAAAGCCTCTGCCTTCGGCTCAGGTCATGATCTCAGAGCCCGTATCGGGCTCTCTGCTCAGTGGGGAGCCTGCTCCCCCCTCTCTCTGCCTGAGGCTCTGCCTACTTGTGATCTTTGTTTGTCAAATAAATAAATAAAATCTTTAATAAATAAATAAATGACAGTATCATAATGGGAAGTTCCACTGGTTATTCAAATCATTTCAAAATGTTTTTCATGCTTCTTCAGCATAATAAAGGTATCAATTAGGATACCTACTCCCTTCATGTGATCTGATTTATAGAATTCCTGGACTAAATCTAAAAAATGTTAAAACTATTTATCTTAGCTACAAAGGAGGGAAAGATCCAAATGTTGCTCAATTTCATAACTAACAATTGGTTCATAGAAGGGTTTTCTACTTGTTTTTCTTATACTGACTGAACTGTTTAGACGTTGGTGGATGAGAAAAAAACAAACACGTTCAAAACAAAACAAAGTAACATTGATTATAGTTCCATATTTGTTTTAATGGCAGAAGTTAGAAGAGAAAAATTATAGCAGATCTCTTTTATATTTCCCCATGACTGGGAAACACTAAATTGAATCCAACTCAGCAGAGATTTTCTTTTTAATCTCTTCTCATACTAACTGCAGTAAGTAAAAACCAGAAATTTTCTGCTTTGAAAAAAGACCTACTTGAGGGGCAAAAAAAAAATGTATCATTTGCCTTTAAGAAATATAAATAATTTGGTGGTATATCTATGAAATGCCTACTTGAAAATTTGCTATGAGCACAAATATTTTGAACTTGGAACTCCTGCTGGGCCTCCACACTAAAGCCCACATTCAGGACCACGCTCTGTCCCTGCTCTCTGATCCACACACCTGTATGGGCTTTTGTGTTACTCATACAAACATCTGACTCTGCATTACGGTGATCATACCCTGTTCATATACTCTTTCTTTTACCTCTTCATCTCCTCTAACTCCTGGTTTGTTTGCGTATGTGTGCATTTGTGCATTTTACTGATTTCCTAAAAATGGCAGTGGACATCTTCACCATTAGTTGATAAAGGGAAAATTGGAGTAACAGGTCAAGAGTGCAAATGGCTTTGAAAACCAGAGGCACCTCACATATGCAAGTGTGGAAGACTGCCCTCTGCTGGAAACACTAACTCTACCTCCCTTGGCAGAGGGAACTCCGGTGTGTCTCACTTGTCCATGTCCCCACAGCTGGGAAGACAGCTCAAAGCTGGGTACAGGGTAGGAAGCTCTGCTGTCTTGCTTGATGGCTCTGGGTGGTGATGTGCAATCATTTTCTTTCTCTGTCTTATTTTTTCACTCTAACACACAGTTAGGGGGTTTTGTATTCTTTCTGTGATTGTGTCCATGCCAACAGGTCTGATTTGGGTATCCAAATGAGAGATGCCCATTCAAAGGAACTTATGGGATAGTAAGAGAAGAGATTCTCTGATTAGAAGCAAATGTGATCCAATACCACCAGCTACTGCAGACAATACATTTTCAGCTTCTTCTAAAATTATTCCACATATTAAAAATCTCATCAGCCAAACTATATAGTTTCATTCCCTTATGCCAGTATTCAAAATAAATCATTACATACCAAGAATATCTATTTGATGTTATAAAAATTTTTGAAATACCGATCTCTGAAAATTTCTAGGAACAAATTGGTTAGGTTTACCCTTAAAATTATCTCATTAACATGGCTGTTTTTTTCTCTCTATAGCAGTAATTTATACAAGTAGATATACCAATCTGATAAGATTTATTAGCCTGAAGTATCTGCAAATTGGAAACTCATCATTCAAAGAATAAGTTTTCCCAGTTACTGTTACATAGGGAAAAACTTATGTTTCTTCATATTATAGGACTCAACTCTTCAGGATCTGTGGTCCAAAATACATAGTGGGTAAGGAAATATTTTATTACAAATAAATACTTCTTTTTTAAAAAAAGTGCTTTTGTATTCATTTTGTGAATTTTTTTTTCTGGAGAAAAAAAACACAGAAAAGTTAGAGACTTTTTTGTTGAAGTGAAAAGCGCACTTGACAGCCATCAGAATATCCTGGGAAGCTTTGCACAAATAATATGTGTCCAGACCTACCTAAGAAAGATTCCGACTCAACAAGTCTGAAGCAACATCTTTGATTCTATCCCAGTTCCCTGTGTCCTTCTTGGTTCATATTACATGGTCATCACAAAGGCAAATTACATCATCTCCTCAATGAACCTTACCCAAACCCAAAATACCTCTCCTATTCGTTTTCCTAGCATCCTCTCTCGAACATATTTTCATCCCATTTCTCTTTATTCCCAAGTTTTTTAATGCCCCTGTGCCCATCACTAACCTTCAGAAAGGTAAAGATGATGCTTTATGTTTGTCATGCGGTAAGACAATGATGTCTGTTAAAATAAACAAGAAAATTTTAAAAAAATGAATAGAATAAATGAAGCAAATGAGTTAAGATGATTAAATAAACAAAACAGAGCAATTAATAGGCAATTTTATCTATGAATGAAAGTTTTGTATTTATTGTCAAAAACTTATTTCAATTCTTTGTGGTGTAATTAAAGCTCTTTTTGGTCTTTTCTCATTGGGTTCTATTTTTGTGACTTGAATGATTTCACATTCTTGAATGATTACTGGCTCATTTAAACTTTCTCTAAGACTTGCTTTTCTTTGATTTGCTGACCTTTCCCAGTTTTGCTCACTATCAATCAAATAAAAAGCCCTCAATTTAAAACTGTTCTAAATTGAGAGACAATTCAGAAAAATTAAAATATAATTATTAATCCATTTGTTATAAACTAAACACAAATGACAAGCATCATAATATTTTATAATAGTTACAATATTTTATACTCAATAATTTATATACAGTCTATCTAAATCTATATCCATATTTATCTATGATCCTATATATCCATTTGATCTTTGTGACAACCCTAAATAGTTGGTATTACATTATTAATCCAATTTTACAGACAAAGAAATTCCAGTTTATATTATAACTCATCTTCAGAATATTTGAATATTAATTGGTAGAGCCAGAATTCAATCTCAAGTTCCTCCGCCTGCAAATTCTCTGGCCTTTGAAAATATTCAATAGGGAAGAACTAGTCATGTTCTTCCCTAGGAAGAACAGGACATATGGAATCAGGACAATATGGAAAACGATGAAAGGTATCTGTCTTACCAAATGTTAAAGATTAAATGACAGGTGGCAAGCAATGGCACTGTCCACGAGAAGAATGAACAACCACGCTATACGGTATTTTTCACTGAATAGAAGACAAGGACAACAAAGGAGGATGGAATCCTTTCTGAACAGTGATCACCACTATGCTGGAACAAATGGCTAAGTCATTCCATTAGAATGATTTAAATTACTAATAAAATAACCCCTATGCACCTATTAGAAGGGCCAAAATCCAGAACACTCACAACTCTAAATACTGATGAGGACATAGGGCAACAGGAACTCCCATGTGCTGCCAGAGGGAATGTAAAATGGCTCAGCAACTTTAGAACACTGTTTGGCAGTTTCTTACAAAACTAAACATACTTTTACCATAGGATCCAAAAATTGTACTCCTTGGTATTGACCCAAAGAAGCTGAAAACTTAAGTCCCATAAAAGCCTTTACACAGATGTTTATAGCAGCTTTAGTCATAACTGCCAAAACTTGGAAGCGACTAAGATATCCTTCAGGGGGTGAGTAGATCCAGATAATGTAATATTATCTGAAAAGAAATGAGCTATCATGCTATGAAAAGACATGGATAAAACATAAAAGCATTAAGTGAAAGAAGCTAATCTAACAAAGCTACATACTGTATGACTTCAACTATATGACATTCTAGAAAAGGAAAAACTATGGAGACAGTAGAAAGATCAGTGTTTGCCAAGGTTGGCGGGGGAGGAATGAATAGAGAGAACACAAGCTAGTGAATATATTCTCTATGATACTTATCTACACACATAAAATATACAACACTAAGAGTGAACCCTAATGCAAACTATGGACTTTGGGTGTTTATGATGTACCAATATAGGTTCATCAATTATAACAAATACATCAATCTTGTTAGGGATGTTGACATTGGGGGAGGCTATGCATGTGTGGAGGCAGTGGGTTAATAAGAAATCTGTTTCTCCCTCTAAATTTTGTTGCAAACCTAAAACTGCTCTACAAAAAATAAAGTCAAAAAATGATTTAAATAGGGGCGCGTGGGTGGCTCAGTGGGTTAAAGCCTCTGCCTTCAGCTCAGGTCATGATCCCAGGGTCCTGGGATTGAGCCCTGCATGGGGCTCTCTGCTCAGCAGGGAGCCTGCTTCCTCCTCTCTCTGCCTGCCTCTCTGCCTACTTGTGGTCTCTGTCTGTCAAATAAATAAATAAAATCTTAAAAAAAAATGATTTAAATAAACAGTATAATCAGCACCAAAGAATGTTATTATGAAGGACTTAACCTCCTAAAACAAAAATAAATGACAGAAAAAAGCAAATCAGCATGGAAACATATTTCATGTGTTTTTAAAAGAATAATGTGAGTGAATGGTAGTTTATATGCTCTAAGAAGAAAAAGTCAGTCAGCTGCCACTTAGATCAGAATAGACAATAAAAGATGACCAAAAACAGACCATATCAAAAAAACAAAAACAAAAACAAAAAAACAGACCATATCAAAATTGTTAACTGCCAAAAATATCTAAAATCTTTTTTTTAAGAGGTCCATTCGAAAATGAACCAGGAAGCAACTGGTTAATTAAAATGGAACAGTGATTTTATGAAATTTATCTTTGTCAATATAAACTCAAGAATGATGTCCCACAAAAAAAGAATGGTGTTAATTTCGAGATAGAAATATTAAAAGCTGTATTTGTTTAAACATAAAAATCATGGTTGAACATTTTGATCTCAAGGTTTGATCCATCCCTCACTCAGTTCTTCAGAGAGTAACTTCATAAGATTCTGGTCACCAGAGGTTTTTTCATTTTTCTCCTACTAACTAATCTGACTAAAGAGAACAGGTGATAATTCTTCAAGAGTAAAAAGAGCCGCACTACAAGAGATTTACATAATAGAATCAATTTACAGGAGAAAGAAAGATCCCTTTGATTAATCAAAAGGTCCTGGGGCTTTCCAGGCTTCCTTAAAGCAAACGCACAAGCAATGTTAACTAAAATTTGACTAAATTTGCTTCATGTTGATCTCCTATAATATACAAAAAATGGCTAATTTTCTAGATTAAGGGACCCATACACTACGATCTCTAAAACAATTTAATGATCAACTATTTGGAGTCAGATTAGAAACTGCTCCTTAATTACTTATCATCATTAGAACAAAGATTATATAAGTGTTCATAATTAGAATTTTTCATATAATGTGAAATATTATACTCTTGTTATAAATTTAAATGTTTTTAAAAGAAGTTCATAGGGAGTTTTTGTTCTGTCAGAACAATAATATATCATACCCAAGAGTTTAATACATTAATTCAGCTGTGATTTGTACTTTCACTTTAAAGTGCGGTTTTGTGATGTTTCATAATTTTCCCTTTTAGATGTTGTTTTGTTAGAATACAAAAGTAGCAAATGTCAATTTTCAAAAACACAGAAAAGTATAGAAAATTTAAAATCTCAAATTCATAGATGGCATTATTAACATTATTGTATATTTTCTTTGCATTTTTAATGTAGGAAAAAAATCAATATTCACTTTATAGTTTAAAAAATAGGCAGTTGAGGGGCGCCTGGGTGGCTCAGTGGGTTAAAGCCGCTGCCTTCAGCTCGGGTCATGATCCCAGCGTCCTGGGATCGAGCCCCGAGCCCCGCATTGGGCTGTCTGCTCAGCAGGGAGCCTGCTTCCTCCCTTCTCTCTCTGCCTGCCTCTCTGCCTGCTTGTGATCTGTCAAATAAATAAATAAAATCTTTAAAAAAAAAAAATAGGCAGTTGATTCCAAAGTGACATAATAATTGTGAAAGCCAGGCTTTGCTTAAAGAGAAAATGAGAGATTCTGAAAGTTCCCTTTTAAATATTGAGATTCAAGCTTGACTAATTTGGATCATAAAAGCTTACTGTGAACCATTGATAACAGGATTTAAGAGAAGTTCTGCCCAGGCAGGAAGAGGAATGGAAAGCCTTCAGAGGAGAGGTAGGGAAGATTCAGATAAACAAACAGAACCTGAAAAAAGACTACCACTTTGGGGCTCAGCCAAATACAGCAAGGGGCTGAGAAAATCCACCACAGAAATTCCAGATGTGCAAATGGAGAATCCAAGAATATGTGAGCATTTGGCTCCTTTTCCCCACCACATTTCATGTGGCACAGGCAGCTATTTTGCATCTGTAGAATCCAAACCACTGAGAAATTAAGCAGAAACTATCTGGACTGTCAGAAATCTTCATTAGAGCCAGCAATTTGATCCTGTCAACATTATGGTCAAACCAGGACAGGACACCCACAGCAAGAACCATTAAACACAGACCAGGAGTCCTACTTACCATGGACTGTTAATAGCAGGGGTAAAGCCACTGCCCAATCATCACACCTGCCCAAACTCAGACTTTAGCAGACCAAGAGACCCTAAGAATGGTATGCAATCAAGCGGCCCCTTCCCCATCACCAGAAAGCATATCCACGGGCCTTCTTTGACAGCCTGATGGCATCTTAGAAAGAAAAGGTGAGAGTTCTCATGAAAGACTGAAAATTTACTCAGAAAAAAATCTCTCCCTGAAAGTTTAGTTTAGTTTTGTTTTGTTTTTTTCCCCTTACAGGCAATCTGAATTATAATGAGTAAAATTCAAATTCAACATGCCATCCAATACTTCCCAGATACGATTTTAGGAATTTGTGATGTTTTGCAACTACAGCCACTTTTTAGAAGCTTCATATTACTCCCCTTTGTCATTTCTCTACTTTTAAGCAGCTACTCATCCTATCCAATATAGTAGACATTAGCCACATGGGGCAATTTAAATTTAAATTAATTAAAACTGAATAAAATTAAAAATTCTGTTTCTCCATCACACTAACTGTATTTCAAGAGCTCAATAGCCACATGTGGCTAGTAGCTACCACACTGAACAACAGAGATAGAGAATATTTCCATCATCACAACAAGTTTTATGGGACAGCACTGACAATAGGCTATACTGTGTCTAATGCCTCATAAAAAGAGTTATAAAATAGCCCAATGCAAGAAAGGAAAGAGTACTCCTGACTTTGGTTTCTAAAAGCTTAAACTCATAGGGATGTAGAGAGGAATCCAGAAATTTAGAGGAATCTTCTAAATTATTGCCAACCACGAAAAGGGAGAGAGCACCAGAACTTAAGAGGACATTCTAACGAGAACAGACTGTCTCTTGGGTTACCTACAGGAAAAATAATTGAGGGCCATAGGGTGTGATGGACATTCCAGCAGACCTCTATGTGCCTAGACAGAGAACTTGAAAACAAGATGGTAGTTTTCCCACACACATTTTCCCCTTCCCCACTTCCATGACAGTGCTTTGATACTGGTTGCCCCTGAACTTGGATGAATCCTAAGCAATTGAGGGAGAAATGTTGTATCAGAAATTCACTGAAATTAGGTTTCTATCCTTCTTGTGGATGGTGATTCCAAATGGATATATATGTCTTACCATCCAAGTTAAAAAATGATATTCATACCCTTTATAATTTCTTATAAATAGGGTTCGATATGTCAATTCACCAGGTCCCTGGCATCATGCCTTGTGCAAAGAAAAAGTCCATTTTGTTAACAATCCAAAATTTGCAAATGATACTTTTGAGTACTTTCCAAATTTGGGGGTAGATGCCATGTGTTCCTGGTGATTAATATCCATCTAATTTGTCAATTAGTATAGAACATCCAGTCCTGCTGATATCATAAGTTCAGGATGAAAAAAAAAAAGTTTTGGTAATTCATAGGAATAAATACACATGAAAATCAAAGAGCAGTTCACATCAGAGAAAAGAAACACTAAGAATATAAGATATCATGCATTATTTACTTCTAAGCAATTCTAAAATTCTTACTAAGGAATCAGGGAAAAATAATATATCATGTTCTAGTTAACCAGTTTATGTTATTTAACGTGGAAGTTTCTAGCAATATCTTTTCAATAATTTGAAATATCTTAAATATGGAAGACCATGTCTAAAATATACAACAGTGCAATGTTCTCTTCACTAGATCAGGATACACTTGGGTATATTTCAAAAGATGGCCATAGCCCAAGCCTGACAATTTATTTTATTCATTCTTCTTGTTGTGAAATCAATTTTCCTAAGCCTAAAACCTGCATTTGGAATTATTGTCATTTGGAATTGAAGTCACCAGAGTAGAGATTTCTATCAGGAAAAATTTGACTTCAAGCATTTTCCCACTATTATTTCCTTCCTTAAGCTCACAGTTAAAATTGAACATGCTGTCCATTTTCAGCTTCTATGTTTCCTTAAATTGATTGTATAGAGCTGAGAGTCACAGAAATCCCAATAACTTTTTTTTTAGTATATGTTTTTAAGTGTGTGATTTTAAAGGCTCTTTTAAAAACATTATTTCATTACTAACATTTTTAAGGGGCCAACTCTCTCTACACTAATAGCTACCACTTTCATTTCTCTTTACAACCCCCTATGCAGTAGGAAAAATCATTTTCCCACAATTCAAAGTAGTAGAATCAAAAGGTAGACTTTTTAAACAGTGATATCGAATTTCAAAATTCCATCAATTTCAAAATTGTACTAACACAACACAGCAATGAAATGTTCAATGACCTCCAGCAGACAATATTAGTCTCAAACAACCACTTCAAAATATCCCTAAGGCTTCCCTTGCTGGTTTAATTTTAGCATTAGTTAAGGACCACTGCTGGTGAATGAGTATTTCATGGGCTTTTGGGTACCTAGAGTACAGGTTTAAGTAACCCATGGTATATTTTACTTTTTCTTTCTTTTTTTTTTTTAAACCAAGGTCCAGAAATAGTGTAACATAGGTAGTATTTAAAAGTATTGTCTCACTTCTTAAAGGTAGGTAGGTAGGAAGGAAGAAGGTAAAGAAGACAGGAGCACATACTTTGAGCCTACTTATACTTTTTTCAGTATCCTAGCTTGCTGTACTAGTATTCTTTTTTTCCATCTGTAAATTTAAATGTGGAAGAAAGCAGATTTTATTGCTTTAAACACCAAATTGCCTTTCTAGAGAATAATCAAAGTAGTTATTCCATATGTAAACAGCATTTTAAATGACATGAAAGTTAATGGACTCTAAAAACTGATTTCGAGAGATTTTGCAGTTGCTTAAAATGTTAGAAAATGTTTACACTGTTCTAAATTTCTTAGGGATATATCTGAAATTATTTTTAGGAATAGATATTAAATCTTCCTTCTTTCATACATATAGTATGGTCTGAAATTTTAAAAGTAATTCATCATAGATTTTGTGTATATGAATGTGTATATACACAGTTGTATAATTGTGTAAATATGGTCATTCTTTTGTCAATCCTCTAGACACTAATAATATGTTTGTGAATTAGGACCTAGCTTCTTTTATTGAATTCATTAGTATCTGTTAGGAAAAGATAATGCATTTGAAATGTATACGCAATCCAGATGTGTATTTTTCTAAAATGGAAGCTAAATTTATTTACATATTTATAAATCATGGTTATTTTAATTAAGGCTTAGTATTGTACTCTCAAGCAGAGTAGAAAGAGAAGTTGGCACTTAAAGTGCCTACTATTATTACTGAGTTGTCAACATTGACACCTGTAACTAGCTTTGTACTGAAATGATCTGTGATATGAAATGTATAGTTACACATTTATTTTAAATATGGGAAATATGAATTAAATAAAACTAAATTAATGTCTTTCCAATGACTGCCATAGTACCTAAAACTGTTGGATAAGAGAGTAGCAATGAAAGAATCAATGCATTTAAAATCATTTACACTTAGGTGGGTATATAATAAATTATAAATTTAAATAAATTTAACGTCTTCAATCTGGGGAGTCCACTAATTCAGATACTTGGTAATAAAGAAGCTTCCAACAGTGTGTGTAAGTTGCTGCTAGCCAAAGCCACATCAATTTTAAAATTTCCCTGAGAGGGATAAAACTCAGACACTGCACATTCATCTATCAATCGACCAAATGCCACGTCCTTGTTGCAAGGCCCTGGTATGTTCATGCAGCTGTAACTTAGCACTCTTACAAAGCCAGTGGCTATTTTCAGAAAGAAGAAAGAAAACATAATGTGAAACCTACAGCCATGTCTACCACAATTCAGGCAGTTAATCAAGGGAAAAAAGCCATGTACTCTCTAAAACACATTTAGTTTTGTTACAAGCCAATCAAATACATGCTGGATGGATGCCCCGAGTACTAAGATGGGCATATGATTATACCTAAACCTGTATGTATTTTAATCTATTTTATCCTAAGGTCTGCAGTAGTAAAACATGAAACAAAATCAGTGAAAAAAATTTTGGCACACATTTACGAAGTCCCTAAAATGTGTAAAACTATGTGGTATTGTTGGGTAAAGTAACTAATTGTCTGGAAGAAATATCCCACTCATTTTATGAGATGATTATTAGTATTTTTTTATGTATTTGAATAATTTCTTCCTTTCCTTGAGAAAAATGTAACCCACCGTGCGTTCTTTATGAAGTAAACAAGAAAATAAAAATAAAATAACAAAGCAGGAGAAAAGATGAAAGAAGGAAACTGTTACATGTGGAGTGTCAACCATATGCGAGATACTAAGTCAGAATTAGTTTAACTCCTGTAAATGTTTCTATCCTTTATACCAGGGAGCTGTTATTCAACCTCATATTATAAATGAGGAAAGTCAGATTTCCAGGTTAACCTTAATTTTACAAAACTAGTAAAATGAATCTAAACTAAGCTTTCCTAAATCAAGAATCTACCCTCTAGGGGCGCCTGGGTGGCTCAGTGGGTTAAAGCCTCTGCCTTCGGCTCAGGTCATGATCTCAGGGTCCTGGGATCGAGCCCCGCATCGGGCTCTCCGCTCGGCGGGGAGCCTGCTTCCCTTCCTCTCTCTCTCTGCCTGCCTCTCTGCCTACTTGTGATCTCTGTCAAATAAATTAAAAAAAAAAAAAAAAAAGAATCTACCCTCTATCCATAACTCCATGAAAACTGATGTTAGAATTATTCAGGAGTTAGAAATGAAAACTTTTCTTCTTAGTTTTTCTGTATATTTAAAATATAAAGGAATCCTGTTTATGGAGAGCATACCAGTAGGCAGAAACGTTCATCCTGACAGCTACAAACCTAGTTATCATGTCATACAAAGAGGAGTTATTCCTCTCACAATTCCAATTTTGAGAGGAGAAACTTGTAGCCTGTAAACATATGTTTAAGTTGTGCTTTCATGCCTCAAAATATACAAACCAACAGAGGCACGTGGTACTATGTCCCCACAGTTTCAGGTACAGACCTCTCCCACACCCACCAGAGCTGGGTAGGTCCCACCCATTGCTCCTGTCAGTTAAGCAGCACCTAAAGGCTATGATTTATAACCTCATTAATAGCTCACTTCATTTCAGTTTGCAGGTTCACAAACTCAGGGGAGGAAAGGCGAGGCTGCCTCTTGCTCACTGAGAAGGGCTTCACTGTCACACCCTCTTAAGCTGCCACCTCGGACACGCTGGACAGGGACTACGCCAAGAAGTGGAAGGAGTGATTCTAGGAAGCGACTGATACAGGGATTGTAAGAGTAAGGATCAGGAGTGGCAGAATGAATACATGGTGAAGACGAGGTTTGTGCACGCTGTAGGCAAGGAAACTGTTCTGAACTTTTGTTTGCAGAATGATTTAGGTTGTGCTTAAATTAGAATTCACCCCAGTTTGAGAATATGTACTTTTCACAAACATGTTTAGCAATAATTGCCCAAGTACCACACGACTGTATGCTTTCACAGCACCTTATAGACTTTTTTTTTTTTGATGGTTCTGCTTCTTTAACCCTCATTAACAACAGAACAAGCAACAAAACCAACCAACCAAAAAACCCTCTAGCAGTTTCCCCTTCTTTTCCATGGAGTTTTAATTAGTGCCAGAGATTTCTCATAGTGTTAGAAACACATATAAACATGTATCCAGATAATCAAATAGTAATCTATGTAATTCCAGATCTTACTTTAAGGGCATACGAGACCTACACTGGTTCATCTTGGTTTGTTTCCCTACTATATTCATTGTCTGCTCTGCTTTGTACCCTATGAACTGCAACACGCAGAGTCCCTTCTCCATTAGCTTCCTATTTACAGCAGTCAGCTGGGAGGCACCTCCAGGAGACCTAAGCTGGGGGTGGAGAGGCTAGCGGCCTGCTTGGGCCTGAACTTTTTCAGGCTTCAAAGCACAACTTCCTCCATTTTCCTGTCAGGTGTCGGGTAGTTGACAACTTCCCACTCACGCATACATGAACTCTGACCACACTTTTGTAAATATGCCCTTCCTTAAACTTTCCTCAGGGAAACACTTGGAAGGTGTTTGTTTTTTGCTGGGACTTCAATACAAAGTTCTTTGGGAAAAAATATACATTGCGACAAAATAAAACAAGCAATAAGCATAACAATGGAAAATCATTAATGGAAGAAGTAAATAATGTCAACGAAAAGATCAGATTTCAGAATTATATTCAAATCAGGTCCTTCTACTGATAAAGGTGGATTGCAAATTTGATTTTAAGCTTTCAGAAGCCAGAGGCTCAGTGCAGCGAACTCAGAATCTGAAGCTTCAGGGCCCGCATCTGCAAGGATCTAGTAAGGCCCTTCAAGGGAACTTAGCAACAAGTCTGTATGGTAATTTATTTTAGTAAAATTTGCAGACGTTAGATATTTTAATTGCAAGCAGTTAAGAGTATTGTCTCTTTCCAAGACTACTTTATCTCCATCACATTGTCCCCTCCGCTGTGTGTCAATACAATGGCCACGGGCAATTTGAGATCAGCTATCCATTTAATTTGGGTTTTGTGGGATCTATTTAAGTAGTCATACTCATTTCCATATGTAATCAATCCATTATTGCTATCCTCCCCAAGGTAAGGATGGATTCCTGGAACCCTTCTACTGGTTAATTTCCAGCTTTGTGACAAGGTTTTATCACAATTAAGAACATCTCCTACCAAGCCTAGCAGTAGAAGCATGTGGTAGTAGGGGGAAAAAAGACTGGGAAAGGTATAGACTATGACATGAGTTCTGTGCAAAATTATCCCAAACTTCAGGCCCATATAAAACTCCAAGTAGAGATCTGGTTCTCATCAATGCCTAGACAAAACAGAAGTTCTTGGCTATTGGCAATACACTTATTTAAAAACATACCGTACTCTCGCTCTTACTGTTGAGAATTGTATGAAATAGAACTTATCAGGACACATGAGTTTTTAGAGAAAAAAAAAAAAAAAAAAAAAAACTATAGAAGTACCACAAGTGGCAAATGTGTTTTTGTGCAAAGTCGTATGTTTTCTTAATCTCAACTATGAGTAATAAAATACGTGCTAGACGGAAGACTGAATTAACTTTCTGTTTTCCTTAGGAGAAAAAATATAAAGTTGATGTCTTATGAAGAAGTGATTAAAAAGTATGCAGTCAAAAATTCAGGGAAAAAAAAAGTCTTAAAGAGCTATCTCACTTTACTAAAATTTTTTAAAGTATTGTTTTGTGTTTCATAATGATTGTGGCATGCAATTTGCATTTTCTTATGAATTCGTTTCCTTGACTTAAATGTGGTATTTCAGTATTCTTTTTTTTTTTTTTTTTGAAGATTTTATTTATTTATTTGACAGACAGATCACAAGTAGGCAGAGAGGCAGACAGAGAGAGGAGGAAGCAGGCCCCCCGCTGAGCAGAGAGCCAGATGTGGGGCTGGATCCCACTGGGATCATGACCTGAGCTGAAGGCAGAGGCTTTAACCCACTGAGCCACCCAGATGCCCCTCAGTATTCTTTCTTTTTAAAAAGGATTTTAAAATTGGTCAAGGTTTCAGATCCCACAAAACCTGTTTTGTTTTGTTTTGTTTTCCTTGTGTTTCCCTGCTAACGTTGAAGTTGAGATCACCAACTGGGTTAACATTAGCCCTAATATTAACAAAATATATATTTCTGTTAAGAGGAAGTAGTACATACTTCCTTGCACTCATGTCTAACCCACAGTTAACAATGGTATGTTAATAAAAGTCAGATGAATAAAACAATTATGTTTCTAAAATTTTAAAGAATGAAAACAATACATGGAAAAGAAAGTTTTTTATTTTCAAAAAGTTAAACACTGAGTGCTTATGTTCAGTGCATCCTATCTATGTAAACATCCACTGCATAGTTTACTTTACTGGATTATTAGGGATATAAATTTAGAACAGGCCCTTTCTAGAAAATCAAGACTGAAACAAAAGATGTATTGCCATAATCACACTGTGAAGCATGTGACTGCATAAAAATCAGTGGAATGGATAATACAAGCTATAAACTTAAGTAAGTATGAAATATCTTGGTGTTTTGGAAAGAACAAGTTGGAATAGTGGAATTGTATGTATTCTCCTTCTCTCTAATAGAAATCCCAGCATGAAGAGAAAGATAAAATCATGACTCTAAATAATCTTAGGGATTTAGCCTTTTGAGATCTTACATGTTTGGGTGAATATCAAGTATTTGACCCAATTAAGCATAGGTAAGTGAGGAGAAAATCATCATCTCTTAGAGTATGGAATTTTTAAATGTAAAGAAAAAGTAAAACTTTAAAAAACAGACTTAATTCCATCTAACCTTATTGGAACACCTGGCTGGCTCAGTCAGTAGAGCCACCGACTCTTGATCTCAGGCTTGCAAGTTCAAACCCCCCACTGGGTGTAGAGATTGCTTAAAAATAAAATCCTTAGGGGCACCTGGGTGGCTCAGTCAATTAAGCACCTGACTCAATTTTGGCTCAGGTCATAGTTTCAGGGCCCTGAGATGGAACCCCCGTGACAGGCTCTGTGCTCAGTGGGGAGCCTGCTTGAGATTCTCTCTCTCTGTCCCCCTAAAAAATTTTTTTTAAATCTTTAAAAAAATAAAAATAAATAAAATATTTTAAAAATTAAAAATGAAGTCAACCTTATTGATCAGAGCATAAGGTCATAAAAACAACACAAGGCTTAGAACTGAGGCCCCTGGGTACTAGTTAAACTCCTGTACTTTTCTGAGTGTGGGCAGGTTCACTGATCTAAATCCTATCATCTACAAAATGATGAGGCTGGAGTAGAATTTCTTGGGTTCTTTCTCTATCCATAAGCCAACCCTGACAACCTGGTCCAGATGTTAAGAGCTCCAGCTTTCACAACTTAGTTTTCTTTGACAAGTTGCTCAATCTGCCTTTGACTCAATCTCCCCAAGTGACAAATAGAGATAACAATATATTTCTCTTTCTACATGTGTTTGGCAGGAAGGGTGAAAAATTACATGGTTCTTACACTAAAACGTAAGTGTACCTTAGTGAACAATGTACCTCAAAAAAAGCCATTTTATAAATGCTAGTACAGTGGGAAAATGAACTTGGGAACTCCAGATATTCTACACGTGAACATCAAGCAAATTAAAGTACATCTGCATTCTCATAAGATTCTCTTTCTCCCTCACAGAATGCGTCAAAATTTATACTTTCATATCGATTTGTGTAAGTTACATACTTGACATCTTCTCTAAAAGGTAAGATTCATGGGGAGTGGTATACAATAATTACACAATACAGTATGTGTTTGTTGATTATTCATGAATCAGTGAATGAATGCTGGTTAATAATGTGCAAAATTTCACCAACAATATAAAACCACTATGGCTGCATAATTTTTTTCTTTGACAAGACTTAGCTAGCTCACTTCCATTGCATGGGCACAACTTCTCACAAACATCCGTGGCTGAAAACGTATCTTATATTCAAAGACCTACAGAAAGAGAAATCCCACAGTCTTCCACAATCCAGTTAGCCAAAAAATGTTTTCAAAAATTTTTTTATCCTTAAAATTAGGGGTACAGAAATGTTGAATTTCCATCTCGAACATAGCAATTCTTATATAACAACTTTAAATTTTATTGTCATCTATTCCTAATGTAATCTTTAATTACATCTGAATTCTTGTTCTCTCCAAGTAACCAACAAAATTGTACTTAGCACACACTAAGTTTATTTATTCGGTTCCAATTTTCTTGAATTATTTATAGCTGGTGGAAGAACTGCAGATAATATATCCTCTCATTAAAAAGATTCTAGTTCTCAAGAAAATATAACAATCTAAGAAGCTATCTCTAAAAATTAAGAAGTGATTTTAAAAAAATATATGCTTTCTGAAACATAAGATGCAATCAATGACTTTTAGTAGACTGGGGTCACATATATACTTACACACAATAATGTGCATTTGGAAAATATTGTAATAGGAAAATATTCATATGCATTTGGCAAAATTTCTAATGTTCTAAATATATGAGAAAAGGCCTAAATATCAACTCGGAGTCAGAGAAAAATAAGATTCTATCAGCAGGAGTAGTTATGGAGAAAGATATTTAAATTTTACATCACATATTTTTCTTTTTGAAAGTTTTATCCATATACACATACCTATATTATATATACACTGGTACATGGAAACAATTAACATTTTTTATTTTGAGTTAACACCATAAGATAGAATCTGCCTTATATTCAAGAGTTAGCTATTGTGGTTAGTTTAATGGATATAAAATGAGCTCTGTTTAAATATTCCACAGCAAAATATTTTCTGAATTTGAAATAACAGCCCAACACTTTCCAAATACATGCTCTCCAGCATGTAGCCAAATTTTAAAGACCTACCATACCATGATCTCTCTAAGAAGCCCTGAAGTTGTCAGGATAAATAAAATGAAACCTCTATTTCTAGTGACTTAGAATCCTGTGGATTAGGTATGGACACAAAGAAGCATCTTAAAACCATCCAGTGTTACATGGCCAACTATGATGAATTAGTTAAATATATGGAAGGGATGAGGGGTTACTAATTTGTTTCTGGATTGAGTAAAATTAGAGGGAAATCACATTTGAGCTAGGTCTTAGAATTTTAAGTTGGAATTCTGTACAGTTTTAGGTTTGTTCCAATATCTAAGGTATTCTTCTCTTAGAGCAATCTTTTCTAGGGATTTCTTTCAGAGCTGACTGCTTGCTAGGCTTGTGATACAGATTACCATGTAACACTTCCCATTATCTTTAGTTCGCAAAGTCTCTTTACCACTGCCTGAATTCTGTTCCTGGATCCCGTACCTTCCCCTTTCTTGGTTTACATTGTATTCTACTCTCTACCACCTAGATGCTTCATAAGAAAGAATACTGGGAGGTGATATTTTTACATTTTTTTGAGAGAGAGATGGGGAGGAGCAGAGAGAGAATCCCAAGAAGGTTCCATGCCCAGCACAGAGCCCGACGCGGGGCTCGATCCCACAACCCTGAGATAATGACTTGAGCCAAAATCAAGAGTCTGACACAACCAACTGAGCCATGCAGATGTCCCAGGAGGCAACTTTTTGCAGTGCTTTGGACTTAACATGTCAACAGTCAACATTTATATTGGAATATTATTTGGCTAGGTATAAAATTCTTTTTTTTTTTTTTTAAAGATTTTATTTATTTGACAGACAGAGAACAAGCAGCAGGGTCCAGCAGGCAGAGGGAGAGGGAGAAGCAGGCTCCCACTGAGCAGGGAGCCCGATGCGGGACTCGATCCCAAGACGCCAAGATCATGACCTGAACTGAAGGCATGACCTGAACTGCCTAGCTGAGTGAGCTACCCAGGAGCCCCTGAATAGAATTCTCCAAGAAAAATCATTACACATGAAAATTTGAAGGAATTTATTTTATATCTAGTCTATAATGTTTCTATGAAATGACATTATTAGTCCCCAGTATCCTTACTGTGTATGTGCTACCTATTTTTCTGTTTTGTTTTTCTGGAAAATTTTAAGATCTTCCTTTGACTCATAAAGGTTAGAAATTAATAATGATGTGCCTATAATTCACATACCCCTCACTCCACAATTTACTATGCTGGGAAATGGGACCAAATCTAGATACCATGTCCTTTACTCTTCATTTCTAAAATAAAAAAAAATAAAATAAAAAAATAAAAAAATTGCTCTTTTTTTTGCCCATGATATTTTTTCTATTTTTGGAATGGCTATCCAACATTGCATCTTATAGACTGATTCTACATATTTTTAATTTTTTTCCTCACTGTCCATATCTGTACTTTTTCAACTTTCTATCACCTTTAATTTTATATTTCAAGTTCATATATTGAAATTTTATTTTGCTTCTCATGTTTTTAATTCCTAAGAGTTCTTCTTGTTTAAATGTTTTATATTTCTCATTTTGTTTCAGAGAAGCAATATATTCTTTTATTTCTTTCAGAATAATAATTGATAGCTTTCTTGATATGTTCTTTTGTCTCTGAAATTCTTCATTTCCTCTGAGTTCCCTTTCATTTGGGTTCTTAATACTGGAGGTTTTCCTTAACTTATGCAGAAGTAAAGCACTGAATAAGTTGACTCAACACTGCCTGTCTTTGCAGGAAGTGTCCAGTTAATGGGATTCACAGAAATACAAATTCAACTTTCAGACTAGAGACATTCAACATTCAGGTATGTGAAGCTCTTTTATTTGAGTTTTTTCTGCTCAGTCTTCCACTGAAGCATGTAAGTGGTACCAATATTTGTGTTCAAGTGGAGTAGAAGAGTGAAGCATGATCTCTTTCTTCACATAGTTTCATCCCCTGTTTGTCCAACATGTCATCCCAGCCTCCTATGACTGTGGGAGCCAAGTCCAAACATTCCTTTGTCCCACATTTCTATATTTTAAAGTATACTCTATTTTTTAAGACTATAGGCTTCTATTTAAAAATAATGATTATTAGGGCGCCTGGGTGGCTCAGTGGGTTAAGGCCTCTGCCTCAGGTCCTGGGATCGATCCCCACATTGGGCTCCCTGCTCAGCAGTGAGCCTGCTTCCCGCCCCCCCCGCCTGCCTCTCTGCCTACTTGTAATCTCTGTCTGTCAAATAAATACATAAAATCTTTAAAAAAAATAAAAATAAAAATACTGATTATTTTTTTTTATTTTTTTTTTAATTTTTAATTTTTTTTTTAAATACTGATTATTAAAAAGAGAATTTTATGGTGATTTTAATGATAAATATTAACTTAAACTATATGTTTATATGGTATATGGCATCAGCTCTACTACTAAAAATAATCTATTTACGTATAACTAGTCTTTATCTACTGTAAACACGTCCTCAATTTTTTTCTGGAAAATTTCCCTATATTCACTTTCTTATTCTTGCAATTTATATCACATTGCTCTCATTTTTCTCCCAATGGAAATCAAGTCCCTTTTATAAAGGCTATATTAAAAGAGAGGGCCTAATTAAAAGTAGGCCAAACATCTCAATTCAGATTTCAATGACCCCATTATGAAATGTAAGATCAAATCTTAAGAAATGGCCATATTCTGCATCAGGCTGTTGAGGGTCTAAAAAATACACCTTCTTTTTATCTATTTCTGCCTCTGAACAACAAGATTTTAAAAATACTGATTGAGCTTTCTTTTCTTTTTTAAAACTGATTTAATACGAACTGTAACAAGCAATGCAGTGGAATTAAAATTAAGAAGCAAATAGCCAGGAAAGGCATTGGGTAAGGGCTCAGGAACAAAGCATATCAATAAATAAGATAGGTAGATAAACGAAGTAGAATAAAGCCAGAGAAAACTGGAGGGCCGACATGAGAGCTATGAAGAAACATACTGGAACATTATAAATTTCTAAGGCACTGTGAATGAGAACAAAACAAAGGCCGAAAGCGACATTGCAGGGCTGCACTTACTCCATGTCAGGATTGCCACATGTTGCAAAATTTTTAATTTGAAAATCTAGATTTTAATTTGAAAGTCAAAATTTTTAATATGAAAGTCTAGATTTTTAGCTTTTCTTCATAATCTGTGAGATCACGTAATGCTTGCTCCATTTCCAAATGACAGCAATCATCCGGACCTAGGAAGCAGATGTCCCCTCTAGACACTTTCTTGGTGCCCCCACTACTCATACAGTGTAGGCATTCCCTTACACTTACACCTGGCCCCCTTCACCCAGTGTTGTGCCTGCATAATACGTAATACGTATAGGTCATTGCATTTGCTGTGCCTTGTATGAGATATTTTCACAGACAGAAGAAATCACCTTAAAGGTCAATGGCAAGGAAGTGTTAGCAAGTATTTATAAATGTAAGCCAGACAGTATCACTCCTGTGCTCACAACCCTCCATCGGTGCCAAATCCCACTCTGAGTGGAAACCAAAGGCCCTGTAATATCAATACAACCCCAGCTGCCAGGCTACAAAATTAGTTTTGAGTCCGATGACTCACCCAATAGTCTTAATATAAATATGTATTTCATATGAAGTGATGCAAAGTCACTGTGGAAAACTTTAAAAATAGAAAAACATGTAAAAGAAAAAAAATACTCATAATTCCACAGTCTAAAATAATCACCATGATGGTTTTTAATGCACATATCTTTGTTAGTCTGCTTTTTAAAACTTAATAATTATGATGTAAACAAATTTACCATTTCAATAAAAGTTTTTTGGGGTGTCTGGGTGGCTCAGTGGATTAAAGCCTCTGCCTTCAGCTCAGGTCATGATCTCAGGGTCCTGGGACCGAGCCCCGCATCGGGCTCTCGGCTCAGCAGGGAGCCTGCTTCCTCCTCTCTCTCTCTGTCCCTCTCTGCCTGCCTCTCTGTCTACTTGTGATCTGTCAAATAAATACATAAAAATCTTTAAAAAAAAAAGGAAAAAGTTTTAGACATCATCTTCTTTTTGTAGTTATCATATATTGCCTTATGATATATCATAATTTAATTACTGTCCAATGTTTGGATATTCAGTTTCCAAAGCAGTAGATTCTAAATACTACCAACATAAAAATATTAATATCTCAGACTATTTTTGTAAGAGAAATTACACAAAAAAGAACTGTGAACCAATTCATTTAACAATGTAGACAGGTAAAGCAACTTACATATTCTAGCAATGCATATCTTAAGCCTTAATCTAATCAGCATTGGATATTGTTATTTAAAAATATTTAATTATTTGGTTTCTAGAAACCACTGAGTCAACTACTTATGTGTCATCTGTCATTTATTTCATTTAAGGTGACTGGTATATAACAAAAAATTTTAATTTGTAGAGTCAAATATAAATCAAATACCTAACTATTTTCTCATGATTTCTTCCTTTGCTTTTTATGATTAAAAAGTAGCACTGCAAAAAAAAAAAAAAAAGTAGCACTGCCAGATAAGCCAGATAAGACCAGATAGTCACATAAATTTCTTGAGAAGTTATAATTGTTTATTAATACTATATTGTCTCTTATTATTTATAATAATGTATTATTTATTATAAATGTTCATTATTAATAACTCATTAATACTTCTGAAACTTCATCTGGTACTTGGTAGGAAATGAGTTTCTAAACTTTTTTTCCTGCCAATTAAATTTTGTAGTACATTGCACAACCAAAAGAAAGTTACCAACGTAAATAACAACATTAACATAATTTAATGTTCTGAATTTATTTTCTTAGGTTTAATTTCAATCTTTGGGCCACCCTGATTATTATCAGCATCTTTATAATAACTTTGTCTTCAGGGATATTCCTGAGTTGGGGGTAAAACAAGGTAAGATAAAATTACTTCAAGTAAAACAGACTGCATTAATGGCACACTTTAGGTACTTCCTTATCATCAAAGTGTTTGAAATATCACTTTCAAGTGATTCTTGTGAAAGATGGCCAAAGGTCAGAGAACAGAGCTTCACTTGTTAAGTGTTGAATAGAAAGATACCGGTTTGCCACTAGGTTCCCCAAATACACAGCCCAGTGATTTCTTCCTTAAATTCTTGGTGTCAGCCTTGACAGAGGAACTTCCCTCACTTGACTGAGAAAATCTCCCAGTAACTTCCTACTATTTGATCTGCCTGCCTTCTCTAGCTCTTCTTTATATTATCAGTGACTACTTCTCACTTAGAACCAACTCGTCAATCCAGCTATCACACCAGACAGGGTAAAGGCATAGATTCCTAGGACCAGTTTAAGAATATGTTACTTGTCAGATGAATATATGGGGTGGGGGATGGGGGTAAACCAGAAAACAGGCTCCTATATATAGAGAACAAGCTAAGGGTTGGGGGAGGGCAGGTGGGTGGAGGATGGGTTAAATAGGTAACGAGGATTAAGGAGGGCACTTGTGATGAGCACTGGGTGTTGTGTGTAACTGATGAATCACTAAATTACCTGAAACTAATACTGCACTGTAGGTTAACTAACTGGAATTTAAATAAAAACTTGAGGGGACAAAAGCCTATGGGGGGGGTGGAATATGGTACTTGTCAATAGCTTCATTTGACATGTATAGCTACAGGCTCTCTCCTTGATTAAATTAAAGTAAGTTCTAAAGTGCACTAATCTTGTGTCTAGTTTGATCATGCCCTGATTATTGTTGCTTTGGTTGTTATCATTACAGTTGCATACCTGGCCATAAGGTATCTGAATCTAGTTTACTTCCATAATGAATTTTCTGATCTTGGATTTGTAATTTAAAAAGAAAAAACAAAGAAAAAAATAAATCTTGAAAAAGAAAAGCATTTTTAAGTAAAAGTGGTGAAAGAAATAGAGCACTCCATCCTTTACTTGCTTTGAAAATGAGTTGGTTAATTATATTTATGATATATGTTAAATGTTTAATACATTTTTGTAACTATATTAGATATATAATGACACAAAAACTAGTACTGATGCAAATTTTCCTAGAAATTTTGATGGTTAATTTTATGTGTCAACTTGACTGGGCCACGTAATGCCCAGATATTTAGTTAAACATTCTTCTGGGTGTGTCTGTGAAGGTGTTTTTGGGTGAGAGTCACATTTGAATCAGTAGAATAAGTGAAGCAGAGTGTTCTCTCCAATGTTAGAGGGTTTCATCTGATCCATGGAAAGCTTAAATAGAAAAACCCAGAATTTGTTCTCTCTGCTTTACTGTCTCCAAAGTAGGACATTTTCCCCCTCCTGCTCTTGGACTCAGACTCCAACTGGAACTTAAACCATCTGCTCTCCTGCTTGCTGACTGCAGATGCTGGGACTTAACTTTCAGAATCGCATGAGCCAATTCCTTATTATATCCATTCTATTGGTTCCATATATACACGAAATTTATATATTATGTTATATATTCTATTGTTTCTGTTTCTCTGGAGAACCCAGACTAACAGAAAGAATAATAACTCAACATGAAAGTTTATTAAAAAAATAATAACCAAGAGAAAATGCATAGTTATCTTCTGACAGAGTCCTTGATTCTGTGGTTATAAATGTAGCAGTCATGAAATGTGTTTTTCCATCTATATAAATGTTCCAAGAAATTGGAATTTTCTCACTTAAGTGTCAATAGATTGTACTTAAAATATGTTCTCTACAAAGTTCTTTGGAAACACATTTGTTTTTAGAATTTTACGTACAAAATATATCATAGATACTTCCTTCTAACTTACTTCACCATTTTGTCCACCCAATAATGAACTGATTTGCAATGTGACTTGTTCTGAGATGAGAAATCAGAGTCATGTCACTGGAAGACTTTAGGTTCTGGATGCAGACAATCCTTGGTTCTAAGTCCAAATCAATCTGTGTAATTTAGGAAGTCACTTGCTTCTGGAATGACCCAGTTTTCCTTTCAGAATTATGGAAATTATTCATCCTACACAACTGAAATTTGTTTAACCAACGACTCCCATCATTTCCCCTAACTCCCAGCATCTGGCAACCACCATTATACTCTCTGCTTTTATGAGTTCCACTTTTTCAGATCCCACACATAAGTAAGATCACATAGTATTTGTCTTTCTGTGTCTACCTTATTTCATTTAGTATAATGTCCTCAAGGTTCACCCATGTTGTCACATGGAAAGATTTCCTTTTTCTTTAAGAAGAATATAAGAGGGGCGCCTGGGTGGCTCAGTGGGTTAAGCCTCTGTCTTTGGCTCAGGTCATGATCTCAGGGTCCTGGGATCGAGTTCCGCATTGGGCTCTCTGCTCAGCAGGGAGCCTGCTTTCCCCTCTCTCTCTGCCTACTTGTGATCGCTGTCTGTCAAATAAATAAATAAAATCTTAAAAAAAAAAAAAGAAGAATATAAGATAATCCTAATAATATTCATTGTGTATATATTCCACATTTTCTTATTCATTCATCTGCCAACAGACATTTAGGTTGTTTCGATATCATGGCTATTGTAAATAATGCTGCAATGAACATAAGAGTGTGGATCTCTCCAAGATACTAATTTCAACAGTTCCAGAAGTGGGATTATTGGATCATATTGTGTTTTTATTTTTTATTTTTTTAAGAACTCCCAAGTAGTTTTCCATAGTGGCTGTACCAATTTACATTTCTACCAACAGTGTACAAGGGTTCCGTTTTCTCTACAACTCGCCAATAAACTATCTGAAATGGAAATTAAGGAAAAAAAATTCCATTTGCAATAACAAATAAAAAGGAGAAAATACTTAGAAATAAACTTTGCCAAAGAGTTGAATGACTTATATACTGAAAATTAGAAAATATTAATGAAGGAAATTAAAGGAGACATACATAAATGTAAAGATAGCTCTTGTTCATGAATTGAAAGAATATTGTTTAAAATGTCTGTACTACATACGGTGCTCTACAGATTCAATATAATCCCTATCAAAATCTCAACGGCATCCTTTACAGAAACAGAAAAAACAACCTTAAAATTCATCTGGAGCCACAAAAGACCCAGAATAGTCAAAGTAATCTTGAACATGAACAGAGCTGGAAGCATTACACTTCCAGATTTCAAAATATATTACAAAGTCACAGTAATCAAACCAGTACTGTACTGGCATAAGGGCAGATATACTGACCAATGGGACAGAATAGAAAGCCCAGAAAAAATATGCATCTATAGTCAATGGATATCCACAATGGGGAAAGGATAGACCCTTCAATAAATAGTCTTGGGGAAAATGAATAAATACATGCAAAAGAATGAAACTGGACCCTTATCTCACATCATATATAAATATCAACTCAAAATGGAGTAAAGACTTAGACGTAAGATCTGAAACTATAAACCAATCGAAGAAAACAGGGGAAACGTTCTTGACATTGGTCTGGGCAATAACTCTTTTAGATATGACATCCAAAGCAAATAGACAAGTGAGACTTCATCAAACTATTTGATGGAAACAATCAACAGAGTGAAAGGGCAACTAACAAAATGGGAGAAAATATCTGCAAATTCTATATCTGATAAGGACTCAATCTCCGAAATGAAATACGTAAGGAACTCAAACAACTCAATATCAGTCAATCAATCAATTAATCACCAAGTTAAAAAAACAGGCTAAAAACCTGAATAGATACTTAAGCAAAGAAAACTTACCAATGTTAGCAGGTACATGAAAAGATTTTTCTTTTCTTTTTGTTGCACTCTTTTTTCTAATTATCTGACAACAAAATAGCTATCAAGAATATTTTTCATTATTTGTTATAGCACTCCTTAAGTGTTTTGATGATGTCTTTCTTTTGAATGTATCCTCAAGTTGTTTTTACTAGTATCTCTATTGAAAATAATGTTGACTCCTTGCTTATCAGAGCCACTGTGATGAGTACAGACTTAGGTTTCAGACTAATTTTTGCCAATACATATGTGAGCAGAAGTAGCAATTCTAGCCCATAAGAAGCAGGTGTGCTTTCTCTGCAAGCTTTCACCTTGCTCTGGTTGGATGCAAAAGGCACCCTATTCCAAAGGGATGCAGAGCCTTAAAGGAAGGAACATGAATCCTAGTATCACCTTCTGAAGGAAAAACACCCCAAAACAAGGAACCCCTTCACTGAACAGTTACATAAGCAAATAATGAAATTCTGTATGTTCAGCCACTAGAACTTTGGAGTTTGTTTCAACACAAAAGTTACCCAAACTACTCTACTTAGCAATCTCAGGAATTTCTTCATGTAGACTTGAATATTTTCAGAGTTATCTAACAAATACTTTATTTTATACAAGTGCCTCCCATACAATCCGAAAGTTAGAGAATCCCAGGGTAAATATTTAAAGAAGGTTCATGGGAAATGTAAAACTCCTAACATGGAATTAAACTGGGTTATAAATTTAAAAGAAACCAAGTTAAGAAAAGCTATTATTTGCATTTGTGTGCCTAACACCAAAACACCTGTCAGGTAAGTCGCTGGACAACTTGAAATATCCTTTTGAAATTGTTTTTATTATTATAATGTTCCTTTGATTTTGTTCTTAGAATTAGTAGCATTACTATTTTAATTTGCTAATTCTAGATTTTAACTGAATCCTGGAATTAATGGAGTGTTAAAATTGTTATAATACTAACAATCTTGCATATTAAAAATCATAATAAAATTAATGAAATGAGAAATTCATAAAAAGGATAGAGTCAAAATGTGTTAGATCCAACAGGCAAGAATCCTGAAACTAACGATGTGACCCTGGGTGTATTTCCCAATCTCCTATCTTTTACTCCACTTAACCTTCCTCTGAGGACACCCTCACTCCAAATGAATTCAAACTTTCTTTTCTTAAACCACAGTTTTTTATTCTATATACTAACTTTTACATGTTCTACAGCAGGGGGTCTTAGGGGGCTGGAGTAGCCCTGCCTTTGGGTTCTACTTCCTGAGAGTGGTGGGCTTGTTAGGCAATGGAGGAGGGTATGTCCCCTCTAAAGGGAGCACATGTTCCAGTCTCCAGACAAAGCTTTGTGGGAATGCTGGTCTAGTGTTTCTGAAACTTTCAATTTTTTTTTTTCTTTTCAGAAAAAATAACAATCCAGAGCTACACATGAAATGAACTTAAATTTTGAAACACTGGGAGGCAAACAAAATACACTGTGGACACTGCCCTGATGTGTTTTCTAAAGATTCTATCTATATGAAAATAACTGAGAGTATATTTTAAATTGGTGAAGAAAATAAAAAGCAAAGATCATTCAGGAGTAAGGAGACTTTGGCCCTTCCTTTGATTTAGCATGCCCTAAAGAGACAAGATGCCTTTTTCTATGATGGATTTATTAATAGACAGATTATCAATATTAGTTTTTTAGTATTATACCTCATGCCATCAAATTTTCTTTTAATTTTTATGTAGTGAATAAGTAAAAGGAAAAAAAAAACTTTGGATGCTTCTTTTTATGTAGCCCATTTATATCAATAAATTCTGAATGCTCCCTTGAAACATTCTGGTGAGGAGAAAGACATAAAAGGTAAAGAGTAGTGATGGCCCATGAAAAAGATTCTGCGCTAGACCCTGTGGACAAGAAGAAAATAACTTAAAAAAAAAGTAATTCTTCAGAAAACTGAGAGTTATCAAAGATTTATACTGAACCAAAGCCAGTAGAAATGTACTGAAGAGAGCACATCTTTTATTATTTAAGAAATCTATATGCAGCATAAAAAAATAAACTTTCAGTTTCACGTAATACACACACTGTTTTGGTTTGTTGTGAGGCTCTTAAGAAACACAAATATCTAAATAAAAGAAACAACAAAGCCTTGCCAATATAAAGTAAGCATTCTCGCCAAAATTTAATGCATGGAGTACTTACTCTTTCTGTGCACTCCTCGCCAAAAAAAAAAAAAAGATGGCGCTAAATAGGATTTATTTAAGATTTCTAGAATCAAACAGCAAAATGCAATTAGAATAAACAATATTCTGAAGTGCTTGGCTCCTGAGTAATGAACAGCATCACTTTGGCATGTTGAATTAGGAACTACCGGAATTCAGAAAAAACTTGTCCTTTTGAGGAAGCTCTTTCCATTTAAGTGCAGGTTTAGTAAGCTTAAAGTCCTTAGTAACCTAGAGACGTCACATGACTCAAGTTATATGCTCCTAAATACTGTGTCATTAATTCAAGGCACATACATTAAAAAGCACGTTGTACTCAGCACTATACCAAGAGCTATGGAGGACATAAAAATGGTAAGATACTGTCCCTGTCCTGGGGGACTTTACAATCTAGTCGGGAATGGAAGACTACAGAAATAGAAAACAAAAGCAAGTGCATAATAATGTAGCTTGAAAGAGATTCACAACATAGGTAGGTGCTTAAACAGCAGTTCTTTGGCTATGAGTTAGTTTTATTACCCTTTCATTACAGCATTAGCATTGTAGGGAGATAACACTGTCAGTAAAAATGGCACACTTTCATTTAGGGAACAAACAACAAAATGTTGGAAAATAATTTTAAAGGAGGGTACTATATAGGTCAAAACATTCTGAATAAATATGTACAAAGTATTTTAATACAAACGCTAAAATGGGCGAAAGAAAAATAAACATGTTTTGGTCAGTGGAAAACAAAAGGGTGAGTTGGCAAAGAGAATGGGCCTTTGCATAATTCTATAAAATTTTTAAATTAGGATGAATCTAATTAGAAAAAAAGAAAGTCATCAGAGTGCAGCACTGACTTTCATAAAACAGGTTCTTCAATTACTGCTAATTGGGTTTGGGTGATTAGGAAAGGTTCCAAATTACAAAGTGACTGAAGACCTCACCTAATGCTCCTCTTCTAGGAAGAAATGGGTACAAGGTAAGGGAGTAGGTCCCTAAGGGCTGTTCCACAAGGATGGACTCCAGGTGCACCCGTAGGGAAAGATGAATCGGAGAAGTCACCACCGGCCAGAGGAAAGACCACAGCACTGATATCTCAGCAGATCTTTGGTCTCCATCCCTTTGCTCCTGCTGTTTCTTTCTGTTCCTAATCTCACTTCTGCTAGGTTTTCAGCTTTTCCAGTAAGTTGTTCTACGCTCTCCACCTTAAATCCATGTTTAAGCCTCTAACTTCACTTTGATTTTTCTCTTACTTTTATTTTACCTTTTATCTTTCTTAGTTCTACTGCATTTTTTAAAACATAAGCTCTATGTCCAACAGTGGGCTTAAACTCACAACCCTGAGACAAAATCTACATGCTCTACTGCCTGAGGCAGCCAGGTGCCCCCAGATACTGTATTTTGGATTCTAAGTCCTATTATAATTTTTCTTTTTCCTCTCTACTCTTAATCTTTTATATTTCTTACCTTAAATCTTTTGTGTACCTCTTTCCTTCTTTATATTTTATTTTAGTTACTGGTCTTAAGCCTAAACTCAAATTTCAGAGCAATAATTTATCAATTATTCACATCCATTATTTTCTCTTCTGTTTTGAAGTGACTATCAGCTTTTTTTTTTTTTTTTAAAGATTTTATTTATTTATTTGACAGAGAGAGATCACAAGTAGGCAGAGAGAGAGAGGTGAGGAAGCAGGCTCCTTGCTGAGCAGAGAGCCCGATGTGGGGCTCGATCCCAGGACCTTGAGATCATGACCTGAGCCAAAGGCAGAGGCTTAACCCACTGAGCCACCCAGGTGCCCCAAGTGACTACCAGCTTTATGATGTTAGCTGGGAAGAGGGAATGTCAATGTGTCAGACTAAGGAGGATGGGGATTATCTTATTCCTAGCTACTGTAGCATCTTCTAACCATGGGTTTAGAAGTGAGTACCTGACAATCAATTGCTTGCAACTAAACAGCATTAAAGTTAAGACTGGTCTATATTAAATTTCAATATTTGCAAAATCAACCAGAATGAGGACATCTTCTGATACAGAATCGAAAACCTTAACTTCAAACTAAATTTCTTTATCTCTTACTCTTGATCCATACTCTCTGTCCCAGACAAAACCTAACTAATCCTATGAACCCTGAGAATGTTCCTCTGTTCTACCAATACAGTTTTGGAAAAATGCCTGTTTTCTGAAACTAAAAACACCCATGTTGCCTATTTTGCTTAATTGGTTCTGGTATTTGAGAGAAGGTCCTTGCCGGAGCTACTATTTTCATGTCTGGCGCCAGTGAATGTAGCTCTCTTCTCCCTTCTGCTCTTTGTGCTTCCATCCTTGCACTGGGCTATACCACTGCCTAGAAGGGTTTCTCCTAGTGAAATACACTGAAATCACAGGTGCCCTTCAAGTTCTATCTCACACATCACCTAAACTCGAAATCATTTTTCCCTTGCATGATTAACCAAAAGCTGCATCCCTCAAGATGCATTAAAATGCTAGTCCTTCGTATTTTCTTTTCCATCCCTAATAGATGAAAAACTTTTCAAAAATACAAAAATAAGATTTTTACGTGAATTCCTTCCGTGACCCCAAGTATTTATTTGTACCTATTTGTATAATGGTCGTTTTTAAATTGTAACTTTTTTTTACTTATAACTGTTTTTATTTATAACTATTTCAGGAGGAAAAACATAGTCTTTTCTGCCAAATCTTCTATGTCTCACATCTTCTAAAATTATTTGCTTTTATAATCATGTTATATTGCACCTGATGCATATTTTTATCTAAGATATTTGACAGAATGCCAAACAAAAATGAAAGAAGGCACATTAATATCAGAAAACTCTTCCTTTTACATATATATATTTTAGAGTTTAAAAAGTGCAGTAATTTTACATTTCCTTCCTAAGGCTACTTTGACTTTGGCCACTCTTCAAGCAATTGCGTCTACTAATGGTTACTAATTCCTAATAAATAGAAAGTTCCTAAACACCCTCCATGTAGTATAAAGCTTTGTTGTAGGCCAACCTACATGAAATATCAGAGTGTGGCACCTGCTTCAAGGGAATGAAACCATAAATTTGAAAACAAGGAAAAAAAAAGAAAAAATCATTTTCCAATCCACCAATAGGTAAATAATAATAATAATAAAAATAAAAATAATAAAGGTCTAGAAAAATACTACTTTTCTTTTTCCAGGGAATTTGTTTTGTCATCTCCGAAACCCAGGGCAGTAAGAGGAAAAAACTGCTAGTAAAACCCAAGTGACAATCATGTTAGGTTCCCAATAACATTTAAGAGTTTATCCTTTGCCTTCTTCTATTCCCAGAGCTCTCTTACTTTAGGACAACTGCCCTCTCTGGCTACTCAAGGATTCACAGTCCCTTCCTCTCAGGGAGAGCAGGCAGCAAGATAATCTATGAATAGCAGTGCCTGAAGACTGACACAATGGGGTTCTCAGGATGGCTTTATGCTGTGCTGCACATCTTCCCTTCTCTGGGACTGAGTTTTTCTTCTGCTAAATGGCAATAATAGTTAAACTCACTTCCCAGGGTTTCTATGGGAATTAAAATAGCTAATAGTAAGTAGAAATCCAAGCAAAAGTTCCTTTGTTTCCCTCCATTTGCTCTCTCTGTATTAGTCAGGGTTCTCCACAGAAGCAGAACCAGTAGGATGTGTGTGTGTGTGTGTGTGTGTGTGTGTGTGTGTGTGTGCAGGAGAGGAAGAGAGATTGAGAGATTCAGTTTAAGGAATTAGTTCATGGGACTATGGAGTTGACAAGTATGAAATCCGCAAGGCTTGCCTGTGGCGGGAGGACCAGGAAGAGATGCTATAGCAGTTCCATTCTGAGGATGATCTGGAGTGAGAATTCCTTCTTCCTCAAGAGACCTCTCTATCTTCTCTCTCGGAGCCTTAACTGATTGGATGAGGGCCAGCCACATTATGGCGATAGTAATCAGTGATTTAAATACTTATCATACCTAAAAAATACCTTCAAAGCAACATTGAGGTAGGTGTTTGACCAAAAACAGGGTACCCACTCCCTGGCCAAGTTGACACATACTATTAACCACCACAGTCTCTAATGCACAGGCAGTAACCCCATTCCAAGACAAGCTCAACTCAGAAACCCCATTTCCTTTTAGACCAGGCAGCTGAATTCTTCACTGACAGAGGATAGGAAGATGACAACTCCTCAGAATATGAACAGGCCTTATACATCCATTCAGCTAAATTTTATTAAGTATTTTCATAGTGCTAGCCCCTTTGGCAGGTATTTCTTTCTTTAAATTAATGGACTTAACATTTTCCCCATCAGATCATAACGAAGTAATATGCAAGCCTGCAAGAGGAGACCTTGCCAAAGTTCAGGGAATAAAGGAAAGCCTTCCTCAGAATGTGATATTTAGAAGTGCCTGGGTGGCTCAGTTGGTTAAGTGTCTGCCTTCAGCTTAGCTCATGATCTCAGGGTCCTGGGATCAAACCCCACATCAGGCTCCCTACTCAGTGGGAAGCCTGCTTCTCCCCCTCCCTCTCCCTCTGCCACTCCTCCTGCTTGTGTGCGCTTGCTCTCTCTCTCTCTCTCTCTCTCTCTCTGTGTCAAATAAATAAATAAAATCTTTTTAAAAAGTGGTATTTAGATTGGGACCAAAGGATGAGTACATGTTAATTATACTTTGGAGGTGGGGAGAAGGGAAACTAGAGACCTTAGCAGAAGGAATAGCTTTCATGTGTGCCCTGAGATATATAAAGGAATTTAGCAATAGCTAGGCAGACAATGGAGATAAAGACTGAGTAAAAATGAGGCTTTCTTACAATTTCAAATTTCTTCAAAAAGAAAATTGCAGGGAACTTTGGTCCTAGAGAATAAGTGCTATGTTGCTTGGTATTTGAGTTAATCAATTATGAATTTAAAGACAGATTACATCTTCTTTTATCAAAAGTATAATCTATGTTGATATATTTCTTTATCAAACTGTATAGAAAATTATAGTCTTAAAATTCACAAAAGTGAAAACAATTACCAAAAGGAAAAAAGAGCCTATGCTTACTGAGGTAGATATGGCAGATTATAGTGCAACCTTTATTATACCTTTTTAATTGGTTCTGGTACCAATTTCAGTGGAGCGGGCAGTGGTGGTGGAGTGGGAGGAGGGTTCCACACACCAAAAAGCAATTCTTGGAACACCAGCTAGGTGTCCTACAATTTGCCTGAATTCTGACACTATTTACCCAGACAGCATCAGACCTCACAGGTTAAAGGGTTCTGTCCCACAAGACTATTCCCAATATACAAATTTGAGATGCCAATCACAAGCCCAGGTTGTTATCTGTATTTCTAACTAACTGGCTATAAATCAGAGTTCCTAAGACTCCCTCCTCAGGTTTGATAATTTGCTACAGCGGCTCACAGAACCCAGAAACACTTCACTTACTAGATTGGCTTTTAAGTTTGATTATAACATTTTTAATATGCTTTTTCCTTTTTTCTTTTTTGGTAGTCAGTTTTATTAAGCATTTATTTTGTATTTGCATCTATTCTTCCCCCTAAGGTTAAATATCCTGAAGTTATTTAAATGTCAATTTCTTCCAGATTTTATAATTATACATTTGCATTTAACCCCATGACCCATTTTACCCATCCAGACTTTTTTTTTTCCTTTCCTTTGGCAGGAGAATTTAAAATTAAGGTTGTAGTTTTCCAAATAGCTCTCTAATTCCATGTGTTGAATAGCTAATTCCATCTGTATTTGTTTGTGATACTTGCCTTATCAAATATTAAGTTCCAATTTATACTGGGGTCCCTAGGGCTTTATATTAAATTTCACTGACATGTCATTTCTTGGGTAAATATAATTTTTTTCTTATAGCTTTATAATCACTTAATAACTGAGTTTCCCTCAGAGCTCTTACTGAAAAAAAATTATTATAATAAAATTTTCAAGACTTTCTATTAAAAAAATGAAATGATGGGGTGCCTGGGTGGCTCAGTCGGTTAAGCATCCAACCATTGATTTTGGCTCAGGTCATGATCTCTAGGTTGTGGGATGGAGCCCCATGTCAGGCTCCATGCTGAGCACAGAGCCTGCTTAAGATTCTCTCTCTCTCTCTCTCTCTCTCTCTCTGTGCCCCTCCCCCTCTTCCTCCCTCTCTCTCCCCCTCTAAAAAAAATCCACTGAAATGATAATATAACTTTGAAAAAAATTAACATTATTTATAATTCTTAGATATTTCCTCTAAGAAAATATATTTCTCCATTAAAAATGCATTCTTTACCAAAACATTGTATTTTTTTCAATTTTTTTTTTTAGGGTTTTATTTATTTGACAGAGAGAGAGAGAGAGAGAGAGAGAGCACAAGCAGGGGAGTGAGAGAGGGAGAAGCATGCTCCCTGCTGAGCAGGGAGTCTGACACAGGGCTTGATCCCAGGACCCTGGGATCATGACCTGAGCCGGAGGCCAACACTTAACCGACTGATCCACACAGGTGCTCCTCAAATATTCTTAATATACTTTTATTAAGGTTCTCTGTAGCTACAGTTGTAAAATTTTGTTATTTTTCCATTGTGAAAATAATTTTTATCATATTGATTTAAATATTTATCTAGAACACATATTAATTCTAAGAATTGTTTGTCTGACTCTCTAAAGTTCTATGATGTAAATTTATATTGACATGTTTCCTAAAGTTTATTTTATGAGCCTCTTGCCTTGTTTTAATGCTTCAAACACAATGCTGTTTAATGCTTTAAACACAACGCTGATACATTAAAACATTTCTCCAGACAAATTCAGGTCTTCTCGTTTATGGTTCAAGAACTCATCTGTGAGATATTTAATAATGCAGAGGACACAGAATTGCTGACTTTAAGCATAGAACGACTTATAAATTAATATTTTCACATTCAAATCAAGTTTTAGTAGACATGGAAACCACTAAGTAGTTTGATGTGTTTTGCTTAAATTTGTAATAATGAATTTTTAGTATTATTGTACTATGAGCAGATTCTTAGTCATTCTAAAACTGTAAAGTGATCTCAGCTAATGAGACCATGTTTGGTCCTCACGTATCAGTTATATTCCTTTTTCTTCCTAACTGAAAAAAAAAAAAAAAAAGGACTAACTGTACATAAATGCCTGTCATCGATTATGAACCACAACTCTAATTACTCCCAACAGATCTACTGATGGTAGCTGGTCAACTTCATATTTATAAAATAGTAAAAATAGGGGCACCTGTGTGGCTCAGTGGGTTAAAGCCTCTGCCTTCCGCTAGGGTCGTGATCCCAGGGTTCTGGGATCGAGCCCCACATTGGGCTCTCTGCTCAGCAGGGAGCCTGCTTCCCCTCTCTCTCTTTCTGCCTGCCTCTCTGCCTACTTGTGATCTCTGTCTGTCAAATAAATAAATAAAATCTTTAAAAAAATAGTAAAAATAATAATATTAAGTTGGGTCTTTTTTTCGAAGAGTATAGGCCACTTCCCTTTACATTACCTCATTATCTTGATCATTAGCCTACCAAAATTCTATAACTTTCATGTCAAGATCTTTTATTCATTACTTTTTTAAGGAGTAGTCATCCAAACATGCTTCTGAAGTTCAAAATAAGTTATAGTTTTGACATTCACAAGTGTTCAAAAATTAGTCTAATAAAAACGAAAATACCTTATTCTACACAATATAATGAAAACAGCAAATAACAACATTGAGAAGATAAAATCAACATTTGCTACTTTCTTAACAGTGAATTAATAATACACATTTTTTTCTTGAGATATCTTTACAGACTTTAAAGTGTCAAGCATGTTAAAAAACTGTAATATGTTATTCTCTGAGACCATGATCAAAACAGAAACAACAATTCCCCTCAAAAGGAATATGACAGTTGCAGGTACCGTGAAAGAGTATAATGGATGGGGCAGGTGGTTCTTCAACTCTCTACTAAAGAGGAACACTGTCCATGTGTGTCTCATGGACACACAAATACTTACAGCTGGAAGAGACTGAAGAGATACAAGGTCTAGGAGTCAAAACCCCAAATTCCATCAGTGGTCACACACCTCACATAAACGTATGAAGTAGCTGCACATAAACTAATAACGAGTGGAACAGTAGGAAGAGAACTTGTTACCCCATGAGCTGACTGAAAACATTTAAATTAAAAAAATGCCTTAAACACAATGCTGATACATTAAAACATTTCTCTAGACAAATTCAGGTCTGCTCGTTTATGGTTCTAGAACTTATCTGTGAGATATTTAACAATGCAGAACATGAGACTCACAGAAAGTTAGTGTCTCATCTGAGGCTGGGGTAATTAAAACCTATAAGTATATTCCAGCTGGGCTGAGATACATCCATAAATAATTAAATGACACTAGACTGAACCTAAGAATACGTCTCGTCTATCAGTTGGTGTTAAGTAAGCTTTTAAGAAATTGTGCTGCATTGCTCAATTTAAGAATACAGAAGTTAGATACTAATATATTGATGCTTTTGTGATATAAATTTATATCCATATGACTGCAGCTTGTAATAATGTCAAAGCTCACTATGCGACTATACTGATAGCAAATTCCACTTTGATGATTAAATATAAATTACTGGGGGTACCTGGGTGTCTCAGTGGTTGAACATCTGTCTTCGGCTCAGGTCATGATCCCAGGATCCTGGGATGGAGCCCGCATCGGGCTCCCTGCTCAGCAGAAGGCCTGGTTCTCTCTCTGCCCCTCACCCTGCTTATGTTCCCTCTCTCACTGTCTCTCTCTCTGAGAGAGATAATAAATAAATAAATAAATAAATAAATAAATAAAATTACTGGAATTATTTCACTACGTATTACATTCAGAATAAAGTATTAACGGAGTTCTTAATTTGAAATCATTCAAAATTTAAAGTGAAATCCAAACAAAAATAGATTTACTATCAGCTCCCTCCTCCCCACAAAAGCCCCAACTACGTGATGATAGTGTTATTCATGACAGCTGAACATTATCAGGTATGTGGTACTTGGTGAAACACTTTGCACATGTTTGCCTGCTTCATTAAACTTCAACACAGGTGTGTGCAATAGATATACTTTGTTTTTATCCTAGGAAGTATATAAATTATACTAAGATCTTATAATATCAGCCTAGATAAAATGCTTTTACGAAAAATATTTTGGGCCACAGTTAAAGACTACAGAGGATCAGCATCTTTCTTAAGCCCTCTCAATCCTTGAAACCCAATGGACACAATAAAACACATTTAGAGGGAAATACTAACTCTCCATTTTCAACACCAGCTACAGACAACTTAGAAGTATCGTGAAACGTAAAGTGTTGCTACGGAGGGGTACATCACTTCTCTCCCAACAGGCAAGATACAGAGTTCCTTAAAGCATCCTGGCCAGTTGAAAGGGCAGAGGGGACACCTACCTGTGAAGGTGGAAGGGGGGCAATCCCTTGACTTAAAGATCCAATCTGATCCACACATTAGGCATATCAACAACAAAAACTAAGAGACATGATCCCAGGCAACCAGCAGAAAGGAAATCTTAAAAAGATACAGTAAGAATGTATGGAAGACTATAAATTCTGATGGAAGCTGCTCCAACTTATTCACTAGCAACCACACCCCAGCCCCAAAATACTGACTCACATGCCCTCTCCCTATATAATTTTTTAACAAATATTTTGAGGCAGGCAAATGCTCGTGAATGGCACATGCCCTGGAGATAGACTGCCTCTGGGAAGATCAACACCATTATGCTACTGGGTGTCTTGAGCAATACACAAAACCTCTTGCCCTCAGTTTCCTCATTTGGGCCAGAACAGCATGAAAACAATGGGAGAAGATATTTTATCCTTACTATCAAACATATCTGAAACATTTTCATATTACTAAAAAGACACAGATTTTGAGAATGACACAGCTTTATGTAGTAATGACATTATAAAATATTAAAAATGTGATTATTCTAATTTATAAATGTAGACCATAGGGGAAATAAAATAAATTAGGACAAATAAGAACAATGATCATTAACAAAATGACAAATATCATTCAGCCTATTTTGCTCCATTTTAAAATTACCCTTTTATTCCACGAATGGAATTTCTATGTTCATTCTGCTGACTGGGTGATTTTCTCACTGACTCTAATGCTTTTAGTGAAAATTAAATTGCACAGAAACTGCCACACTGCAGATGTTTTAGTTAGGCTATTTGTAATTTATAGATAATGTTAACTCTAAAGATCACATCTGTAGTATACTAAAATATTTGAATTATCTTTGTCTTTCACGTATTTCATAATGAAGTTTCTAGATGAAGAAGAAATAGTGGAAGACCAGATACTCTGTTCAGCTCTTCATTTTTAATTCATATTAAAATCAAGGCAATTTTCTCATTGATAGCTGCAGAATTCCTATTTTAAAATTATTGCTATTCAAAGCCATTAATGACTTCCAAAGAATGAAAGCAAAAATTTTAAGCAGGCATTTCTGAATCCTATCTTCTTTAAAGGCAAAATGTTTCCTTCATAACTCTGAATTCCTACGATGCACTTCCTTCTATGGGAAGAACATATGGATATTAATGGTAAATCTCAACAAACAGGCAATTTAAAAGGCAGAAAACTGGTTGCATGGGCTTGGATGATAATTTAATTCTATCAATCTCAAGTTTAAAAAAATCCCTAAAATGACTCATAAATACAAAGTTTGTTTTTTTTTTTAATACTAAAGTGTGATTTGTGTTTCTACATAATTCATTATGCAAATTTTTTGTAAAGCATACGTTTAAAATTCTAGAAAGAAAAAAATTGATTCCAAAATTAAGCACTATTTCCAACATCTTTTCAAAATAAAACTGATAGGGAAATGGCAGTTATAGTTCTATGTAGATATTCACAAACTATAATCTATTTACAATAAAGCCATCAAAATATCAAAATTCTATTAAAAATCTAAATGGTTTTCTTATTTACGAAACTTTAGAAAAATGAATTAGAATAATAGAGGTAAGCTAAAGAAATTATAAGTTGTTTAAATTTTTTCTTAACCATTTTAGTTTTTGTGTAACATGTTAAAACCTGATGAACTAGATGTAATGAATATTGTCTCTTTGACCAACAAGATCATATCATATCTGAAAAGAAATGCAACTTTACTTCACAATATAAATAAAATCAATTCTTAAAATCTCAGGTGTTAATTTTTTCTCTTTTCATTTTCTCCTTTAAGTGACTAGTTCTAGACTAGTGGTCTTATTGTTAATTTGTGAAACAGTCAAGAAAGAAAGACAACAAGCACTATTTTCATGATTCCTTTGTGATACATAACAGATTTTGTTAAAGATTTATTTACTTATTTTAGAGAGAGAAAGAGCTGCAGAGGGAGAAGGAGAGAGAGAATCTCAAGGAAATCCCTGTGGAGTGCAGAGATGTATGTGGGGTTCAATTCCACGACCCTGAGATCATGATCTGAGCCAAAAACCAAGTGTTGAATGCTCAACACACTGAGCCACCCAGCCCCACACATAATAGATTTTTAACAAGAATAAAATGGCATTCTTATATATGATACATTGTGGTATAAACTTTCTATGAAATTTTATATTCTAACATTATATGTAACATCTATAATATATATAAAAGCTTCATATTCTGATTATTCTTGGCTTTCTTTTTGCCTTACATAGTACTATTTTGACTTTCAACAGTAGATTTTACAATGCTTTGAGGAAAAAAATACAACTTCTAAAATGTATGTCCTATGATGACAGCTTTAAAGTCCTTACCAAAAATTCTAAAGCCTCAGGATCCTGTTTTTAACCTCTCATCCCCCAACTACTCTGGAGGGCTCCCAATGATCTTGCCCTATCCTGTGGACCTCAATTCTTTCTCTCAGGTAATTTTCATTTTTGATCATATGAAACAAATTATTCTTCTGAAAATTAACTTGGGCTATTTTCTACAATTATTTACTATTTTTTCTCCAAAATTATTAAATATGCATTATATGAAAAGAACTATTCTAAGCTCCTTACACTTATTTAATTATTTATGTGCCAAGTCCCATAGCTATTAAGTGACAGAGCTATAATATGAAAGTCTATTTGCTTTTTCACAGGACATTGCCAATTTAATTATCTGCCAAAACCTCAGACTCATCACTTCTGAACCATATACTTTACTCAACTTGAACCAGCTCCTCTTTGCAATTTCCTATCTTGAACCAAAACCACAATCATCCTAACTCAGGCCTTTTATTTTTCCCTTCTGGTTTTTCATTTGAAAATTTATCACCTCATGCTATTTTAAATATCTCAAACTGATCACAGTGTTGTTCATCATTATTTTCCTATTACTACCGTTTTAGTCTTATTATCTTTAGATTACTCCATAAATGCCATCACTAGTCCCCTCAAGATGTCTGGTACATAGATCCCTTCCCAGATAGTCTAACTCTACTAGCTTACATTTAACCTCTACCTTCTTCCTGATTACTTGGGTGCCTCACACTGCACTATTATCATATTCCTTCTAAAGCTTCCCACTGTGTTCAGATCATAATCCAAGGTGCCTAGCCTAAATAAAGTACCCTCTGATCTGTCCCACCTAAGTCTGTGTGCACTCATACCTCTTATAATCCAATTTCTACACTTTTCAAAATAGTCCATAAACATTTCCTATGTAACCTCTGTTAAAGCTATTTCCTTCATCTAAATTATATTCTTGCCCATCTTTAAAAGCCCAGTCTAATCCTAATGGCCATGGACCACATGGGTCATCTATTTTTTACTACTTATAGTATTTTCTTCTTCCCAGTAATTGCAAAAATCTTTTTTCCTTTTTTTTTTTTAAGATTTTATTTATTTATTTGACAGAGAGAGACACAGTGAGAGAGAGAACACAAGCAGGGGAAGTAGCAGAGGGAGAAGCAGGCTTCCCACGGAGCAGGGAGCCCGATGCAGGGCTAGATCCCAGGACACTGGGACAATGACCTGAGTTAAAGGCAGATGCTTGACCACTGAGCCACCCAGGTACCCCTAATTGCAGAATTCTTAAATATTCTTCTTATTTTGAGTATATGTTGAATATATTCTTAATTTGTATTATAGGAGTCTAATTTCAAGGTCAAGACATAACATATGCAGGGTGCCTGGGTGGCTCAGTGGGTTAAGCCGCTGCCTTCGGCTCGGGTCATGATCTCAGGGTCCTGGGATCGAGCCCTCATCGGGCTCTTTGCTCAGCGGGGAGCTTGCTTCTCTCTCTCTCTCTCTCTCTCTCTCTGCCTGCCTCTCTGTCTACTTGTGATCTCTCTCTGTCAAAAAAATAAATAAAATCTTAAAAAAAAAAAAAGACATAACAAATGCAAACTGCTTTCTATTTCTAGCTTATGGCATACCTAGAGATACTTCTTGGAAAATAAAGTTCTAAAACAAACATTTTTGTATATAAAATAACTGAACTCAATATACTATAGAGCCCTGAGGCACTATGTGTATGCTAGTGGTTACATATTTGTGAACTATTACATAAACGTTCATCCTCATATGATCTTACTTTTGCAAAAGGATCTTAGACAAAGAAAAAGGACAACACCAAGAATTGTGATTTTTCTTCAGCCAATTATTCAACTTATCTCATATAAATTATTTATATGCCTCTACAACCATTGTATGGGATGAACTAAATTAACTTTTTGCTAAAGAGAAGAAGCGCCTGACAAAACTCAATCTTATTCCCTGACAATAGTTTAAAAACTAGAATTACTATGAGAGTAACTATGAAACAATGTATCTTGGTAATCTTGCTATGCTATCAAAGCATTTAGTTAGAGATGAAACTTTTTTTTTTTTTTTAAGATTTTATTTGAGAGAGAGAGGGAAAGAGAGGGAGCATGGGTGCTGAGAAGGACAGAGGGAAAGGGAGAAAGAGACTCCCCGCTGAGCAGGGAGCCCAACATGGGACTCCATCCACAGGACTCTGGGATCATGACCTGAGCCAGGGGACTCTGGGATTATGGCCTGAGCCGAAGGGAGACACTTAACCAACTGAGCCACTCAGGTACCCAAAGATGAGACATTTTAAAAGAAGTTCATTATGGTTTATTTTACACAAATTTCAACTTTATCTTTGTTTTCACTCTATTAACTAAGCCTTACATACAGCTAGAGATTTACACAGGAGTAAAATTTTAAAGGGACGGGTATCAATTTGAGTGATTTTGAGGAATATGAAAGGATAATTCACCAGCTCTGATGTTTTCTGATAATGGAGTATTATTATTATCTTTTAGGTTAAATTTGAAAATTTACTTTTCCACTGGGATCTGAGCATGCAAGCTCAGTTAACATTTTTTTTTTTTTTAAGATTTTATTTATTTATTTGACAGACAGAGATCACAGGCAGGCAGAGAAGCAGGCAGAGAGAGGAGGAAGCAGGCTCCCCACTGAGCAGAGAGCCCGATGCGATGCGATGCGGGGCTCGATCGCATGACCCTGGGATCATGACCTGAGCCGAAGGCAGAGGCTTTAACCCACGGAGCCACCCAGGCGCCCCTCAGTTAACATTTTTAATGAAAGCATCCCAAAGTTATCAACATACTAGGTAGAAATAGAATAATTAATACATAAGGTGCCTGGGTGGCTCACTCCGTTAAACATCTGCCTTGCTCTCAGGTCATAATCCCAGGGTCCTGGGATCCAGCTCTGTAGGGCTCCCTGCTCAGTGGAGAGACTGCTTCTCCCTCTCCCTCTGACCCTTCCCCCTGCTCTTGCTCTCCCTCTCACTCTTTCATTCCCGCTCTCTCTCTCTCTCAAATAAATTTTAAAAATCTAAAAAAAAGAATAATACGTAAAAATAGGTTCATTTGAAAAGGTAAAAACTTGCAGTATTAAAAAATGCTATAGATACTTATTATATATTAAACATACAAACTTTGTGATCTAACAAATATATTAAACATCTTAAAAGGTGTGTGCTCAGCCCTTATCTAGTAATCAAGTCAACATTAGGGTTGTATGAAATATGAAAGTGGCTATTACTATAATACTGTTTATTGCCTAAAATGTATTTATATAAATTGCAATGAAATTCAATCATAACTATCTGTGTCAACTATCAAGAGTTACCTTTCTCTTTTCAATTTCTATTAATGAAATTGGAATCTCATATTAATCAGCTATGTACATTTTACATATACATTTCAGCTGATACTGTACCATTAAGGAGTCTCAAATCTTCTTTTCTTTTTTTAAGCAAATCCTTACAGCAAAAGAAAGCAAGAATTAATAGTAGTTAATCCTTCCTGGTGTTTGTGTGTGCATGGGGGATCAGTGTAAAAGATGGTTACTGCTGGGTTAACTTTCATTACTCCAGCTGTTAACCAGATGTTCAAGACGAGTGAATTGCCTGGGAATGTTTTTCTTAAATTCTTCTTAATCTGTTAAATTATGCAAATGATAGAATATTTTAATCATGTACCTAAAGTTCTGCTACAAAGTTCACATAAGAATTCTGGAATTCAAATAGAATACTTTTTAAAATTATAAAGTATAAAAATAATTATGCAGCTGACAGAATATGAGGTATACTTGTGTTGTAATAAAAATGTAATATGTATAAAAATCAATAAGAAACACAGACAAAAATTCTATCTATTGAAGAATGTTTTCTTAGCACATTTAATGTGAAAGAAATTTGAGAAAACATAAAAAAATGAAGAGAAAATGGAAATAAATCCTAAATCCTCTAATATACCTGCACTTTTCAGATAATTATTTTTCAGTTATCTTTTCCTTTTTTTGTTTTATGACTGACATTGACCTACAAAAAGTCTCTGAATTCCCCTTCTTAGAATAAATGGAATGGCTGTTCTTTTTATGAAGAAAAGTAATTTTGTTTTGATTACTTCCTCCCAAGAAACCCTTACATTTCCAAAACACTGAATCTCTACCATTCAAAAAGAAAAGTTGGCATCAGCTTGATTTTCAGTATTTTGAGTATCACAAGTAAGAAAATTCAAAGAATGATTTTAATCAGAATGGATCAGGATCTATTCTTTTTCCCAATTGGATAGCACTCATTTTCAATGCCTAAGCAAATAAAAGTTGAGAATTTAAAAAGGACTTAACAAAATTAATTTAAAGACAAAGATTAAATAGCATATTCCCTAAGTAGAGAATGAACTTTTCACCTCTGTTTCTTTTTATAAGTATGCTGTATTTTCTAGTATTAGAGATGCTTAATCTAACTCTAAACTATTTTTATCTAATGTAAATGGCATCTTACCAACTTAAAATCATTAATTTAAACAAGGAAAGATCATTGTAATTCTAATTTTATTTTGATCTTCTATGATGGTAATTATAGGAAAGATTAAGCACCTTATTGTGTTAATGTGGTGCTAAGTGAAGTTCAAGGTAATTAAATCAAAGTCTTTACCATCTATACTTTTGAAGACTAAGAAATTCATATTTTTAATAGAAGAAAATATTATAAACAGCTACACTTACACCTAAATGAATATTTACATTAATTGCAAATGTAAAAATTCAAAAATATGTATATTTATGAGTAAAAAGTGTTTTATAAGCATTGTATGTCTCAGAGCAGGTCAAATCAGTACTCCCATTTTAATCACTTGGAAATTCCGTGGGAGAGATTAGATTGAAGAGGTCTTAAATAATGGACTTGGTTAAAGAAGAAGCTTCTTTAATGGTCTACAGTTTGGAAAAGACCGAGAGTTGGAAGGAGCATCAAGACACGAGACTACAAAATACACATGAGGAAATGTATTTTGGAGAGCTTAAGATAAAACTTTACGCTATTTTAAAACATCTTGTAGTTACAAAGGATTGGATGAGGTAAGCACCATTTGAACTACTGAAAAATATTAGATTGTATTTATCTTTACAGAGTGGCAATACATTGTAAGGGTTAAGAGAAGGAGTCAAATTCAGCTCTTCCCCTTCTCACCGTGATACTGGGCCTTATCATTCAGCCTTCCTTGCTAAGTGACTTCCTTGCTAATCTCCACTATCTGTGGTAAACTTCTATTAATGGACTTCTGAAGTAGCCATTCCCCACCAATGTAAGGTTAACAGAACTAAGTTTACGACATTAGGGGTTAAACTGTTCAATGTCAGTTGTAGAAAGTTACAAGTCAAATATTTAGGGTGACAGAACCTAAATTAAGCAAGGTTTGTTTAAAAAATCTGAGTATAGTGCCATCTATTAAGTTTGCTATGCTTGGTGAAAAGCACAAAACTGAGAGCCTGCTTCTCCCTCTGCCTCTGCCTCTCCACTGCAACCTGTTCGGGCTCTCTGATAAATACATAAATAAAATCTTTAAAAAAAGTAACCTGTAGGCATTTTATCTACTAAATTTGATGAGTAATCCCATCAAAACTGGCTGGCTGCTAGAACACATTTGTCCTCCTAAACATTCCTACCTGTGATCTGTAAAGAATGGATTCCAATCTGTAGTCTTTTTAGAACAAATACAAAAACATGAAATATATAAATATATATTATATATATAATATTAAATATATATAAACATAAATATAAACATACAATAACATGAAATTATGGAGGTCTATGAACATGTTTCTATATTTTAGTCAGTTCCAAAATTTACATGATGCAAAATTTAACTAATTTGTATTCCTTAAAGATTCATACATTTAACTTTTCATTACTTGACATGGCGCAGAAACCCTTGCTTATTTATATTGCAGCCTTTGTGTCCTAGAGGAAAATAAGTAGTTCTGTAAGATTACAATTTCTCCTAGTTTCTTTTTGGCCAGCATTCATCTGTCCTCATTCTCCTCTAATGCTAACACTGGACTTTCCAAAGAAACAAAAGGAAAGAAAAGATGTGTTTGTTTTCTAACTTTTTCTGACTGACATAAGAGTAGAATCTCACAATGAAGTGATGCACTGTATTTCTGATCTTCATCTGCTGGTGAGGAAAGCTAGGGCTGAACACAACTGAAGTCATAACTTTAATTTACTCTGAGCAGTCTAAAATTCAAGGTTTTCAATTACGTAAGCTGAATTAAGAGAATTGACCACTTCTGTCACATTATTAGTCTTACTACTGTTTTTTTGTATGGACTACATTTTTAAAAAATGGCATAGAGATGATGTCTCTTTTACAGACGCAGAAAATGTGGTTCACAAACATGAAGTAAACGGCCAAAGGTTACAAAGCTAGTGGAAACCAGGTCTGGGAATCAAACTGAAATGCTTGAGTGTGAAGCTCAAACTGTTATTGCCTCCACTGTTGCAGAAAAGAAAAAGAAAAACCAAGGGAGTTGAGTGTTTTCCCAATGACAGATGATCAGAGTCTTACCTAAAAATATCAAGCCTAACAATCCATCCAACAATTTGTGATACTGATCATCATAGGACAAGACCATTATTTCATATGCATACTATGAACTAAACTAATAAACCTAATCACATTTATAAGTTAATATTGACAATAATAAGAACATTTTTGGATGCCACTTCCCCTTTTCTTTCTTTCTTTCTTTTTTTTTTTTTTTAAGATTTTATTTATTTGAAAGAGAGAGAGCACAAATGGGGTGAGGGGCAGAGGGAGAAGCAGACCCTCCGCTGAGCAGGGAGCCGGATGTGGGGTTCTGGGGCTCCATGCCACAACTCCAGGATCATGATCTGAGCCGATGGCAGACGCTTAACCGACTAAGCCACTCAGGTGCCCCACTGCTTCTCCTTTTCTAAATGGCCTGCATGTATTAGTACAGTTGGACTCTCCATGCATAGACTCTCCATGGACTCTAGGCATTTCAGACAGTCATTTTTATTTTTACATCTGAGCAAAATGAAGCTTCCTCAGAGGTGACATGGCTTGTCTAAAGTTACCCAGACAACAGTGGCAAATCTCACCTGGAAGGCAGTTGTTCAGTCTTCCAATCCAAGTGTCCTTCTAATACAAAGACTATAGACAGTTGAAATTTGAATGTCACATTGCTAATTCTCTTGTTTGTAATGACAAAAGTAAAAGTTGGATAAAATTGAAAGCAAAGGGGCATCTTAGTGGCACAGTTGGTTAAGCACCTGACTCTTAATGTTGGCTCAGATCATGATCTCAGGGTGGTGGGATAGAGCCCATCAGGCTCCATGCTCAGTCCAGAGTCGGCTTGAGATGCTCTCTCTCTCCCCCTCTGCCCCTCCCCCATTAACAAACTCTGTCACTTAAATAAATATTTTTAAAAAATTGAATGTAAAAAAGTATGATCTTTTAAAAAATATAATATGTATATTGTGTTGATATTTTCTTACATCAGGCCTTAAAACAAATTTTTAAAAAGCAGGCAGCAAGCAAGACATTTTCCAGGAGATCTGACTCTGCTCAGAAGGCAAAAGGGATTCACTGCAGGTCAAGACATAAATTATAGCTTGTTTCATTTTAATATGTGTATCAGTCCTTAGAAAGAAATCAGGATATAGACTTAAACTTGACTTAACCAATAAATTCATATTGGTTTATTTATTTAAACCACAATATTATGAAGAAAGGACTAGACCAAAGGGACACATACATTTTCAGGAAAATATTCAGAGGATGGAGTTGCTTAGAAGGACAAAATCAACACTGCTTCTTGATTAATGTGGATCCGGGTCTTCAGGAAAAAGTCAGTTGGGGCAATTACCCTTTGTTAAACAATCTGTAAAATATCACTGACCAGTCCATTTTAAAAGGAAAAATGTTGATGTGATCAATGAAATAGGTGGTTCGTTTCTGAAATGAGGTATAAAGGAGAATAGACATGGTAGCTTACTTAGCTTGGATTTTTTTCTCAGGAACGTGGATATTCAGAGGGAGTAAAAGATTAAAGATAGAATACAGTACATTTCTTTTTTTTTTTTAAGATTTTATTTATTTATTTGACAGACAGAGATCACAAGTAGGCAGAGAGGCAGGCAGAGAGAGAGGAGGAAGCAGGCTCCCTGCTGAGCAGAGAGCCCGATGCGGGCTCAATCCCAGGACCCTGGGATCATGACCTGAGCCGAAGGCAGAGGCTTTAACCCACTGAGCCACCCAGGCGCCCCAGAATACAGTACATTTCTATAGGCTAAATGATCCAGAGGCATTTTCATTCTCTGGGGTCAATGAAACAAATTGACTATTTTTATCATGAATCACAATTTTATTTGTTGTGTTAAAGAAATCTAATGCAGTAAAGAGTTCCAGAATTGTCCAATTAGTGCAAGTTAACAATTACTGAGTCTCTACTATACAGTCCAAAAATCATGCTTAGTATTTTACATTAATTACTTTATTCAATGTCCTAGTCACCTCACTGTAATAATCACCTCTTCACAGACAAAGGGAGCCAAGGGTGAGAAAAGTGTGTAATAATTCTCAGGACCACAAAGTCAAAAGCAGAGAAAATGGGATCTGAACTCAGGAGGTCTAATTCAACCACTATGCAATTACTTTCTATGGGGAAATATTTGAAATTTGAAACTGAATTTATAGCTCTGGGATGGGTAGGACCTAGTAGGTAACAAAGTTCCAAAGGAAGAAAATAATCAATGAGTAAAGAGAACATAAAAGAGTATAAATTTGTTATAATATTTGTGAATTTTTCAGAAATGTAAAAGTAAATAGTTTACTTTTTTTTTCTTTTAATTAAGTAGTCTCCACACCAATGTGGAGCTTGAACTCAAGATCCTGTGATCAAGACCTGAGCTGAGATCAAGAGTCAGCCATTTAACAGACTGAGTCACCCAGGAGTCCCTACAAATGAAACTGACATGTGTTTTTAACTTTTATTTATTTTTTTATTTTTTAAGATTTTATTTATCTATTTGACAAGACAGAGATCACAAGTAGGCAGAGAGGCAGGCAGAGAGAGAGGGGGAAGCAGGCTCCCTGCTGAGCAGAGAGCCCGATGGAGGGCTCTATCCCAGGACCCTGGGATCGTGACCTGAGCCGAAAGCAGACGCCTTAACCCACTGAGCCACCCAGGCGCTCCTGTTCTTAACTGTTAGAAACCTGCTTGGCAAATGACTTACTCTTAAATCCTAAGTAAAACTTCAGTTTCTGATATCCGAGATCCATAGAATATTGCTCTGAATGTTACTTATTAAAAACACTCCTGGGCGCCTCGCCTGGGTGGCCCAGTGGGTTAAAGCCTCTGCTTTCAGCTCAGGTCATGATCCCAGGGTCCTGGGATCCAGCCCCACATCGGGCTCTCTGCTCAGCGGGGAGCCTGCTTCCTCCTCTCTCTCTCTGCCTGCCTCTCTGCCTACTTGTGATCTCTCTGTCAAATAAATAAATAAAAATCTTTAAAAAAACAAAAAACACTCCAACTGAATTTTTTTTTTTTTTTAAAGATTTTATTTATTTATTTGATAGAGATTACAAGTGGGCAGAGAGGCAGGCAGAGAGAGAGGAGGAAGCAGGCTCCCCGCTGAGCAGAGAGCCCGATGCGGGGCTCGATCCCAGGACCCTGGGATCATGACCTGAGCCGAAGGCAGAGGCTTAACCCACTGAGCCACCCAGGCGCCCCTCCAACTGAATTTTTGAACAGATTAACTTCAAGTTTAAAGCTTCCTTTGCAAAGAGTATTTTTATTCTTATCATTCCTATGTTCTCCTTATAAGTCACTCTAGTTAGATTTATTTTTAGCAAATATTAAATTAGTAAATGCAGCTTAACAGAGAATATATTCTCAAACTACTGAAAAATATGTATCTTTTCAAATCATATATATATAATACTTATGATCATTTAATGTCATAAATGCATGCATAAGTGAGTACGTGTACATGTGCGTGCTGCCTATCAATATGAACATGTGGGAAGGGAATTGATCATTCCCTCCATCCCTGCATTTTCTTCAGAACACAAGATTGAAAACAACAACAAAACAACCAACCAGAAAGCCTTTGTTTTTGCTTCTGTTTTAATTTCTCAGTTGCTCAATGGCTTCTATAACCCCCTTTGAATCCTGAAGTGTGTCTCTTGTGATTAATGAGCATACCATTCTCCAAGCTTCTTGAGAAGGGGAAAGCCAGAAAAATAATGGAAGGCACAGCCCAGTAGAGCAAAACTTGCCGGTGCCTACTAACATTGGGAAGAACTCTTCACTCTCCACTAAGGAACTCACACAGGCTTGTTTATAGTTCATAGCCACCTACTTTTCCCCTCTTGTCTCTCATGGGAGGTTAAGAATACTTCTCAACGTGACAAAAACCCACCTACTCAAAGGGAAGGTTAATTATTGCTCCATAATTAAACTCGCAAGAAAACTGTTAAGATTAATGAAGCAATGCTTACTAAGTGATTACAAGCTCCTCGTGAACTACCATAGAAATATTTGTTTACCAAAAACACCTACACAAATATTGATAACAGATTCTTTGCGAATCATTGCAGTGAGGAATCTAGATCAACATATATAAATCATAGCCTATGTATCAAAAAAAAAAAAAGAAAGAAGAAGTAACAGAAAAACAGGGAGGGAGGGAAAAGAGAGGGAAGGGGGAAGGGACAGAGAGCTGGACAAGTTTTACCTTTCGGCAAGAACTGCCATGCTAAAACGAATTTTTTTTTACTTCACTCTCTCTGTGATAATTATGACTCAGCAAAAGACTACCACAATACCCTCTCTGATCTGGGTAGGTCTGAAAATGTAGAAAAATCTAACAACTTTTAAAATAAATAACAAAAGAATGGTCTCTTGTAATATAAACATAAAATTACTGTAGTTATTTTAGTATTAATTTTAATTAGGCTAAAACATAAAATAGTAACAAATTGATAAATATTACCTAAAATGAGTTCCACAGTGTTGCCAGCAATAAATTAAAATACAGCTGCCCAGAGTACATTATGGAATATGTGGGTGAGTTTCTCCTCCCAAAATATCATTGACTGACATCACCGTCATATCATTACATTTGAATTAAAATATATGTTACCAATGTGCCTAATAAACTTTTAGCAACACCAGTCAACACAACTACTCCCCTACCCTCCACAACCAGATATTGTATCAGTTATATATGCTAGGTTAGGCTGTAGTAACAAAGACAAACCCAAAATTCCCAGTGTCTCAAAACAGAAAAAGTTCTTCCTTGCTCATGCTTCACAAATATTAGGATCAGTAAGCGCGTAAGGCAGAGGCCTCCTCTCATTTTAGACATTCAAGGACTCTGGATGACAGAGGTGCCCCTTCTCTTCAAGGACAGGTTCCCATGCCAGAGGTAAAGAGATTTTCATGTTCTTGTCCACCCAGCCAGAAACACAATTCCTCCATGTGCCCAGAATGGGAGAAGGCTAGCACTATGTAGAACCTCAAGAACACCTCAATTATCCACTCACATCGATAGAACGCCAATGCTAATGAACTTTTCGCTGTTGTTTTCATAAGCTGTTTTCAGTTATGGATCTCCCTTATATGTGAACTATCAATGGAACTCAAAATAATTTTCACTACCCTATTATCCTTATGCATTCCAAGGTGTTTGACAGTTTGCAACTGAACTCTTTGGGGATAACCAAACAACGTGGAAGAGTGTCAGAATGCATAGCACCAAATATATTACATTTATAAAGATTTAAAATTGGGGCTTCTGTATTTATCAACTAAAGTTAAAGAGTCAAAAGAGTTAAAATAATATTCATTTTTATCTGGGCAAGCTAGAATGGGAGCAAGAGGCATAACAGGAATAAGCAAATCTGCAGGAGGGTTGGGAACCTATGGTAGAAGAGGTTTGGAATCTGGATGACTAGAAGAAAAAATGAAGAATTGTGACATTCATCCTGAGTTCCGCATGGAGCTCCAGGACTAACTGATCCCAGAGAAACTCTGTAAGAAATGTTTATATGACAGGCACTAAAATGGGCCATAAACATGTCTCATACAAGGAGTGTGACAGAAAGAAGGGGTGGGGATCTCACCTATGGTCTAAACACAGCATGCGTTCATCACATGAGGTCTCTGTAAAGCATAGGCAGAAACACTACTGGCTGGCAGAAGGTAGCAAATGACCAGCAAATTGGATGAGACATGGCAGAAAAGTAACAGAGTCAGCTTATGAACATCCCCACAAGGCATTAGAGATGCCTGAAAAGCAGGACGGAATGGACTGAGGGCTTTCCTGAGGTTGGAGAGTTAGACCCAGGCAAACTTTAGAGTGCTGAATGGGAAGGAGCAGCGGTTGGAGAAAAATTAAGCACGGATAAATGGGCCACAGACCTATGGATTCCAAACAAATAAAGAATTTTGTTCTGAGCAAAATGCAATAAAAACAAAATGCCAGTTCTTACACATTCTTGGTGATCAAAACACTAAATATTTTAGTTCCTCAGAGGAAGAAAGTTTCTGCCATTAATTTCTTATATGTAGCTTCATATGGAGTCTTCTAAGATTTAGAGTTCGGCAGCGGTTTTTCAAGCAGAGTTGCCTCTGGGACCAACACAGGAAGAAAGGAGACTGATGAGGTCAGGCTCTAGGCCTCCTTCCCACCTCTACCAAAACAACTCCATTTTAAAAAATCTTGGGGTGCCTGGGTGGCTCAGCCATTAAGCAGCTGTCTTCAGCTCAGGTCATGATCCCAGGGTCCTGGGATGGAGCCCTGCATTGAGCTCCCTGCTCTGCGGGAAGCCTGCTTCCCCCTCTCCCACTCCCCCTGATTGTGTTCCCTCTCTTTGTTGTCTGTTTCTGTCAAATAAATAAATAAATCATCTTTATAAATAAATAAATACATCCTTTTTTTAAAATAATATTGGCTTTTATTTAGAAAAAATATTCCATTGCTAAGGAAAAAGGAAACGTTATATTAATTCACATTCTACATGTACTTATTTCTTTCACCTTAATCAGTTTTTACAACTTAGTGGATCAACTTCTATTCTGCTTCCAAACTCTCTCCTCTGCTCCATTTCTGTGGTTTTTGTGGTCTCCGGATCCAGAGGCCAGGAGCAAGTACACATCATTTTTATTATGCCTGGAACTCATTTATGCCCTTATCACCAACTGAACACCAAAATATGGTCATCAGAAAATTCCAGGGAAATCACTAAGACAGAAAAAAGCCATAGGTGTTTTTTTTTTTTTTTTTTAAAGATTTTATTTTTATTTATTTGACAGAGAAATCACAAGTAGGCAGAGAGGCAGGCAGAGAGAGAGGGGAGGAGGCTCCCCGCTGAGCAGAGAGCCCGATGCGGGGCTTGATCCCAGGACCCTGAGATCATGACCTGAGCTGAAGGCAGAGGCTTAACCCACCGAGCCACCCAGGCACCCAAGCCATAGGTTCTTAAGAGAGCAGATTGTAATATACTACAAACAACGGGATTAAAATATTCTCTGCTGTGCAAATGGAACAATGATGCTTCACAGCCATTTACTTCATCATATTTGAAAGTAAAACCTACTGACTTTTTTTTTTTTTAAAGCAGTTGTTCTTGGTTAATTTCTCAGGCACATGTATTAAAAAATACACACTGTTTGCCCTACAAGTTACAAAAACCAAGGCCAGCCAAAGAGAGCTGACCACAGCCTGACATATCTATAAAGAAAGCTGACCTCTCTGAGAAGCCAAAGTAAACTCAAATTTCTCAGTCTACAGTGCAGAAGCAGATCTTTGAAAGTTTGCCAGATTTATGTAGAAAGATTACATAAACAGATTTTTGTCTTCCCAAGGTGCCCTCTTTTCCACATTACAATTATTATGACTAGCTACATAAGAAGAAACATTTCCAAAAGCATCCAGTATATAAAAAATATTTGTTATGTATTACTTATTTAGAAAAATCATAAAGCTCTGTTTCAACATAATTTGTTTGCACATAATTTTTGAAAAGTACTTCTTTTTTTTCCTCTTGGGATCCTTCCTTGATATGAAAGGCAACAAACAGACTAACATGGAGAAAAAAGTAAAAAACTGTAATTTTTATTATGAAACTACAAGGGCAAACTTAGATGCCTCAATTTGGTTTTTGTAATGAAACAAAGAAAAAACATGCTTTCTGTGTGCTTTCTTGTTTTGCTTTGAGGGGGATGGTGAAATCAATAGGCAAAATGAAACTGAAATTCTATTTTCATTTTCCATTTTCCATCATTTCCACTTCTACTTACATCATGATGATATAAAATTAGAACAAAATCTTAATCTGTCAGTATTTTTTAAGTCTTATGTGGGAATCTTGAAGTCATTTGTTTTTATTTTTATTTATTTATTAAAAAAATTTTTTTTAAAGATTGTATTTATTTATTTAACAGAGAGAGATCACAAGTAGGCAGAGCAGCAGGCAGAAAGAGAGGGGGAAGCAGACTCCCCGCCGAGCAGAGATCTCAATGCGGGGCTCGGTCCCAGGACCCTGGGACCATGACCTGAGCGGAAGACAGAGGCTTTAGCCCACTGAGCTACCCAGGCGCCCCTTGAAGTCATTTGTTTTTAATGATCAATTCACAATTTTTTTTTTTTTTTTTACATATCCAGGCCAGTTTAAATGTTCTGGGGTCACATCAATGCTGAAAATGTTGTATATGAATAGGAATGTATGCTGTATATGAATGTATATGTATTATATAATTTAAGAATTAGCTAAGTAATCCACAAACCAACAAGTATATATACAAAAATACTTGTAGGGCCTAAATTCAAGGAGTTATAAAGATAAACACGTTGATTCCGAGAGAGGATTAAGTGTAAAAAAAAAATCATTTCAACTGAGCCAAAAACATGGCCAACTGATGTTAATTTTCATTAACTCAATTCTTTAAATTCTTATTATTTCCCCATTTACTTGAGCTGGTTTATATGCTAATCTGTGAAAGGGCTAAAAAATATGTAAGACCTTTAGCCCCTTAAAAGAAAGGCTCGAAACTTAAAATGCTGTTTTCCGACCATGCTCTAAAGAAATCAGAAACCACTTCACCACCAAAATTATACACCCCTATACTAGTCAGGGTCCCAGTAAGGTAAAATGGTGTCCTCAATTAAGATAACTTGAGAAAATATTAAGGCATGGATTGTGCTTGGCGAAACCAAGGAGAGAGAGCACAGCTCTCAGGGTTAGAAACAGCAGAGAGCCATACTCCCCATAGGCGAAAGGGATGAGAGGAGAGGGGGTTCCCAGAGGTCCAAGGGTAAGCCCACCTCACTGAAGCTCTGACCTTCAACAGAAGAAGGGAGTCTGGACCTCTCTCTTCTCCCACCCTCAACAAACTATTTCTCAGGGTACCATAGAATAACTAAAAAATGTAAGACATGCTTTTCCCCCAAAACACAGATTTCCCTAGAAAATGAGACTGAAATGAAAATCCAAGATAGATGTTGCTAAATCGTCTTAGTAAATCTACACAGCCTCTGAACTTGAAATACAACACTCTTTAAATTTAAGGAGCTTAGACTGAAAATTATTCTGTGAGATTGACAACAGATTATTTAAATAATATATACCACATAGAACAACAATCTAATAGATCAAAGCTTTAATTTGTAAAGACCACTCTGTATTAAGTAGTATAGTGAAGTATACTCTGATTATTATCCTGGCTAGATACCAGATATATATATATTTTTAATCAAACAGTAGAACTGTCACACAGTCCTAAATGACTGTGCCTCTTTCATGTTAGAGAAATGGTATTAAATATAAATTCCAAGAAGACTTAAATTTGGCTGAAACAATGTTCCCATCATATATTTGCAGATTGGGAATCCATTAATCAGGTTAAGATTTGCACTACCTAACACCTAAAGTCCCTCATATATCTGAGAAATTGTGATTCAGATTCAAGCACTCCAGAGACGGTGAGAACTCCTCTAGTTTTTCATTTGAACCAATTTGTATTAAATTTTTAGAGAAAGGAAAACCATAGTCTTTAGGGTATTCTATATATTCAATGGAACAAATAGTATGTGTTTCACATAATTATTCTTGAAATAAAATAATATATGCAACAGAGCCTGGAAAACTGGAAAGCATTTTCTCAATGTTAGATTTTAATATATTCTTTAAATTTATAAGATGCTTATTATAATACTTTACTCCCTTGTTTTTCTCAGGAGTGGTATTAGAGGAGGCTTCTCTTTAAAACATTTACTGGAAAACAGATTGTTTAGATACGTAAGCATAGAAATTAATTTTTTAAAAATTATCAAAAATTTTAAAATTACCTTAAAAGTGAGGAATACCAGTAGAAATGTTATGAAAGAAATACCGTGTAACACCCACCCAGCATGAATTACCCAGGAGAGATGATATTTCTGTGATGTTTCTATCACCTAAACATATTTATTGCTAAAAAGTAATTTCATCAAGGTAGCCTTCTCTGGTTGACTCCCCAAATGTTTTAATGCTTTTTACTCTGTTGAAGTGTATCTAAGTTGTATTCTAAATCAGTTGACCCTTGAACAACATGGGCTTGAATTGCCCATGAATGAGTGAATGAGTCCACTTACGCTCAGATTTCTTTATATACATACAGTACTGTATTATAAATGTATTTTCTCTTATGATTGTCTTAATATTTTCTTTTCTCTAGCTTGCTAAAAGAATACAGCATGTGTGTGTGTGTGTGTGTGTATACACACAAAATACGTTAATTGACTATTTATATAATTGGTAGGGCTTCCCATCAACAGCAGCCTATTAGAAGTTAAATTTTGGGGGAGTCGAAAATTATATGCAGATTTTCAACTGTGTCTATAACTTCCCTGGTGTTTGAGGGTCAACTGTATTATAGTCTGGTTCTATCAGTGTTCTAGTATCTTTTCCATGCACATAGTTATTCTGTTTTCCTAAACAACAGAATACTCCCAAAGAAACTTATTATCCAGAAGAAATATTCAGAGAATATAATATCCAGGATTAGGTTGGCAGGCAAATTATTTCATTTAACATAGTAAAAACCAAACAGTAACTATTTTACCTTCATGTTCTATAAGGTGTTCCAAACGTTAACGATTATGTGATGGGGATGGGCGTGGTTATAGTGAAAATGGATATCAGCAAACATGTAAGATTTCAGAAAAGACTCCTATTTACTTAATTTTGAGAGAAACAGCTCCATACTAATGTATTCATTATGAATTTGTTACTTATTATACTTTCTGTCTATAGCAGAAATACATTATTTATTAACCTTTAACACATAGCTAGGTCATTCTCTGCAAGTGAGCAAAATTTCTGAATGGTAGTTGAAAGATAATTGAACATAGAGCATTTAGCACTTCATGGAGTCTTATAGATCACATTTTGTAGTTTTTCTTCAAGAAAACATCAGAATCTTTAAATGAGTACTAAAAAAATTTGTTTTCTTTTCTATATCTGAATATATAAGCATTTGGGGGAACCCTGGGGCTTACTGGTATGTGATCACAATCCAGTGATCCTACTTTTTTCCCCAAATAGTTTAATATGGGCTAATATTTCATGATAATTCTTTTTCAAAATACATTTCAAAACATGAATTTAATTTTGCATAATGCAGCAAAGAGTAAAATAGTTATGAAACTGTTCAATTTAAATGGATTTGCAGGCTATCAGCAATGATATCCAAAGGACATCTTCCCAGGCCTAGGATGACTCACACACCACTAGCTTGATCTATTTGACGTATTAGTCATGCCTCCATCAACACACAGGTACTGAGATGCTACCTTTTCTGTATCTAATACAAAACAGATAAACATTCAAGATGCTTAACGATCCTCTGTTTAATGCCTTAAATTCCTAAACAAGTTCAAATAATTAAATGACAGTCTGCTTCATTATTTATTATTAATCCTCTATCATTTATAGCCAAAAGAATAAAAAAGACATTCAAAAGCTGAATTGAGGGCCTACTATAACTTGAGCAATGGACTAAGTGTTCGACATGTTCAATCTCGTTTAATTCAACACTCTACTACTGAAGATGGATGAAGCAAGCTCAGTCACCTGACAGATGCTACCAGGAGGCTGAGTCATTCAGAGGACTCAAGTGTACACCCAAATACCTTGCATTTCAATGAAGTGATATACTTAGAAAAATTGCATACCTCTCTGATTTTTATTAGTTAATTGATTTGGGAAGAAATTTCCACAGAGCTGACAGGAACTAAAATATTCCAAGCCATTAATTTTATTAGGTTCTTCAAATTCAATGCATTATGTCATTTCCTGTTCTCCTACACCCTGAGAAATAAGCATCACTAACAATCTAAGAAGGGGAAAGTAGTAATACAGAGTAACAATCACGATGTGGAAGAGTTAGATTCAAACTCGAAATAGTAGATTTTAAAACCCAGCAAAGATATTTTGAAAAAATAAGAAAAGTTTATTTTTTTAATGAACATTGATTTGAGACCCAACAGCCACATGACTTCAGGTAATGTATACCAGTTATTCTAAAGAATATTATATTTTATAAAAGCCTTCAGTTTAACAATAAAATCGCTTCTATTAGGAAATGAAGTCCATAAGGTAAAGCATGAAGCTGAACTCTAAGCAAAATTTCCTTGTCAATTTTGGAAGAAAACCAACCTACAGTACATATATCTACAACTATCATAAAACCCACTGACACATCTTGACAAATACGTGCAAGCATGGAACATATGTGCACACACACAAATTTTCTTTTTTTTAAGATATTATTTATTTATTTGTCAGGGAGGGAAAGAGCACAAGTGGGGAGGCAAAGGGAAAGGGAGAAGCAGGTTCCCCACTGAGCAGGGAGCTTGATGAGGAACTCAGTTCCAGGACCCTGGGATCATGACCTAGCCAAAGGCCATCCCAAAGGTGGCTTAGTCAGTCTTAACTGACTGAGCCACCCAGTCAGTCTTAACTGACTGAGCCACCCAGTCAGTCTTAACTGACTGAGCCACCCAGTCAGTCTTAACTGACTGAGCCACCCAGGCATCCCCACCCACAAGTTTTCATGTTAATATTTTAATTTATCGCCCACAAAAATATGTTGCCATATAATGGAATTTTGTTTTATTAACAGATAGATAAGATATCCTAAATTGTTTGTCAAAATTCAAAAATGGCAAAAGTAAAAATTATGGCATTTTACTTCATCAGAACTATAATTTTAATGATATTCTACTCTTATTACATTTTACAGATTATTAAATAGGAGTGAATAACAGAAGCACTGAACTTGACATGCAAATCCTCCTTTCCTCTTTCTTGGAAAGAGTTTGCATGTTTGTCTTCAAACTGCTAGAGAGGACTGGGAAATGTCATTACTGTACAAGTAATGCTAGAGTCAGAAAAGAGATACATAAAGAGAAATGAAAACAGTTAAACAGAAACTGGCAAATTTTCTTACCATTGTTTTTGTAGATAGTCATATGTAGAAAGTTATATGGACCATAAGTCTTGTTATATATATATATATATATATATATAAATTAAGAATATTTCCTAATGGTTCAATTTTCTTGTTTAAAAAGTGATGTTAAATAATAATGTTGAGATCAGAAACTGGCATAAATAACACATTGATGGAATAGGAATAAATAAATAAATAAATGGTAGCCATCTTCCCCTAAAAAAACAGAACGTAAAAGGTGGCCTCTTTCCCCAAATGAGGTAGTTTTATTCTTTTGATTGTATCCATGTATTGCTATCTTTCCTATTGAGATCTTTGTTTTGATCATTTGACATTCAATATTTACTGAAGCTCTATTAAGAATGTCATAGACCACTGAAGTCCCATTCTTTATGCTTGAAGAATTCCCAGGTCTAGTGGAGGGAGACGGAAATATAAACAGAAAATACACTGCAAACCGCAGTATGATAAATGCTAGAACAGAAGTACAGTTTGTGCAGAGCACTATGGGATGCAGCCAAGGGGCAGAGAAACTCTCGGGCTCCGCATCTTCAAGGAACAACAGACTCAATATGCCTTTCTACATTCCAATAGAGTGTGTGGGATCATGGCATTTACAAAGGGAGTAAGATCCAAGGACAGTAAAGAGAAAGGTGAAAAGTGCTGAACAGTTCTGAGGGTAAAAAAAGCAAAAGTAGAAAGAAATGAAAACACACTGAGACACCAATTGCTCTAGATGACAAAACGGGTACCTAGAACTGTGAACATACACACAACCCCAGGCTAGATTTTACACAGGCACATAGTGAGTCTTCCCCTTGGGTGACAGAATATCAAGGATTAGTACAGGCAGAGTGAAAAGACAAATGAGTATGTGTGTTCAGATTTCCTGGAATCTATACAGGGATCCCAATTTCCCTTCACATAAGTAGCACCATTGATGTAAGTAGGAAACAAAGGTTCCATTAAGGTTTATTATGTGACTTAGATACCCTGGTAGAGAATTTTTCTGCCAAAACTGTTTTAGTTGCTTATTTTAGGTGAAGTGGTAAGAAGTAAGATCTTATAGCACATCTTATATTTTAACTAATATTTATATATATAATATATTTTAACTAATCCAGAATCATCTATGGTAGGAAAAAAAAAAAAAAGTTCTACAAAATCTAGTAAAGGCCTCAAGAATACAAGCTAGTACCTCCCAGACTTACATCTGAAAACCAGGTAACAGCAATATCATTTGAGCTTTCTTTAAAAAAAAAAAAAAAAGTTACATACATTAAATGTAGACAGCTTTTTTTTTTTTTTTAAATAATGCCTGAAATAAGACATCATTATTTTAAAAGGCTTCATTTTGTCGGTTTACTTGGTTTTCAAATTTTCACATAAAAATTGGGGAATGGCAACTAAGTTTTTATAATCATATATCATCCTCAAATATATCAAACATGATCTTAAAAAACAAGATACTTAAATGTATTAGTACTTAACTAGTTAATACTTTAATAAAGCATCAGTCCAATTATTTACTTTTATAATACATTCAAGATCACATTTGTAATCGCTGGGGTCATCACTATAAACAGTGGTAGTTTTCTTCTTGCTGTTTTCTGGCTATGAAATTCTTCAGTACATGAATGTATTATTAACAGACATTTTAGTAGAAATCCTACATCAACAAAATTAACAGCCCAGTCCTGGGAGCCTATAATTTCCTCAAATACTAACTAAATAGGATTTGTGATCTCAGTGGACACATTCAAAATATTCAGCATTTGGTACACCATTCCCATCACCACCAGCACCGCACAAAACAACCTAGAATTGCATCTATTGCATGTAAAGAGTCTTCTGTCCAATTTGTGCCACTTCTATGATGTAATGGATGTAGAAAATATTTCCACTCAAGGTTTTCAGTACTTGTTACAGTGAATAAAACAGAAGTAAAGAAAAACTATGGGAAAAAAAAAAAGAAAAACTATGGAGAATAATTGTGTATTTATTCCCTTGATGACTTAAATTATAGTCTATTTTTCTATAGAAAATGGAAGTCATTTATTAATGTAAAATGTAAGTAGAATTTTTAAAGACTTATTTTAAAACCTGGGATTACATGTTACCATATAAAGTAAAGACATTTTGGAATAAAATTAAGTAGGAGTAGCACAACTGTATGTAATTATTAACCTCTAACCTTGTTAATATCATTATGTGGTAGTTTATTTGAAATGGTAATAAATAATTCTTTCATAAGATTTTATATAGCGTTTATATAAAATATTTAAGATTTAATATATTTTGCATAAATCTTACAAAATTTAAGAGTCTGCAGATTTTCACATTCTTTTCCTACAAAGCAGCATAGTCAAAAAGGTCTTCTTTCAATGAGGTAAGGAATGCTGAATATATAAGAACTACTTATAAATGCATCAGCTACAATTATGTCATCAGGAAATACTTATCCTTACCTTTCTGACTCAGAATACCCAAACAATTAAAGAACACACATTTAGAATAAAGAGAATACAGACTGTTCAATTTTACTGATACAGCATATATTCTTCCCCTATTATATAAAGTTTTCCTAGTTCAGTTCTATTAACACAATAACAATTTTAACATAATCACTTATTTGTTTTGGAGCTATTCCTTTCTCATTTTGCCAGCTAATTAGCCGAAACACATAGACATGGTCCCACGTGTTATACATCGAATGTGTAAAATCACTCATATTCTTACTCATTTACAAAACAAATGACAATCGAGTCCAACTTCTATAAATCCTAGCACTGTTTCAACCCACATCTCACGATCATGACCTGCAAAATCTTTGAAAATCATGCTTAATGCGCACACAACTTTGTTTTCATGACTTGCTACCATTCATAAAAAAAGCTTCCAAAACTAGATTCACTTTCCCACTCCTCACAGGCAGTCAATTTCATGACAGAATTGTAACCACTGATAAAAGAGATTCTAGATTTTATTAAAACAGCAATAAAACAAACAGACAAATACTAGTTTCTGGTGTTAATTGTCTTATTAGCCAGCTTGTAGCATCACATTTTCTGTGTGTACTGTAGCTTCTTATTCTAGGGGACACTAATTAGTTTTAAATGGTGTTAAATACCATCCCTGCAGTTGCAAGTGCTTCTCTGGGATTTTTACTAGAGAAAAGAACTCCTGTAATTTAAAACCACTTTGTTTTCTTCAGCCACAGCTGTTAGTGAAACACTGACCTGTAGAAATCTTAAAGGTTTTCAACCCTCTCTCATTGCCATTAGTCTGCATTTATTTTCTAACACATCATCTCCCCGTGTACGATTGCTCTTCCATAATCCCCATCCCCCAAATTGCTTTCAGCAGAGAAACCGCATCTAGCTAGTTAAGCCCTTCGCTCTCTTTCCCTCCCACCCCCACCCCTTACAAAGCCTTGGCTACTCTTAAAGAAAATTCTCCAACAACGTGTCAATTTTATATTGGCCACAAAGACAACTTCTGTTGGGGGAGGGGGAGGAAAGAGGGACTGGAGCTTGGCTGTCCCTTTCCACAGACAGGGATCTTTGTGGCAATCAGAAAACATTTCCTGCATAAAAAATCAACACACTCTCTAGTTGCAGGGTTGGGGAGGGAGAACGAATACGCATCAGCCGTGTCCTCAAAGGAATGGAACACATCCGTTAACCTTCCAAACAGGAAAGTCATTTTCTCAAAAATATGTCAGCTTTCTTGCATTATTAAACGTAATCCACAATCTGAAATCCTCTAGTAGCTCCCCCACTGGGAACTGGGAGAAAGCTATAAATCACTCCTGTACTTTTCTCTTTTTCCTCTGCATTTCCGTTGCACTATTTGTTCCACCTAGTTCATCTCTGACACGCTCCCACTCTCCTCGTGTATATCAACAAGGGACCAAGGAGAGCAAAAATCACGCAAGAGGGCAATCAGGTTTTACAGGATCAGCCTGTGCTTTAATTCTACCCTGCCTCCAAGTGGCTTCACAGCAAGGAGACCCCAGAGTCTGCGCTTCCCGGTGGGGTTTCGAAAGAGCAAGCACACGGGATTTATTGTGAGAAGCACTTTTCTTTTCTTTCTTCCTTTCTTTTTTATTTATTTATTTTTTTAATGATAGGGCCTTCGGGGAGGGGGACACCCTTGTCTTCAGGTGTCAGAAAGTCATTTAGTCCAAATAGGCACTTTACTGAGTTTGTGTCATCTTTTAGTCCTGCTTCCCCAACTTCGGGCAGTACAGCTAAAGGGGTTTTGGTTGACACAGTGAGGCAGAGAGGGCAAAGGTGAGAGGAAGGGAAGTGTACTTTTTACAGGGCTGTAGCATCAAGTAGAAATCCTACAAATCCCTTTCAAGGAGTGTGCATGAGAGCGTGATTGTGTAGAGGTAGATTCTCCCTGAGGGGCTGCAGCCAATAAAGACCCCCGCCCCCACCTCAGCAACCTCCACTGCAAACTGGCTCCACGTTTTTGACACACTACCAGGGCATCTTGATGAGGGCTTTCCTATCCTCACCGCCCCATTCTAAAATCCTGAAACCCCAAACTAGCCTAAGAGACCTTTACTAGTGAAGATCACAAATCAAATGACTTCAAAGATGACAGAGTTAAAGACCAAAGATTAAGCCCTTGTGTTGAAATAGCACATCTTAATGCCATTTCCCAACACCCCTCCCTCCCATCTCCCCCTCTCTGCTGAGCACTTACCTTCTTTGGGCGGTCGCTTGGCCTCCCTGGTAAGATTGCAGACCTGGGTAGTTTGCAGCTCCTGGGTCAGGCAGCCCTCGGTCTGCTCATTCAGGGGTAACACCACGTTATTTAACAAAACCAGCGACTGGTCGTCGATCCCCCACTCTCCCAAATGCTGAGGGCAGGTGCATTTTGTATACATGATCCCACATGATTCCGTTCTCCCATTTTCTGATTTTAAGCAGCTCTCCAGCCAAGTGCATAATACATGGCAACCAAACTGGCTCGGGCTCACCTTGTTCAATACCAAAAACTCAAAAAAAGATTTCTGATCTTCTTCCCCTTTTTTCTGTAATCCTGGGAAATCGGTTGGAAACACCCGACGTATCTGAATAAAATTTTTATCATACTGTAGAAAAACGAAAGCATTCTTGGAATCGCAGAGTTGCATTATAGAATGATTCTTTCTTAAAAGATCCTTTATTTTTTCATGGGAAAAATGATCAAACTGATAAGCCAAGAGGGAAAAGTTAGAGCAGCTAAGGTCCTTTTTGGAAAATTTCAGGTAAATGCTATATTTGGTTGGATCTGGATTTTCCAGCGTCCAAGTGCAGTTTGTAAAGTTTTTGGGAAACATTTCACTTACAGAATACGATCCATAAATGACTCCCTTCACCAAAGTTGAACACCAGAAGTCTTGGGCAGCATTAAATCCAAACATAACCAGGAGATAGGTGGAAAATATATAAATCAGCAGGTTACGAACAGCCTTCATCCTATGTCATTTGGCCTGTAAAAATGGCAATGAAAGTAAAATGCAAGTAGGAGTCTACGCGCATTTAAAAAAGAAACTCCTTCCAATATTACAGCCAGCTGTTTTCAAGATTTCAGTAAAAAAGCCTTTTTAAAAGAAGGGCAGGTATTTTTTTTTTTTATTTTATAACGCTAGGAAATTATCTGTTGCTGTGTGAACAGCGCCCTCACGTGGTCATTCACAATGGCCAAATTCTCCACATTCAATTTAAAAATAATATTTAATAGATGATTAACAGGAATGCTCTAATTTATCTACCAGGATTTCCTCCAAGTGAATTATGATTCTATTGAAAGAAGAGGAAAACATATCTTTTTAAAATATCATAACCTAAATTTTAATTTTTGAAATATTTTTAAGCAACCTATACAACATTTTCTCATTCGGCCTGCAGTAAACATCATCATACAAAATCTAATCTGATAATCTAGGAACAGCTGTCATCACATTATTTCTTTTATCTTAAATATGGAAAGCAATTTCGATAAAGGATAGCCACAATTTTAAAAAACATGAAAGATAATTTGTTGAGGATGAAACATCATCTCCCAAATGTCCATACTTGTCTTTGCAGGGACCACCATGTGAACTGATGGGAATTCCTGTGCAAAAACACTGGCATTCATGTGGATTAATAGAATTTTAAAACCATCATCTGAGAAAGGGCATAGATGGGTAGATACGAGGGAAAGACTTGTTGTTCAACATCACCAGTGAGAACCAGGATTTAAGGCAGTCATTTCAATGTGACATGCCCTCTTGGGATACATAAAGTGGATCACTGTATTAGTATCTGTATCCAAAGGCGATGTCAGTGAAAAATCCCAGAACCACAGTAATTGAGCCGGCTTCAGCCTTTTAATTTTTTTTTAATTAGGGCTATTTTATCTAGAGTTATCTACTGTAATTTAAGATTTACACATGGTAGATAAAAGACATGAGCATTTTCTTTCCTAGCAGATTTCAATTACTGAATTGCTCTCTTCCCAACAAGAGCTCCAAAGCTCCTTTTCTTTATATTTTTTAACCTGGCCTTGCATAATAAAGTAATCCTTGGTTATATTTACCTCTGTAAGTTGTTATCCAAAAATAACTCGAATTTTTTCAGCTTTAACCTTTAAGAAGTTATTTCTTAGAATAAATGACACTGCTTTTTTGTTTAGCCTTTGAGCTGAGAAAAGTGATGCCAAGTTAATTATAAAAGTCTTTAGGCTGCAGTCTCTTCCACTGTTCTGTAAACAGAGACAGACATACAGACATATAGACAGTTAAGAGTTTTCATGTCTTTGCCTGGGTCCTCTCTGAACCAAAGGATAAAACCCTCTTCCTTCCCATTGCATAACACACACCAACGCATGCACACAAATACCAGTGACCGAAGTCCCTGAAGATAGATCTGCATTTTCCAGATCATAATTCAAATTCTATGTCTTGATATAGGAGAAAACAGCCCCAACTCTAAATCTCTATATAGCAGCAGTTTAAAATAACATCAGAACTGCTGGGACTATCAAAACAGCGTTCTCTCTTTCAAGCATACAGCTCAATGAATAATGCATTTTCTTCTTGATAAAATAAAGCCAATGAGCATTTAAAGGTTAAAAAATTGGTAAAGTTGCAGGAAATTTTGGAAACAATTTCCTCTTTTTTTGCTGTAGCACTTTGCAGGCAATGCAGGTCTGCGCAGTGTTCTTCAGGATAGAGTGTAGGCGTTGAGAGCCAATGTGACAATAAGTGTCTAAATTAGGAATTCCATCCATGAAAGGGGGCTTCATTTTATAATAGGTAACTCAAAAAGAGGTCGTATTTCTTTTCCTAATGAAATCCGGTACTTTTGCTTCCATTTATTTGACAGTGCATGTCTGCATTGCTGTGCTCATCAAGGATTAGAAAGAGTGAGGAAATAGCTCTGATTTCACTTTCAAGCTCGCTCAAGAGAGCCCCCTCAACATAATGCTCTTTATTTTAATCCTTAAGCCTTGGTATACGGAGCCTTGTTTTATTCTAAAGAATCAAAAATGAATCATTGAACTCTGCCGATCCCCCCCACCCCCGCCCTCAACTGCAGGGCCAGTTCAAACAATTGTATTTCCCTCTTTAAGAAAGAAAGACTGGGGTGGGGGGTGTCTCAGGGATGGCTACCAAGGTCTCAAGGATGTTGTATTTATTTATTTATTTATTTGTCGCCTGCTGAGAAGCAAACCGGCATTTAGTTTAGCTATTCTCAAAACTGATTTTCTGGGTGACACTTTAGTTTAGTCGAACATAGACGGCGCCATCACTCCACTAATTTTTTTTTGTCCCCAATAGAAGACCCACTGCCTCCCCTTATCTTAACTTCCTTCTAACCTAAAAATTTCTCCCCATAAAATCACCCCAATCACACACAACCCTCAGATTTTCTGGGTCTCCCTGTCTATTCCTTCCGACCCAGCACATCTCTGGAAAAACAGACTTCTCTAACTTTTCAACTGCGGCGTTTAAGTAAATGCAGACAGTCGGGTTTCCTCGCAGCCCCTCCATCTGCCAGCAACAGCCTTTCCTCTCCTTGTCCTCCCTCCGCACACACCTAGACGGAGAGCTCCTCGGCGGCGACCCCTGGCAGAGGGAAGGTGACCCCGGACCCCCTTCCTTACCTTCCACTCCGAAAGCTCAGGGAGGCTCTTGCTCTAAGACACCAGCACAGGCACGCGTCCCAGCAACAGTGACGGAGAGACTCCCCTTCGGTCCCAATCACCGTTGCCCATTTTCCCCGGCTCAGCTTCAAAAATCAGGATTTATTTTTTAAAATGCACACTTAAGAGAAGCAAAAGATGGAGGGGGGGAATCAAAAGAGGGGAGCGGTAGGAGAAAAAAGCCCCCAGGACCCCGGAGCCTGACGCCGGATCCAACTGAATCCAACCTCCAACGGAGGTGGGGGGGGCGGGGGAGAAGCCCCCCGTAGAGAGACTCTGAGGAAACAAACAAACAAAAAAATGCAAGTGGCTTAAAGGCGAGGATTTGTTTGATCAAATCCACCCCCAACAAACCGAATAGCCAAGAAGCAAAGAAAGCGCTGAGACGAGAAGTGACCGGCGACAGCAGCGGCTGCTAAGGCAGATTTGTTGGGGCGGTGGGTTTATTACAGGAGTGTTCGTGGTCGGATCGGAAGGCTCAAGCTTATGCTTTTTCCTCTTTCCGCTTTCCTCCCTCCTCCTCCTCCCCCCCCGCAGGTACTGATGGACGGACCGCGACTAAGGAGAGGGGGAAAAAAATCCTTGGCTGGTGATGTCGGAAAGCTGTTTGAATGCCCAGCGAGGAGGGGCGCGAGAGGGAGCGAGATAGTAAAGCTCTGTCTCGGGTGTGCGCGCCGGCGCGCGGCCCTCGCTCTCCCCGGGGCGCGCGCGAGGGAGGGGGTGCGCGTCCCCGGGGTGCGCGCCCGCGCGCCGGTCTCCCGCGTGCTCGTGCGCGCGCGCGTCCCCGGGAGCCGCGCGCCCCGTGCTAGCACCCGTGCCGTGCGCCAGGCGGTCGGCCCGAGGCTCGACGAGCGCGGCGCGCCGGCTGTGCCTTCCCGGAGTTCTGCCTCCCGAGGGCGCGGGCGGGTGTGTGTGAGAGAAGAGGAGGGAAGCGGCGGGGTGAGAAAGGAGGGAGGCCCGGCGGGAGGGCGGGAGAGAGGCGGGCGGGAGGGGGGCTCCTCGGTGCTCCAGCCAGGGCCGCGGTGAGCCTGCACGTCACGGCTACTCAAAACCAAGCACGTCCCGAAAGCAGTATTTTCTGCGTCTGGGAGGTTTTTGCATCCTCAGTTCCCACCGCTGGGGCTGGCGGCGACCAACTGTAAGAGAAACTCACTAGGGGGGTGCGGAGGACTGGAAGGAGACTCTGCCGGGTGGGAAGTAAATACTGGACTTGATCGTCTTTCTTTCTTTCAGCGTGAACTTGTCGCAGCTGAAGAGCTGTCATTTCATCACCGGGATTCAGATGAATTGATCCAGTCCTCAGCGGAGGGGGCATATCTCGGCTCCTGAAACGCTGCGTGTCCCTCTGGCTGGAACAATACTAGTTTTTCTCAGCGAGGCTGCAATTAACATCTTATTTGTTCTGGCTAGATACAGGCTTTGTCAGGACCGCGGTGCGGCGACTGAGGTTGGGCATCTTGCATTGCTTTCTGCATGGCAATGGGATCGTGGTTGTGGGGTCTAAACTTTTGTTTTCTTAATGTATCTGATTCCTTTTCAAGTTTCCCTAGTAACAGGTTTGTGGACAGGAGTGGAAAAAAAAAAAAAAAGAAAGAAAGAAAGAAAACGAGGGAAATGGGGAGGAAAGGCTACCAGATTCTCAATTTAGCAGCAAAAAAATAAATAAATAAATAAATAAATTTCCCCATCTTTATTTATTTATTTAGCCCCCTGGATAGTTGGCTGACAAGCATTTGATGAGCGAGCTTCAGATACAATGCTGCAAAAGGTCATTCGCCTACTGATTATGTCTCTACTTGTAAACGCAGTTGGTGGTTTGCAAAACAAGTGGCAAAATAGTGTGGTAATATGGTGGGGGAGACCACAAGGGGTAATTCATATATAAAGTGTCTCAGTCTTTCTAAGGGTGAGTGGCTTAAGCAGCAGGTGAAGTGGAATAAAACAGATTTCCATCATTTTCTCTCTGTACTCTTTCGGCATTTTTCTTCCTCTTGTTGTTCCTCTCCCTTGGGGCAAATGGAGAGTGAAGAACATCATTTTAAAAGAGGACCACAGTGAAAACAGAAAGGTGCCAATGATCTTTTATTCACTGAAGTTGTTTGAAATATTAAAATTGGCCCTTTACTTCTTAATACATATTAATGGGGTGACCCTCTTCAAGGCTTTCTCTTCTAGGACAAGTGTTCAGAATAACATCCTGTAAGGGAAACAGTTAATCATTCCCCAACCAACAAGCTTTAACCATGTTCCAGGAACATTCACTGGCTGAGAGAGCAGCCTGTGTGGCGTTTGGTGTTGTGTCATTTTTGGTTCATTACAATATTTTTTATTCATTTAGGGGAATGTGAAAGGAAAATAAGGTTTATGTCCAGGGCATAATCCAAAACATTGTGTCAAAGCAAAAACATTTTCTTTTAAAAACAAACAACATTCAGCAATACAAAGGAGAATCACATTTCTTCTGTTTCAACTTCCGTAGAGATTATAATTATGATATTTGCAAGACATTTTGGTCAGTTCTGTTATTTTGCCACAAGAGAATATAGAGATTAATGACAAATGCTCAAAAATGGGAAAAAGGAGAAGAAACAATGTGAGGTTTAGATATATATCTATCCTGCATCTAGTAATTTCTCACATTATCTTCAAACACTGTGCTTTTGATGTTTCTTAGAAAAATCTTAAAGTCATGACATAGTGACATAAGAATAACAGCTGAAAGGGACAATTTAAAAAGACTTAATCCTAAATGGAAAGGAGTACTCATTCCCAGGGTCATTTATATTCAAGTAGAACACAGGGCTGGGTCAGGGAGAAAGCCACCCTTAATAAAGCACTTCACCCTTCACACTGTTTCCCATAACCTTCATAAATTGCAGGCTACTGAGCCAGCCTGATGATGATCCTGCTGAGGTATATTTATAGCAGATGATTTGTGGATGATAAATATGCCAAGCAAGACACCATCTCCAGTAACCCCAGGCTGGTCTGACTTCCTCAGGGGGTCATAATCAAGAATCACGAAAAGAATCATATATGGAGAATCTGGTCTCTGGACCCTGACAACAGCACAATCCAAAGGCAAAGCAAGGAAGAACCACCCTGATTCATGTCTGCACTATGTTCCATGTGAAAGCACTGCTGACATATTGACCCAACAGTAAGAAGAGCAGCAGTTTACACACTGTAGGCTCTCTGTGTCCTTTCCTCCCTATTGAGATTGGTCTGTTTTTATGCTTTAATGCATTTTTAAAAGTCACCATTTCGGATTACAATTATGAGCCTTCATTTGCCTCTCACAAGTGCCTGTGTGTATCTGTGTACATACATTGGTATGTATACAAACACAGACCCATATTTTACACACACACACATTATGTATACATGTGTGTATATATACATACATTTTATATTAAGTGCATACGCATACATGTATATAAGTGTGTTCATTTATATTTCAGTTATTACACATGTATTTGGAAGCATGGTTTCACTAGGTTCCTTTTTAATTTTCTTTACTAATAAAGTAGTCTCACCCCCAAACTTCCAGATTAATTGTATAAACTAATTTTCACTTAAGTTTCCTTGCCAACTTTCAAAAGGACTATTAAGAAACCAGTGTTAACACATCAGAATATAAACTTGTATTTTAAATTGGCCCAAGCATGTAAAGTCGAAGTCTTTTAAATGTATCTCTCCTACTATTTATACATTTTAAAGATTACTTCAGAGAAATGAGATTTCCAAGTATAATCTTTTTCTTTTATTGGTTTTTATTTTTTGCAGTTTTCTCCTTCTATCTTTGGGGGGAAAAAAAAAGAGTCCCATCCTCCAGGATCATTGCTAAATTCAGTATCACCTGCACAATTCTTGGACTCAAATGATAAGAATATGTTTTGAATATGCTTACTTAGTTCTAGAAAGTGTTTTCTTTCCCCTCACCCTTTGCTCTCACAGTCTTGCAATATTAATATATTACCACTTCCAAATTTTAGAATTTTTCTTCAGTAAAGCTTTAAGAAATACAAACGGGCAGCTGGGTGGCTTAGTCAGTTAAATGTCTGACTCTTGATCTCAGCTCAGGTCTTGAGCTCAGGGTTGTAAGATAAATAAAAAAGAAATAAATAAAATTTAAAAACGTAAAGAAAAGCACAAATAAGTTTGTAGATTATTCCTTTTCAATATGCTTTAATTTTTCAATACTTAATGTCTCCAGTACACACTCACACACAGACTTTGGAAAACCACTAATTCCATAATAAAAGGAAATTAATGTAACAACTTCAGAGATATGAACCTTAACTATTATTTACTATGGTCAACTAATATATTAATATTTTGTGTTAATAAATGATCAAAATACTACATGATGAAATGGGTGAGTATGTACCTTATACCTAAAGTTAACATATTTACTATGAACTGAAAGAACATCTCCATATTCTTCTTTCTCCTCCTCCCCTTACTCTTCTTCCTCCCCTTCTTCTTTCTTCTTATTATGAAATAATGTAATTTCTCAGGAAATAAGTTGATTCTTCTCAGTTCCCTATCTAAAAACAAATTGACCATTTTCTTTTCTTTTCTTTTTAAATTTTTTATTTATTTGACAGAGAGAGAGAACACAAGTAGGTAGAGAGGCAAGCAGAGGGGAGGGAGAAGCAGGCTCTCTGCCGAGGAGGGAGCCCAATGCGGGGCTCGATCCCAGGACCCTGGGATCATGACCTGAGCCAAAGGCAGCCGCTTAACCGACTGAGCCACCCAGGCGCCCCCAAATTGACCATTTTCTAATCGGACATCCCAGAATAGAAAATACATGACAGAAGTTCTTAAAAAAAAAAAAAAAGGAAGAAGAAGGGTAGAATAGAACAAAGGGATATGTGAAACGATGGTTCTCCTGGGCTAGTTAGTCCAACCTTGCCCCATCCATGCATAGCCAGAGCAATTTTTAACCAGAGGCCATTTGCATCAAATTTCCATTTTTACCATTCTTTCCCTCTACAATGGCACATGTAAAACACTTAAATTGGTAAAAGGTTTTGGCCATCAATTACCAAGACTTCACTTGGGATTCAGGAAATGCCATGGATAAGGTAACACACAATGTCACTTTTGTGTGTTGTACAAGTGTCTTGGAAAATATGACTTCAGAAGCTCAGAATATGTTTGCGGTTAAATATAAACTCACTCCCAAATTTTTCCCTTGTCTGTTGTTTTTATCTACTTATTTATATAAAATTTGCTATATTTATACCTCTTCCTTTAATTCCTAGGATTTCAAATGAACTAGAAATGAAGATTCTTCATTTTTACCCTGAACCTGATACTAGTTATCTATCTAGTTATGGACAAGAAGCTGTGCACTCTCTGGACTTTGGTTTCCTACAGGAAAGGGCTTGACTATGGTTCCTCTTCATATCTTCTAAATAAAACAAGGCATCTCACAAGGCAGAGAAGCAATGAGAGAAAAATGCAACAAAATTCTAGGCTAGGAAGAATCAAAACTGTTTCTTTCACTCAAACATTGGAAATGCTCTACTGTCTTAATTTTTAAGACCTGCATAGCTTTACCAGCTTTACCCTTCCTTCCTGGCTGCCACCTGCTAATGCAGACAACTCATTACATTCTTAGCCTTCCCTCACTGTGATCAATTTTTTTTTCTTTTTCTCTTGGATTGAGTCCCAACCCTACGAACAATGATGATAAGAACTTAAGTTGTAAGGACCTGCATATCTGTTGACCTGAATCAACACCAGAGATTGAGGTCTATTGATCACCTATTATTTCTGAACTCTTGGGTTTCTCCAGCTCTGTTCCTTACCAGTCCTGACTCATTCTTCATACCATTTCTCTTCCCACCAGATTCCCTCACTTGAACTTTTAGATCTCTTTTCTCTTTTATTCCAACACACTTTTATGCAGAATGTTTTCTCTATATCTTCTGCTGACTAAAGCCCATTATTTTGTGAGGACATGGCATTCTCTTGCAACCATGTCAAGTGGAACATGCATGTTTCTCCCATATTCTGATTAACTAGGGTTTATGGGTGGATGGGATTTGTGTCCTTGTTGTTTATTACTGGTTTTGAATATTTACTTCTTATCTCACTTTTATATCCCTTTTTCTTGGAGGTTATATAATTTTCCTTTGGTAGCTTCACCTCTTCCTTTTTCTCTCTTCTTACTGACTTACAAATTTTACTTTTTATTCATGCAGTCTTTTAGCCACTCAGTTTTTCTCTCCATCCAGCTTCCAGTCTTCTCATGTTTTCAGCATCCATGTAGATGGCTTATATGGCATACTGTCTATCTTTTCAGATCAATTTCTGTATTTCCTTCGTACCAACTCAACCACATTTTCCTGTGGTCTTTAACTAAAAAGGTCATAACCAACGACTGCACCACCTCCAATATTTCAAATTTAATTTTCCAAATCTATACCTGTTGTCTCCTACTTTTGTAAACTCACCTGGTCAATGACCACATGGAGTCAAGTTTTCCAGAAAATTCAGATCTTTAACCCATTCCCACTATTTTCTTCTCCTGTCTTTTCTTTCCTCCTTATACTCTGTGATAGGTAGCCTCTAACATGTCCCTCAATGATCCCTACTTCTTGTCATTCATGCCTTTGTGTAATCATCTCCACTTGAGAGTGAGCTAGCTTTAGAGACTTGCTTCTACTGAGCAGGCAGCAGTGATAGGATGTCGCTTCCAAGTTTAGGATATAAAATGACTGTCTTCCATCTTGGGAGCTTTTTCACTCTCCCTTATAGCACTCATCTGAGGTAAGCCCCTTGTCCTGTTGTGAGACAGCCCTATGGAGAAACCCAGGTGAGTTTGATTAGAAGTTTTCTTCCAAGCCTGTCAATAGCTATCTGCATGAGCTTGGAAGTGAAAGTTTCCCCAGTCAGGTAGTGAGATGTCCTGGCCAAAATCTTGGAAGTAGCCTCATGAGAGCCTTTGAATGAGAACCACTCAGCTAAGCTGCTCCTGGTTTCATGATCTGCAGACACTATATGATATCAAATGTTTATTGTTTCCAATTGCTACATTTAGGGATAACCTTTTATATAACTGTAGGTAACTAATGCATATTCTATGGATTTCATGCCAATTATTATAATAATTTACTTATAACTTTCAACTTTCTGTTACATTTCCATGGCTGAATCACTATGCATACTGTATGTACTCAACCACTGTCTCTGTGCCACACCCATGAAGCAGAACACTGGTGAAGAAATTCACACTCTTAGGCAATCTGATGTCCCTATGCACTCATAATCACCAGGTTCATATGGCCTCACCACACAGGCTGTCACTCGTAACTTTCACTTACAAGCTCACTCTCCTATTATACCCAATGAATATTTTGTAACTTTTCCTTGATTATTAAATCTTAAATCTTCCTTTCAACTCTTCAATTCTGATAACTTTCTTTATTCTTCATTTATAAAACAGATGTGATCATATGGGAACTCCCTCATCTTACATAATAAAATCATTAAACCTATGTCTTTGCCCATTTTCTCCTTTCTTATAGTCTCTACAGAGATATTGCTCTTATCTCAAAAGCTATGCCCTCCATAAGTATCTCAGATTTCTATGGTTTCTCACACAACCAAAAATCTTTCCCTCTCTCCTGGATCATTTATATCAGTATGCAGATATTTTAAAGCAATATGGCCATCCTGTAACAATTTTTAATTAACAATCCTTATTTCTTATTTCCCCGTCATAACTAATCTTTAAAAAGAAGTTTATCACAATTACTTCATTTCCTCACTTCCTTCGCATTTCTCAGTTCATTCTAATTGGCTTCCAGCCTCACTGTTCCACTGAAAAAGTTCTGGCCAAGGTCACTAAAGGCCTTCATGTTGCCAAGTTCATAGATAAATTTCTTTTTTCATTTACCCCTACTTTTAACACTATTTTGCTTCCTATACCACTTCTTTCCATCTTGATTCCTGTTTTACCATACCCTTCTAGACCTCACTGACTTTCCAGTCACTTTTTTTTTTGACCATAAAATGCCAGTTCCTTAGGGATAACTGTTATATATAATTCCCTCATTTTCTCTATCATCTCTCCCTTAGTGATCTAATACATCCTTTAATACCAAATGTCACTGTAAGAAGGTATATACGGCTGCGTAATATTCCATGTATACATACACCTTTTCTTTTTACCCATTCATCTATCCATGGACACTTGGGTTGCTTCCATAAAGCTGCTATTGTAAATAATGATGCAATAAACTAAACATAGGGGTGAATATATCTTCTTGGAATTAGTGTTTTCATGTTCTTTGGGTAAATACCCAGTAGTGGAATTACTGGATCATACACTAATTCTAGTTTTCATTTTCTGAGGATCCTCCATCATGTTTTCCACAATAGATGTACCAGTTAGCTTTGTTAACAACAATGCATGAGGGTTTCTCTTTCTCCACATCCTTGCCAACACCCATTGTTTCTTGTTTTTTATTTTAGCCAGCCTGACAGGTGTGAGGTGATATATCTCATTATAGTTTTGATTTGCATTTCCCTAATGATGAGTGATATTGAGCATCTCTTCACGTGTCTGTTGGCCATCTGTATGTCTTCTCTGGAGATGGGATATTACTCAGCCATAAAAGGGATGAAATCTTGTCATTTGCAACAACATGAATGGATCTAGAGAGTAGATTAAGTGAAATGAGTCAGTCAGAGAAAGACAAATACCATTCAAATACCATTCAAAGACAAATCTCATTCACATGTGAAATTTAAGAAACAAAACAAATGAACAAAGAAAAAAAGAAACAAACCAAAACACCCAGAGTCAACTCTAGAGAACAAACTGGTGGTTACCAGAGCTGAGGTAGGTGAGGAGACGGGTGAAATAGGTGATGGGCATTAAAGAGTACACTTATCATGATGAACACTGAGTAATGCAGAGAATTATTGAATCACTATATTGTACACCTGAAATTAATATAATAATCTATGTTTAGTATACTAGAATTAAAATATAAATATATAAATAAATAAAATAACAAAAAAGAATGTATATGCACATACATTGTTACGTACAAACACACAGTCACACACGTGTATTTCTTTAGCTAGAAAAACTCTTCTGAGCGCTAGATTTTTAGGTAGTCAGTTATCTGATTGATATCTCACAGTCTCATAGTCTCTCAGTCTCACAGTCATTTCAGATTTAAGGTAATCAAAACAAAATTGATTACTCCAAAAAGATGTGTTCTCCCTCAATCTTCCCATCACAGGAAATGATACCACTATCCCACCCAATTATTTATCCTATAAACATAGGAATTTTGCTTTCTGCCTCCTTTTCTATCACTCTCACGTTCAATCCCTTGATGATTGCTACCTGTTCCACTTTGTATTAGTTTGCTAGGACTGCCATAACAAAATATCACCCATAACAAAATATCACTGCCTGGATGGCTTAAACAACAGCCATTTATTTTCTCACAGTTGTGGAGACTACAATCCAAGATCAATGTGACAGCATAGTGGATTTTCTCTGAGATCTCTTCATGGCTTGCAAATGGCCATGCTCTTGCTGTTTCTTCTCATGGTGGTCCCACTATGTCTGCTGTACCTCGGGTGTCTCTGCATGTCCCAATCTCTGTCTCTCTGTCTCTCTGTCTCTCTCTTTTTTTTTTTTAAATAAGGACTTCAGCCTGATTGGATGGGGGCCCACACCCCATTTTAATTTAATTACCTTTTTAAAGATTTTATTTCCAAAGACAATCACATTCTATTATACTAAAGGTAGAGAGTCAGCATATGAATTTGGGAAGGAAAGAAACTAAACCTATAACACACTTCAAACATATACATTTCAATTCTAACATTCTTTTCCTTTTCGCTGCCATCTTTCTTTTCCAAAGCATGTAGCTTTTGCCTACTCCCATCTAATAACCTCCCACCTGGTGTTAAATATTCTTTGTTAATTTACTCCCAATCAATTTTGTTCAAAGGAAAAAAAAAATGGGTCCTTTCAAAAAATGTTGAAAATCTTTTTTGTTTCATTTTTTTAACCCTATTACTAGTGACACATATAATAAATCCAACCCCTTAATCATGGCCCACAGTGCCCTGCATCATCTGATGCTTGTTTCCCTTTCATCCTGAGCCACCCTACTGCTTACTTACGATGCTCAAGTTGTATTAACATTTTTACTGTACCTAAAAGACATCAATTTATTTTTCCCTATATATAGCCTTCCTATGTAAGGAACGATCTTTCTTTCTCTTGCTGTTGGGATGACATTCATTGGCTGCACTTTTCTCATCCTTCAGATTTCTTTTTGAAAATTCTTTTTCTTTTTCAAATATTTATTTAAATTCTAGTTTGTTAACATAAAGTGTAATATTGGTTTCAGTAGTAGAATTTAGTGATTCATCACTTACATATAATACTCAGTGATCAACACAAGTATCTTCCTTCATATCCATCACACATTTGGCCCATTTTGCCTGCCCACCTCCCCTCCATCAACCCTCAGTTTGTTCTCTATAGTTAAGATTCTCTTATGGCTTCCCTCTCTCTTGTTTTTCACTTCCCCTATGCTCATCTGTTTTGTTTCTTAAATTCCACAAATGAGTGAAATCATATGGTATTTGTCTTTCTCTGACTGATTTATTTCACTTAGCATAATACACTCTGGTTCCACCCACATTGCTGCAAACGGCAAGATTTTATTCTTTTTGATGGTTGAGTGATATTCCATTGTATATAACACAACACCTTCTTTATCCATTCATCAAATGGTGGACATTTGGGCTCTTTCCATAATTTGGTTATTGTTGATTATAGCACTATTTTTAACTTTTTGAGGAATGTCTATTCTATACTGCTTTCCAGAGTGGCTACACCAGTTTGCATTTTCACTAACAAAAATTCTCTCTTTAAGGAAGCTTTCTATTTTTTAAACCACCTGATGTATGGTCTCTTCTCTTATATTCTCTCTCAAGATAATTATTTGTTTTATAATATTTGCTCATTTTTAATTTTTAATTGCTTTTTATTTGTTTTCCTCATTGGCCCATCACAATATACTCTTGCCTAACATAATGCAAAGCACATTGTAACTGCTTAATAAATAGTGAAGGAATTGTTCGAAATTTGCAACATGGTAAATTCCACATACTGGCATTAGCTTTTCCCATTGGAGTCATTTTATGTAACTGTATAATTTTAGCAACTATGTAATATATATTTGTATCACAGAGTTGTCTCTTTTCTGGACCAAATATTTTATTTCCTTCAGACCTCTCTCATGTGACTTGGTCTCCAGAGCCTCTAATCTTTATGGCTGTTTTCCATTGGATTTGTCTCAGTTTGTCACACCTCCTTGATGTCATAGTTGTTAAAAGAACGCCATATTTTAACTTCCAGTATAGAAACAGAAAAAATCTATTTGTTCAAACGAAGAAACATTCACTAGGTATCTAGTTGGACAAACTCTGTAGTTACAAGGGTGAATATCTGATGCTCTTCCATATGAGGACAAAAAGCTTTCAAATCCCAGAAATGAACTAATTTTTGATGTCTTTAACACATATTTACTAAGCACATATTCCACATAAGACACATTGTAAGATGTTCAAGAGGCAACAGGAATAATCCCTGCCCCTGTGATGATTGCTTCTATTGGTAGAGATAGCTAATTAAAAGTTAGCCACTACCTAATTATAACTTGCAATTGTGTCATATGTTTCAGAGGATAAAGATATAATGCTATGAGAAGTGTGGAGTGTGTGTGGTGGGATAAGGGAAATATGAGACCTGGGGCGAGAGGGCAGAGAACATTTATGTGAAGAGTGGCATTTGATCAGGGATCTGAAAGACAGTAAGAGAGTACCAGCCATTCCAGGCTAGGGAAACAGAGGTATTGAGGCAGGAAGGAACAGAACACATTCTAGAAAAGGAAAGAAAAGTTGAGGGGAATAAAAAGAATGAAGGGGTCAGTGGCAATTGAATTTGTTGATAAAGATTAGGATAAAAACCAGTGGGTCTTTATTTCAATAGCAATATTGATTAAAGGATGGCAAACAGAGAAATAAGTTACTCGGATTTACATTTTTGACAGTTCATTCTCACTTCAGAATGAGGAGTGATTTGAGGAAGGTCAGAATGGATGTGAAGAAACAAGTGAGGAGGCAAATATGTTAGTGACAATGGTGGCATTCATGGAGATGGAGAAAGAGTATCCAAAAGACATTTAGAGGTAAAATCAATAGAATTTGTCAATGGTTTGCTATAGTAAGAATGACTGTATTTGAATAAGGGTATTTATTAGTGAATCTGTATAGTGCTGGCTCATATAGAAGTGACAGTCAATTATAATACTTGATGGAGTTATTTATTTATTGTTTATTTATTCATATATATATATGTATATATATACACACATACACATACAAACAACTGGATTTTTTTGATCCTGTGTGAGTGGGGTGGGGGTGGGGAGGGCGCCTGGGTGGCTCAGTTGGCTAAGCATCTGACTTCAGCTCAGGTCATGATCCCAGGGTCCTGGGACTGAATCCTGCATTGGGCCCCTTGCTCAGCAGGGAGCCTGCTTCTCCCTTTCCCCTATCTCTTCCCCTTTGCTCATTCTCTCTCTCTCTCTCTGTCAAATAAATAAATAAAATCTTTAAAAAGAGAGAGTCCCAAGGGACTCTAAGAACATGATAAAATACTACCAGCCCTTTGCGTTTGTCATAAATATGCAACCTTCTTCTGGTGGGAAACCTTGTTTCTATGCCTTGCAATTGTCTGGGATAGACAGTTCAACTGTATCTGAAAAATCCACCTCCAAGAAGGCTCACTCACATGACTGACATTTTGTGCTGGCTCTCGGCTGGAAGCCCAGCAGGAGCTGTTGTACCTCTTCACATGGGCCTCTCCATAGGCCTACTTGATCTTACACATGGCTTTGCAGCTGCCTTCCATGAGTCAGTATTCAGAAAAAGACAGCTGCCAGTATATTAAGGCCTATGTCTGGAAGTTGGCACAGTATCACATCTGACATTATTCTATTAGTCAAAGCATTCACTAAGCTTGTTCAGATTCAAGGTGCCTGTGGAAGAAGAGGGGGCATTTAAGAATAATGTCTCTAGTTCGTGATGCAATCACCTCTGTCATTGGAAGGAATACAAAGAATGTGTGATACAAGGTGCACATTCTGTTTATGGACACTTTAGTGGACTATATCATTCAAAACATTAATTTTTATTTCATAATCCATGATACCTCCATTTCTTATGTGCTTATCCAAGTTAGTGGACAGTGTTAAATAAGCCCATTTTAAATACAGTGTCCAGTAACATACAACTAGAATCTTTTCTATTAGAATATACATTTTTAGAGGGCCAGAATATTGTCTTATGTCACAGTATTAGCCTTTGGGACAGCACCCCATAAAAATGTGTTGGCTAGTACACTAATTGATATTCTTTTAATTGTTACAGTTTGCTGTTTAGCCAAACAACCCATGCTAATCTTCCCTTTCCAGGAATATGCCAGATGATGTCAGATATTTTGGAATAAGAAACATTTGCATTATGTCTACAACATTCTTCTCTTATAACATCCCAGCATAGCTAAGTATATCCAGGCTGATTTCTACTTATTACTATTTTGTTTTTTATATATTCACAAACTATCTATTAAATAATTTATTCAATAATTTTTCCAGGGATCAGTATTTAATTCATTAAACTATGATTTCTAGAAATAAGTTCTTTCCCTCTTTTAAAGTAAAGTCAGTGTCTACTATCTGAAACTGTCTTATTTTTCTGTGCCCACTTCCTTGCCAAGATTTTTCAAAAATCATTGAAAAGCTTTCAAAAGAACTTTTATACTTTCTTTACATATACTGTGATGTGATTTTTCTAGATGAGGACATTTGAATCAATATAAAATATCTAAGGGTTCTTTTACTATTTTCTTGATTTCTGGAGTATCATCTCTCTCAAACATTGCAAGACCATACTTTTAAAGTGAAAGATCATTCATTTTCTGGTAGAAAAGGAAATAGAAATAGGAGTTGAATAAAGTTACTTTCCCTCTGTCTTTTTTATACTTAAACCTTCTGTGCCATGAATAAAGTTTTCTTCATACTTCCTGTTATTATTACATATTTAAACTTTTTTGTTTTATCTTTCTTTATGTGGACATTTTTCTCTCTTTTTAATATCCATACAAAATTTTGGGAAACCTGGGTGGCTCAGTTCGTCAAAGCATCTGCCTTTGGCTCAGGTCATGATTCCAGGGTCCTGGGATTCAGCTATGTGTCCTATAGGGCTCACTGCTCAGCAGGGAGCCTGCTTCTTTCTCTCTCTGTCCCTGCTTGTGCTCTCTTGCTCACTCTGTCTCTCAAATAAATAAATACGATCTTAAAAAAAGAGAGAGAGAGACAGACAGACAGAAAAAAAAATATCCTTACAAAATTTTATCTAAGTTTCAGAGTTCCTAGTGATGCAACTGACTGTCTCTCAGAATTTTGGCCTAAATTAACAGGAGTTTTGTGGGTTATCCATCTGGGGTGATTTAATTTTTTTAATACTTTAAAAATATTTTGCCTTAAAGTGATGTATAAAAATTTTCAAAGTTTTTTGGAAGGCAATTTGTTTACTAAATCTCGTGTGGGTGTGTGTGTGTATATATATATATATATACACACACACACTGATTTTTAATACCATGAAGAATTAATTGGATAGGTCCAATTTATAGAGAAGGAATTTTTAAAAATAAGTTCTCTTTTGATTTTACTATGGAGGTTAAATCTCATGCAAATTTTCCATTTCCATATCAACACTCTCTTTCTATGATATTAGTTGCTCTACTAAGGGAAAAATTGGTAAATAATTCTCAGACTGTTCTTTTTTTCAAAAGCCACTTAAACCACCTTATTTGACTCTTTCAGTGTTAACATCTGAAATAATTTTTCTGTATCCCAGAGTCCACTCAGTATTGCTCTGAAGTTGATGCTGTCCAGATTGTAGGCACAATATTCAGGTAACATTTTAATCCTAAAACATTAATTATTAAGAAATTATTCAGTGAGTTAAAAAGAAAAACAAACTGCTAATTTGATATCAGTTATCTAAATGCATCTTCATATTTTCTTTATAAGAAATAGAAGATATTTTCTTTATAGGAAAGAGAAGAAGATTCAGCATGGATTTTATTAATCTTTTCCCTCTGTGCTTCCCTTGAATCAAACTGAATGAGAACTAGTAAAAAATTCACTTTAATCTATTATTAAGATATAAAAATGCAGGTCCATATCAGCTTATTCAGTTTCTTCATAGGCTAAAAGTGAAGCATCCTTATTGAACAAATGTTACCTTCAGAGTAACCAAAGACATTAAACATAGAAAGGATTTCATGTTTCACACATGCAACTTTATTTTACTCAAAATTTCACTCTTCATGCTGTTCTCATTTAGTGCCCCAGTAACAACAGAATATGTATGAAGCTATATTTTATTTTCCTCAAGAAAATAATTTATAAACTGGAAAAAATCTAAATTAAGCACAAATATTGGCAATAATCAATCATTTGTTTTATCTACTCTCGATTTTTCCACATAAAAGCTTGTCACAGAATTATAATATTGAATTATAGATCTTCATAACTATAACCAACACTAGAAACACTACAATTCTGTGTTTCTGAAACTTGTCCCATCATCAGTGGCAACAGGGGTATTCATTTAAGTACACAATCCTAAGCCCATTCCTCAAAGCTTCTTGTTCTATTGGTATTCCACGCTATTTTTGTAACCATGACTTCAAGTGACTCTTATGATCAGACAAGTTTGGAAAAGAATGGTGTAGTTCAAGATTCTCATTTTATAGATAAGAAAACTGAGACATGGGCATCAACAGTGAATTGTCCACAGTTATCTAGCCAGAGCTGAGAAGAAATGCTAGGTTTTTTTATGGTCTAGTATTACCATTTCCAAAATGATGTCTATTTTGATATTTTTATCTTAATTTCTGAATGAGATAATTATTCATCTAATTCTCCAAAGTACATGTTTTTATTATTATGTTAGATTATATCAACAAAACTACATAGCATTATCGTCTCGTACTTGATGATAAAATCTAGGCATTGTTTATCTTTCTGCATTGGGACCTGCATTATAGCTGCTGAGAATGGGAACTTTCACACAATGTGAAGTTATCCTGGTGAGCCATTTTGTCTGGGCCTAGACAGATTAAATGCTTTTCTTTCTTTCTTTTTTTTTTTTTTTTTTTTTTTTTTTTTTTAGATTAAACATTTTTAACTGATAAGAGTTTTGATGGGTACACTTTGAAATTAATTAATTAAAATTGTGGATGAAATTCATTGAAGTAAAAGAGGGCTAGTCATAGAACCAATAGAATTTTATTAATGCAACCATTTAAGAAGAATGTTTGTTGTGCCTTTGTTCCAGCAACATGTGTACAGTATTTTAAATAATTCAAAGACTATTGTCAAGGCCTACAGTGCAAAGATAACTAAAATGTCTTAGTGCACAGGATAGACTTTAAGACAGAATAAAGTTTGAATTCTGAGTCAGCCTCCTAATGACTGTGTAAACATGGATAAGTCACTTCACATCTGAGTTTCAGTATTTTAAAAAAATTAGTTATTAAGACAACACTACTTACTTCATTTAATTGTCATGAATAAGGATCACATGAGACGTGTCAAATATGATGGAGAAAATGAGAAGAACCTCAATGACTGGTAACTCTTGGCACTGTTTACAAGCATATTTATATGTCTGATGATATAATGATGAATATAAAAGTTTCCTGACCTCAAGGCAAAGAAAAAAGTTTGACCTGGAACAGTGAACACAGTACTGAGCAGAGAGAAAGAAGAAAGACTTCACATTGCACAATGTAATTGTCATTTACTTGTATTTAATTTAGATTTGACACTACTTGCTGTATCAAACATTCCTTATACCCTGCAGAGAGAAGTTAAAAATAGCTAATATATATATACCTACTTTGTGTATATGGTTTAATTATTAAAATATAATTATTTAAGCTTATTTATCTATTTTTTTTTCTTTCCATGAAAAGCAAAAAAAAAAAAAAAAAAAAGAAAGAAAGAAAGAAAAGAAAATAATCCCACTATAGAAAAATATTTGAAAAAAAAAAAGAAAAATATTTGAGTAAACAGTTTCCTAGAGATAGTAACATTTAGGCAGTAAACCTTGGAGTCTGACTGGGTATTAGTAAATTCTGAAAATATTTAAATTCTTTTAAGAAATATTTCTTGTATGACAGGCTATGAATTTTTTTAAGCAGTAAATATACATAAATTTGTTCTCATATGTGACTATAGCATATATTTATTAGTGATGTATAATACCATGATTCAGATATATTCCTAATTATGCTGAATGATTTAATATAGTCAAACTTGGGTAAATGAATAAAAAGTTCAGAAAAAATGTTAACATTTTAAACTCAAATTTATTTCAGTGACAATGGAAGAAATAGTAAACTATCAAAATATCTCTTTAAATTTTACTACATATACATATATGGTACTATAATTTTTTTAATTTTTTATTTTTTTATTAACATATAATGTATTATTAGCCCCAGGGGTACAGGTCTGTGAATCGCCAGGTTTACACACTTCACAGCACTCACCATAGCACATACCTTCCCCAATGTCCATAACCCCACCACCCTCTTCCTACCTCCCCTCCCCCCAGCAACCTGGTACTGTAATCTTAAACTTATCTTCCAATTTTGATTACTTAATGATTATCTTATTTTTAAGGTTTACGCAAGAATGGATGCAAGACACATGGTAACAATTCATGTTTTTCCAATCCGTGTGATTAAAAAGTTTGCTAGATGAGACTTTGAATATAAAGTTTTATCCTGAGATGAATATTTCTAGCTAATGTCAAATTACTTATAACCTTCTGAAAAACACTCAAAGTATATAATTTTGACAGTATAATGAAATGGTTCCATAATAAAACCCAAGTAATTAGAAAATTAAATTTCTGTCCTGTGTTTACAGTAGAAAGCAGATTGTTAATAATCATCGAAAAAGAGTTTACATTTAATATTAAATTCTAAATAATACCTATTCTCCTGAAGCTGTTTCAAAAAATACAAACAGAAGGAAAACTTCCAAACTTGTTCTGTGAGGCCAGCATTACCTTGATCCCCAAACCAGGCAAAGACCCCATCAAAAAGGAGAATTTCAGACCAATATCCCTAATGAATATGGATACCAAAATTCTCAACAAGATCCTAACTAATAGGATCCAACATTACCTTAAAAGTATTATCCATCACAACCAGGTGGGATTTATTCCTGGGCTTCCAAGTGTGCTTCAACATTTGCACATCAATCAATGTGATAGAACACATTAATAAAAGAAAAGACAAGAACCTTATGATCCTCTCAATTGATTCAGAAAAAGCATTTGACAAAATGTACCATCCTTTCCTGATTAAAACTCTTCAGGGCAGGGATAGTGGGAACATTCCTCAATTTCATAAAAACCATAAATGAAAAGCCCACAGTGAATATCATTCTCTATGGGGAAAAGCTGAGACAGTTTCCCTTAAGATCAGGAATACAACAAGGATGCCCACTCTCACCACTACTGTTCAACATAGTACTAGAAGTCCTAGCATCAGCAATCAGACAACAAAAAGAAATGAAAAGCATCCAAATTGGCAAAGAAGAAGTCAACCTCTCCTCTTTGCAGATGACATGATACTTTATGTGGAAAACCCAAAAGAACCCACCCTCAAATTATTAGAACTCAGAACAATTCAGTAATGTGGCACGATAAAAAAAAAAAAATGCATGGAAGTCAGTTGCTTTTTTATAAACTAATAATGTAACTGTAGAAAGAGAAATTAGGGAATCAATTCCATTTACAATAGCACCAAAACCACAAGATACTTAGAAATAAATCTAACCAAAAAAAAAAAAAAAAGAAAGAAAGAAATCTAACCAAAGAAAAAAAAGAAATAAATCTAACCAAAGAGGTAAAAGATCTATACTCTAGGAACTACAGAACACTTATGAAAGAATTGAAGAAGACACAAAAAGATGGAAAAACATTCCACGTTCATGGATTAGAAGAATAAACACTGTTAAAATGTCTGTGCTGCCCAGAGCAATTTATACTTTCAATGCCATCCCTATCAAAATACCACTGGCATTTTTCAAAGAGCTGGAACAAACAATCTTAAGATTTGTATGGAACCAGAGAAGACCCTGAATTGCCAAGGAAATGTTGAAAAAGATAAACAAAGCTGGGAGCATCATGTTGCCTGATTTTACATTTTATTACAAAGCTTTGATCACCAAGACAGCAAGGTATTGGCACAAAAACAGACACACAGGTCAATGAACAAAACAGAGAGCCCAGAAATGGACCCTCAGCTCTATGGCCAACTAATCTTCAACAAAGCAGGAAAAAAATCCAGTGGAAAAAAGACAGTCTCTTCAATAAATGGTGCTGGGAAAATTGGACAGCTATATACAGAAGAAGGAAACTACCATTCTCTTACACCATACACAGAGATAAACTCTAGGTGGATGAAAGATCTCAGTGTGAGAGAGGAATGCATCAAAATCCTACAGGAGAACACAGGCAATAACCTCTTTGACACTGGCCACAGCGACTTCTTTCACGACATGTATCGAAAGGCAAGGGAAACAAAAGCAAAAATGAACAGCAAAGGAAAATAGTCAACAAAACTAAAAGGCAACCCATAGAATGGGAGAAGTTATTTGCAAATGACACTACAGATAAAGGACTGGTATCTGAGATCTTTAAAAAAATTCTCACACTCAACACCCAAAAAATGAATAATCATGTTAAGAAATGGGCAGAAGACATGAACAGACATTTCTTCAAAGAAGACATACAAATGGCTAGCAGACACATGAAAAAAAATGTTCAACATCATTAGCCATCAGGGAAATTCAAAGCATTGAAATATCACCTTTAGCCAGTTAGAATGGTAAAAATTTACAAGAGAAGAAACAACAAATGTTGGAGAGGATGTGGAGAAAGGGGAACCCTCTTACACTGTTTATGGGAATGCAAGTTGGTACAGCCACTTTGGAAAACAGTGTAGAATTTCCTCAAAAAGTTAAGAATAGAGCTGCCTTATGACCCAGCAATCGCACAACTGGGTATTCACCCCAAAGATACAGATGTAATGAAGAGAAGGGCCACTTGCACCCCAATGATCATAGCAACAATGTCCACAATAGCCAAACTGTGAAAGGAGCCAAGATGTCCTTCAACAGACGAATGTTTAAAAGAGGATGTGGTTCATATATACAATGGAATATTACTCAGCCATCAGAAAGGATGAATACCCATGACTTACATCGACATGGATGGAACTGGAGGGGATTATGCTAAGTGAAATAAGTCAAGCTGAGAAAGACAATTATCATATGCTTTCATTCATATGTGGAATGCAAGGAATAGAATGGAGGACATTAGGGAAAGGAAGGGAAAACTGAAGGTGGGGAATCAGAGGGAGAGACAAACCATGAAAGACTATGCACTCCGGGAAACAATCTGAGGGTTTCAGAGGGGAGGGGCTGGGGGATTGGCTTAGCCCAGTGATGGGTATTAAGGAGGGCATGTATTGCATGGAGCACTAGGTGTTATACACAAATAATGAATCATGGAACACTACATCAAAAACTAATGTTATACTGTATGGTGACTAACATAAAAAAAAATGCTTAAAACCCAATTTCCCATCTGTGGACTAATTACACCAGAAACCCCACAACACATAATTTGACATTCCACATTAGAAATTTATATTAAAATTGCTTTTAATTATATAGCAATCTTCCTCTTGCATATTTTCTCTCCTCCTCTCCAGAAATGTGACTGAAAATTTATCTTGTTTTCAATCATGTCTCTGTACCCCTGTATTGAGATCTTACCCCCAGGAAGCTCACCAATGTAGTTTTCCAAAATAAGATGCTTCCTCCCCAAGCAATGTTCTAGCACCAGCTATAAAGATCATTTCAATCTTATATAGCAAAATCAGTATCAACATTGATATTAATATGACTGATCTTATTTTGCATATTGTATTGGCTAAGAAGGTGAATTCTGAAATCAGAGTACTGGGTTTAATTTGTAGTACTACCATTTATTTGAGTTTCTTAACTTCTGAATCTGTTTCTTTATCAGTAAAATGGGGAGGATAATGTTCACCTAATAGAGTCATTGGGGGACTAATGGTAAGGAGTGTTAAGTACGGATTATTATACCTAGTTCCTTCAATATAAGTTGGAGATAGTAATAATACTTGTTTCATAAAGTTATTGTGAGGTATAAGTGAAAAAAATGCAACTAAAATGCTTAGCACAGTAAATAGCCCATGACACACAATAGTGAGCAATATATTTTATCGCTACACTATTAGCAATAATGTAACATTTTCTATATATTTAATATATCCAATAATTATAATTATTCATTTATATTTATTCATTTATAGTATTTTAATAATATTTTGTAAATAATATTAAATAAGATAGTTTATTATTGTTGACACTAAAAGCAAGCATTTCTACTGGGTCCACAAATCAAACTCAAACATTAATAGCATATATTTAATAGGTAAATATAAAAATGCCTAGGAAGAGAAACATGCTGTCCATTTCATTATCCTTGGTGTCCAATTACTTAGTAGTAAATTTCACATTAAGAACAGAAGGCAATATGTAATTCTTGTTATCTACTCACCTACATGTTTATAACAGAATGACAAACATCTTGGCATAGTCTCCATAAATCACGATTTCTTACATATGTGTGTTTGCATGTGTATGTGTGTGGGGGGGTGTCTGTGTGTGCTTTGATGCAGCTAACACAAGAAACAGTAAAGTAGAAAAAATACGTAAATCATGATAATAAACTAGATCAAAATGATTAACTTAGAAAAGTATATGTATCACATCGGTAGATTAAGGCACATTTAGCTCAAACAAATTGTAATTAGAATGAATTCAGTGGTGTATGAGAGATTTCTAACTAAATACATTGGCTAGGTCCATACTCAGTTTCTTAGTTAATCCTTTGAAGTAGTGACTGGGAAATAATTCCTGAATGTCCTTGCTTATTAAAATGATTTGTAATTACTGCAACAACACAACCTTATTCGAGATAGCATCTGAAAGAGTCAGAGCGATGCTCTACCTCTTACCTCAAAGTCTAGGGTTTAAGAAAAAATTTTAATACATCACTCTATTCTCCTGGCTAAGTTCATATCCTCTTGATTTTAAGCCAATTTTTAATTGAATTCAGTTAATTTAATTGCTCCTCAGAGATGTCCATAAAATGTGCTCTTCCAGATTTCCTAGCAAAAGTGCCATTGTCTCTGCTCAGCATTCCCAAGCAGACAGCAAAACTGCCATCAAGCTCCATCTTGCTCAACAATGACTCTTTAATGTGGTCATCTCATGTGCTTTGTATTTCAATTATAATTTAGAATGAATTAAAATCTATTTAAATGGATAGTCTCATCTCTTAGGACTCTTGATAGAAATTCATTTCAGAACATTCTATTTCTCTAAGGTAGCACTGTAAAAAAGTATGTTGTATTATATATTCTTAATTTTGTATCATTAATTTCATTTCTCTTTATAATTTAATCCATTTTCATATGTTTATTAATCAAATTAAGTACAGTGGTGTGTTTATGCTATATATTCTTCATAGATGAAGCATTGATATTTTACACTTAAAATTATATTTAAAAATCTAGGATTATGGGGACACCTGGGTGGCTCAGTTGGTTAAGCAGCTGCCTTCGGCTCAGGTCATGATCCCAGCGTCCTGGGATCGAGTCCCACATCGGGCTCCTTGCTCTGCAGGGAGCCTGCTTCTCCCTCTGCCACTCTGTCTGCCTGTGCTCATTCTCTCTCTCTCTCTGACAAATAAATAAATAAAATCTTTAAAAAGAAATCTAGGATTTTGTATTTCAATATTATAGAGAAGATTTTATAATCAAACTGCTCATGGATGTGAGTGAAGTTATTTGCTATGGTATTGAAGGATCATAATATGATATTTCAACATAAAAGTATCTTGTAGAATGGATTCTAAATTTATAAGGTCACTAATAATCACATCATGCAAGAATATAGCAGTTTATAGTTTATGAAGGAGTCCGGTCCTGTGTATTTATTAACCCTGTGAAAGAGTTAGGACTGGCATTATTGTTCCCATTTCATAGATCAGGATTTGGCAAACTATGGTCTGTGGGCTAAATCTGGCCTATTACTCACTTGTGGAAATAAAATTTTATTGGATCATAACTGTGCCAGTCATTTATATATTTTTTATGGCTGCTTTGGAGTGCAATGTATCCTGAAAGAAAAGTATAACCTATAAAACCTAAAATACTTACTCTCTGATTCTTTACAGAAGTTTGTCCAACCTTGTTACAAATGTCTAAACTGAGATACAGAAGGTTTGACTAATACTCCATATTTATATACCAGGCATATTTATATACCAGGCATTATGTTTCAATCCTGAAGAGCACAAGGTTAAGCCACTTTTGCCATAGGAATGTGCAATGTTTTTGAAGACAAAACTCAGGAATGGAGAAGGAAGCTTAGGTGAGAAGGGTTGTTGATGAAAGATAAAGTCAGAGACAAGTGTGCTAACCAACATTGAGGTTCCAAATAAACAAATAAAAATATTCAGTAGTTCCAGGACTCTACTATGCCTTCTGCTCTAATAGCTGTTTTCTATTCTTCTTGAGCTCCTGGAAGCTGTCCTCTGGTAATTGTTATAGGTTTTACTATATTAATAATAGGTATCTGAATTTTTATCATAGAACTCACTATGTCATTTTAACAAATACCATGATAATTAAGCACATTTTACTTTCCTTTTCCAATCTGTGTTTATGGCTTGACAATTTCAAAGAATTTTATTGCCTTATTAATAAAGGTCAGGTATTTTAATGTCATTTTTTTCTTGAAAATAAATTACATGTTATGTTCACCCATTGCTTCTTTATATTTATACACGATTTCTTTCTTTGTAACTCTTTATGTCTCTAGCAGACTAATGTGCTTTATTATTTTTTTGTCTCAAATAAATTATGATTTAATATATGTCAATACAAGATTGTATACATGTTTAAATCATTTTGGTTTATAAAGTATAATACTTTATACGAGATTAAAAGTTTCAGACACCACTCAGCTACATAATACAAAAAGACAAATAAGTGCCTCAGTTTACATATATTCATTGATTTACGGGTATTGGATTTATTTGCATAGGCAATAAATGAGATTGGAAACAAACTTGGTGCAATGAATAGCAGACTAGAAGAAGCAGAGGAACAAATTAGTGGCCTAGAAGACAAAATAATGAATGGAGAATAATAAAGCTGAACAAAAGAGAAAGAATTATGCAACATAAGAATAGACTCAGGGACTCTATCAAAAGTAATGACATTTGTTGTTATAGGAGTCCCAGAAGAAGAAGAGAGATAAGGGGGCAGAAAATTTATTTGAGGAAATAAAAGCTGAAAAGCCCTCTAATATGGGGAAGGAAATAGACATCCAGATCCAGGAGGCACAGACTACTCTTAAGAAAATCTATAAAATCAGGTTGACACTAAAAAATATAAATTTATATTCATCAGTGCTATTGGCCTGTAATTTCCTTTTCTATAGTGCATAAGTCTGGCCTTGATATCAAGGTAATATTGGCATCATAAAATGAGTATGGATGTATTCTCTACTCTTGAATTTCTTGGACTGGCATTATTATTCCCATTTCATAGATCAGGATTTGGCAAACTATGGTGTTAATTATTTAAATGTTTGGTAGAATTTCCCAGTGAAGGCACTTGGTCTGGATTTCCCTTTATTGGGAGATTTTTGTTTACAGATTCAATCTCTTTAGTCCTTATTGTCTATTCACATTTTCTCTTCTTCATGATTCAGTATTGGTATGTTGTATATTTCTAGGATTTTATCTGTTTCTAATTTATTAGATAACCTAGTTGATGTATAATTATGAATAGATAACTTTGTTGGCACATAATTGTTCATAGTAGTCTCTTATGACCCTTTGCACTTCTTTGTTACCAGTTGTAATGTCTCCTGTTTAATTTGTGATTTTGTTTGAGTCTTCTTTTTTTTTTTTCTGAGTCTAGCTAAAGTTTTGTCAATTTTATTTACCTTTCCAAAAAAAAAAAAAAACCTCTTAATTCTGTTGATTTATTGTTTTTCTAGTCTCCATTCCATTTGGGATTAGTGTGTTCTTCCTTTTATAGTTCCTTGAGGTGTAAAGTTAGGCTGTATGACTTTTATTTATTTTTAATTAATATGGGCATTTGTCACTATAAACTTCCCTCTTAAAACTGCTTTCTGTAACCCATAATTGTTGGTATGCTGTGTTTTCATTTTGGTTGTTCAAGACGTTTTTTGATTTCCTTTTGATTTTATCTTTGACCTATTGGTTAAGAGTGTATTGTTTAATGTCCCCTATTTTTGTGCCTGTACCATATTGTTTGAATTTCTATAGCTTTGTAGTATATCTTAAAATATGGAATTGTGATATTTCCAGCTTTGTTCTTCTTTCTCAAGATTGCTTTGGTTACCCAAGACCTTTTATGTTTCCATACAAATTTTACTTAATTTGTTCTAGTTCTGTGAAAATTGTTGTTGGTATTTTGATAGAAATTGCATTAAATCTCTAGATTGCTCTGAGTAGTATGGACATTTTAATAATAATCATTCTTCCAATTAATAAGCATGGACTATCTTTCCATTTTTTTGTGTTGTCTTCAATTTCTCTCATCAATGTTTTATAGTATTCAGAGTATGGGTCTTTCACCTGCTTGGTCAAGTTTTTTCATAGATATTTTACTTCTAATGTAGTTATAAGTGGACTTGCTTTCTTAATTTCTTCTGCTTCTGCGTCATTAATAGTGTATAGAAATGGAGCAGATTTTTGTAGATTGATTTGCCTCCTACAATCTTACTAATTTCAGGTACCAGTTCTGTAGTTTTTCTGGTGAAATCTTTAGGATTTTTTATATGTGGTATCATGTCATTTGCAAATAGTGAAAACTTTAATTCTTCTTTACCTATTTGGATGCCTTTTACTCCTTTTTCATGTCTGATTGCTGTGACTAGGACTTCCAGTGCTATGGTGAATAAAAGTGGTGTCAATGGATATCCTTGTCTTGTTCTTGATCTTAGTAGGAAGCTCTCATTTTCTCCCCATTGAGTATGATGTTATTTGTGGGTTTTTCATAAAAGGCTTTTATTATATTGAGGTGTGTTCCTTGTAAACCTACCCTTTTGAGGGTTTTTATCATGAGGGAATGTTGTATTTAAGCAAAAGTTTTTCCACACCTATTTAAATGATCATATGGCTCTTATGCTTTTTCTTATTGATATGAGATATCACATTGATTGATTTGAAATATTGAACCATCCTTGCATTCCAGAAACAAATCTCATTTTATCATGGTAAATGATGTTTTTAATGTGTTGTTGGATTTGTTTTGCTAATATTTTTTTGAGGATTTTTGCATCTATGTTCATCATAGATATTGCCCTCTATTTCTCTCTCTCTCTCTTTTTTTCTTTTCTTTCTTTCTTTCTTTCTTTTTTTTTTTGTAGTGTCATTATCTGGTGTGGGTATCAGAGTAATAAAGCAGGCCTCATAGAATGAATGTGGAGGTTTTTCTTCCTCTTCTATTATTTTTGGAGCCATGTGAGAAGAATAGGTATTAATTATTCTTTAAATGTTTGTTAGAATTTACCTATGAAGTCATCTGGTCCTGAACTTTTGTTTGTTGTGAGTTTTGTTGGTTCAGTTTTGGTAGTTTATATGTTTCTAGTAATTTATCCATTTCTTTTAAGTTGTCTAATTTGTTGGCATATACTTTTTCATAATATTCTCTTATAATCTTTTGTATTTCTTTGTTATTGGTTGCTACTTCTCCTCTTTCAATTCTGCTTTTGTTTATTTAATCCTTTCTCTTTTTCTTGACTAGTCTGGCAAAAGGTTTATCAATTTTATTGATTTTTTTCAATGAACGAGCTCCTGGTTTCATTGATCTGTTTTACTGGTTTGTTGTTGCAGTTTGTTTTGTTTGTTTTTTAGTTTCTATTTCATTTATTTCTGTCTGAATCGTTTGTATTTCTTTTCTTTTACTGGTTTTGGGTTTTGTTTGTTCTTTTTTTTCTTAGTTCCTTTAGTGTAACGTTAGGCTCTTATGTGAGATATTTCTTGCTTCTTTTTTTTTTTTTAAATTAAATTTTTTATTTATTTTCAGCGTAACAGTATTCATTGTTTTTTCACCACACGCAGTGCTCCATGCAATCTGTGCCCTCCCTAATATCCACCACCTGGTTCCCTCACCCTCCCACCCCTGCCCCTTCAAAACCCTCAGGTTGTTTTTCAGAGTCCATAGTCTCTCATGGTTCACCTCCCCTTCCAATTTCCCTCAACTCCCTTCTCCTCTCCATCTACCCTTGTCCTCTATATTATTTGTTATGCTCCACCAATAAGTGAAACCATATGATACTTGACTTTCTCTGTTTGACTTATTTCACTCAGCATAATCTCTTCCAGTCCTGTCCATGTTGCTACAAAAGTTGGGTATTCGTCCTTTCTGATGGAGGCATAATACTCCATAGTGTATATGGACCACATCTTCCTTATCCATTCATCCGTCGAAGGGCATCTTGGTTCTTTCCACAGTTTGGCGACCGTGGCCATTGCTGCTATAAACATTGGGGTACAGATGGCCCTTCTTTTCACTACATCTGTATCTTTAGGGTAAATACCCAGCAGTGCAATTGCAGGGTCATAGGGAAGCTCTATTTTTAATTTCCTGAGGAATCTCCACACTGTTCTCCAAAGTGGCTGCACCAGTTTGCATTCCCACCAACAGTGTAAGAGGGTTCCCCTTTCTCCACATCCTCTCCAACACACGTTGTTTCCTGTCTTGCTAATTTTGGCCATTCTAACTGGAGTAAGGTGGTATCTCAATGTAGTTTTGATTTGAATCTCCCTGATGGCTAGTGATGATGAACATTTTTTCATGTGTCTGGTAGCCATTTGTATGTCTTCATTGGAGAAGTGTCTGTTCATATCTTCTGCCCATTTTTTAATATGATTATCTGTTTTGTGTGTGTTGAGTTTGAGGAGTTCTTTATAGATCCTGGATATCAACCTTTTGTCTGTACTGTCATTTGCAAATATCTTCTCCCATTCCGTGGGTTGCCTCTTTGTTTTGATGACTGTTTCTTTTGCTATGCAGAAGCTTTTGATCTTGATGAAGTCCCAAAAGTTCATCTTTGCCTTTGTTTCCTTTGCCTTTGGAGATATATCTTGAAAGAAGTTGCTGTGGCTGATATCGAAGAGGTTACTCCCTATGTTCTCCTCGAGGATTCTGATGGATTCCTGTCTCACGTTGAGGTCTTTTATCCATTTCGAGTTTATCTTTGTGTACGGTGTAAGAGAATGGTCAAGTTTCATTCTTCTACATATAGCTGTCCAGTTTTCCCAGCACCATTTATTGAAGAGACTGTCTTTTTTCCACTGGATATTTTTTCCTGTTTTGTCAAAGATTATTTGACCATAGAGTTGAGGGTCCATATCTGGGCTCTCTACTCTGTTCCACTGGTCCATGTGTCTGTTTTTATGCCAGTACCATGCTGTCTTGGTGATCACAGCTTTGTAGTAAAGCTTGAAATCAGGTAACGTGATGCCACCAGTTTTATTTTTGTTTTTCAACATTTCCTTAGCAATTCGGGGTCTCTTCTGATTCCATACAAATTTTAGTATTATTTGCTCCAGCTCTTTGAAAAATACTGGTGGAATTTTGATCGGAATGGCATTAAAAGTATAGATTGCTCTGGGCAGTATAGACATTTTAACGATGTTTGTTCTTCCGATCCAAGAGCATGGAATGGTCTTCCATCTTTTTGTGTCTTCTTCAGTTTCTTTTAGGAGTGTTCTGTAGTTCCTCGAGTACAGATCTTTAACCTCTTTGGTTAGGTTTATTCCGAGGTATCTTATGGTTTTTGGTGCTATAGTAAATGGAATTGATTCTCTAATTTGCCTTTCTGTATTTTCATTGTTAGTGTATAAGAAAGCCACTGATTTCTGGACATTGACTTTGTATCCTGCTACATTACTGAATTGCTGTATGAGTTCTAGTAGTTTGGGGGTGGAGTCTTTTAGGTTTTCCATATAAAGAATCATGTCATCTGTGAAGAGAGAGAGTTTGACTTCTTCCTTGCCAATTTGGATACCTTTTATTTCTCTTTGTTGTCTGATTGCTGTTGCTAGGACTTCTAATACTATGTTGAACAAGAGTGGTGAGAGTGGGCATCCTTGTCGTGTTCCTGATCTCAATGGGAAGGCTGCAAGCTTTTTCCCATTGAGGATGATATTTGCTGTGGGTTTTTCATAGATAGATTTGATGAAGTTCAGGAATGTTCCCTCTATCCCTATACTTTGAAGCGTTTTAATCAGGAACGGATGCTGGACTTTGTCAAAAGCTTTTTCTGCATCAATTGAGAGGATCATGTGGTTCTTCTCTCTTCTCTTATTGATTTGTTCTATCACATTGATTGATTTGCGAATGTTGAACCATCCTTGTAACCCAGGGATGAATCCTACCTGGTCATGGTGGATAATCTTTTTAATGTGCTGTTGGATCCTGTTTGCTAGGATCTTGTTGAGAATCTTAGCATCCATATTCATCAGTGATATCGGTCTGAAATTCTCCTTTTTGGTAGGGTCTTTGCCAGGTTTGGGGATCAGGGTAATGCTGGCTTCATAAAAAGAGTCTGGAAGTTTTCCTTCTGCTTCAATTTTTTGAAACAGCTTCAGGAGAATAGGTATTATTTCTTCTTTGAAAGTTTGATAGAATTCCCCAGGGAATCCGTCAGGTCCTGGGCTCTTGTTTTTTGGGAGGTTTTTGATCACTGCTTCAATCTCGTTACTAGATATCGGTCTATTCAGGTTGTCAATTTCTTCCTGGTTCAATTTTGGGAGTTTATAGTTTTCCAGGAATGCATCCATTTCATCTAGGTTGCTTAGCTTATTGGCATATAACTGTTGATAATAGCTTCTGATGATTGTTTCTACTTCCTTGGTGTTAGTTGTGATCTCTCCCTTTTCATTCATAATTTTATTAATTTGGGCTTTCTCTCTTTTCTTTTGGATTAGTGTGGCCAATGGTTTATCGATCTTATTGATTCTTTCAAAAAACCAGCTTCTAGTTTTGTTGATACGTTCTACTATATCTCTGGTTTCTACCTCGTTGATCTCTGCTCTAATCTTGATTATTTCCCTTCTTACGTGTGGAGTTGGTTTGATTTGTTGTTGATTCTCTAGTTCTTTAAGGTGTAGAGACAGCTGGTGTATTCTGGATTTTTCAATTTTTTTGAGGGAGGCTTGGATGGCTATGAATTTCCCCCTTAGGACCGCCTTTGCTGTATCCCATAGGTTTTGGAGTGAAGTGTCTTCATTCTCATTGGTTTCCATAAATTGTTTAAGTTCTTCTTTGATCTCCTGGTTGATCCAAGCATTCTTAAGCAAGGTGGTCTTTAGCTTCCAGGTATTTGAGTTCCTTCTGAACTTTTCCTTGTGATTGAGCTCCAGTTTCAAAGCATTGTGATCTGAGAATATGCAGGGAATCATCTCAGTCTTTTGGTATCAGTTGAGCCCTGATTTGTGACCCAGTATGTGGTCTATTCTGGAGAAGGTTCCATGTGCACTTGAGAAGAATGAGTATTCTGTTGTTTTAGGGTGGAATGTTCTGTATATATCTATGAGGTCCATCTGGTCCAATGTGTCATTCAATGCTCTTATTTCTTTATTGATTTTCTGCTTCGATGATCTGTCTATTTCTGAGAGAGGTGTGTTAAGATCTCCTACTATTAATGTATTCATATCAATATGACTCTTTATCTTGATTAATAGTTTTCTTATGTAATTGGCTGCTCCCATATTGGGGGCATAGATATTTACAATTGTTAGATCATCTTGGTGGATAGTCCCTTTAAGAATGATGTAGTGTCCTTCTGTATCTCTGACTACCGTCTTTAGTTTAAAATCTAATTTATCCGATATGAGAATCGCTACCCCGGCCTTCTTTTGAGGCCCATTGGCATGAAAGATGCTTCTCCATCCCTTCACTTTCAGTCTGGGTGTATCTTTAGGTTCAAAATGGGTCTCTTGTAGACAACATATGGATGGGTCCTGTCGTTTTATCCAATCTGCAACCCTGTGTCGTTTTATGGGCGCATTTAGGCCATTCACATTGAGAGTGATTATTGAGAGATATGTTTTTATTGACATTGTGTTATCTTTGAAGTCTTTCTTTCTGTCGATTGTCTCTATATTTCTGTTCAATGCTATTCTTAGGATTTTTCCTCTTTTATAGAACCCCCCTTAATATTTCCTGCAGTGTCAGCTTGGTGGTTGCATAGTCTTTTAAGCCTTGCCGGTCTTGGAAACTCTTTATCTCTCCATCCATTTTGAATGTCAGTCTTGCTGGATAAAGTATTCTTGGCTGCATGTTCTTCTCACTTAGTGCCCTGAATATATCTTGCCAGCCCTTTCTGGCTTGCCAGGTCTCTGTGGACAGGTCTGACGTTATTCTGATGGGCTTTCCTCTGTATGTAAGGAGCTTCTTTGTCCTAGCGGCTTTCAAGAGATTGTATCTACAATTATGATTCCTCAATTTTACTATGAGGTGCCTGGATGTTTTTTTTGAATTTATAATCTTGGGGGGGGGTACCTTTCTACTTCTAGTACATGAACACTTGTTCCATTCGCAAGATTGGGAAAATTTTCATGAAGAACTTGTTCCACTATATCTTCTAGACTTCTTTCTTTCTCCTCCCCTTCAGGGATTCCAATAATTCTGACGTTGGAACGTTTCATGGCATCATTTATTTCCCTGATTCTGTTTTCGTAGCTTCTAAGCTGTTTGTTCCAGGCTTCCTCCTGATCCTTTCTCTCTATCTATTTGTCCTCCAGATCACTAATTCTATCTTCTGTCTCAGTTACCCTAGCTTTTAGAGAATTTAGATTAGATTGGAACTCATTGAGAGCGTTGTGAACCTCATCCCTGGTGGCCTTCAGCTCTGCCCTAATATTATGAACATCCTCCCTGGTCGCTTTCGATTCTGCCCTAATCAATTCCGTTTGGTCATCCATGGCTTTCTCCAACCTAGCTATTGCCTGGATAATTGTTAGCCTGAATTCTCTTTCTGACATATTGTCTATGTTGATAGCCATTAGCTCTGTTGCAGAAGGCCCATCGTCTGTATTTTTCTTCTGTTGGGGATTCCTCCTCCTAGTCATTTTGGTGAGAGATGACTGGACAGATGTAGCTGGATGTATCGACCGTGGTGCAGTCAAGGTGCACCCTGGAACGCTTCTGAGCACTCAGGATTCCCCACCCAAACGAGAGAAAAAAGAAAAGAAAAAGAAAAAAGAGAGAGAGAGAGAGAGACAGGAAAAAAAAGGAAGATAAAAGAGAAGGTTCAGCCCAAATGGGCCCCAGGGTAAGATTTATGACGTATACAAACAAAAACAGACAAACAAAAAGACTGATAAAAGTATATGATGAGAGAAAATATATATATATAAACAGAAAAAGGAGGAGCCTTGTCAAGAAGAACCCCAAGTATAAGATTTATATACTATCAGGACAAACATAAATACACAGAGACACTGGCAGAAGAAAAAGATGGGAGCATGGTTATAGATTCTCGGTGTGGGTGAGGAAGGTTATTTTGATTCTTCCTGGATGTATCTTGATATCTTTGTTAAAGGACTCAACTTTCCTAAGAAAAAGGGGGATTAAAAATTGGTTCAACTATAGGGGTAGCATTGCTTGGAGAAAGGGGGTTACCTTGAAGTTTAACTCTATATGAATATTAGAAAATAAAAATAAAAAAGGAATAAACTGGACTAAACTAAACTAAAAATTTTTTTTAAAAATTAAGAAAATAGAAAAGCAAAAGAAAAACACATGTGTATGTATCAAAAAATTCAGGTTAGAAGTTTATTATGGAATTTGATGTACTGGACATCTCACTATGATGGTAAATAGGTTAAAAAATTATCTATATAAAAAAAGAAAAAAAAATGAACCAGAATCGTGGGAAAGAATTAAAAATGAAAGTTGTATCTATGAAGTAGTGGTGGTTGTTCTCTTGTAGTCTTTTTTTTTTTTTTCCTTTCCTGATTTGTTTTCTGGGGGAGGGGGCTGCCACGTGGGTTTTCAGTCAATGATTTTCCCTGAGTTAAGTCCTCCAGACCCCCTTAAGGGGGTGGGCTCTTAGAAAAACAATTTTTTCAGGTTTTTGTTCTCTGGAGGTTTTTATGTTTGTTCACTTCTTTTCTCTCGCCTTGACAGCTTTTGATGGTTTTTGGAGGTATAGAGGAAAGAAAACTGCACCCCAACCTCCCTCTCAGAGAGAAGCCTCAGTCTGCTCCCCTGCAGGTGCTGCAGCCGCTGGGCCGCTAGCAGAGCAGGTTCTGAGTCGCGGTCCCTGGGGACGCAGGATCTCCTGCTCGTACGCAAAACCAAGGCAGCTGTGGCTGTCTGGGCAGCTCCAGACCGCCAGAGAGGTTCCAAGCAGCGATCGCACACTGAGATTTTCCCGCTGGCTGGGGCTAAGAGCGCCGGGCTTGCGCGCACCTCTCCCAGGGGAGGGTTTGGGGCGCGGCGTCTCCAGCTCTATCGGCTCTATCGGCTCTATCGCCGCGTGGGTCCGAGAACACCAGGCTGGGCGTTCGTGCACCTCTCTCAGGGGAGGGTGAAGCACGCGAGCATCTCCAGTAAGGTGCGCGTTCTGCCGTCTGGTGTGGCTCCCAGCCCCTCACGGGAGCCGGACTCCACCCGTTCTCGGGCGCACTGGCGGCTCAGGGACAAAGACCAGGTTTCTCCGCCGCACTCTCTCTGGCTCAGCGCCAGGGGAGGCTGTCCTGGGTCTGGGGACTTAAGCCCCTGTCCCTAGCCGCCCCGATTCCCACAATTTCCCCATGCGATCCTTTGCTCTTTTGAGTGCTTTCAACAAGACTCCAAGTTAATGCTGGTCCCCAGATGCAGGGCACTCTCGTATTGGGGTATTATTTTCCAATCGGTCGCCTCTGGTGGCTCCCTCCCCCTTTTGTTTATCTTCCAATATCAGTCCGACGTTCCCACTCCACTTTACCTGCCCACTGGCATCTTCTGCCCCCCGTAGAGATCCAGACGTGTATAATTCTGATCTCAGGCTGATTTCATGGGTGATCGAAGTTCTTTGGTAGGTAATCAGCTCACTTTAGGGTACAGGTTGAAAAGGCGCCTCCTCCTACTTCCCCGCCATCTTGTCTCCCCCATATTTCTTGCTTCTTGAAGTAGGCCTTGTATTGCTGTAAACTTTCCTCTTAGAACATTTTTGCAGCATTCCACAGATAATGGACTGTTTGCTTTCATTTTCATTGATCTCTATGTCTTTTTTAATTTCCTCTTTGATTTTTTTGGTTAACCCATTCATTGTTAACCTCCATGAGTTTGTGCTCTTTCCAGATTTCTTCTTGTGGTTGATTTCTAGTTTCATAGTGCTGTGGTCAGAAAATATGCATGGAATGATTTTGATATTTTGAATTTGTCAACACTTGTTCTGTGGCCAAACATTGTTATTTTTTATGGACAATGTTCCATGTGTACTTGAAAAGAATGTGTATCTGCTGTTTTAGGATGGAATATTCTGACTGTATTTGTTAAATCCACCTGGTCCAATGTGTCATTCAAAGCCATTATTTTCTTGCTGATTTTTTGTTTGGATGATTTGTCTCTATGTAAGTGAGATGTTAAATTCTCCTACTATTATTATATTATTATTTATTACTTCCTTTATGTTTGTTATTAACTACTTTAAGTATTTGGGTATCTCCATGGTGAGTGTACAAATATAGGTGTTATGCCATCTTCTTGGATTTTCCCTTTTATGATTACATAGTGTCTTTTCTTGTCTCTTGTTACAGAGTTTGTTTTAAAGTCTATTTCCAATACATGTATTGCTAACCCAGCTCTCTTTTTACATCCATTTGCATTATAAATGCTTCTCCATCCCTTTGCTTTCAATCTACATGTGTCTTTAGGTCTGAAGTGAGTTTCTTGCAGGCAGCATATAGATGGGCCTTATTATTATTTTTTTTAATCTATTTCATCACCCTATGTCTTTGGATGGGTGCTTAGTCCACTTACATGCAAAGTAATTATTTAGGTATGTAGTTATTGCATTTTGTTCCTTATTTTATGGTTGCTTCTGTAGTTTTTCTCTGATCTTTTTGTCTCTTGCTCTCCTCTCTTATTAATAGTTTGCTTCCTAAAGTGACATACTTGGACTTCTTTTTCTTTATATTTGCATATCTGTTATTGATTTGTGGCTATTACTAGGTTTATATACAACATCTTCAGTATATAGCCATCTATATTAAGTTGATGGTGGCTTAAGTTTAAACCCATTCTTTACTCCTCCCCTTTCTACATTTAAGGTATTTACATTCTTTTATTTCCACCCTTTTATTTTGTGGGTTCCTTGACTGATTTTACAGATATACTTTTTTCTACTGTTTCTGTGCCCCTTCTTTCACTACTCTTGCTTAAAGAATTTCCTTGCCACTGGAAAGGTCCCCTGTAAAGTTCTGTAGGGCTAGTTTTGTGGTCATGCATTCCTTTAACTTTGTTTTTCCGGGAAACTCTTTATCTCTCCTTCTATTTTGTATGCTAGCTTTGCTGAATAGAGTATTCTTGGCTGCAAATTCTTTCCTTTCAGGACTTTTTAAAATAAATGTTTTATTTATTTATTTGTCGGAGAGAGAACAACCAGGAGCACAAGCTGGGGAAGCAGTAGGCAGAGGGAGAAGCGGGGTCCCCACTGAGTTAGGAGCCTGATGCAGGACTCCATCCCAGAACCCTGAGATCATATAACCTGAACCAAAGGCAGATGCTTTTGAGTCACCTAGGCATCCCCATTTCAACACTTTGAATGTATCATGACACTCTCACTGGCCTGCAAAATTTCTGTGGGAAACTCTATTTACAGCCTTATGAGTTTCCCTTGTATGTAACTTCTTTTTTTTTTCCTTGCTGCTTTTAAAATTCTGTCATCACTACTTTTTGCATCTTTATTATTATTTGCATCTTTATTATTATGTCTTGGTGTGGATCTTCTCTGCCTGATTTTGTTGGGGAACTCTGTGCATCTTCAATGTAGATTTCTGCTTCCTTTCCCAGATTCAGGAAGTTTTCATCTAATATTTCTCCAAATAATTTTCTGCCCCTTTTTCTCTTTCTTCTCCTCCTGGGATCCTTTCAATTTGAATGTTATTACTTTTGATGGTATTGCTGATTTGCCCAAGTCTATTCTCATTTTGCATAATTTTTTTCTCTCTCACCTGCTCAGCTTGATTACTTTCCATTACTCTATCCTCCAGGTCACAGATTTTTTTTCTTCTCCTTCAACCAGTCTACTATTTATCCCATGTACTGTATTTTTAATTTCATGTATTGTGCTCTTCATCTCTGATTCATTCTTCTAAATCTCATTGTTAAGGATATCACTGATGCCCTCCATTTTTTTTTCTCAAGTCCAGTGAGCATCTTTATCATCATTACTTTAAATTCTCCATCAGACATATTGCTTATCTCCATTTAACTTATGTCTTTGCTATGATATTGTTTTATTCTTTCATTTGGGACATATTTCTGTGTGTCCTCATTTTTCCTTATTCATAAAAGGTGTTGCATTTATTTGCTAAGGCTGTTGTAACAAAGTACCACAAATGGTTAGCTTACAGAAATATATCTTCTTACAGTTCTGACAACTAAAGATTTGAAGTCAAGGTGTCAGTAGAATTTGTTTCTTTTGAGAGGCTATAAGGGACGGATCTGTTTGAGGCCTCAGTTAGACTTAATGATGGTTCTTACTTTGACTTATAGATGGCTGTTTTCTCTGTGTCTATTCACATTTTCTCCCTTTTATGTATGTCTATCTTTGTGTCAGATTTCCCCTTTTTATAAGTCCACTGGTCATATTGAATTGGGGCCCACCCTAATGAATCAATTTTAACTTGATTGAGTCTATAAAGACCATATCTCCAAGTAATTTTATGTTCTGAAGTATTGGGTGTTAGAACTCTTAACATATCTTTTTGGAGGGGACCCAATTCAACTTATAGCTGTTATAATAATATTATCTCATCACAAATTCACTGGGAAGATTAACAGAAAGCATGTACTTAGCACAGAATGTAGCAGCGTTAAATCAGAGTTAAATCAATATGAATATGAGCTAGTATGATGTTTTATGTTTTAAGATTCTTGTTCATGTAATTACTCCATTTTCCTATTTAAATTATTTTTTCTTGTTAATTTGTAAGAGATATTTGTTTATGAACTATTTAGATTATAAACATAAAAATATTTTTCAAGTTTTTCAAATTTTGCCATATTTTTAATTAATTTACATAATTAAGAATAATTTTGTTAATGAATCTATTATCTTCTTTTTAAAAAAGATTTATTTACTTATTTTAGAGAGAGGGAGAGAGCACGACTGGGCAGGACAAAGGAAAAGGGAGAGAGAACCTCAAACAGACTCTGGGTTGATTTTGGATCCCAAGGCAGGGCTTGATCTCATGACACTGAGATCAAAATCTGAGCTGACTGACTACAACACCCAGGTGCCCCTATCATCTTCGTTATTAAATGATCCCTCCACTTTTTATTTTTATGTTCGGAGAATGTTTTACTCCACAATAGGATGGACTAAATGTTTACAAATATTTTCTTCTAACTCTTTAATTATTTGATTTCCCCACCTCCCCACACAGTTTCCTTGTGTACACATCCTATACAATCCCAACCCTTGATTGTGCATGACATCAATAAATAAGATGAGAAACAATCCAGTGATTATATTGGGTCATAAACAAGATGAAGTTATTTTGCAGATGTAATTAGTATTCCTAATCAGTTAATCAAAGATTATCTTAGACGAGTCTGACTGAAGTGAAGTCTTTGAAATAGTCAGAAATGGAAAAAGTCAGAGAGACTCAAAGAGGAAACATGTTATCCTGTTGTCATGGAGTTAGCAACTATGTCATCTTGTGGAGAGGGTCATTTATCAGAGACAATAACTGAACAACTCCAGTCCAATATCTGCAAGCCTTTGAATTCTGCAACAACCAGTAAGCTTGAAAGATGGCCATGAACATTAATTAAGATGGTAGCCTGGGCTGCAGTTTTAGTTTGCCTTTGTGAGATCCTGGATACAGAACCCAATAACATGTGCCCAGACTTCTCACTCAGAAACTGTGAAATTTATTTCCCTTTTTTAAAGCCACCAAATTTATGGTAACTTGTTATATAGTAACAGATAACCAATATTCTTTACTACTTATTTCCAGGACTATGCATGGATCCCAGATACCTAAAATGCCACATTTCCATTTCCAAATATTTATATGTTATTGAGTCTCTTGGAAGAATCAGTATGTTTAAACTGTTCAACTTTATAATGTGTTTTTATGTGGCAATTAAAATTTCACATTTTTCATTTATTTCCCAGAACTTCCTAGACAATTTTCAATTTAACTAGGTTTAGATGGAAAAGTGGGTCATTATTCTTAAAAATTTATAAATTTTACTTATCAAAAGATATCAGGAAGAAAATTCAAATGAAAGGCATGGGCAGAGAGAAATTATTCACAATATACGTGTGAATATTTACTAACAGGCTTAGGTGTAGCACAGAGGCCTTTAAATATTTGTTCTTAACAAGCTAACATCAATAATTGTGTAGCTAATTAAAGTTTATCAATGAGTCAAGAAAGAAACTGATTAAAATGATTAACATGGTGGTTTAGCTTTGACATTAAGTTTTTTTAAAGTCAACTTAGAAAGAACTCTTTTTAAACATTAAAAAAAAAAACTTGCTTGTGCATATAAGAATTTTGGCATGGAAAATGAAAAGATAATGAGGGTCTCACCTTTACAAATGCCCTACTGTCCTGGAGTTAGAATAACTCCCCACCCCCCAGCCTTTGATATAGACAAAAGAGAAAATATTAAAGAAAATTACTGAAGCCAGGAAAAGATTGATAAATTAGAAGGAGGAATGAATGTTTTCATTATGCAACAGCTTCCAACTGGACTCCCCTTTGCCCTTCTCCAATCAAGACTACTTTTTTGTTGGCTGAGAGAAGACAGGGAGAGAGGGTGAAAAGAGGAGAGAGTAGTGCATTTGGGTTTATGCAAAAACCAAACCAAACCAAACCAAAACAAAACAAAAAAAACACTCCCCCAAACACATTGACTGGGGAATTGGGAGGAACTGACTATGGCAAGTTTTTTTTCAAACAGTGGAGCCCAAATTCTGAGGTGTTAGAAGTCCATGCCAACTTAAGTCAAGTTGGGTGGGCAATGGTGCTCCTGGGGAGAGGGTGGGTAGACACCTGGGAGCAGATGGTGGACAGTGTGGTGTGGAGATCTCCTGGGCTACACTGGGAGAGAACATTCTTCCTGGAGTACATTTGAAAGTGGGTATATTGCCCTTCCAAGGACAAGGGAATGGTGGGTGTCATTGAGAGGTCATTAAATGGCAGGGGACAGAGGCACATGCAGAGGACAGATAACCTGGTCACAGGTTTGCTGTGCTCCATCATAGACTCCAAGCACCTGCATAGTCATGTGACTGCTTTGGATTCAGCAAAGAGAAAGAACAGGGCCAGGCACAGTACTGTGAGGTTCTCCTCTAGGGGAGGGGAGAAGATCTGTGCCTTGCTGGCTCCTTTAGGATTTGAAGTTTTGAATCCCAAACACATGTCTGAGAACTGTGACACAGGGCAGCATGTGCTGATGTACTGGGCGTAGACAGGTTGAGGGCAGGGATTGAAGGAAACCTGAGAAACAGGAGAGGATATTTTTGCTTTTCTGTGAAAGCCTCCTAAACAGTGATTGGTGTGAATTTCTCTCCCAAGGCACAAGAGGGTATGGTGATGCCAATTTCCAACCTCCTACCCTGCCCCCAGGACAGTCAGACTTCAATGAGCAACACAACACCAACAGTGGATGCTGGAGCTACTTATACCAAAACCCATACTGCTGTGCCCTGCAGGGGCATCTTTATTGAGGTATGATTGAGCCAATGCTGTGGGCCTTTCCACCAGAGGACCAATACAGGCTCCCTGCATGTACCAAGTCTACTGATCAGAGTGTTTCAAAGCATCAGCTTCAGTTCTGGGGGAAAGAGGACCTTTTCCCCCTCCTTTTTTCTTTGGAATCAGGTTTACAGTTTTTTGTTTGTTGATTTGGTTGTTTTTTAATTTCCTTCTCTCATCTTTTGGATCAGTCTTCCTTTTTTTTTTTTTTCTTTTTTCTTTCTTTCTCTTTCTTTGAAATTAGACTTACAGTTTTTTGTTTGTTCATTTGAGTTTTTTTGTTTCTTCTCCTCTCTTTCTTTAGGTCAGGGTTTTGTTTTGTTTTGTTTTGTTTTCCTTAATCAGGCTTATTTCAACAAAGCACACCTAGTTAAAGGTCCAAACACTCCCTATTGCAAGCAAGGAGGAACTCTGCAGAGGGCTAACCTGTGGGAAAAAGTTGCCAAAACACAACAGCAGGGTGCACATAGCATACACCAGAAACATTTCCCAAAAACGCCAGGCCCTGGACAGTCTATGATGCCTTCTTAATATACCATCACCCTCCGGAACAGGAAATGAAACAAACTTTCATAAGATGCAAAAGATGGAAACCTAGACAAAATGACAAGACGGAGGAATTCTCCCCAAAAGAAAGATCAAGAAGAAATCATACCCAGGCCTTTGCTCAAAACAGATATAAGCAATATATCTGAACAAGAATTTAGAAAAACAGTCATAAGAAGACTGGCTGGGCTTGAAAAGAAACATAGAAGAGACCAGAGAAACCCCTGCTACAGAGATAAAAGGCCCCAAAACTCTTCAGGCCCCAATAAAAATGCTATAACTGAGATGTAAAATGGATTGGATGTAGTCACAATAAGGATGGAAGAAGCAGAATGAATACATGATATAGAAGCTAAAATTATGAAAAATAATGAAGCTGAAAAGAAGAGGAAAAGAAAAGTATCAGATCATGAATATAGACTTAGGGAACTTAGTGATTCCATAAAGCACAATAATATCCATAACATAGGAGTCCCAGAAGAAGAAGAAGAACAGGAAGATGGGGTAAAGGTTTATTTGAATAAATTATAGCTGAGAACCTCTCTCATTTGGGGAAGAAAACAAGCACTCAAGTCTAAGAGGCACAGAGAACTCCCAACAAAATCATAAAAAAAGGTAAAAACCAAGACATATCATAGTGAAACGTACAAATACAGAGATAGAGAATCCTGAAAGCATCTACAGACAAAAAGTCTTTAACTTAAAAGGGTAAACACATAAAGTTAGCAGCAGATCTGTCCACAAAAACCTGCCAGGCCAGAAGAAAGTGGCATGATATATTCCACATGCTGAGTGAGAAAAATGTGCAGCCAAGAATACTTTACCCAGCAAGACTCTCATTTAGAATAGGAGGTGAGTTAAGAGTTTCCAACAGAAGCAAAAACTGAAGGAGTTCATAAGCTCTACAAGAAATATTAAAGGGGACACTTTGAACATAGAAGGAGACCAAAAGCAACAAAGGAACAAAGAATATCAATGGGAACAGCAATTTTACAGATAATATAATGACATTAAATTTATATCTATCAATAATTACTCTGAATGTAAATGGGCAAAATGTTCTAGTCAAAAGACATATGATATCAGAATAGATTTTTTAAAACTTTATAGATATGTTACTTACAAGAGACTCATTTAAGACCCGAAGACACCTCCAGATTGAAATTAAGAGGGTGGAGAACCATCTATCATGTTAATAAACATCAAAAGAAAGCTGGAGTAGCTATACTTATAACAGACAAACTAAATTTTTAATTTTTTTGGAGAGGAAGAGAGAAAGATGGAGGAGGGGTAGGGTGTGAAGGAAGGAGAGAGAGAACCTTAAGCAGGCTCCCAAGTCAGCATGGAGCCCAATGAGGGGCTCAATCTCACAATGCTGAGATCATGACCTAGGTCAAAATCAGGAGTTGGACACTTAACCAACTGAGCCCCCAGGTGTTCCTTAGACAACTAGGTTTTAAACCAAAGACTGTAATAAGAGTTAAAGAAGGGCACTACATCATAATAAAGGGGTCTATCCAACAAGAAGATCTAACAGTTGTAAATATTGGTATGCCTGGGTGGCTCAGCCTGTTGATTGTCTGCCTTCTGCTCAGGTCATGGTCCCAGGGTCCTGTGATTGAGCACTGCGTCAGGATCCCTGCTCAGTGGACAGCCTGCTTTTCCTTCTCCTTCTGTTGTGCACTTTGCTCGTGTGTGCTCTCTCTTGCTCTCTGTCTGTCAAATAAGTAAATAAAATCTTTTTAAAAAACACATTTGTAAATATTTATGTCCCCAACTTGGGACAGCTAAATATAGAAATCAATTAATAGCAAATTTAAAGAAACTCATTGATAATAATACAATAACAGTAGGGGACTTTAATTAACATCCTACTCATAACAATGGACTCATCTAAGCAGAAGATCAAGGGAATAATGACTTTGAAAGACACAGTGGACCAGATGGACTTAACAGATATATTTAGAGCATTTCAACCTAAAGCAGCTAGAATACATCAGAATATATTTTTTTAAAGGATTTTTATTTATTTATTTGAGAGAGAGAGCATGAGAGAGGGGAGGGTCAGAGGGAGAAACAGACTCCCCATTGAGCAGGGAGCCTGATGCGGGACTTGATCCAGGGACCCCAGGTTCATGACCTGAGCCAAAGGCAGTCGCTTAACCAAATGAGCCACCCAGGCACCCAGAAATTCTTTTTGAGTACACATCGATCATTCTCCAGAACATCACATACTGGGTCAAAAATCAGGCCTCAACTAGCACAAAAAGACTGAGATAATACCATGCATATTTTCAGACCACAATGCTATGAAACTTGAAGTTAACCACAAGAAAAAATTTGGAACATCCACAAATACAGCGTACTAAAAAAATGAATGGGTAACCAGGAAATTAAAAAAGAAATGAAGTGGGGGAGGAGTCAAGATAGCGGAGAAGTAGCAGGCTGAGACGACATCGGGTAGCAGGAGATCAGCTAGATAGCTTATCTAACCATTGTGAACACCTACAAATCCAATGGGAAATCGAAGAGAAGAAGAGCAACAATTCTAGAAACAGAAAATTGGTCAGTTTCTGAAAGGTAGGACCTGCGGAGAAGTGAATCCAAAGCGATGGGAAGATAGACCTGGGGGGAGGGGCCGGTTCCCGGCAAGCGGCGGAGCAACGGAGCACAAAATTGGGACCTTTAAAAATCTGTTCCACGGAGGGACATTGCTCCAGAGGCTAAACCGGGGGGAAGCCCAGGCGGGGTCAGCATAACTCCAGATCCCATGGGGTCACAGAACGACCGGGGGTGTCTGAGTGCTGCAGAGCTCCCAGGTATTAGAGCAGGGAAGCCAGCTACAGCGACAAAGCCGAGGAGTGAGCTCTCAGCCCGGGGTTACCTTGTGCCAGTCGCAGGCTGGGTGGGCTCGGAGTGCGGCTGGAGGCCACAGAGACGGACGCAACCGGGTGCTTTTCTCCAAGTGCCAGCAATTGACTGCTTTCCTCCGGGCACGACCGCAGGCCAGGGAGGCGGGGCGGTTGGGCACTTTTTTCTGAGGGTGCACTGAGGAGCGGGACCCCAAGCTCTCGGCTCCTCTGGGCCGGAGATTGGGAGGCCACCATCTTCATTCCCATCCTCCGGAACTCTACAGAAAGCGCTCAGGGAACAAAAACTCCTGAAAGCAAACCTGAGCGGATTACTTAGCCCGGCCCCTGGCAAGGGTGGTGCAATACTGCATGTGGCAAAGACACTTGAGAATCACCACAACAGGCCCCTCCCCCAGAAGATCAACAAAAAAACCCAGCCAAGACCAACTTCACTCATCAAGAACAGCGGAATTCTAGAGGAGGAGAAAGCAAATCTTATCTGGACAAAATGACAAGGCGGAAAAACTCACCACAAAAAAAAGAACAAGAGGCAGTACTGAAGGCTGGGGACCTAATCAATATGGACATCGGTAATATGACAGATCTAGAGTTCAGAATGACGATTCTCAAGGTTCTAGCTGGGCTCGAAAAAGGCATAGAAGATATTAGAGAATCCCTCTCTGGAGAGATAAAAGCCCTTTCTGGAGAAATAAAAGAACTAAAATCTAACCAAGTTGAAAACAAAAAAGATATTAATGAGGTGCAATCAAAAATGGAAGCTCTCACTGCTAGGATAAATGAGGCAGAAGAAAGAATTAGTGACATAGAAGACCAAATGACAGAGAATAAAGAAGCTGAGCAAAAGAGAGACAAACAAATACTGGACCACGAGGAGAGAATTCGAGAGATAAGCGACACCATAAGACGACACAACATTAGAATAATTGAGATTCCAGAAGAAGAAGAAAGAGAGAGGGGAGCAGAAGGTATATTGGAGACAATTATTGGAGAGAATTTCCCTAATATGGCAAAGGGAACAAACATCAAAATCCAGGAGATGCTAAGAACGCCCCTCAAAATCAATAAAAATAGGTTCACACCTCGTCACCTGATAGTAAAATTTACAAGTCTTAGTGACAAAGAGAAAATCCTGAAAGCAGCCTGGGAAAAGAAGTCTGTAACACAAGGGTAAAAATATTAGATTGGCAGCGGGCCTATCCACAGAGACCTGGCAGGCCAGAAAGAACTGGAATGATATATTCAGAGCACTAAACGAGAAAAACGTGCAGCCAAGAATACTATATCCGGCTAGGCTATCATTGAAAAAAGAAGGAGAGATAAAGAGCTTCCAGGACAAACAAAAGCTGAAAGAATTTGCAAACACCAAACCAGCTCTACAGGAGACATTGAAAGGGGTCCTCTAAGCAAAGAGAGACCCTAAAAGTAGTAGACCAGAAAGAAACAGAGACAATATACAGTAACAGTCACCTTACAGGCAATACAATGGCACTAAATTCATATCTCTCTATAGTTACCCTGAATGTTAATGGGCTAAATGTCCCAATCAAAAGACACAGGGTATCAGAATGGATAAAAAAACAAAACCCATCAATATGCTGCCTACAAGAAACTCATTTTAGACCCAAAGACACCTCCAGATTTAAAGTGAGGGGGTGGAAAACAATGTACCATGCTAATGGATATCAGAAGAAAGCTGGGGTGGCAATCCTTATATCAAATCAATTATATTTTAAGCCAAAGACTATAATAAGAGATGAGGAAGGACACTATATCATACTCAAAGGGTCTGTCCAACAAGAAGACCTAACAATCTTAAATATCTATGCCCCTAACATGGGAGCAGCCAACTATATAAACCAATTAATAACAAAATCAAAGAAATATATCGACAGTAATATAATAATAGCAGGGGACTTTAACACTCCCCTCACTGAAATGGACAGATCATCTAAGCAAAAGATCAACAAGGAAATAAAGGCCTTAAATGACACACTGGACCAGATGGACATCACAGATCTATTCAGAACATTCCATCCCAAAGCAACAGAATATACATTCTTCTCTAGTGCACATGGAACATTCTCCAGAATACACCACATCCTGGGTCATAAATCAGGTCTCAACTGGTATCAAAAGATTGAGATCATTCCCTACATATTTACAGACCACAATAATCTGAAGCTAGGACTCAATCACAAGAGGAAATTTGGAAAGAATGTAAATACATGGAGACTAAACAGCATCCTTCTAAAAAATGAATGGGTCAACCAGGAAATTAAAGAAGAATTGAAAAAATTCATGGAAACAAATGATAATGAAAACACAACGGTTCAAAATTTGTGGGACACAACAAAGGCAGTCCTGAGAGGAAAATATATAGCGGTGCAAGCCTTTCTCAAGAAACAAGAAAGGTCTCAAATACACAACCTATCCCTACATCTAAAGGAGCTGGAGAGAGAACAACAAAGAAAGCCTAAACCCAGCAGGAGAAGAGAAATCATAAAGATCAGAGCAGAAATCAATGAAATAGAAACTAAAAAAACAAGAGAACAAATCAACGAAACTAGGAGCTGGTTCTTTGAGAGAATTAATAAGATTGACAACCCTCTGGCCAGACTTATCAAAAAGAAAAGAGACAGGACCCAAATAAATAAAATCATGTATGAAAGAGGAGAGATCACAACAACACCAAAGAAATACAAACAATTATAAGAACATACTATGAGCAACTCTACGCCAACAAATTTGACAACCTGGAAGAAATGGATACATTTCTAGAGACATATAAACTGCCACAACTGAACCAGGAAGAAATAGAAAACCTGAACAGACCGATAACCAGTAAGGAGATTGAAACAGTCATCAAAAATCTCCAAACAGAAGTCCAGGACCAGATGGCTTCCCAGGGGAATTCTACCAAACATTTAAAGAAGAATTAATTCCTATTCTCCTGAAACTGTTCCAAAAAATAGAAATGGAAGGAAAACTTCCAAACTCATTCTATGAGGCCAGCATCACCTTGATCCCAAAACCAGACAAGGATCCCACCAAAAAAGAGAATTACAGACCAATATCCTTGACGAACACAGATGCGAAAATTCTCACCAAAATACTGGTCAATAGGATCCAACAGTACATTAAAAGAATTATTCACCACGACCAAGTGGGATTTATTCCAAGGCTGCAAGGTTGGTTCAACATCCGCAAATCCATCAATGTGATACAATACATTAATAAAAGAAAGAGTAAGAACCATATGATACTCTCAATAGATGCTGAAAAAGCATTTGACAAAGTGCAGCATCCCTTCCTGATTAAAACTCTTCAGTGTAGGGACAGAAGGCACATACCTCAATATTATCAAAGCCACCTATGAAAAACCCACCACAAATATCATTCTCAATGGAGAAAAACTGAAAGCTTTTCTGCTAAGGTCAGGAACATGGCAAGGATGTCCGTTATCACCACTGCTGTTCAACATAGTACTAGAAGTCCTAGCCTCAGCAATCAGACAACAAAAAGAAATTAAAGGCATCCAAATTGGCAAAGAAGAAGTCAAACTCTCACTCTTTGCAGATGATATGATACTATATGTGGAAAACCCAAAAGGCTCCACTCCAAAACTGCTAGAACTTATACAGGAATTCAGTAAAGTGTCAGGATATAAAGTCAATGCACAGAAATCAGTCGCATTTCTTTACACTAACAACAAGACAGAAGAAAGAGAAATTGAGGAGTCAGTCCCATTTAAAATCGCACCCAAAACCATAAGATACCTAGGAATAAATCTAACCAAAGAGGCAAAGAATTTATACTCAGAAAACTATAAAGTACTCATGAAAGAAATTGAGGGAGACACAAAGAAATGGAAAAATATTCCATGGTCTTGGATTGGAAGAACAAATATTGTGAAAATGTCTATTCTACCTAAAGCAATCTACACATTTAATGCAATCCCTATCAAAATCCCATCCATTTTTTTTAAAGAAATAGAACAAATAATCCTAAAATTTATATGGAACCAGAAAAGACCTTGAATAGCCAAAGGAATATTGAAAAAGAAAGCCAAAGTCAGTGGCATCACAATTCCAGACTTCAAGCTCTATTACAAAGCTGTCATCAAGACAGAATGGTGCTGACACAAAAACAGACATATAGATCAATGGAACAGAATCGAGAGCCCAGAAATAGACCCTCAACTCTATGGTCAACTAATCTTTGACAAAGCAGGAAGGAATGTCCAATGGAAAAAAGACAGCCTCTTCAACAAATGGTGCTGGGAAAATTGGACAGCCACATGCAGAAAAATGAAATTGGACTATTTCCTTACACCACACATGAAAATAGACTCAAAATGGATGAATGACCTCAATGTGAGAAAGGAATCCATCAAAATCTTTGAGAAGAATGCAGGCAGCAACCTCTTTGACCTCAACCGCAGCAACTTCTTCCTAGGAATGTTGCCAAAGGCAAGGGAAGGAAGGGCCAAAATGAAATTTTGGGATTTCATCAAGATCCAAAGCTTTTGCACAGCGAAGGAAACAGTCAACAAAACCAAATACAACCGACAGAATGGGAGAAGATATTTGTAAACGACATATCAGAGAAAGGGCTAGTATCCAAAATCTATAAAGAGCTTATCAAACTCAACACCCAAAGAACAAATAATCCAATCAAGAAATGGGCAGAGGACATGAACAGACATTTCTGCAAAGAAGACATCCAGATGGCCAACAGACACATGAAAAAATGCTCCACATCACTCGGCATCAGGGAAATATAAATCAAAACCACAATGAGATACCACCTCACACCAGTCAGAATGGCTAAAATTAACAAGTCAAGAAATGACAGATGCTGGCGAGGATGCAGAGAGAGGGGAACCCTCCTACACTGTTGGTGGGAATGCAAGCTGGTGCAACCACTCTGGAAAACAGTGTGGAGGTTCCTCAAAAAACTGAAAATAGAGCTACCCTATGAGCCAGCAATTGCACTACTGGGTATATATCCTAAAGATACAAACGTGGTGCTCCGAAGGGGCACGTGCACCCGAATGTTTATAGCAGCAATGTCCACAATAGCCAAACTGTGGAAAGAACCTAGATGTCCATCAACAGATGAATGGATAAAGAAGAAGTGGTATATATACACAATGGAATACTATGCAGCCATCAAAAGACATGAAATCTTGCCATTTGCGACGACGTGGATGGAACTAGAGGGTATCATGCTTAGAGAAATAAGTCAACCAGAGAAAGACAACAATCATATGATCTCTTTGATATGAGGAAGTGGAGATGTAATGTGGGGGGGTTGGGGGGATGTAGGAAAAGAAAAAATGAAAAGATGGGATTGGGAGGGAGACAAACCATAAAAGTCTCAATCTCAAAAAACAGACTGAGGGTTGCTGGGGGGAGGGGGGACGGGAGAGGGTGGTGGGGGATATGGACATTGGGGAGGGTATGTGCTATGATGAGTGCTATGAAATGTGTAAACCTGGCGATTCACAGACCTGTACCCCTGGGGATAAAAATACATTATATGTTTATTAAAATAAATTTAAAAAAAAAGAAAGAAATGAAAAAATATGTGGAAGCTAATGAAAATGAAAACACAATCATAGCAAAGACAGTCATAAGAGAGAAGTATATAGCAATAGAGACCTTCTATAAGAAGCAAGAAAAGTCTTAAATACACAACCTATATTTTGCCTAAAGGATCTGTAAAAAGAACAGTAAGTAAAGCCTAAAACCAACAAAAGAAGGAAAATTACTAAGAGTAGAGCAGAAATTAATGATATATAAAATAAAAAATAGTAGAACAGCTCCTAGAACAATGAAACTAGGAGCTGGTTCTTTGAAAGAATTAACAAAATTGATAACCCCCTTGCTAGTTTTATCAAAAAGAAAAGAGGAAGGACCCAAATAAATAATATCGCAAATGAAAGAGGAGAGATCACAACCAACACTGCAGAAATACAAACAATTATAAGAGAATATTATGAGCAATTATATGCCAACAAACTGGGCAATCTGGAAGAACTGGATAAATTCCTGGAAACATATAAATTACCAAAACTGAATCTGTAAGAAATAGAAAATTTGACTTGACATATAACCAGCAAAGAAATAGAATCAGTAATCAAAAATCTCCCAACAAACAAGAGTCCATAGCTGGATGGCTTCCCAGGGGAATTCGAACAAACATTTAAAGAGTTAATACCAATTCTCCTGAAACTGTTCCAAAAAATTGAAATGTAAGGAGAATTTCCAAACTCATTCTATGAGGTCAGCATTACCTTGATTCCAAAACCAGACAAAGATCCTAATAAAAATGAGAATTACAGACCACTATTCCTGCTGAAAATGGATGCAAAAATTCTCAACATAATACTAACAAATTGAATCCAAAAGTACATTGAAAGAATTATTCAGGAACGCCTGGGTGACTCAGTTGTTTAAGTGTCTGCCTTTGGCTCAGGTCATGATCCCAGGGTCCTGGGATCAAGTTCTGCATTGGTGTTCCCTGCTCAGTGGGGAGCCTGCTTCTCTTTTTCACTCCCCCTACTTGGGCTTGCTCTTTTTCTCTCTCTTAAATAAATAAATAAAATTTTTTAAAAAAAGTTATTCATCATGATCAAGTGGGATTTATTACTGGGCTGCAGGGGTGGTTCAATATCCACAAATCAATCAAAGTGATACAGGATCAAGAGATCCAAAAAAAGTATTTGACAAAATATACCATCTTTTCTTGATAACAAGCCTCAACAAAGTACAGAGAAGGAACATATCTCAACATCTTAAAGGTCATACACGAAAGACCCACAGTTAATATCATTCTCAATGGGGGAAAAACTGAGACCTTTTTCCCTAATGTCAGGAACATACTGGGATCTCTACTTTCACAATTGTTGTTCAACATAGTACTGTAGGTCCTTGTCTCAGCAATCAGGCAAAAGAAATGAAAGACATCCAAATCACCAAGGAAGTAGCCAAACCTTCACTCTTCACAGATGACATGATACTCTATGTACAAACACCAAGATTCCACCAAAAAATTGCTAGAAACTGAATACAGCAAAGTTGCAGGACATAATACCAATGTACATAAATCTGTTGCATTTCTATACAACGATAATGAAGCAGAAGAAAGAGAAATCGAGGAGTCAGTCCCACTTATAATTGCACCCAAAATCGTAAGATACCTAGGAATAAACCTAAACAAGGAGGTAAAAGATCTGTATTCAGAAAACTGTAGAACATCTATGAAAGAAATTGAAGAAGAAACAAAGATATGGAAAAACATTCCATGCTTATAGATTGGAAGAACAATATTGTTAAAATACCTATACTCCCAAAGCAATCTATAGATTTAATACAATCCCTATCAAAATAACACCAGTATTTTTCACAGAGCTGGAAGAAACAATTCTAAAATTTGTATGGAATCACAGAAGACCTTGAATAGCCAAATGAATGTGGAAGAAGAAAACCAAAATGGTACGCATCACAATTCCAGACTTCAAGCTGGGCTAAAAAGCTATAATCATCAACCAGTATGGTGCTGGCACAAAAACAAACACATAGATCTATGGAACAGAATAGAAAACCCAGAAATGGACACAGAACTATACGGTCAACTACTCTTTGACAAAGCAGGAAAGAATATCCAATGGAGAAAAGACAGTCTCTTTAACCAATGGTGCTGGGTGGAGCCTGGGTGGCTCAGTTGGTCAAGTGTCTGCCTTTGGCTAGGGTCATGATATCAGAGTCTTGGAATTGAGCCCCATATGTCCATCTCCCTGTTCAGAGGGGAGTCTGCTTCTCTCTCTCTCCCTCTCTCCCTGCCCTTCCCTGATGCCCTTTCCCCCAACTTGACCTCAGCTTATCTCTTTCAAATAAATAAATAAATGAATAAATAAAATCTTTTAAAAAATCCAAATGGTGTTGGGAAAACTGGACAGCCACATGCAAAAGAATGAAACTGGACCACTTTCTTACACCATACTAAAAAATAAATTCAAAATGAATGAAAGACCTAAACGTGAGACAGGAATCTATTAAAATCCTAGAGGAGAGGAAAGGCCATACAACTACTTGCTAGACATATCTCCAAAGGCGAGGGAAACAAAGTAAAAATGAACTATTGGGACTTCAAGATAAAAAGCTTTTGCACAGTGAAGGAAACAGTTGACAAAACCAAAAGACAACCTATGGAATAGGAGAAGATATGTGCAAATGATATATTGGATAGAGGACTAGTATCCAAAGTCTATGAAGAACTTATCAAACTCAGCACCCAAAAAATAAATAATCCACTTAAGAAATGGGCAGAAGTCATGAACAGATAATTCTCCAGGGAAGATATCAAATTGACTAACATATAAAAAAATGCTCAACATCACTCATCATCAGGGAAATACAAATCAATATCACAATTGGATACCACCTCACACCTGTCAGAATGGCTAAAATTAACAACTCAGGAAAAAACAGATGTTGGCAAAGATGTGGAGAAAGGGGAACCCTCTTACACTGTGGTTGGGAATGCAAACTGGTACAGCCGCTCTGGAAAACAGCATGGAGGTTCTTCAAAAAGTTAAAACTAGAACTATCTTATGACCCAGCAATTTTACTACTAGTTATTTATCCAGAGGATACAAAAATACTGACTAAAAGAGTCATATACATCCCAATGTTTATAGCAGCACTATCATCAATAACCAAATCATGGAAAAAGCCCTAATGATATCCAACAACTGATGAATGGCCAGAGAAGATGTGATTTTATATATGTATATTCCAAAGGAGATGCGTGCGTGCACGTGCGCGCGCACACACACACACACAGAGGAATATTACTCAACCATCAAAAAGAATGAAATTTTGCCATTTGCCATGATGTGGATGGAACTTGAGTGTGTTAAGCTAAGCAAGATACGTCAGTCAGAGAAAAATCCCATATGATTCCACTCATGTGGAATTTAAAAAACAAAACATATGAACATAGACAGAGGGGAGAAAAAATAAAATAAGATAAAGACAGAGAGGGAGGCAAACCATAAGAGACTCTTTACTGTAGAGAACAAACTGAAGGTTGATGGAGGGAGGTGGGTGGGTGATCAGCATTATGGAGGGCACTTATATGGGCACTGGGTGTTATATGTAAGTGATAAGTCACATTCTACTCCTTAAGCCAACAATACACTATATGTTAACTAACTAGAATTTGATTAAAATCTTGGAAGAAAAAAGTATTACTTTTGTTGCCAAACTAATTGTCCTAAAACATGATTTTTAGAATGCCATTCTCTAATTCAGAAAATTTTAACTATATCAAATGTACTCTCTTCTACTAATCTTTTTATTTATTTATTTATTTGACAGACAGAGATCACAAGTAGGCAGAGAGGCAGGCAGAGAGAGAGGAGGAAGCAGGCTCCCAGGGAGCCTGATGCGGGGCTTGATCCCAGGACCCTGGGATCATGACCTGAGCTGAAGGCAGAGGCTTTAACCCACTGAGCCACCTAGGTGCCCCTCTTCTACTAATCTTTTAAGATGATTCATAATCTTTCTTCACCCTATCCACATAGGTCCAGTTATGCTTCTTAAATCAGAACTACTTATTTTACCAGCCCACAATTTCATCACTGTAATTTCTCTCTCCAATTCTTTTTTCAGGGTCTTTTCTTGCCATAAATTACATTGAGTTTAATAAATATACTCATGAGCTCCTCCTCCACACAAGACACTGTGAGAGATGCCAAAATGATCCAAACCCTGTCCTCACTACTGTGCACAGTGCCTTTTACGTGCTTGATGCTGAGAAAGTACCAAAGGTAAGGAGCGAATACGTGAATAGTGCTATTAAAAATACCTTTTTATCTTTACTTTTGCCCTTCATTTTTTGAAAAAGAGTTAAAATATCAAGATTTATTTCCTTCAAGAAGACTCTTATTTTCCCTAATTCAAAATACTTTGTCTTCTAAAGCTCTTATAGTATATAGATAGGTACTACTTAAATTGTGATCCAAAGGACAGAGTTTATTAGAGATATAGGATCTCAGGTCAAGTTTTAGAACTACTTAATTAGGGACTGCCTTTTAATAAGATTTTTGGTGATTTATATGTACATACAATTTTTTAAGGAACACTAGTTTATACCATGGACTTTGACTTTTTAAAATATTATCAATATATTGTCTATTGTTTCCCTGACTAGCTAATTTCTTAGCTAACAAGTGTAGAGGTTTTCACATGCCTCTGAATTCCCTTGTGGTAATTATTGACTTGGTATATAATAGGTCCTAAAAAATGTTATTTATTGATCACATTCAGACATTACCAAGACTTTAATAATTCATAAACATTGTGTTATATGTAATATGTGATATTTGGCCGTGATGGGAAATATACATGTAACATAATCACTTTACCAGAATAAAGTATTTATATTGATACAGAAATCTAACATAATTTCATTTTTAAAAACTTGCATTTTTCTAATAATAATCTTTACAGCTTTAAAAAATATATCCAGAATCCAATGAAATTTAAAGCAGTTCAGTTGTTTGAGTAATTTGAGTTTAGTTGTACAATCTCTTTTTATCTAGAAAAGTCACTCCCTTCCTTTTGTACCTTTCATGATGTTGGCATTAAAAACAAAATCAAACCACTTGTTTTATAGAATGTCCCTCAGTATGAATTTGTCTGAAGAGTACGTTATGATATTCAAATTAAATATTCTTTGGAAATAACATTAAATAGGGAATGTGTTCTTCTCAGTATATCAAAGCAGGAGACACACAATGTCAGTATGTTCTATTATTGGAAGTTTTAATTTCAAGGGTTGATTGAGATGTCTGACAGGTTTTTTCATTGCTAAGGTATCCTTTTCTCTTTTTAATTAATAAGTAATATATTAATATGAAATCTTTGAGATGATGTGAAATTCTATTTCCCAACAATCATTTACCTAATGGTTTTAGTATCAACTGATGATTCCTTTCTATATCATTTATTATTTTAATGATTTTTATAGGAATTTTTAATCTGTCACTCTTTCTAATTTTATTGTTCATCATTTTTCGGTAATGAACAGCTTCTCTTTATCTTCTCCATTGTATTTTTTGAGTATCTCAAACGACTTGGTTAACACACACACACACACACACACACACACGCAGATATTTGATGTGTGATACTCCATTACTGTCATTATTATTTTTGATGCTCAAAGTGTTTTAAATAGAAATACTTCTAAGCCAGCTTCTACCTTGTGATACATCATCTTCAGGTGTTGAGTAGTTCCTTACTCTCAATATAGCAACAATAGAGTCCAGGCTTACTGGACTTGTCCTTTTCACAGCACAGTCCTGGAATCTGCCATTTCTCCAGTAATCCTTGTCCACTCCCCCACTTTTTTTGGTGAAAAGCATTTAGTAAACAAAATATGGACACTGAATATGTGTATTGCTATTGAGATATAATTGCTGTTAGACCTTTTCAGTGATTAGAGCTGGCAAAGTGATTATTCATGTTGACACTTCCATGTCCAAAGTCATTTACTAGGTTCTTTCTCTCCTTCCTACATTTCTTATTTATATCGTTCTTCTTTCACATTGAGAACATTTGTCCTAAACACTATTAATATATTTATTCATTCATTCCTGTTTTGTTACAAAGTGGTTTTAGAATTAAAACACAACTGCCCATTCACCCAAGTATGGTTCAGATATTTCTGTAGTTCATTTTGTGCTTACACTAGTTTTCTTAAACCTGTGTACTAAGAGAACTGTGGCCAATATTATTTGTACACATTACAGATGATCTCTGACTTATTATGGTTCAAATTTATAAATTTTAAACTAGTGATGCCATTTAAGCATGTATTCAGTAGAAACTTAATGTTGAAATTTGAATTTTGATCTTTTCCCAGGCTAGTTACATATAGTGAGATATTTTTCATGATACTGGTCAGTGGCAGTGAGCCACAGTTCCCAGTCAGCCATGTAACCACAATTGTAAGCAACCACTACAATTAGAACCATTCTGTGCCCATACAACTCTTTTATTTTTTTCATTTCCATTATAGCATCCAATAATTACATAAACTACTCAACACTTTATTACAAAATAGGTTTTGTGTTAGATTATTTTGTTCAAATGTAGGCTAATGTAAGTGTTCTGGGCACATTTAAGGTAGGCTATGCTTAGCTATTATGTGCAGTAGGCTAGGTATGTTAAATGTATGTTCAATTTATGATGGGTTTATCAGGATGTAACTCCACTGAAAATTGAAGAAAATCTGTACTTGTATACAAAATTACTTCTATGTATGTTGTCAATTCATATGCAGTTAGGTTCATTTGGCTTTGTTTCTATTGAATTTTAAATGTTTTCCTCCATCTTTGTTGATTTTCTTTTTTTTAATATATAAAATTTTGACATGGTTAAAAAGTCACTATATAATGAGGCAAATTCAAGGTTGTTTCATTCTTTTCCCTGTCCTTTCCATTTCATTCTCACAAACTGCCTACACTCTAACCAATTACACTAATTTCTAATTTATCCTTCCTGCATTTCTTTTTTAAAATTAAGCAAATATTCACATGTAACCTCATTTCTCTTTCTTTGTTACACAAAATGGAACATATTTATAAACACTTTCCAATTTGACTCTAAAAAATATAATGATCCTGGATATCCTGGATATCATTCCACATCACTTCATAGAGATTTTTCTCGTTCTTTTTTTTTCCCCTCAAGTTTTTGTTTAAATCTCAATTTAATTTAAATTGATTTTAATTTAAATTTAATTTAAATTTAAATCTCAGTTAAAATACAGTATAATATTAGTCTTAGGTGTAGAATTTAGTGATTCATCACTTGCATATAACAACCGGTGTGCATCACATTAAGTGCCCTCCTTGATCCCCCTCACCTATTTAACACTTTCCCACCCACCTCCTCTGCTGTAACACCTGGTTTGTTCTCTATAGTTAAGAGTGTTTTCTGGTTTGCCCTTCTTTTTTCTTCTTTCCCCTAGTTCTGGTTTGCCTTTCTTTTTTACTTCTTTCCCCTAAGTTTCTCTGTTTTGTTTCTTAAATTTCACATATGAGTGAAATCATATGGTATATTTCTTTCTCTGGCTGACTTATTTAGCTTAGCATAATACTCTCTAGTTCCACTCATATCATTGAAAATGGCAAGATTTCATTCTTTTTTAATGAATGGATAAAGATGTGGTATACACACACACACACACACACAATGGATTATTACTTTTTCTTTTTTTAAACATCTACATAGTACTGGTTGCATGAATATCACAGTATATTTAATCATTAGTTATGTATTAGCATTGAGATTGTTTTTTTAATTTTTTAAAAATTTTATTTATTTATTTGACAGAGAGAGACAGCGAGAGACAGAGGGGGGCGGGGAGTGGGAGAGGGATAAGCAGGCTTCCTGCCGAACAGGGAGCCCAATGTGGGGCTTGATTCCAGAACCATGGGATCATGACCTGAGCTGAGGGCAGATGCTTAACGACTGAGCCACCCAGGTGCCCCAAAATTTCAATATTTGAAATATTTGAAATGACAAATAATGCCACAATAAATAATCTTGTATTGTGACTTTTCACAACAAAGGTGGAGGTATATTTCCATGGATAAATACTTACAAGTGGGATCTCTGGGTCAAAGGAGAAATGCATATATAGTTTTCTTAGGTACAGTTTTCTCCATTAGGACATTTTGCTTTTGTAAAAGACCTGCATTAGTACTGTAACTTTTTTTCCATAAAAGTGAAAATCCTCCTCAGATTCCTTTTGGCTAACAAAAACTAATGTAAGTCTTTTTAAAAAGCGAAATGGCTTAATGTGAACTTTTGGAAAGGAGGGGATACTTGTTTTTCTGGAGTCCTCTCCTTAGGGGTTGCTATGGACTGAATGTATCCTTTCCACCAGATTCATATATTGAATCCCTAACCTGAACATGATCATATTTGGAAGGGGACCTTTAAGAATAATTAGGTTTAGGTGAGGTCATGAACATGGGGCCCTCATAAGGGAATTTTTATCTTTGTAAGAAGAGAAGGAGATCATAGCTTGTGCTCCTTCATGTGAGGACACAGCAAGAAAACAGCCATCTGAAAACCAGGGGGAGAGCCCTCAACAGAACCTGACCATGCTTACTTCTCTTCTGAGACTTCCAGCTTCCAGAACTGTGAGGAAATAAATTTCTGTTGTTTAAGCCATCCAGCTTCTGATATATATATTTTTCATTCTTTTAAAATGAAATATAATTAACACACAGTGCTATATAAGTTTTAGATATACAATATAATGATTCAACAATTCTATACATTACTCAGTGATCATCAAGACAGTCTACACTTAATACTCTTTATCTATTTCACCCATCCCCTAAATTACCCCCACTCTGGCAACCATCAATTCTCTGTATTTGTCTTTTTTTTTTTTAAGTCTTCTTTTTTGTCCACTTGTTAGTTTCTTAAATTCCACATATGGATGAAATCATAAAGTGTTTGTCTTGCTCTGACTGATTTATTGAACTTGGCATCTATTTAAGCCCATCCATGTGGTTGCAAATGGCAAGATCTCATTCTTTTTAATGGCTGAGTAACATTCCATTATATATCTATGTTTGTATATCACATCTTCTTTTAAGATTTTTATTTTTAAGTGACCTCTATGTCCAATGTGGGACTCAGACTTACAACCTTGAGATCAAGAGTCACATGTTTTATTGATTGAGCCACCCAGGCATCCCTGTATATCACATCTTCCTTATCCACTCATCTATGGATAGATATTTGGGTTGTTTCTGTATCTTAATTATTGTAAATAATGCTGCAGTAAATATAAGCATACATATATCTTTTCAAATTAGAGTTTTTGTTTTCTTTGGTTAAAAAAAAAAAAAAAAGAAAGAAAGAAAGAAATAACAAGTGATGGTGATGATATGGAGGAACCCTTGTGCCCTGCTGGTGGGAATTCAAATTGGTGCAGGCACTGTGGAAGACAATATGGAGGTTCTCAAAGAATTAAAAATAGAATTACCATATGAACCAGTAATTCCTGCTTATGATATTTTGTTATGCAACCAAACAAATTAAAACAAGGACTTCTTCATGATCAATATCCTCAACTTATAATAAATAATTATATCACAGAACTTATTTATTTCCAGTGATAAATATATGCCTTCATTTTCCTGTGCCTAATAAAGTATGTAAGAATGTTGTTTCTGAGTATTTGTTTCAAAAGCTGTAATAGTTTAAGTTACTGTTTGGACAATGTTTACTCTCCTCATACTCCCCCTTTGAGTGGAATGTGCTCCTGTCTCAACATATGTTGGATTTGGCCATGTGTCCTTTTGGCTCCATGGTAGGTTAAATGTGCCCCTTGACTCTGGGTTTGACCACGTGACTGCTGTGACCAATGGATTGTAGCAGTTATGATGTAAGCAAAATTTGGAATGTGCCTACATAATGGGGCTTATAGCTTGTTTTTTTCTGTCATTCTTATGAAAAAAGCATCCCTTAAGTAGTACCTGTTCCTTCATCCTACGCCTCTGCAGGAAAACATATTAACTAGACCAGATGGATAGGCCGTGAGGAGCCAACACATCTGGACTCTTAACTTAAAATGGATTAATATATATTAAGATGTATGAGAAATAAATACTTATTTTTGTATGCCATTGAGATTTTGTGGCTGTATATGTAGCAATAGCTACTTGATGATACTCTTTTGTTTTGAAGTAATTTAAATTATTTTTGTTATATTTATCTTCTTCCTTTCCTTACCTAGTCCAATGGCCTATGCATATTAAAACAAATTCTTAGTTTAGAAGCTCCACTGAAAGAATTTGTCATTTATTTGATTGTAATGAGGAAAGGGATCTTTGTGGAAAATCATAGTTGAATAAAATTAAGTACTACATTTAAATTTCAGAACAAGACGACAGGTTGTTTCCAAGTACTAAGTTTTATAGTTTATTTCCAATTTACTAAAAGAAGTGCTAAAGCTTAAGACTCCAAAACAGATTTTAGAAAGCTCAAGGAAATATAGCTTTTCTAATAAAATATAATATCCATTTAAAATCTATAAAGTGTCTTTAGATCTTTTTGATTGAAATATAGAGAAAAACTTTAATTATTTGTAGTCTGCATTCTCATTTGAATGAAGAAAAATAGTTTATTAAGAAAGGTTTGCTATTTGAATACTATTTACCAATTACAAATTTCATATCAGGAATTCTTTGAAGTTATATACAGAGATCTATAGCAGAGAGAATAATCAGCCCATAATTAATCATTCATACAATTTCTTTTTGTTTTGTTTTGTTTTGGCAGAGAATTGTTGTAGGCAATAGATTCAAGAGGGTGGGAAGAGAGCATGTTTATTTTGCTTTCTGCTGCATATCAAGTACTAACCACTTAATAGTCTGAAATAAAATTTACTGAATTAATGAATATTGATGAGTACAACAATATTTTGCAGCAGGTGCTATAAACTTTGTGAAATATCAGCTTCAGATACATAGCAGACATGAGAAGCAGAATAATGACACCCAAAGATATCCACGTCCTAGTCCTCAGATCCTGTGAATATGTTGTTACACGTCAAGATGGAATTAAGGTTACAGTGAAATTAAGGATACTCATCAGCTGAAATTGAGATGGGAAGATTAGCTTGAATTATCACGTGAGCCCAATGAAGCAGAAGGGTTCTAAGAGTGGAAGAAGGAGACAGTCAAGTCAGAGGGGATGTGACTCTGGAGGAGCCTGGAGTGTTTGTATGTGAGAAGGACTCTTACCTTTGCTGGCTCGGAAGATGGAGGAAGGCGCCCACAAACCAAGGAATGCAGGCAGCGTCTAGAAGCTAGAAAAGGTAAGGAAACATATCAAAAGCCTTTATAAAAGAATACAGCCCTGATGCAGTCTTGATGATGCCTTAATTTTTAGGTCAGTGAGACAGCTGTCAGATTTCTGACTTCCCAAAAGATAAGGTAATAAACTTGTCCTGTCCAATCTGCCAACTTTGTGGTAATTTGTTAAAGGAGCAATGCGAAATTACTGTAGTAGGTTATTTGGTTCGATTGATTTTATCTAATTGCTGGTGCATGCATGTTTTCCCTAAGTTCACGTAAAAATTCTGTCAGAGGATTGCAACTACTGTTTGTCTCTTGACCAACAAACAAGTCTGCCTTTACCGTAAATAGGCCACTATCTTTGATGAAATAGTCAGAGAAAACAAAACATGCATGCAACTGTGACGGCAGAAGGAGGTAACTTCTCACATGTGTCTTTAATCATCTAACCCCAGTAACCAGTAGGAGCCATGTTTATTCACATTGAGCGTCCAATGACAGCTTTTTCTTCTACAGTGGTAGCTGTGTCTGGGACTGGCAATTAGCCAGAGATAATATAAAGTGCACCTTTACGTTCATTTCAAACACAACCAGAAGAATCATTCAAAGGTTATAAAAACAAACAAAAAGCACCACACACACACACACACACTGCTATGGAATACTGTGCTTACAGAAACCTGGAAAATAAAAATGCAAAACTTAGAAATTATCATTTTACTTACTTAGCTTTTTCCTTGGTTAATAAAAACTAACTTTCCAATATAGAAAAAGAAGTATAAAATCACACAAAGCATTTAAAAATATCTGGTATAAGAGTAAGGCTGTGAGTGGAGATTAACATGTTTAGCTTGGAATTAAAAATGAAAAGAAATAATGTAACTATTCTAAAGAAATACTTCATTCCTAAAGTAGAGCTCTTATCTTTCCTGTGGTTATAAAGCTGCCTTAACCTTCCTCCCAAACTTAAAGACAAAACAAATAAAACTATATGCCCAGTTATTATAACTTGCCCTTATACTTTTTTACAATTATGAATTTTAATTTAATTTTTAAACTTAATCTACCTTTGGAATAGTTTCTTCTAAAATTATTTAAACTATTTTTCAACTTTCAACAGTCATGGTTATCCTCAATGTTCTCTTCCTACATGCACAAATAAAAATAAAATAAATTGAAAATTTGAGGCTATATAAACAAGTTAGCTCCTAATAAAATGTTATTAAAATTATTTCAGTATATTTAATAATTATGAAGTTTCTTATATTCAATACTATTCCTTTAATTATTTTTTGTATATTCAGCCAGTTTAGGATTTTATCATTGCCTTATTACTCCTATGGAATTTTAAGTGTCATTAATTATGTGCCAATGTTTAATGTTTGATCTGATGAAATATGTAGCTTATTACTTTCCAAAGATAAACTGACATTCACTCATCATGTCGAGGCTTAAATAATGACTTGGCTATGATACTTAAGATTTTTTAAAATCTCTTTTATTTCACTATTAGGAGCAATGCTTAAAACAAATTATCATAAAAGAATTATGTATAACATTAATTTCTCATCCATAGTAAATGTATTTTTCCGGGAAAAGGAATAGAGGAAAAGCTTAGTGGAGGAGGGAAGCATACTGTTTTGAGTTCCTTGTTCATACCAAGAAGTATACATTTTGTTCTAATGATGAGTTATCTTTCTGTATAATATTGTCACCACAATACTGGCTGAAATCTGCTTGAATTCACTCATAGCCCTTTGCAAAGTGTCTTTATCCTTGCGATTGTTTTAGAATACATCTGCAAAAATCTGAAGATAAACTTATTTTAGGAAATGCAATGGTTAAAAATAATTCTCTCACCAACTTGTTTTTTCCAAAATTTATATATTATCAGTTATTGTAACTTTCAGTTACACTTGTTTCTTTTATTTCAATTCCAGTATAGTTAGCATACAGTGTTAAATCAGTTACAGGTGTATAATATAGTGATTCAACAATTCTGTACATTACTTAGTATTCATCATGATGTGTACCCTTTAACCCCCTTCACCTATCCCCCCACCCACCTCCCCTCTGGTAGCCATCAGGTTGTTCTCTATAGTTAAGAGTCTGTTTCTTGGTTTGTTTCTCTCTTTTTTAAAAATTTTGTTCATTTGTTTCATGTCTTAAAATGCCACATATGAGTTTTACAAATCAAATGGTATTTGTCTTTCTCTGACTTATTTCACTTAGCATTATACTCTAAATCCATCCATGTTGTTACAAATGACAAGATTTCTTTTTTCTTTTTTTTTTAATGGCTGAATATTTCATTGTATGTGTGTGTGTGTGTCTAGAAAGGGTTAGCATCCAAAATATATAAAGAATTTATATGACTCAATATTTCTTATACTTTTTCAACGTTGCATCCCCACTTTTATACCTATTCACTCTGAGCAATTGCATGAACTCTATGTAATAAACAAAAATGCTTAAAGAAAAGAGGACTCCAGATGGCTTAAATATATGTGCAGTATCCCTCTGACTAATGCAGGGGGAAATATTAAACAGTCTTCAAAAGCACACATCATAAAGGAAAAGTCTATTGAGATTATTTAAAAATGGAGGATTTTGTGCAGTGAAAGAGATTGTAGATGCTTGAATAGGAGAAGACATTGTTTATAACTAATATGATGTTATGTATCTTGAATATGCTAGTCATTCCTTTACTAAAGTGAAGAAGCACCCAAAATAGAAAATGAGCAGATGATTATGAAAAAAGAATGAACCGAAAATTAAACGCCAAATCTCACTAGTCTGTGAAGAGATTTTAATGTTATTGTAATTTCATATAAATGTAAAGTCAAATGAACTTGGGTGGGGGATGGGTTAAATAAGTGATGGGGATTTAAGGAGTGCACTGCAGTGATGAGCACTGGGTGTTGTACGGAAGTGTTGAACCACTATATTGTACACCCAATCTAATACTACAGTATATACTAACTAACTGGAATTTAAATGAAAACTTAGGGAGAAGAAGAAACAAACCAACCAACCTTGTGCTTTTATTATACCATTCTTAGCCTAAGCCAGAGTGGAAAGAATTGTGATTGTATGGGTGTTGGGAATGGTCAGGTCTCTGGTGGAACTGTGGATTGGTGCAGCCATTCTGCAGAAAAGTGTGCTATTGTTTATTCATCAATTGCCTTCCCGAATATGTCTCAGAGTAATTTTTATACAGATCCTTTGGGAATTGTGTATGTGTATATTACTTGCAGCAAGTTATTTGTAGAAGTGAGCATTTGGAAGCGTTTTGGATGTCCATTACAAGGGAGTAAATAAGTAAAATGTGCCTGATGCATGTCATGTTGTTCTGCAGTTAGAAGCAACTGATTTTGAAGTCCACATGTCAACACAGGCAGATCTTAAAAACACAGTGCTTAGTGAAAAAGCTGAGAAAGAATTAGCTATATAACACACTAGTCTTTATAAAAATTGAAAATATAAACCTACAAAACAATAATATATGTTTTGAAAAAACTACATGCAGACATAAGATTAAAACTACATGCAGACATAAGATTAATTAAATAAGGTTAGAAGGTAATAAATGATGATTTTTATAAAGGGCAAATAACCAATCCCTATACCAACTGTGATTTACACTGAACTTTAATGATCGAGAGCCACAAAGTGAGAGAGAACTCCTTTGATGTTTCAATAACAAAACGTGGCATGAGCACAATCCCTAAATCAAATGACAGTGGATTGGGGATTATTTTATAGCTTCTATAAAACAGAATAGAGCCTTAAGTATGGGGAATTAATTTAAAAAAGAGGGATTAAGAGTTATTCTCCTTGGTGGAATTGAAAACCAAACCATGGTTCAAGATATTCATAATCTATGTTTAAAAAAATGAAAAACATCACATATGTAACAGAAATCTCCAAAATTTATATTGTAAAATGTGCTGCTCAAAAGCTAATTGAGATACAGTTTCTGAGTGTGGGGTTTCAATTAATCTTGTGCAGGAAGATATAGCATGGATTTATAATTGATAGGAAAGTGCATTTCCCCAAATACAAATCTGAACCAAGTGGAGTGATACCTCTATGTTGAACACACTGCAATTAAAATATGTTCTTAAACTTTCATGTGCCATTTGTATGAATAGTATTATTACCTAAGTAAAGGGAGGGGGGATGCTACCTCCATGAATATACAATATCTACTAATAGATATGAGAAGGATAATATGATGGGAGAATGTTAGTAATAATTTCTTGGTCACAGAAAAAATAATTGAGTACCAAACAGCTTGTTTTATCCTGTCTAGGTATTCCACCTATGATGCTACTATATTCATATTCATTTAGCTTTTAATTTAGAAGAATTAATGTTTTTGTTGTTATTCCTGCCAACTGGAGGAGTTAATAGTTGTCTCCTCATTTGAAATTTGTCTTTCTACTGATTTATGGAAATAATCAAAATATATAATGATATTCATTTGAGATCTGCAAACCAATTAGCAATATCCACTAGGGAATTTCTAGGTTTATAGGACATCTTGATGATGGAAACAACTACATCATTAAATAGTTGCTCTGGTATACTGTCCTTAATAAGTGTCAATTTGGACTTTATCAAGGCCAAAATACACCTGATTATGTGATCATCATATGTTAGAAAAACAAAAAGAATAATTACCCAATTCTGTGACTACAGGGAGATAAGAGCCTGTGCTGCAAATAATTAGATAGATATGAAAATCCTCTTCTTGACCTAATGCACAATTTTCCTCTTCTGGTTTGACATGATACTTGAAAAATATATGCTACTATGCCAATATAAGCCCGATCTCTCATAGAATTCTTATTGTTTTGTACTTGCTGATTTCACACTAGAACAAAGGAACAAAGGACTTGGTTTAGGCTGTATGGATAGTATCATTCTCCCCTCAAGCTAGGATAAACATGGAGGTCTGAAAAACTAGAAGCAGAAAAGGAGATTCTAAGATCACTAGGATAGCTTTGTGTTGTCCTTAGGATTTAAAAAAACTAATATAATTGCATTCTTAAATCCTTGCCTCAAGTATGGATGAGGAGGTCAGAAAGAGGCTAAATTCTGAGAGTTAGGAAGCACTGGTTTTACCAACTCTGACTTAAATATATGAATTTGTTTATTTTGAAGATACTATCAATGTTAAAATGCTTTATTTAGAAGAGTCCTTTCTTTGAAAACATCAGAGAGTGGCATCAACCTTTAAATATTTAGAAGTCATTATAGAAATATCTTCCACAGAATTAGTGTCCTTGCTGCAATATTTAGAATTATTCCAGCAGGAATTCAAGTACTAAAATACTGTGAAAAAATGATGATTTGATCTGGTTGAAAGTCCGTCTCTCTGCACGTCTGTCTCTGTGTGAGAGTGTCTCTCTCTCGCTCTCTCTCTGTGCTTGCGTGCGCAGGAGTCTGGGTCTCTGTGCTGGCTATCTCTGTGTTTGTCTCTTTCCTTCCTTCCCTCCTTCTCTCCTTTCATATATTTGACTATTTTTGTTACTTTATTTAAGCCAAACATACATTTTATTTTGATTAAAATAATATGAGATATGGTTGCTTTAGATAACTTTGAAATAAAATACTGTTTGAATTCAAATACTTTATGAAAGTGACAACTTGTCAAAATATATTTCTGTATTTTAAAATGTATTAACACACTTAAGAATTTTTAGAGCCAATGATGGCTTGTGATAATGATTAGAAACAGCTCAGAATGCTGGAATAACTATTCATTAATCTCCAGAGCCACTGATGGAGAGATTAAGGGGGGAAGTGTTGTACTATCTAATCTAGTTTTTGAAATCTCTAACTCACTGTCATGGGGGAAAATAATTTATACTAGGCATGCATTGTAAATATGGCATTTCATGCATTTTTAAAACCTCAACATTCATTCTTTTTACTTTGAAGAAAAACTCTGATAGGTATCTATATTTTATGACCAGCAACTATGGTTATAAGTTCTATTTTCAGTTTTAATTGAGGTCACAGGGAAAATGAAGTTCCAGAATGTGAACATTTTCTTCAGAAAAATGGAGTTAAATGGTACCACCAAACTATGCTATTTAGGCAGCAAATGATGCATTTACCTAAAAAAAAAGGGGGGGGATGGGCAGGGAAATTCATTAAGTTCAGCACATACTTTGGGTCTCAGTGTGTTATCTGGCATGAAAGTAGCTTTAAGCCCCAGGTGATGAAAGCAGAGTCCTCTTTTGCTGTCATTAGGATGGACAAGATATTGTTTGATCATAAACCTAGGTCTGGTCCTTGAATCTTAAAGTCTTCTGAATAATGCTAGATCTAAAGTCTTGGTGTAATGGTCATCTGAAAATAACTGTGTCTGACAAGATGATCTGATCTTTTCTGTATAATGATGATAATAATACCTTATAGTATTTTACAATATGCAAATATTTTATCTCTTACAAATGTAGCTCAACCCACCTCAGGGGCATAGATGTTATTTCTACCTGTAATTTTTCAGTTGAAAAAACTAAAGTTGAGTATTAATTAATGGTAATGTAAATAGTAAATAATAAATGTAGTTTTGAATGTTGTTCATTTGATTCTAGGTACTTTGTCCCTTTATTTCACTAGAGTTATCTCAAGGTATTATTTAAATGGATCATTTTTTGAGATGTTTGGCCAACAGAATATTTTTAAAAAAATACGTGGTATTGAACATTGAAACATCTTTGAAATGGGGGTTGTAGCAATGTAGGAAGAATATTTTTTAATTACACATGAAGAATCTGGGTTGAGGTTTTGGAATTTCTACTTAGGAATTGTGTGAATAGCATTAGACTATGGCTTTTCTAGTTTGTTTGTTTGTTTGTTTTAAATTGTGTTGTTAGTCACCATACCGTACATCATTAGTTTTTAACATAGTACTCTGATTCATTGTTCATGTAAAACCCCCAGTGCTCCATGCAATCTGTGCCCTCCTTAATACCCATCACCAGGGTCACCCATCCCCTCACCCCCCCACTCCAAAACCCTCAAGTTTGTTTTCCGGAGTCCACAGTCTCTCATGGTTCATCTCCCACTCTGGTTCCCCTTCCCCCTTCATTTTTCCCTTCTCTTAATGTCCTCCATGTTATTCCTTATGTTCCACAAATAAGTGAAACCATATGATAATTGACTTTATGTGTTTGACTTATTTCATTTAGCATAATTTCTTCCAGTCTTGGTTTGTGTATTTATAAAATAATAATTTGCACTACTTATTTCTCAGGATCATTAGGAGATTCAAGAATAATATCTATTATTATAAGATATAATATCTATATCTTCAGAAACTTAAAAAATCATCCACATAGAAAAGGGCCAGATAAATCAGAAAGTCTGAAGACCAGACCTCTTATCTTTGTTTGGCCCAAACACTGTCAAGTCATATGATTGAGAAGTCAAAGTTAAAACCTTGAAAAATGACTTTAAAGATACTGGAAAATTTCTTCTTTCTCCTCTCCCTGTGTCTTCCCCCTTTCTAAGCCACACAAAAATTATTTCATTTTAATTTTAAAGTGTCTATAGGAATCTCTTTTGATATTTTTTTAGATTCTTTTGATAATGGCTCTAGCTGACACTAATCTGATTCTCACCCAGAGTCATGGGGATTCTTTTTCATGCAGCTGCAGGTTTTGCTAAGAGTTTAACTTTCTTCAGCTTTCCCTGTACCCAAAGAGTACTCCCTTTGGCTTTTGGAGCAGGCCTCACTCCCTGCGAGTCCGGGAAATGACTGACTGGTTGATGCTGGGCTACAGAAGCCCTTGCCTCATGGGAAACAGAATCTGATGCAATTTATGTTCTAGAACTCCACTGGGATCAGGCTGAGGCTAGACTTCCCCTGAACCTACACCCTTCCCTCACTTCTGCCTTTCCTGTTGCAGCTCCATTCACACCCTCACTATCTGCTCCTGAGAATAAGCCCTCTAGACATCACAGGTGTGAGACTCTCTGTCTCAGGCTCTTCTAGGGAAATTGACCTAAGCGTTGACCCCTGTTACTTAATTCAAAATGTATAAAGAGTGACATTTTAGGTGGTTATCAATATGGATTAGAAGACCAAACTTTGGTAGGAAGTAAAACACTGATTACTCAGATGAAGGTAGACAGTATAAATTTGAGTGGAATGTCTGTTTTTTACTTCATACAATTTTGCAGAGGCTAAAGCAGGCTAAAGAGTGCCTAAGTTGTGTTGCTGAGGTGAAAATACATCTTTATATTAATATAGAAATCATGGGTCACTCAAGCCTCCTAAATAATAATTTTAGTTTTAAAGCAGAATTCCTATGTTTTAATTTCTCTTCCTTTTAAAATTATCACTTAAAGTGCATTCTCCTGTTTTTTTTTTGTGTTTTTTTTTTTAATTTTCTTTCAGTTTTGCCTTTTCTCGTCTTTATGCTCCAGTGTGTCTGGTAACTGTAGATATGGATGACCTTGTGCTCAGTGTAGAAATAGTTCATTTATGTACATATTACATTTTTTTGGACTGGGAGCAATGATAGATGTTTGTCCACTATGACATTCTTTGCTAATAAGTCCCCACAGCAAACAGTATCCATTTTTGGAGGGAGTAGTATTATATATGGTTCTGTAATGGCAGTGTTGCTACATATTTAACAGTAAAAATAAAATATTCATTCCTGGCTTTATTTCCAAAATCTCAGACTATTTGTGACCATCCTTCCTGTTCTACCTTCACTTCTGCTCTTGTTCCTTGACTTTTCAGGAGATCCCCTGGATGCCAAATAGCTACAAATGACCAGTCTATCAGACCTACTTATTCTCTCCAATATTTACCCCTCCTTTCTTTTATTCAGTCCGTGTAGGTTCACAGATACTGTCTGCCCAGGAAGTCCTCCTGAGAGGGCAGTGTGAATCAGAGTTCATGTCTTATCATAGGAGATGTTCACAAGAGAGTAAAATATTGAAAAAATGATGGATTGGCTGTACCTACAGGGAGCAAGATGGTGAGGGATGCTGGCTTTGCTCTTCATTGTTCCTTTGTGCTTTAATTTTCTTGGCATTTTCTATTTAATTATTCAACCTATGACAACATTCATGAGGTAAATACCATTGCCTCCATTTTAAGATAAGGAAACTTGGTTCAAAAGGCTTAAGTAATTTAAAATAGTGTTACCAAGATTCAAACCCCTATTTGTCTCCCTCAAAGCAGGTCCTTTTAACAGGTCCACTATAGGTAGAAACAGTTTATTAATTATATAGTTGACTCCCTAAATATTCCTGATTCAAATATTTGAGTTGCTTATTCTCTCTGACATAGCGGGAAATAATAGCTGAAAAATATAGGCTTCAAACAAAAATTCCTTAGGTACCTCAAAAACCTCTCATGACTTTTTTTTCCCACTTTTTTTTTTTTATTTTGATGTAGAGTTAGGGATGTGCTATGAAAGCTCCTGCTAATAATTTATCCACTTTCCAGAGTCTTGATCTCCTCTGTAGATGTATTCCCTGCCCCCTCCCACTTTAAGTTTATTGTTCTGTTTATTAGGCCATTGTATAAAATTTTGTTTCACCACAGGGCTTTAAAGAATCATTTTTTTATCATTTATTCCAATCATTTTTCAATGCCTTCATATTTTTAACTCTGTAAAGGTTAGTGTTATGAGGATAAATGAGAGTGGCTCTAAGAAAATAGAGATGTACTATAATCTCTCCACTCGCTTGAAATCTTTCTGGCTCATAGAGAAATACTTCCTGTTGTGTTCTTCTGTTAGTAGGCAGTTTTTTGATGGATACAACATGTTCCTTCAATCCATCTCATGAGAGAGTAAAAAAGTAGTTAGATCACAGATATCATAACTCCCTGTATAGCCCTTAAAAATAGATAATTAAAAGTAAAATGTGGCTGTTTTGAAAATAAGAAATATAGCAGTTATTGGATACAATAACGTGAAAATAAAACATTAAATTTTAATTGCTAGGGTGAGAAATAAGTCAGATTTTTCCTGGATAGGCAGAGAACATACACTGTGGAATCTGCTGTATAAGTTTTCTTCAATTAACCTCTCTCAAAGGAAATGATTCAAATGCTGATAAATCAAAGAACTTTGTAATTAAAGAATGGCAATTTATTGTTTTGTAAGAATCAGTCTATGCTAACAATCAAACTTGCTCCAAACTTAATAAAACTACAGTGAAGGCAAAATTATGATACGAAGTCACTATGCAATTCAAACAGTAAGGTTTCCACAAGATGGAGCATATACTCTGACTGAATCTGGAGCAAGATACTTAGCAAGATAGTAATTTTATATGTATCTAAAATGGAAACACAGTTGGGACACCAACTCTGCTGGCTTGTTTGAGAGGGCATTGAAAAATATGTAAAACACATTGTGTAGTGCTTAGTGAGATTTTATGTGTGTGTGTGTGTGTGTGTTAAGCCATTGCTATTATAATTATCTGGAAGTTTTATGATTAGAATAAAAATTCTGGTTTGTTCATGATCACTCGATATTTAGATTTGAGCTATTTTGTATACAAAGTAGTTATTTGGCTAGAAAGTTATTTTTAAAATATGATACTTCAAAATTCTTCTTTAGAGTGAAAGCTAAGGAATATTTTTTGCAGCACTGTTTCACTCTGATAGGAAAAAGTGTATGATTTGCAACCATCAAGAGATCGGAGCTGAAACGGGATCTGTATTTCTCTAGCCGGTTGTGGAGCAGTTTCACACCATTACCTTCAAGGGTTATGAGCCTATCACACATCCATTAGTGCACCTACCAAAGACAAAACAAGGAATTCTTTCCACCGTTCATTCAGATAGTGGATGAAAACTCACAAGAATTTCCTGATGGAATATCAAGATTCTGCTGGGGAAAGAAAAAAAGTTTTGATTTTGAACATTTAGAAACCTAAAGGACATCAAAGTAATTGGGTAATATAGGATTTTGTTAGTGTCTCAAGTTCTAAGATATGTGAACAGAGTATATGAGCTATGGTCGGTCAAAATGGAGATGGTTACTAAAAACTTGAATCTTGTACACTTGAAGGTCTGTTGCAGGTTTTACTTCCTTTGTTTAATACCATTTTTTGGCTTCCCCTGTTATAGATCTATACAACCAAAATCTCCAACTTGGAATAACAGTAGATCCTTACAAATATAAATCAAGCAAGTAAATATCTATCCGTGAAGAACCCCACTATATAGCATTATATAGCTATAACCCAGCAAAAGTGTAATCCTATAGATACATAAATTCTATAATTGAATCCACTGATTTCTATTTGACCAGACTCAAGCATTTCCAAATACCTCCAACATACCTGAAATGATAATTGTCCATTTAGTTTTTCCTTTTATGAATAAGCATGGTAACATGAGTACATTCATTTTCTTTTTTGCAGTTAGAGATCAAGGAATCTTTCCTTTTTTCATAACTTCAGTATCAGGCTCATTTTCTACTTGCTGTGTTTGTATATGTTCTCCTAGATTATTATGTGTTCACCTTATTATAAATGAAATACACATGATGTTACTGTGTAGTAGTTGTTGCATTATACAATATTGTAACAAACTCAAATGGCCACAGGAATAGTTGTGGGCCAAAACACAAGCCTCCTACAGATAGTAAATTTCCTGGAGATCTTAGCACATGTGAGTTTGGTCGCTGAATTTTCATTGCTTTCGTGAACAATCTTTTGTGAACCTCCAGATCCCATCCTCTAAAAGAAGTCATCAGCAGGCTAGAATGACTGTGGCAGGAATCAGTAAGTAACATCCAACGAGGGCTTGCCCTAGTAACTGTTCTTGCTCCTAGAAAGGCAAGAGGTCCATGAATGAGTTCCCAAGTATGGGTCACGTTTGTGTGTGAGACTCAACCAAAGCATCATAAAGGATCAGGGTGAGAATTTTAAGTCCTTATTATCTGCTGAGCCTTCCTGTAACAGATGTTGCTGGAGAGGAATAAGTAGAGATGAAACACAATTAAGTTAAAATAGCACTCAAGTGAGAAAACGGGACTTTTTTTTTTTTTTTTTTTTTGGTCTACTTGTGTAGGTGAAGATGCCTTTCTCTTTATCTTTTCATCCTTTATTTTCTCTTTAAGAATCCAACTCAATCATCAGTCTCCACTTGCTGCAGACTCCTTGCACCATTTGTTTCACCTTTCTCCCAATAAAATTCCTATCTTTTTATCACTAGAATCTTTACATTCTCAGGCAGAGCTCTAAAATCTTATAATTTGGATTATGTTTTTGGAAGTAAATATGTTTGAAAGTCTTGTCACACAGTTGCCTTGTAGAGATTACTTATGACAACAGATTGTCAGTTTCTAATGAGCTTAGAGCCATTTTAAAGTTGAAATTGTGAACAGTTCTTAGCATAATGCCTCTATTTAGTACATCAACTGGCTGGCGATATGAAATAACACTCCATTATACTGCATGCATTAATTGATATTTTTCTTTTCCTTTTCCAAGAATTATGTAAGTCTTACCCAGAAAATAAAACTTTGTAGCTAACATGGAAATCTTCATTCTTATAATTTGACTAGCTTTTTTTAACAAGTTAAAAATATTAATTTTAAAGTAAGACAAAAATCAAAGTATTTATTTTTCTATGTATATAAAGTAGAACCAACTTTTTATTGTTAGACACAATTCTTTATAAATTATTGTGTTAGAACTAAGCAGATTTTACTCTAAAAATTAAAAAAATCAGTATTAAAAAGAATAAATTGAACAGTTATGAAAGGACAAGTTATGTATCAATGTCTCCTCATAATAAATGACAACATATGTAAAAATGTATCTTGGTACAAAATGCTGATCTCTTTATTACATAATGGCAGGAAGGACAGAGAAAACACAAGTGAACAGATTTATGAGTGAACAAAGTCTTGCGCCTCCATTGACTGACCAGAGAATTGAATAAAATATGTCTTAAAAAAAGGTACCCCTTCCTTGCAGGAATATATATAGCCCCATGTCAGGTCCCACACCTTCAAGACAGAACGAAAGGTGGATTTCAGTCCACAATCACCCTCTCAGACAAGTGTCCTTGTGCCGGACATAGTTTGTATACCTACTAAGGACATACGTGATGATATTTGTAGATCATCACTGCACATGTGTTAGGGGTTAAAGAATATCAGCAGTATTCCCTTCCTACCTTCACATTCTAGCTTTATATTGATAAGCATACATTCTAGGTAAAACGTGGAATAATCTTGATGGTATCATTCCTTTTTACCCATTCCAACACTAGTATCACAAGCTTGGGTATTGTTTTAAATTGCATTCTTTTGTGGACTGGCCCTAATATTTTGAACAAGTTTATTATTTTTCACCAAGTGAATTGTGATGCCCCTTTAGTTCTTCAAAATTTAACTTCATTTCTGATATATTCAGGAGAGTGTCTTTTAGATGCTCTCAGATCATGAACTAAAAATTAGGATTCAGCTCTATAGAAAGTGGCACAAATTGCAAAATTCTATTGACTTCGATTTTTAGTCCTTTATTATATGACCTTATCTCCTTGTCTGATTTTTACTGTGGCTTACTAATCTCTCCTAGTTCCTTAGTTGGGTGTTGACTGCAACTTGTATTGTGACTGCTATGCAATAGCTCCATGCTACTTTGCCATTTATCAAGTTCAAATTAAGCAACTGATCTTAATCTTAATAGGGATTTTCTGTCTTCTGTGGGCTCACATATTATTTAACTTTTATTTCTGAGACTACTCCATTTCTAACATTAGAGTAAACAGTTCATAGTAAACCATATTCTCCATTTTTTGCTAGTCTTTTTGACTAGACAGAAACAATATATTACATCTCTTGATTCTCTTGAGTTAGGAAGCCTGTCATTCCATCATAAGATAGAATCTGACTAAAAAAAAAGATAGAATTTGATTAGTTTGAAAAATATGGTTATGCAGAAGTTCTGTTCTATTCTTCATGCTATTACAAAATCTCACAAGTTGGTTTTTCTTGACATATTTTTATATTTTTCAACTAAAAATTATGACAGATGGGTAAAGTGGTATGTATCTTGTTGTTAAAAGAACAAGGTTCAGGATAAGAACTGTGTCACTGACTTCTGTATTTTTACCATTGCAAAGTTCCAACAGTAGAGTTAAGTACGTAATAAAAGTTGAATTGATTTCTTAACCGTTTTCTAGATTATAGTTTCAGATCAGTTTCTTAGGTCTAAAAGTGACAGCTAATAATTTTGTGGAAATTCTTAAAAGAAAGTTTTTTGTTGTTTTTTTTTTTTTTTAAAGACAACAAAAAATGTATTTCCCAAAAAAGCAAGCTGGACCATCTTTCAATCATCTGCTGGCAATGTGCACCCCTATGTCATTTTTTAAAAACTCCGCCACCAAGTCAAAGCTATGCAGGGCCATATGGGGTGGGGCAGCCATGCCCAAGTACACAAATGCAGCAGGAAGTACCAGGAAGTACTCACTTTCTCCCAGCTGTTTCTGCAGCACCTGTAGCTTCTGCTGAGCTTCTGCCGAGGAGATGGGGGAGGGGGTCCTCACAGCAGCCAAGGAGGGGAGTGTACACTGGGTGTACACTGAGGAACCTAAAATAGGAATCCTGTCTTAAAATACCTATAAATTCCCCCCAGAAAACTCTTAGGTCTTAAATTCTAAATGAGATTCACCTTTAGGTTCAGGCAAGGATATTTTGTCCAAACTCAAAGTCATGTGTGTGCACACGCAGGAGTATATAATATTTTGGGAATACATATGTCATATTTTGATATAGGATTAGGAAACGTATTTTAAAAACTCTAAAACTATTTTCAGGCTTGTATTTGCATGTATAGTGTGTGGTAATGTAGAGAAGAAGCCTTCTCAATCTTAAAGAATATGCAAAAGCGTTCTTTAGGTAGACAAGTCAGAGTTTAATTTGGAAACAGTATCTAATCTACAGGACTGAGTGTGAGAATGTTTTATAATGTCTTGTTACAGGAAGAACAACATGAATGATTTGGGGGAACGGTATGTGCAGGGTGTGTGGATAGGGATGGGCCAGGAAGGAAGCACAAAGGAAGTAAACTTACTTTGGGGTATAGCCTCCTGGCTAATTAGTACAGAGAGGATAATCTTAATGCCATGCTCTACCCCCCCACCCCCTTAAAACCATAGAAACAAAAACATTTGTCTTAATTTTTAAGATCACTTTAATTTTAGCTACTGCTAGTTCTAAATGTGCATTTTCCCTGAATTCATTTCACTGACATTTTACTTCACTGCCTCATGTAGTTTAGAAGAAGGCTTGAAGACACTAAATGAGCTATCAAGCACTTTGGAATGCAACAAAAAAGCCAAGAAAAGCCCAGCAAATTACATTTAATCCTTAAGTCTATAGTGTGGGTCACTTTTTTAGGCTTGACTTGGTTTTTACATGAATTCTAACAGCGAGATTATTTTTTTACACGGGAATTGTAATATTTAATATTGTTATCACAACAAGGAATAAACAATTGCTTAAGGAAATGAGCGCTTCTCGTTCTCTTAGCTACAGTGCTGACTTAGTCATGCAGAACTAATTTCCTGGCGGTCTCTGAATGCACATAAAGCTACTCTGTAGCTGCCGCTGACAATGAACTAGTGACTGGAAAAAGGAATCTTAAACACAGTCACATCTCCTGACTGTTAAAATCCTGTTCACAAGGCACGCTGATCTGATACTCTGCACGACAGGAATAACATTTTTTTAAAAAATGGCTAAACAGTATACAAAGTTTCTTCTCTTCGTTTTTTTTTGGGTGTTGCTAGGCAACTAAATCATTTTTACATATATTCCTCAAAGCACGAAAATTCTGTTTTTGGTATTTCTCTCCTATGAGTAAATTAAATGTTGAAAAGTTTGCTAGATACACGATTTTATAGTAAATATTTGTCATGACATCTTAAATGAGGTAATTGTTTACTTTCCAATGACCATTTTAAAGAAAGTCCTAAAACAATTTGAGTAGAGAATCGTATGGGGAGAGTGTTAATATCTGCTACTTAAAAAGGAATACACCACTTTAAACAATTTGTATCCTAATTACAATTGGTTGGGTTGCTAATTATTTATTGATTGGATGGATCAAGTGATTGGGTTTTGTTTAAAGCGTAAATATTAGAACCAAATTGATTCCTCAGATAGACTTTACTACTAAGCGTGAATAAAGCTGAAAGTTGCATCATACACTTACCCCATGTGGTTTTGCAGGGGACTAATTGTTCTGGTAATCTTCTGGGCATGTAGAAGGCTTTACTGCCCTCTAGTAGTTACAGGGTTTGTCAAATTCATTTGGGAAATGAATTGTGTTTAGGAATTTAGAGCTATCTGGAAGAAAAATGCCATCATATCTAAAAGTAAAGATAAATGTGTGAAAGTTAGAGGAAAGGTAAGATAAAATTTTTTCCATCTTTGTATTGTTACCACAAAATTCAATTAGACTACCTTCTTAATGCATCCTTCTTAATCAAGCTTTATTGACCTTTTCATCACACATGATACCTTCTAATGAACATCAATTCTTTTGAAAGAGTTAGATTTGAAGACCTAGGTTATTTTACATATTAGAAGTCATGATATGGAATAAAAGGTGTTGGGGCTTTAAAAATATACAGTTAAGTTGATTAAAGTAGATTAAGTTCAAAATACTTGAACATTTTTATCTGTTGAGTTGGTCATTAATTTGAAATGTAAATAAATAAACAATGCTTTCACTTAATTTAAAAATAATGGGCCTCATTGACTTAATATACTTATATTACTTCTTTTCAAATCATCAAAGCCTAGAAATTTGGAGTTAGAGGTAAACTTTATTTTATTTTGCCCAATAATTCATTTAGGAGGATTTTTGAATTTTCAAATGTTTAAAACTATTCAAAGGTACTTGTCATGAATGTCTAATTCTAGCCTGTAAGATTTATGTTTTAGACATTTGGAGATTGCTTTTATGTGTTTCAGCTTATGACCTATTTCTGAAAATGTCTTATGGAAAATTAAAGGCATAGTTTCTATGTTGGGTAAGGAAGCTCAAAATAAATATTAACATGTCTCCTTATTGCTTATGTTGTATAGCCCACTTGGTCTTTGTTTCTACCTAATCTGTCACAGAATGATTACTGTGTTTTTAGTTTTTCCATTCCAATTGCATTTCTCTCAATTTGTCATTTTTTCCCCTACTGGTCTTCCAATCTATATTTTCTTGCTATATTATTTAACAGAGGCCTATACATGTTACGTTTTCATTGTAAATTTAACCTTCATCAGTGTACATGTTTGTTATATTTGTGCTTTTTATTTGAATCCTTTCCTGATGTTAATATTCCAATTTGCTTTATCTTTTAACGAGTTTTGCTCATCATTTTTCTTTAAAACTTTTTATACCACTTTGGCACTCTAATGAGCAGTTGTAGTGGACATCTGTTAGGTTCTGGTTTGCTGTTCTTTCCTTCCCTGTGTGAAAGCTTCCTGCTTTGCTTGCGGAGCCTTACCTACTCTACCTTCTCTGCCACAGGGCTGGCTCTGTGACTCCCACACAGCGACTGGTTCAGAAAAGGATATTCTGTATTGGCTGTAATTGGACCAACCAGAGTCCTTTTTTTCCTCTGTGAATCACTCATAACTACTACCTTTTAGGTCTCTAGTTTTGGCTTACTTACATCTTGGTCACTACATGGGGAGAGCTCTCCAGTGAATGAAGTCAGAAGTGGCAAAGGAAGTGAAAGATGAAGAGTCCTTGCGTCCCAAAGCTGCTTTTGAGACACTGGATTCTATCACATCTCAAACCAGTTGCATCTCTGTACTTCCCAATTGTCATTTAAAAAATGTAACACTGTCACATTAAAAAATCACTTACCTGTGATGATAGGCTAATATGCAGATTCTCCAATTACATGAGAGACCCTCCGTATGGTGAGATAATTTTTTGAAAGCAAAGTTATAAAACAATGTGAAGATGAATACATCATTAATATGCCAATAAATTTTATATGTTAGATTTCTGCTACTAGAAGAAAACAGTCCTGACTAAAATAGAAATATGTAGTTTTATATATATAATCTCAATCTGAGTCCTCTTATTAGAAATTAGAATCCTCTTTATGTATATTTATTAACAAACATTTGTTTTAATGTCTTGTAATTATAATTTTTTTCAATATCTCTCAAGATATTTAAAACATTCAGATGATATGCCATAGTGGTTAAGTGCAGTTTTTGGAAGTATTTTGCTTAGTTTCAATTTTGGCTTCTTGGCTGTGTGCAAAGGGGCCCTCAGTTACCCACTTCTATACAATAAGGGGAATGATAATGCCTACATTTTAGGGTTCTCGTGAGAAATAAAATTACAGTTGACCCTTGAACAATGCTGAAGATAGGGGTACAAACACTCTGGGCAGTGGAAAATCCATATACAACTTTTGACTCCCCCAAAACTGAACTATTAATATCTTATTATTGACTGTAAGTCTTACCGGTAACACAGTCAATTGACACATATTTACTATGTTACATGTCTTATCTACTGTTTTCTTACTATAAAACAATCTAGAGGAAATAAAATATTTTAAGAAAATCATGAGGAGAGGGGTGCTTGGGTGGCTCAGTGGGTTAAGCCTCTGCCTCCAGTTCAGGTCATGGTATCAGAGTCCTGGGATCGAGCCCTGCGTTGGGCTCTCTGCTCAGCAGGGAGCCTGCTTTCTCCTCTCTCTCTCTGTCTGCCTCTCTACCTACTTGTGATCTGTCTCTCTCTCTCTCTCTCTCTGTCAAATAAATAAATAAAATCTTTAAAAAAAAAACATGGGGAGAAAATGAATTTATAATGCCGCATTGTATTTATCAATACTATAAACTTACATCATCTGTTTATAGGATAAATTGTCAGTCACTACCTACATCAATATTGTGTTATGAGTACAAAACACTGTAGATGTTATATGAATTATTAAAAATAGACCTCAAAAGTGAAAAGGTAATATGAAAAAGAAATGCATATTTACAGGCATTCTGAGATTTGTGCATTGATAATGAAGAAATAGCAATATGGTTGCTTTATTAAAGCCTAGTCTAATTGATCTGCTTGTATCAATGGTAGCCTAGCCTAATGCATGAATTATTATAAAATTTGTACATGCAGTATTAGTCATATTTATAATACAGTGTTGGAAACATTATTATATTAAAGAAATCACTTGCCTTGATAGTCTGATAGGCAGATTATCTAGTTATGTGAGAGACAAACTGTATGGTAAAGGTAATTCTTTGAAAGCAAAGTTATAAAACAGTAAGAAGATGAATATATTATTACTTTTACATTAAATATCACTCACTTTATCCCTACATAAGAATAGCCTACACTTTGCCACAAGTCTTGCACGTGATTCTACATGATGAATACTTAGGAAATTACTCTTCATTAAGTGGAAAGGAATCATCGTAAGGTCTTCATCTGTGTCCTCTTCACATTGAGTAGGTCGAGGAGGAAGGGGAGGGATTGGTCTTGCTGTGTCAGGGGCAGCAGGAGTAGCAGAGGCTGAAGTGGTAGGGGAGGTAAAAGGGGAGGCAGGAAGGGAAGGCACATTCTATTATTTTCTGAAAACTTGTTAACTTCGATTTGGCTTTTTTGATTGGAATTTCTCTAAAATGTTTCTATACCATACCAATGACATCCTGTACAATACTTGGACATCATTTTCTCCATCAGGAATTTGTTTTAGGTTTGATGGCTTTCGTGGCTTTTTTCTATAACAATGGTGGCATCTTCAATAGTATAATCCTTCCTGACTTTCATAATGTTTTTCTCCATCACAGCTCTCTTCCATAGCATTGATAATCCTTTCCATAGAATACTGTGTGTAATGAGCATTAAACATATTTTTGACCCCTGATTTATAGATAAATTAGAGATATTGTGTTTGGGGGCAGGTAGGCCACTTTGATACCTTTGATACTGAACTCGCAGGGTTCTCGGTGGCCAGGGGTACTGTCCAAAATCAAAAGAACTTCAAAATGCCGTCGCTTAACTGCGAAGTGCTTATGGACCTCAGGGACAAAACATTGATGGAACCAGTTCAGATAAACTGTTTTTATTGTTCAGGCTTTCTTATTGTACAATGGAAAATTGGCCAGTGTTTATCTTTTCCCTTCAAGCCTGGGGGTTGGGTAGCAGCTTTGTAGATGAGCATAAACTTGATCTCACTTGCACAAAACAATAGAGTTAGCCTATTCCTTCCTGCCTTAAATCTTGGTGCTTGCTGCATTTCCCTGCTAAGAAATGTCCTTTGTGGCATTCCTCACCCCTCCAATAGGGTACTTTTATCTGCATTAAAAAATATTTTAGTCAGAGATATCCTTTCTTCTCAGTGATTTTCTTAATGGTCTCTGGGAAATAACATCTGCTGCTTTTTGGTGGGAGAAGTTGCTTCTTATGTTTTCCTGACTTTTTTTTTTTAAAGCCAGTCCACTTTCCAAAATTATCAAACCATCCTTTGCTGGCATTCAGTTCTCCAGCTTAGATCTTTTACCTTCTTGCTTCTTTTTGAATCGAAGGAGAATCTATAGGTCTGCCTTTCTTATAGCAATCCTGTGCTTACATAAAAGCTGCATTTTTAATGTGAGATAGTACAAGGTTTTCAGGCCTGCTGGCATAGCAACGATGATGGCTTTATAAATTTTCTTTTTGTCTTATACAATGGTCCTTATGCTGGATTTTATTTTTCTTGAAATGGTGGGCAACTACAGCAACAGACCTCAACCTATGGTACACATCAAGCAATTCAGCCTTTTCTTGTTATGACGTGACTTTTCTCTGCTTCCTGGGAACACTTCAGTATCACTAGTGACACTTTGTATGGGTCCCATGATGTTTTTCAAATTTTAAGCTATTGCACTAAACATGATGAAAAACACAAGAGCCATGAGAAAGAGCTTTTTACTGTGATACACAATTTACTGAGAAGATGAACTGCTCACAAGGAAATGATTAGCATCACACGGTATTTTAGGCAGAAACTTGTAACACTTGAGCTCACTGCAAAAGTGACAAGAGATAGCTATGAAATTATGGTAGTACAGTATATACTATAGTTAATTTTATGCAGTTATTTAATATTGCATCTTTTTTTTTTTATTTGACAGAGATCACAAGTAGGCAGAGAGGCAGGCGGGGAAGGGGGTTGGGGGAGGGGGGGCGGGAAGCAGGCTCCCTGCTGAGCAGAGAGCCTGACGCAAGGCTTGATCTCAGGACCCTGAGATCATGACCTGAGCTGAAGGCAGAGGTAATCGATTGAGCCACCCAGGCACCCCTTAATATTGCATCTTTCTTTACATTTCTCTTGACTGTAAATGGTGCCATGTATGGTTTGTGTTTGCTTAAGTTTGGATATATTTTAACTTTTTGTAGTGGATTTGTGTATATTTCATGATAATAAATGATAAAATAGACTAGTATTTACATACAATATATATTCATAACATACCTTTCTTTTTCTTAATTTTCTCAGTATTTCTGTTCTATTAGTATATCTGTCAGTTTTTTCAAATTGTTACAAATCTTCAAATATTTTTCAGTATTTTAATTTTTGAAAACCAACATTTAAATTTATTCTTCTCAAACTATTAAAAAAAGAGAGGAAAGAAAGCTTCCAAATTCTTTCCATCAGGCCGGTGTTATGCTGATTCTAAAACCAGAAAAAAACTACAAAAAAGAGAACTTACAGGCCAATATCTCTGAACATAGATGCAAAAATCCTCAACAAAATATTAGCAAGTTAAATCTGAGATTACCTTAAAAAATATTCACCATGATCAAGTGGGATTTATTCCTGGGATACACAGGTGGTTAAATCCTGACAAATCTATCAGTGTGACATATCAGATCAACAAAGAAAGAAAAAAAAAAAAACAAAACATGTGATCATTTCAATAGATGTAGAAAAAGATTTGACAAAGGACACATTCACTCATGATAAAAACCCTCAATAAAGTAGCTTTACAAAGTACATATCTGAAGGCAGTAAAGGCCATAAATGAAAAACCCACAGCTATATCATTCTCAAAAGGGAGAAATGGAGATTTTCCCCTAGGATCAAAAACAAGACTGGAATATCCACTCTCACCACTTTTCCCATTTTATTTTATTTTATTTTATTTTATTTTATTTTATTTTATTTCTTTTCAGTGTTCCAGCATTTGTTTTTATTCAACATAGTACTGGAAGTTTTAGTCATGGCAATCTGACAAGAAAAAAATAAAAGGCATCCAAACTGGTAAGGAAGTATTTGGAAATGACATGATAGTATATATAGAAAACCCTAAAGATTCCAACTAAGAAGCTACTAGAACTGATAAATGAATTCAATAAGGTTGCAGGACACAAAATCAAATATAGAAATTGGTTACATTTCTATACATTAATAATGAGGGAGCGTAAGGAGAAATTAAACAATTCCATTTATATGTGCATGAAAAATAATAAGATGCCTAGGAATAAACCTAACCAAAGAGGTGAAAGATCTGTACTCTGAGAACTATAAAATATTAATGAGAGAAATTGAAGATGACACAAGTGGAAAGATACCCCAGGCTCATAGATGAGAAGAACAAATATTATAAAAATGTATATACTCTCCACAGCAATCTACAGCTTAAATGCAATCCCTACCAAAATACCAACAACAATAACAAATAATCCTAAAATTTGTATGGAACCACAAAAGGTCCTGAATAACCAATGCAATCTTGAAAAAGAACAAAACTGCTACTATCACAATCCCAGCTTTCAAGATATATTATGAAACTGTAGTAATGAAAACAGTATGGTACTGGCACAAAAATAGACACACAGATCAATGGTACAGAATAGAAAACCCAGAAATAAACTCACAGTTATATGGTCAATTAATCTCTGACAAAGGAGGCATGAATATGCAACGGGAAGAAGACAGTCTTTTTAACAAATGGTGTTGGGAACACTGGGCAGCTACATGTTGATGAAGCATACTAGGCCACTTTCTTATACCATACACAAAAATAAACTCAAGATGGATTAAGGACCTAAATGTAAGATCTGAAACCACAAAAATCCTAGAAGAAAAACAGACAGTAATTTCTTTGACATCGACCATAGCAACATCTTTCTAGATATGTCTTCTGAGGCAAGGGCAATAAAAGCAAAAATAAATGATTGGGACTACATCAAAATAAAAAGCTTCTGTGCAGTGAGGGCAAGAACAAACAAAACTAAAGGCCGCCTACTGGGAGAAGATATTTGCAAATGACATATACGATTAAGGATCCAAAATGTATAAGCATCCAAAATGTATAAAAAACAACTCAACACACCCAAAACAAATAATCCAATTTAAAAATGGGCAGAATACATGAACAGACATTACTCTAAAGAAAACAGAGATGTACAACAGATACATGAAAAGATGTTCAATATCACTCATCATTTAGGGAAGTGGAAATTAAAATCACAGAGAGATATCACTTCATACCTGTGAGAATAGCTAAAATAAAAAAAAAAAAGAACCAGTGTGATGAGGTTTTGGAGAAAAAGGAACCCTTGTGCACTGTTGGTGACAATGGAAACTGGTGCAGTTTCTGTGGAAAACAGTTTGGGGTTCCTCAGAAAATTAAAAATAGAATTACCATATTATCTAGTAATTCCATTACTGGGTATTTACACAAACAATACAAAATGCTAGTACAAAAAGATATATACTGTCCTGTGTTTATTGCACCATTATTTACAATAGCCAGATTATAGAAGCAGCCTAAATATTGATTGATGTATGAATAGATAGGTAATGATTATACACACACACACACACACACACACACACACAAGACTATTAGCCATAAAAAAGAATGGAATCTTTTCATATACAGCAACATGGATGGATGGATCTAGAGGATAGAATGCTGAGTGAAGGGAACTTGGGTGGCTCAGTGGGTTAGGGCCTCTGCTTTCAGCTCAGGTCATGATCCCAGGGTCCTGGGATCAAGTCCCGCATCGGGCTCTCTGCTCAACAGGGAGCCTGCTTCCTCCTCTCTCTCTGCCTGCCTCTCTGCCTACTTGTGATCTCTGTCTGTCAAATAAATAAATAAAATCTTTAAAAAAAAAAAAAAAAGAATGCTGAGTGAAGTAAGTCGGTCAGTGGAAGACAAATATCATATGATTTCACTCATATGTGAAATATAAGAAACAAACAACAAAAAAAGAGGTAAACCAAAAAACACTCTTAATAATAAGAACAAACTGAGGGTTACCAGAGGAAAAGTGGGTAGGGGGATGGGTGAAAAAGTAGAGGGGGATTAAAAGTACACTTAACAGGATGAGCACTGAGTAATGGATAGAATTGTTGAATCACTATATTGTACACCTGAAACTAACATAATATACTAGATTAAAATAAAAAATTCATTCAAATGGACCTGTGCAGTTCAAACCTGTGTTGTTCAAGGGTCAACTTTATATGTAATTTTAATAAGAATTGAGATATGCAAAATGCTTAGAAAATGACACATATATATGCTAATGTTTTTATTTTAATTTTCCTTATCAATGAATTAAGTATATTATCTCTGATAAAGAGATATTTTCTCTTTTTAAAAAAATAATGGTTTGTTTTTAAAGCATCTCTAGTTCTATAAAAACCTAGTCGTGGATTAAATTTGTTTCTTTCCCATAATATTCAGAGGAAAATGATCTGCAGAGTGAGTGATTTTCTTTCACAGGATTTTTTTTTTTTTTTTTTTTTTTAGGATTATACTTATGCTTATTACTTCTGTTTGTTTGTCTTCCTTCCTCAGCAGCACCTGTAAATCATGGTTTGGGTCTCCATTCCCTGCCCTCCTCATTTATCATCTCTTTAACTTTCATCTGTATTTCATTTTCCCTGGATTCTTAGGAAGCTTTTTCATTTTGTCACTCATTTCTCTCCAGTGTTGATTCTCCTTTCTAAGGACTTTTACTGGGAACTTAATTCTGATATTTTAGATACTTTTCATTTTGTTTTCTGTCTTTATTGGAACCCACTTTTACTTCTATACCCTGAGTCACTCAGTCCATTGTTTTTTAATCTAATCTTTAATCTAGTATTTCACAGTAGCTACATCTTGTATTTGTATTACAGCTGTACAAAGTAGATGCTTTCTAAATATTTAGTTTCCTAGAAAAAAAAAAAAACTTAAGAATATATAATTTGTCTGTCAATCTTTAGAGAAATTCTCCTTTCCTCTTACATTGCAAAATATTCTCTCCCTTACTTGGTTGTTGCTAATGATTTATTCATCCTAAACTAGAATAATTCTGTATCAGATTGATGTTTACCAACAGAGAAGGTGTGAATTCTTTTGCATGCACATTAATGTTTGGCCTGGCACGGGCAGGGTCCTTCTTTGTGGTTTCCAACCACACTGCCTAGTTGTACACCCACTCAACAAATTTCCATGACCTTGCAGCATTTGCATAAAACATTTTTAGTGACTGGAAAGGAAATTTGTCCTGCTCCCATTGACTGGTTATTTCTGTGGAGAAAAATGTATTTCTGCATAATAAAATGTAATTGGCCCTTCGTCTTTGTCCAAGAGGAATACATTAAAACACCATAACTTACGTAAACTGTATCCAGGACACTCTCAGACTTTACTTCTAATACCATCTAATACCAAAAGAAGACAATCCCTTGTCTGATAGGCTTACTTAATTGGTGGATTAGTAAAACCCTAGGAGTTTTCTCTCTAAATCAATGGAGGGATGAAGGTACCTTTGATAACTGGGTAGTATGAGAAGTGGCAGCATCACTGTGTGATTAGGGGGCAGAAGAGTGAACTCCTCTCAGAAATTTCCACTGAGTAAGGAGTGAATATGAAGTTCCTGAATTGATAATCTCTGAGATTTTGTAGTGGTGAATCATTTTTTTTTTAATTTTTAAAAAAAAATTTTATTTGACAGAGAGAGAGATCACAAGTAGGCAGAGAGGCAGGCAGAGAGAGAAGGGGAAGCAGGCTCCCCACTGAGCAGAGAGCCCCATGTGGGGCTTGATCCCAGGACCCTGAGATCATGACATGAGCCAAGGGCAGAGGCTTAACCGACTTAGCCCCTACAGTGGTGAATCTTAAGAGAGTTGGGGTCAAGCAATCCTAACAGGATTCAAGTTTGACCCTGTAAATCTAGTTGATCAGTCAATGCATCCATTGACCAATATTAACTTTTCAATATGATTTCTTGTTGAAAGTATGTTAACTAATGTTCTGATATTCCAGTGTCATTTTGATTTCTTTGAAATTTGTGAGTCTTTGTGGCTATTCATATTAATAGTTAATTGCTGTTTTATAATAAAACTATATTATACATTAACATTTTTAATAGGCTTCCTGTTCTAACAATGAATCAGATAAATTAATCTGAAAAGGCTGTTGTTATAAAATATGAATAGACCCCCAGATAAAATTCATCATATATATTTTAAGTGACCTTTTGAGTGTCCCAGAAGCTAAGCAAAACTCTGAGTCTTAAAAACAACAACAACAACATGTCATGAAACAAAAATAATAGTAATTGAATGCCTAAACTTACCCTAAGGCCATTCTGGAAGATTTCCAGTTTGATAACTAAGGGGTTTGGTTTTCATGTCTTCCTTGAGAGACAAAACAAAACCTTGTTTGATTGTATAGAAGATGATGGGAGGGAACCAAAACCTTAAAACACTAGGAATTTACCCTTGGTAGCACAGCAAGACTTTTCTATATTTCTGTTTAACTCTAGGTCAGAAAAAAAAAATATTTTACCTATGAAATTATAACCTAAATTATAATTATAGCCTAAATCTCAAATTCTTTGGATTGTGAATTTACAATACTTGCGTAGGCCAGAAAGCAACAAGCTGAGAAATACATGCCAAGTCAAGAAGCATCTGGTAAAAGCAAGTGTGAAGATGTTCTATAGGAATGCAAAGACAACTCAATTCTTAAAGGACATCCATAGAGAAATTTTTATTTAAGATTAACTCAAGAATTTCTATTTCAGTAATGGTGAACTGTGCTATTTATAATAACCCTTTGCTAAGGATAAATGGAAAAGTGGAATACATATAAATCAAACCTAGACATAAACTAGATATTGCTATGGCCATAACTTCATGAAGGCATGGGAGAAGACCAAGATAGTGAGGAAATACTGGGTCAAGATCCGAGAAAGTCTAGAGACCCAGGGACATGAGCACGTGATTTGGTTCTGCTGTTATCCTGGAGACATTTATCCATTTTGAAAGAGACTGGATTGATAATCTGAAAATTTGGGAAGCAATTTTGACAACCCCGTATTGCTAGGGGTCAGATGTTAAAGTGAAGGAACTGCCGAGTGATATGTTAATGAATATACTTTCTATGAGTGGAGACAGAGGTTGTACCCTAGGAATAAGGGTGGACCAGAAGTAGAAATAATCTAACATAGAATATAGTTTAGCTTTATATTCTCTCAATCCCTGAATTGGATAGTAGTTCTCCCTCAGGGACCTGGCAAATGCAAAGCCAATTCTCTATGAAATAAAATAACATTATTCTGGGTCTGAAATTATTTCTGTAACTTTTATATACAATATCTACCACTCAATCAAAACTAACCAGACACATCAAGAAATAAGACAATGTGATTCTAAACCATAATGAACAATAGATAATTGAAACAGAACCATAGGGGATCCAGATAATGAAGTTTTCAGAAAAAGACATTAAAATAATTGTGCTTAATGTGCACAAATGAAATACAAACAACATTGAGATTTTCAGCAGATAATTAGAGAGTATAATAAAAACCAAATAGAAATTCTATAACTGAAAAACACAACAACCAAAATTAAGAGAGAACACGGTGTCTTTAATGTGAACACTTGACCCACCCTCTAACATGTGTCCTCTCAGACAAGGTAATGTTCTAGGATTGTAGTAAATTCTGTTTTGTTTTGTTTTTTAATGTGCACAACCTTTTGTGAACTGACCCCAGGTGTTTTGTTTTTGGTTTTAGTTTTTTAAATGCAATCTCATTTGCAATGTATCTTATCTAAATTGATTAATTTTATTATGCATGTGTGCATAGCTATATAACTATATTTCCATACCCCATGTGTATGTATTTCAATACTTAGTATATATATATTTCCTTGTTTTTTTCATCCTTTGTGTAAGTGGTCAGCTAAGTGGCATTTCAATTAGACCCCACACTGAATCAATCCGTCTTGAGTATTTTAATGAAAAGTTGGAAGAAAAAGTAGGCACTGATTCCATTTGTATCTTAAATTTGAATATTTTTTAGTTCATTCAATCATCAAACTTTTAGCGACTGTTTCTTCTTTTGGTGCCAGCAGTTCATTGCCATGTACTGAAATTTAATGATGAATAAGAATTATCCCCTTCCCTCAATGAACCTATATAGTAAATAAGAGATGATTAAGTAAACAAGAAATTAAAATTTTATACACTTAATTTTATGTAGAAATAAGTACAGTATGGCAACTTTTAGAATTATCTTTCACCCACTCTACAGGGAACAAGAAAGTCTTTTTGGAACAGTTGCATTTACCCTAAACTGGAAGGAACAATATTTGAAGATTGGAAGGAATAGCATTTTAAATGAGACATTAAAGTCTTTAAAATTCTGCCATGGATGGAAGAATAATTTAAGGCAAAGTGTAAGTGCCAGGAAAGGCAAATCTATATATGATCACAAATGGTATTACCCTCCTTTTAAAGAAATTCTACTAGTAACATGGAACTCTTTAAGATTTATAAAAATGCAAAAGTACTACAAATATTTTACTTTTCAAAATCTAGATATAGTATGGTCTAGTCTGGAAGACAAAATATCATTTATAGACTACTATGAGTAATTCAGAGAAACTTTTATAGGACTTAAAGTTGTCCTTAGTGGGGATCAGGAAAAGAGCATTCCTTTAAGAAATAATAGGATAGACAGAGCCTGGAAATTGGCTGAATATAGAGAAGAGTGAGAGAGAGAGATGCCATAAGAATAAACACCAGTTAGTTCCTGGCTTGTACGATGTGTAAATGTTACTGCATTTGCACAGATAAGAATTTCTGGAGGTAGAGCAGATTCGAAGGGAAATTTTATTGGCTCAGTGGAAATCGAATTTAGAGCTCAAATGTGTAAGCGCAGATATTTAAAATGTGGAGGAAGAGCAAGTATAGAAGTATGTAGTAACCCCATGTCAAACACAGAGTTGACATCAGGTCAGAAATCTATGGAGGAGTCTGGGTCAGCTGGTGGAGGTGATACAACTCTATGGATAGGGAGAGAGAGCATTGATAATGGGAAAGATGTAGAACTTGCGGAGGAAAGGCTGGATATTAACCACAAATTAAAAATGGGAAGCAAAAAAGTGACCTAATTAGTTGGAAAAGATGCTGTTATGACAGTAAAGGAGCAGATTTGATGAAACTGTAGGCTAGGGCTTGTGATTCAATTTAACCTTTGCAAATTATCATGTCTATGGGATAGGGAGCAAATCTAATGAGAACTGCTAAAGTCAGCTTTGTAGAAGATTAATGGCTAGAGCCTAATGTATAAAAATGGGCTTGTTCTAGACACTACTTTTTCCTTGGAGGAATCCCAACTTCTTACAAAACAGTCAAATCTCTTAGTCTGTGAAATCTAAAAAGTTTATAACACTGAGTTTTCTACCAAATAAACCTGCAATGCAAAATGAATCTAATCATGTGCTAATTAAGTCCTAAATTGCGTGGTTTTGAAGTAAACACATATATACACTTAAAACATGTTCTTTAGAAATACAAGTTTACATAAATAGATTTTTTTTGCAAAATTATAAAACCCATCTCCTGGAATTTTTCATTTTATGCTAATTGCTTGCTTTATGTTTATCATTGCCAAAGAATAAACTGAGTTGGATCCTATCTAAACATGATGAGTATTCTAAAAGAATTCATTCATGGGCTGTTTGAGGCAAAAAGAGAACTGTTAAATTGAGAGAAATTTTATTGCACATTTTACAAAACTCTGTGTTATCCTTTTAAGGCAAAAATCTCCCTCAATGGCTAAAATTTTAACACATAAACTTTATCTCCTAAAATAACCATTGGTGGTTCCTTACTTAAAAATGAAATAAGCAAGCTTCTCATGGCTACTCAAGTACTGACTGATCACAGTCACTTAACGCATATTTACAACATCTTTTAAAAATCACACGGGTAAGTAAATATTATGTTTGGGACCTCCAAATACAGCATGGTTGTATATTTCTTCAATAATATACTATATATATATATTATAATATACTATAATAATATACTATAATATACTATCCCTTTGTGTCTTAAAGTTATGAACAACTGGAAATGGTTAGCTGCATACTTGCCATACATACATTTATTGCCATTAAATCACTGAATTTTATAATTCCTAGACTGAGGTACACATATACCATATAGAGACAATTGTATTATGAGAAATATAATTTTTCACTAGGTAAAAGCTTCAACTTATGATATTTATTCTATGCTTCCAGCATAAAAGAAAGGCACCCATAAAGCAAATCTATGTTTAATAGTAATAGAATCTGAAAATTCAGAATACTGTATTCGACACTTTCCAAATTTCTTCTCTAAAATTTTCTTACTACATAAAAAGACTTAAGTTCTGTTGTATAGGAGAGGCAGTGGTTCAAGATTAAAACAAACATTTCCATGAAAAGAATTGCTTCACAATTTCTAGCAGGATTTACAAAAAGAGAATATACAATGAAATGTTTCACATCAACTAACAGAAGCTTAGAAAGGTACATATTTAACAGAAAGTTTTTTATTAATTTTACACTTATATGTCCTAAACTCATTAATTAATGGTTATGAGTATCAGATATTAAAAATTACTGATAAATCAATACATCCTAAAGACCATTTTTTAAACTATAGGTTTAATATGCCTTGTGTTTGTAATCGTTATTACAACCAACTTTTAAAATAGCACTCTATAATATACAAAGTGTTTTCTCATCTATTATTTCACTTACATGTAATTTCATATTTTTACCTAAAATAAAATCTTAATTCAGTTTTACCTTTTTTTTTCCTTGCTGTAGAAAGTATTCTAAAGGAGGGTATTGTACACAGCATTAGTTTAATTTCAAGGTTATTTTAAAAGATATGAAAGAGAATAGGTCATAATCAGAGATAACCCAGAAAAGCATGAATTATGTGATCATGAGTTCCTCATTACATGTCTACAGCCATTTTGCCAAATATGGACAACAAAAGACATAGTCAAATACAACTCGATATTCAACTTGCTTTAAAATTGCTTAAGAGTGGATTAATTTCAGAGTATAAGATTGTGCCTAGAAATAATGGATTATAGTGTTGAAAGTTTTTTTAAAAGAAGTTTTGGAATATTAGATGAATACTATCCTTGGGTAAAATATAACAAAGAAAGATGATTATAGGATAAGAACCTAGATGTCTTTCTTCTGTAAGCCCACCAGGGGTTTTAGTTCTAGTCTCCACTAATTCATTCTCTCATCATACTTCTTAGCATATTCTACCACTTCTTTTGTCCAGACTTCAAAGAAGTAGCAGAAATGTGTACTGATAGGACAAAAATAAACACGAGGATAAATAAATGCTTTTTTAGTGTACAAGTAACAGCGCAATTCAAAAATACCTAGTTATTGGATAAAGAAGGACAACGAAAACATGTTTTCCTGCATAACTTGAGGTAACCTTGTGGGAAATTAGTAGTTATACATTGATAATACAATGTAAATGGTAGTATAGCTATAATCATCCAGTTTCCTCTCTATGGCCTGTAAATTCTTCAGCAGGGTTGGATCTTCTGGATTCAGTGATGGAAAAATCATTTCTGGTCTGTTTAGAGCAGAATACAAAATCTTTTGTTCAATGTTTCTAGAAAAAAATCCCATACAACCAGTTTATCTTATTAGAGTATAATTCATTTTCTCTCTATTTTTTATGGAGTGAATATATAGAGAAGATGTTTTCATGGCAAAAATAATGTCTGGCAACATATTTTGCCCATTCTTTTTTAAGCTAGTTTTCTAGGCTGAAAATACAGTTTTTGGGGGGAGGAAAGTGACTTACATGTAGGGGCACTGTGTCATTTGAGGTGGAAGGATGAAATAAATTTTGAAAAATATGAAAATAGCACACTGATATATGTTCATTTCTTAATTTGAGAACCTATCTGTTGTATGAATTATTGCATTATGACCCTAGATCCAGAATTGGAGTTTTCAATTTTCAAGCCACTTATTGTCAATGGATTACCTTCAGAAAGTCTCTATCCCTGTGACTCAAGTGTCCTCAAGAGGAAAAATTTAATTTTCAAATATTTTTGTTTTTGATAATTTCAGTTTGAATTGTTTTATATGTAAATATGTGTATATGAAAGAATTTCTATGTGAATATTTATAGATAAATGTTTTCTAATACAATAAATTTCCTCAGTGTCTCAGACTTGAAGTGACTAATCACTGAAATATAGTCAGTCATGTCCCACATATATGCCATGTTTCTTGAAACAGAAGGAAAGTTTCCCAGTGTATAGAATAGTGGCTTGAGGGTTATAGGAGGGGATGAGGTGACTATGAAAATCATAAAATTTCATATTACACATAAATTAAGTAAAAACTAAATGTATTAGTCTCCTGAGGCTGCCATAACAGAGTACCACAAACTGGGTTGTTTAAAAAAAAATAAATTTATCCTCTTGGGTTCTGGAGTCTGAAAATCCAAAACAAAGGTATTGGCACTAGGCTTTCTTGTCTCATCCTAGCTTCTGGTATTTTCAGGTAATTCTTGTTCTTCCTTGATGCGTGGATACATCATCCCCAACTCCCTCTGTCTTCACATAACTGTCTTCCTTGTGTGCCCATTTTTGTGTCTCTTTTTGCCTTCTTATAACTACAGCAGACAGCAGTCACATTGATAAGGGCCTACTTTACTCTAATATAATCTCAAGTTAAGTGAATTAACCACATATGCAATGGCTTTATTTCCAAATAAGATTTCATTCTGAGATTCCAGGAAGAACGTGAAGTTTTGGTGGATATGCTTCAATCCAGTACATTAAGTAATGTTTGCCTTTTTTTATTACTCTCATTCTTAGGAAAAAGACCTTGAATTGAAGACTATATAATTAAATATCAAGAGATTTCACTTCTACTTTCCAGTTACAGTAAGTCTCTTTGTCTTAAAATTTATTGAAATCTTAAATATTGAGATGGTACCTTATTTAAGAACAATGTGTAAAATCATTGATATAAATGGATAGAGAAATTTACTGTAATTGCCTTTATATGTTTGATAAAAGAGAAATAGAATTTGGGCAAAAGGATAGATGGAGTGTTAATGGGATTAATCAGTGTGCTGCTGTGAATAGTAGTTAAAGTAGAACTGCCCTAAAGGAATAGGCACTTAAAAAGCAGCTATTTGGAAAAAAAATCTCTAGTTTCAAGAATTCATGTGAGTATTACTAAGGTTAAGAAACTCAGGTATATGTTAAAGTAACTATCATTACTCATTCATTATTTCATAAATATTTATTAAATATCAATTATGTGTTTGGCTCCATGTAGGTGCTATGCAATACAGAGAGAAGTACAAATGTGGTTTATATTCTTAGTCCAAAACCTTGAGAAAATTTATCCTAGAATTTCCAGTGTTAATAACCTGAATTATAAGGGATTATAATGCCTCCATAGTCCTTTTTAAACATTTTAAAAACATTTTTTAAGAATTGTATATAAAAACTTAAAATATGAAAAGACCATGGAAAGTAGCATGTCATTCAATCCCACAACTTTTAATTATGTCTGTTTGATCACAAGATGGACAATATTTATAGATTTCTAATAATTTCATACTGAGTTACTATAGAATTTTATTTTATTTTTTAAAGATTTTATTTATTTAACAAATAGAGATCACAAGCAGGCAGAGAGGAGAAAGCAGGCTCTCCGTGGAGCAGAGAGCCCGATGCGGGGCTCAATCCCAGGACCCTGGGATCATGACCTGAGCCGAAGGCAGAGGCTCTAGCCCACTGAGCCACCCAGGTGCCCCTACTATAGAATTTTAAAGTGAACTGTACTGTGTTCTGCTTTCTTTGTTCCAAATGTACTTATCAGAAAACTGAGAACAATTTCGTACTGTCATGAAAACACACTTATTATTTAATTCCAATAGTTCTCCCTGAGGGAATTTAAATTTCAGTAGTGTATTTATATTGACTAAGTGGTCATATAGTTGTGTAAGAGGTTAGCAGATTATTTTAATTTTATTTTTTTTTAAAGATTTTATTTATTTATTTGTCAGAGAGAGAGAGAGAGAGAGTGAGCACAGGCAGACAGAGTGGCAGAGGGAGAAGCAGGCTCCCTGCGAAGCAAGGAGCCCTATGTGGGACTCGATCCCAGGACGCCGGGATCATGACCTGAGCCGAAGGCAGCTGCTTAACCAACTGAGCCACCCAGGCGTCCCTATTTTAATTTTTAAAAATTTAAAATTTTTATTTTAACTCCAGTGTCGTTAACATGTATTGTTATATTAGTTTCAGGTGTACGATATAATGATTCAGTGATTCTATACATCACTCAGTGCTCATGATGATAAGTGTACTCTTAATCCCTTCCACCTATTTCATTCATTACCCCTGCCCACCGACCCCGTAATCATCAATCTGTTCTCTAAGAGTCCGTTTTTGGTTTGTCTCTTTTCTTTGCTCACTTGTTTTGTTTCATGACTTCCACATATGAGGAAAATCATATGGTATTTGTCTTTCTCTGACTAACTTATTTCCCTTAGCATTATAGCCTCTGGATCCATCTATGTTGTTGCAAATGGCAAGATTTCATTATTTTTTTATTGCCAAGTAATATTCCATATGTATATATTATCACATCTTCTTTAGCCATCCATTTATTGATGGACACTTGAGTTACTTCCATAAATTGGCTATTACAAATAATGTTTCTTAAACATAGGCATGTGCATATATCTTTTTGAATTAGTGTTTTTGTATTCTTTGGGTAAATAGTAGTGCAATTACTGCATCATATGGTAATTCTATTTTTAATTTTTTGAGGAACCTCCGTATTGTTTCCCACAGTGGTTGCACCAGTCTGCAGTTCCACCAGTAGTGCAGGAGGGTTCCTTTTCTCCACATCCTTACCAACACTTGTTTCTTGTGTTTTTGATTTTAGCCATTCTGACAGGTATGAGGTGAAATCTCGTTATAGTTTTGATTTGCCTTTCCCTGATGAATAGTGATGTTGAGCATCTTTTCATGTCCTGTTGATCATCTATATGTCATTAGAGAAATGTCTATTGATGTCTTCTGCCCATTTTTTAATTGGATAATTTTTTGGGGGGGGTGTTGTGTTGTATAAGTTCTTTGTCTATTTTTGATACTAACCCTTTATTGGATGTTTTTTGCAAACATCTCCCATTCAGTAGATCATATTTTAATTTTGTTGATTACTTGCTTTTCTGTACAGAAATTTTTTATTTTGATGTGGTCCTGATAGTTTATTTTTGCTTTTGTTTCCCTTGCCCCAGAAGACATATCTAGAAAAATGATACAATAGCCAATATCAGAGAAATTACTGCATGTGCTCTTTAGAATTTTTATGGTTTTAGGTCTCGCATTTAGGTTCTTAATCCAATTTGAGTTTTTGTGTGTGGGGTAAGAATGTAAAGTCAGCAGAGTCTCTAATATGTTAGGGTAGTTCTTTCAGAGAATAGAAACTTTCTGGAAGTTTATTGGTTGTTTCACATCTTCACACTATTGTTTCACAAGTTCCTGCTTTAGTCCTTTGACTTGAAAAAATGAACATTTTTGCCAGTTTATAATATTTTAGAAAAGTTTGAAGAGAATTTGGATCCAAATGTTCAAACAACAGAATAACGAATTTTTTCTTCTTTCAACATAGTTTGTGGTGACATCCATACAAATAGAATAGAATTGTGTTGAGTAATAAGATAGTGCTTTTTATATATAAACTGACTAGAGCTATAGCAAAATTAATTTCTTACAAATTTACAGTCAAGAAATACTGTCAGATCCTGCATTTGTCATAATAGTTTATTCAAAGAAGAATAAATTACAGAGAACTAGGTTTAACTTTAATGTTAATCCACTTATTTATTAAGTTACTCATTCAATAAGTATTTGAGTGCCTATTCTGATACATCTATTGTTCTGTTCACTTGTGATTCATCAGTGAGAAAGAGACCAAAACATTCTGTATTCAAGGAGCTTGCCTTCCAGTATCAGTGAGATGATGAGCAAAAAATGTATTAAATAAGTGAAATTAGCAAGTTTATAAAAAGGTTCTAAGTGTTATGGGACAAAAAAGAATAAGGTAAGGGGAATTGGGTATGGCAGCTGTGGTGGTGTTTATTTTATTAAATAGAGTGGTCTGGAAAGACTGTATTGTGAATTTAAAATTTGAGCACAGACTTGGAACACTATGAATGTGAAAAGCATTCCAAGTAAATGAAATAGTTAGAGCAAAGGCTCTAAGGCAGGGTATTCGAGGTCAGCCAGAAGGCCAGTGTGTTTGGGATTTAATAAAGGAGGGATGGAAGAACAGTGGAGAGGAGGTTAGAAAAGTGAATGGAGAGCCAAATCAAGTAGGACCTGTCAGGTAAGCCACGGCGAAGACATTGCCTTTCCTTTTAGGGAAATTGAGAAACATTTTAAGTAGATGAATGATTTGATCTTATTCATGTTTTTAAAAGATAACTATTTTTTTTCTGGGTGACTACAGAAGAATAAGGCTAGAAGCAGGAAAAGCTGTGGGATATTTTGTTAATCTTAGTGACAGACAATGGTGACTTGAGCCACCATTAGTAGTAGTGGTAGATATAGTGATATGCGGTCACATTCTGGATATAATTTAAAGGTAGAGCTAGCTAGATTCCCCTACACATTGGGTGTTGGTTGTAAACAGGAGATAAGATTTTAGGATGCTGGTAAAAATCTTGGTTTAATTAACAGGATCAACGGATTTAGTATCAACTAAGTGGAAAAGCTGTGGGGGGCGGGGGAATAGGTAGGGTTTTGGGAGATGTTGAGGTTTGGAAATACTGAAATTTTCCAAGGGAAAATGTCACATTGGCAACTGAATTTCATAGTTTAATTTTAGAAGAGAAGACTAGAAAAGTTGTATGGGATGGGCTAAATGGGTGATGAATTTTAAGGAGGGCACTTGTGATGCACTGAGTATGGTATGTACGTATGTGCACTGAATCGCTAAACTCTATACATTAAACCAATTTTACCACATATGTTAATTACAAGAATTTAAATTAAAAATTGAAATAAAAAATCAATAATAAAAGTAACAGAAACAAACAAAATCATATCCGAATAGAAAGTGTACTTAAATCTTTGAAAGTGGGGGGCACCTGAGTGGCTCTGTGGGTTAAGCCTCTACCTTGGCTCAGGTCATGATCCCAGGGTGCTGGGATCGAGCCCCGCATCAGGCTCTGCACTCAGCGGGGAGTCTTCTTCCCCATCTCTCTCCGCCTGCCTCTCTGCCTACTTATGATCTCTGTCTGTCAAATAAATAAATAAAAATTAAAAAAAAATCTTTGAAAGTGGGTAACTTTGTGGGAAACTCTTGAGTTTCTTTTGGCTGCTGTAACAAATTATTACAAACATGATGGCTTTAAATAACAGAAAATTAGTCTCTCAGTTCTGGGTACCAGAATTCCAAAATCAGCTTCTTTTCTTTTTTCTTTTTTTTCCCCTCAAATAAGTGTCTGAGTCTATATCAAGGCATGTTCTCTCTCTGTGGAGGCTAATGTGGATTCTATTCCTTGTTTCTTTCTTTTTTTTTTTTTTAAGATTTTTATTTATTTATTTGATATATAGAGAGAGATCACAAGTAGGCAGAGAGGCTGACAGAGAGAGAGTGGGAAGCAGGCTCCCTGCTGAGCAGAGAGCCGGACATGGGGCTCTATTCTAGGACCCTGAGATTACGACCTGAGCCAAAGGCAGAGGCTTAACCCACTGAGCCAGCCAGGTGCCCCCTATTCCTTGTTTCTTTCAGCTTCTCACGCTTTGGCTTAAAGTTCCAAAATTTAGATGACTGCCTCCATGTTCATATGGCTCCATCCTCTTCTGTCTCTGTGAAATCTCTCCCTTATAGATGGGTATATGTGATTATATTTAGGACTTGATTAATGCTTTGTATGTGTGTTATTGTATCAGAAATGTTTGCCTAAAATCACCACATGTATATTTTCTTTTAGAAGTTTAATAGATTTAGCACTTATATCAAGTCTGTGATATATGTTACTTATTACATAATATGTAAGTTAAGATCTGAGGTTCTTTTTAAACATTAGATTTCCAATTTCCTTCTCTTGCTTATAATACTGTCTTTGTTGAACATCATTTATTAAAATTTGTCTTCACTACCTTTGAAAATCATTGTACAAACTTTATAAATCTATTCCAGGCTCTTTATTTTGTTCCATTTTTCTATAAATCTATTTTTAAACAAATACTCTATTGAGTATTATACTTTTATATTATCTTGAATTTAGTTATTACTAATACTCCAACTTACTTTTTCCAAAATTAAATACTCTATCACTCAAAAGTATAATATTTTCAATGTCTGACATGCAACAAAAATTTTTAGTCTTTCAAGAAAGGAGGGAAATATAGCACACAATGAAGAGAAAGATAAATAACAAAAAACAGACCCAGACTAACACAGTTGATAGAATTAGTATACAAGGATGTTAAATGTGTTAATATCCTTATGTGAAGAAGGATGCAGAAATCTTTTTTTTTTCTTTTTTTAGGATGCAGAAATCTTAAGCATGACAAATAGATATGAAAGATATAAGAAAGATTCAAATCAAACCTCTAGAGATGCTCAGTACACTAAAATTAGATATAAAATATAATGGATAGGATTAAGAGCAGTTAAGATACCACAAAAGAGATTACTAAACCTAACAAGAGACTTTAAAAATAAAACACAAGTATAAAAAATGACACAAATGAGTGAAGAGACTAGTGAATCATGAGACATCAAGCACTGCAGCATCTTTCAAAGGTAATTTTTGGGGGTGCCTGGGTGGCTCAGTGGGTTAAAGCCTCTGCCTTCGGCTCAGGTCATGATCCCAGGGTCCTGGGATCAGCCCCGCATCGCATCGGGCTCTCTGCTCAGCAGGGAGCCTGCTTCCCCCTCCCTCTCTCTCTGCCTGCCTCTCTGCCTACTTGTGATCTCTGTCTGTCAAATAAGTAAATAAAATCTTAAAAAAAAAAAAGTAATTTTTGTGTGCTACTTGTCCAATATCTGAAAAGTTTTGTTTCATGTATTCGTCCCATTTATTATTGTTTAAGACCAAAATGTAAATCTGGTTCCCTAGAATTATATCATGGACAGGAATGGAGATTTAGAACATATTGATTCTGACCAAAGTTCTTACTATTTGGCTCTCACCCTAGTTCTTGTGACCAAGCCAATACCCTATCCTTCAGCTAATTTCAGTTATGTTCCTTCAGGCCAAATTTCCTGATTGGTATCCTAGCTACTTCAGAGTAGGAGTACTGCTTTTAGTTTTACCAGTGGTTCTATGCTAAATCTCTGCTAAACTTCCAGAAAGCTCTTAAAGCAATATGCCTCTTGGATTTCACTAACAAATGTCAGTTTTCTGGCATCACTCTTTTCTAGCATTCATTCGTGAACTTAATTAGTTCAGTCTCTAAATCACCTTAATCTCCTCCTAGCTCAGTTGTTTAAAGTATATATTACTAAATATAAATCATAAAGGAAAATAATTTGTTCACAAAGATAACTATCTCCTTGATGCTTACTATTTAGTGGATATCCTATCCTCTGAATCTGATTTTTTTTAACTATAAATATCCTGTTTGGAGATCCTGAGAGTAATTTATGGTTAGGCCTTGACTTATGAATGGATGAAATAGGGGCTTGGTTTTGTGCCTACTGAGAATATTCTTGGCCCAAAATTATTACCTCAAATCTCAGAACTTGATAATGAAAATGTTTGCTGGGTTTGTAGTGGGTACAGACTGGGAGTTTCCTGGTATGTACCACATTTGGGCTGCTTGGTGGGACAGGTAGAGCTAAGGTGGGTGCTTTTGACCCTGGAGAGAATTCCAGGTATTAACCCCACTGTTTGGTGGACACTTTAGGGTTAGTTCACTTATCAGTTAGTTTCCCTTTAAACTGTTGCTTTTTTTTTCTATGCCTCAGGGCAGATAAACCTGCACTGGTTCTTCAGTGATAGCTCTCCCTACTGAAGTTTGCAGCATTGGGATTGTGGTCTCCATTTTTACTCTGTCTCTGTCTCTCCTATTGTTCTCTATGTGGTCTCTCTATCCTTTGTTAAACAGAAACCATTCAATTAACCCTCAGTTCTTCAGGAGGAATTACTCTATATGTAGGTATAGATTTGGTATGTGCAGGGAAGGAGGTGAGTTCAGGATCTATCTATTCCACCATCTTATAACCCTCCCTCTCTGCCTAGTTGTTTTAACAGATATTTTAAGTTCATTAAAAATACACAGATTAAAGAAGTTGTTTTCTAAGAAATGAGCATATCTCAAGATGGTTTCTCTTACTTGGTCAAGGACTTTCAAAGAGGAATTGAGATACTTGAATAAGGAGGTTATGTTGGTCTTATCTAACTTCTTATTACTGAAAGATGTTAGAGAAGGAAAGGGGGAGTCTAAAACAATAGCGGAATCCACCTGCTTCAAATGGCAATCCCATTTTAGTAGAAGGCACAGATTCTCTTGCAGGGCTATTCAGGAAAGCATATACTTACTTGAATCTGTTCATGTCTAGTGAACACAGATTTTTTTTTTTTTTGAAATTTTGCGTGGCTGCTAAAGCCACAAAGTTGAAATATTTACTTACCTTTTTGCAAAAAATATCTAATTTTATGGCTAAAATTTATATCTGTTGCTGACAGTTTTAGTTATCTAAAGAGACAAGAATAAGATAAGAGACGAAATAAAGGAATTTCATTATATGAACTAAATACTTCATTCAGAGAGTTAAGTTCCATTTTGTCTGTGAAGATGATACTTACTTAAAGCCTCATTAATTATAACTACAGACATTTTGGAACTTATTATGTATTGGCTTGAATTACACTATAATTTTTCCCAGTTTCTATTATAAGATTGAAGACAGATACTTACAAAACATCTGAGACAGTGACAAAATGGCACTGATATTTCCTACTTGTATTTTCCCTCCGCAACAATAATTTGGCAGCCATCCATAGAAAAAAATGTCTTTGTAGGAAGTTTAAGATCAAGGTAGGAGATTGTGAAATTCTGGGGGAGCCAAGACCAAGAAGGTCTATTTTGAGGAAGCAGACCTGTGCCCAGATGACAAACTCACTGACTGTAGGCCTAGATACAGACAATATTCTGTCACTCTGTGGACTAGGCTACAACCCCATTTGGCCTTGGTCCTGCCACTGGCACCATTCACCAAGGGACTCAGCAGGAGTCCATCCATATCCTGGGTAACAGGCCAAGACCTGGTTCTTCGCTGTGGACCATAGGGCAACCCGTGACCCAGCTCTAGCCTCTCTTAACTTCTAGCTCTGCCAGTCCAAAACCAGGCAGGAGACACAGCTGTCCAAGCTCTAAGGTAAACCTTCTGGTTTTGGTCTAATCCAATTGAAGATTCTGAAATGCCCTTGTAACTCAGTTCCATCCCATTCCAGCTACAATCTAGAAGTGATCCTTCTTGCTCAGAAATTCACAAGAAGACACACTCATCTGAACCTTTGGAGATAAGACCGCTGGCATTGGTCTGAGTGCAGATAATAAAGCCCTATGACTTGGTTCCAGCTCCTCTGAACTGTAGTCTGGGGCCAATACTGCCTACCCAGGTTTCTCCCAGTGACCTGTTTGGAGCTCTTCTAGGGACCTAAGGGGAGCCACACCTATCTGCAAACCTGGTTACATGCCTGTTATTAAAATCCATAGAGTGGCTTAATGAATGAAAAAAAAGTATACAATAATATTCTATCTATATTATTAGAACTGAAAAGAGAAATAGACAGCAACACAATAATAGGTAACTTCAATATCCCACTTTCATAAATGAATGGATCTTCCCAACAGATAATCAATAAGGAAACATTGGACTTCAATAACATTATAGATCAAATGGACTTATCAAACATATACAGAACAGTCCATCCAACACAGCAGAATACACATTATTCTCAAGTATAAAAAAACATCCTGCAAGATAGTCTATATGTTGGGCCACAGAACAAGTCTTAACAAATTTAAGTTTGAAATCATGTCAAGTATTTTTTCTGTCCACTATGGTATAAAACTATAAATAAGTAATAGGATAATTAAAAAATCCACAAATGAGCAAATTAAACATCACACTCCTAAACAACAATGGGTCAAGAAAGAAATCAAAAGGGAAATGAAAAAGTTTTAAGATAGACAAAAATGAAATATAAATGTCAGATTGTATGGGATGCAGAAAAAGCAGATTTATAAGGGAAATTTATAGTGATAAATGCCTATATTAACAAAAAGAAAAACCTCAAACAAACTTATTCCAAGGATCTAGAAAAAGGACAAAATACTAAGCCCAAATTTAGCAGAAGGAAGGAAATAATAAAGATTAAAGCAGAAATACATGAAATTGAGACTAGAAGCCAATATAAAAGATAAACTAAGAATTGGTTTCTTGAAAATATAAATATATTAACGAATCTTTAGCAAGACTGCCAAGAAATAAAAGGACTGGATTATAAATGAGAAAGGGGATATTACAACTGATACTGCAGAAATACAAAGGAGTGTAAGAGACTGCTATGAATAATTATATACCAACAAATTAGAAAACCTAAATGAAACTGATATATTCCCAGAAACCTACAAGCTTCCAAGACTGAATCATGAAGAAATAGAAAATCTTAACAGACTAATAAGGGGCAAGAAGATTGAAGGAGTAGTAAAAAACCTCCCAACAAAGAAAAACCCAGAACAAGGAACTTCCACGAGTGAGTTTTACTAATCACTTAAAGATTTGTCTATCCTTTTCAAACTCTTCCAAAAAATTGAAGAGGTGTAAATACTTGCAAATTCATTTTATGAGGCCAGCATTAGCCTCATACCAAAGCTAGACAAGGTCATTTCACAAAAATAACATTCCAGGCTAATATCATGGAAAAATTCTCAACAAAATGCTATTACATCAAATTCAACAGCACATTATAAGAAACAATGAAGTGGGATTTATCCCTAGGATGCAAGGATGGTTAAATATATGCAAATCAATAAAAACGATATACCATATTAACAGTATAAAGGATAAAAGCCATATAATCATCTCAATAGACGTGAAAAAAAAACACTTGAGAAAAGTCAACCTGCATTCATGATAAAAACTAAATAAATTAGTATAGAAAGTATGACCTCATCATAGTAAAGTCCAAATATAATGAGCCAACAGCTAACCTTCTAATCAATGTAAGAAGCTGAAAGCTTTTCCTCTAAGATTAAGAATAAGACAAGGGTGTCTGCTCTCTCCATTGCTATTCAGTACAATATTGGGAGACCTAGCCAGAGAAATTTGGCAGGAAAAGAAATAAAAGAAATCAGAAAAGAAGAAGCTAAATTTGTCTCCTTTTGCATCTGATATGATGTTACATATAGAAAACACTATCAAAAACCATCAAAAGGACACCTGAGGGGTTCAGTTGTTTAACCATCTGCCTTCAGCTCAGGTCTTGATCCCACGGCCCTGGGATAGAGCCCCACGTCAGGGTCCATGCTCAGTGGGAAGCCTGCTTCTTTCTCTGCCTGCTGCTTCCCCTGCTTGTGCTCTCTCTCTGTGTCAATAAATAAAATCTTAAAAAAAAAAAAATCAAAGAATTGTTAAAACTAAAATAAACTTTTTTAAGTTTCAGGATATAAAATCAATATATCAGATCAGTTGCATTTCTATATACAATGAACAATTCAAAAAAGAAATTAAGAAAATAATCCCTTTTATAATAACATTAAGAAGAATAAAATACTGAAGAATTTAGCCAAGAAGGTGAAGTTCTGTACACTGAAAATTATAAAATATTGATAAAAGAAATTGAAAAGACACAAATGGAAAAATACTCTGTGTTCATGGTTTAGAAGAGCTATTATTGGTAAAATATTCACACTACCCAAAGCAATCTACACATTCAATGCAATCCCTATGAAAATTACAATGGCATTTTTCACATAAATAGAAAAAACAATGCTTAAATTAATATGGAACCACACACACACACACAAAAAAAGTCTCTGATAACCAAAGCAAACTTGAGAAAGAACAAAGCTGGAAGAAACATACTTCCTGATTTCAAACTGTATTACAAAGCTATAGTAATTAAAACAGCATGGTACTGGCATAAAAGCAGACACATAAAGGCCTAGAGAACAGAATTAACCCATGCATATTTAGTTACTCTATGACAAGGATGCTAAGAATAAACAACAAAGAAATGGTGGTCTTTTCAAAAAATGGTGTTAGAAAAAATTGAATATCCACATGCAAAGACTGAAATTAAACACCTTATCTTATACCATACAGAAAATGGATTATACCAAACTCAAAATGGACTAAGGACTTAAATGTAAGACCTGAAACCATGAAACTTCCTGAAGAAAACATAGGGGAAAAGCTCCTTAATCTTAGTCCTGGCAATGATTGAATTTGACACCAAAAGTATAAGTAACAAAAACAAAAATAATCATGGGATTGCATCAAACTAAAAAGCTTCTCTGTGCAAAAGAAAACCTTTGTACACTATTGGTGAGAATGTAAATTGGTATAGCCATTATGGAAAATGTATGGAGATTAATAAAAAAATTAAAAATAAAACTTCCAACAATCCCACTTCTGGGTACATATCCAAAGGAAATGAAATCAATGTCTCAAAAAGATATCTGTAGTCCCATATTCATTATAGCATTATTCAATAGCCATGATATGGAAACAATAGCCGTGTTTGGAATAGCCATGATATGGAAACAACAATAGCCATGATATGGAAACAACCTAAAAATTCATTCATCATAGTTGAATGGATGAGACAATGTCATATATGATGGAGTATTACTCAATGTTAACATGGAAAGAAATCCTGCCATTTCCATTGAACCTAGAAGATACTATATTAAGTGAAACATGCCAGACATAGAAAGACAAATACTCATTTGTAAATTCTCATTTATAGGTAGAATCTAAAAAAAATAAAATTCATAGAAGCAGGAGAATAGTAGTTGCCTAGAGCTGGGAATAAGGGGAAGTGAGGAGATGAAGGTAAAATGGTACAATTTTTCGGTTATAAGATGAATAGATTCTGGGGATCTATTGGAGCAGAACGGTGATTATAGTTAATAATATTATATACCAGAAGCTTGCTAAAAATAGAGCTTGTTTCTCACTACACACACACACACACACACACACACACACACACACAAAGGTAACTATGCAAGGTGATGGGAATATTAATTAACTTGATGATCATCACATGTATACCTTTTAAAAATCATATAAAGTAACATTTTTTAAAAGATTTTATTTATTTATTTGACAGAGAGAGAGAGATCACAAGCAGGCAGAGAGGCAGGCAGAGAGAGAAAGAGGGAAGTAGGCTCCCTGCTGAGCAGAGAGCCCCAATGTGAGGCTCAATCCCAGGACCCTGGGGTCATGACCTGAGCCAAAGGCAGAGGCTTTAACCCACTGAGCCACCCAGGCGCCCCCATATAAAGTAATATTTTATTGAAACAATAGCTAATATTGCATTAACTCTTTCAAATTCAGCATTATACAAGTATGGGAAGTACAAATAAAAGTAATTCACATTAAAATGCAACAGGCCCTCACTCCTCAAATGCATTCTTCTACATAACAGATATGCAGATTTTGGGGGCACCTGAGTGGCTCAGTCGGTTAAGCATCTGCCTTCAGCTCAGCTCATGATCCTGGGGTCTTGGGATCTAGTTCTGTGTTGGGCTCCCTGCTCAGAGGGGAGTCTGCTTCTCCCTCTGCCTCTCCTTTCCTCTCCTCATGCTTTCTCTCTCTCTCCAATAGATTAGTAAAATCTTTTCAGAAAATATTTTTTATACATATATATGACATACTTAATACGGAAATAAATTTTTCTATGTAGCATAATAGAGTGTTTAAGTAAGCACACATTAGGCCTTAGCGCAATATTGGTGAATATTAACAATATTAAAAGAACTACAGTAAAATTAGTTTCATATCATGCACTATGATTTGTACAGTATTTTGCATACATTATCTAATTTGATCTTCATATTTAGACTGTCAGTAAGAAATGTCCAATACCTATAACTGGTATGATCTTCATGAATTCTATGTATAATTATTATAACTTTTATGCTTTTTACGATGGCTCATAGAACCAGAATTTGATTAAGTCTATTGGCCAGGAATGGCCAGCAATCCCTGTACCCAGGGAGGAAAGATTACTCCAAACTTTGCTGTGAAAGAAAGGAGAAGGCAGAGGGGTCAATGCTAAGAGACAAGACCCTTTGCTCTTCTTTGCTCCTGCTTTTATTGGTCCTTCAGGATAATAGCAACTCCCTATCACTGTTTCTCAAGCACAGTGATGTGTGACAAAGGGTCTTACTGGAACTGGGAGGATCTGTTTATGGGAAAGATATGCTAATCACTATGTTCTACTAGTTAAGCTAAACAGACACTAAGGGGCAATGCATACATCTCTTAGATCACAGGGTAGGCTCTTTGAGCTGAGAAAACTTCCCAAAGGCAACTGTGGGAGGTATTCCTACAGCAGAGTGGTCACACAGGCCTCAGGCATTCCAAAGGCCTACACCCTTCTCTGAAACCCTCCCATACCACAGTGGCCTCTGTGTTACATTTTAGCAAGCCAGGTATTATGGATGATTTCATGCTTTACATTAACCCCAATATCTATTTGAGTCCAAATTCTGCACATGTAACCGCTATGGCCTAGAGTTTCTAAACATACCATATTAGTGAAAATTGTGGCCCAATGACATAATTATACAGAATGTGATTTATTTTCTGAGATTTGAAAAAGAAAAAAAAAATGTATCCACATCTTGTATTTCTCACAGGCCAAACTACGTTTTTATTGTGGAGGTGGGGGAAAATGCTCCTTTTGGTATTTTGGATCCCAGGAAAGGAAAAAAAAATCTTTTCTTCAATTATGAAGCAATAATGATACATTATATTCAATTAGTAATTCAGAGTAACTGTGTAACCCTCTCTTCTATCAGATCCAGTGGCCAAAGGTTGATTTAAATAAATAGCTCCTCAGGAACTGATAGTAGTTGTAAAATCTTTATCTTGATTTTTTTTCACTCTAAGTTTAGTAAGAAAATGTTATTTTTAGTAAGTTACGGACATAAGATTCACATCTGAGTCATTTGTTACTAGATGGAACTGTAGGTAAAAATTTACCTAGAGGTTATATTTTAGATTACAATGTGAAAAAGACTTCCAATTCTCAAGAATTTACTAGAGCTTTGACAATATTTAGTCAAATCATAGAACCTATTCTTTAGTGTATATTCATTGGTCCTAGATTTATAACTACATAAAATAAATCTAACACTTCAAATATTTGAAAACAATACTGTCTCTTTTCTCTTGTTCTTGAATGCAGATATTACATAGATATCTACCTATTTGTCAGTATCTCCCTTCAAGGGTGTCTCGCAGAAGGTAACAAGAAAAATTCCTATTTTTGTTTTTTCTTCTTAAAAAATAAAGACTGAGTTAACAGTGTTAAAATTATTTTAAATCCCAAGTTTCAGAAATATTTCCCTTCCTTGAGCAAATCTCAAAATTTGACCAGGATTGTTTGATCCATTTGGCATAAATCATTGTTTCTGAACTTGGAATATTATATACAGGTAGCCAAGCCAATTTTAATGAATCTTAAAATTCATAAATGGCCACAGAATATTTTATAACCATAACATATTTTATGCTAAGAGTTTCTGTTTTCTAATGCCTTTACTAGCTCAAGTAAATACGAAAAGGAAATAAAATCTTTCTACAAAGGATAAAAATTTCATGTGTAATATAAAAAGTGAGAGAAAGAAACTAACTTTGATTAGTGGGTCAAATTAAAGTATTTTTTTCAATTATCTAACATCTACCATTACTAATTAATTGTATTTGGCAATTTTCCAGCAGGCTTTACAGCTCTCAAAATTTATCTCATGAAAGAAAAGAAAATTGTGAGGGTAGAGAATGTTTCTAATAGTTTTACATTTTGGATATTTTAGAAGTTATGGAAGACTATGTTATACCTTTGACTTTCTTTTTTAATTGTATACATAGTTGATCTTGGAAAAAATGGACATTGAAAAATGGACATTGATAAACTCTCTAAAACATATAGAATAAAAGTCACCAAATAAATAGAAGTGTTATCCTTGGGGAGAGATATTAAGATATTAAAATAGTTTATCAAAAGCAATTAGAAAAATGATTTCATATGAAAGCTGAATGGGGACAATTTAGAATTATTTTAAAATATAAATATAAAATATACTTAAATGGAAATAAAATATATTTAAAAATTATAAATGATAAAATATAGCTTATTATTACAAAGTTTGTATTCTGAATTTATTATCTAGTTAAAAATATACATAAGCAATAAACTACAGTTGACCCTTGAACAACATGGGTTTGAACTATGCAGGTCCACTGATGCATAGATTTTTTTTTTTTAAATAGATACAGTATAGTACTATAAATGTATTTTTCTCTTCCTTATGATTTTCCTAATGACATTCTTTTTCTCTAGGTGACTTTATTGTTATAATACAGTATTTAATACAGATAACATATAAAACATATGTTAAATGATTATTTATATTATTGGTAAGGATTCCAGTCCACAGTAGGCTATTAGCAGTTAAGTTTTTGGGGAGTCAAAACTGAGTAAGTGTTCGGCATTTCTAACCATGGTGTTCTTCAGGGGTCAACTGTATTTTCTATTTGTAATTTTTAAGGTGATTATTATTTAAACATATTGCCATTCAAAATGTATGGCATGTAATTTAACTATATATGTATATATATATAACTTTATTATTTGAAAGGAGAATCAGTTGATTTCTGGGCATAGAAAAGTTGACAAAAAAATTGCCAGTTAATTACACATCAACTGATTTCTCATAAATAATTGAAAAGCTTTTCAATATGGTTAAAAATTTGAAAGAGTTAACATTGTGACATGATCATTAAAATGTCACAAATTTGGAAACCTCATAATTCTGATATCATAATTCTAAGTGTGTTTTCCTGAGTGCTTTTTCCCCAGGATCTCAATAGTACTATTATGAAAATAATTCTGAGTTCAAAAAGGCTTTAAAAATCCTGGGTTAACAAAACTAAAGGGGCAGCTTCAGATCATGCAGTCTTTAACATTTCAAAGTGCCCTGTAAAAATATAAGAAAAACACAATGAAACATTTCTTGAACTCATTTTTTTAAAAGATTTTATTTATTCATTTGACAGACAGAGATCGCAAGTAGGCAGAGAGGCAGGCAGAGAGAGAGAGAGAGAGAGAGAGAAGCAGGCTCCCCGCTGAGCAGAGAGCCGGATGTGGGCCTCAATCCCAGGACCCTGGGATCATGACCTGAGCTGAAGGCAGAGGCTTTAACCCACTGAGCCACCCAGATGCCCCTGAACTCATTTTGTCATGGATACTCACAGGACAAAATATTTGGGGGAGACTATTTTGTTTTATAACAGAAAAAAAAAAAAAAAAACTATTTTGTGTGGGCTGATACTTTTGTAAAATACAATAAAAATAAAGGCATACAAAATACAAGTTCCCATTTTTTATAATTAGATCCAAAAGACATAAAAATTAACCTACCCAGTTGCTATAAATATTCCTACATACTTACTCTCCTTTTGTATACTTCATCTCATCAGGTTTCAAAAACACACAGGTGTTGACTGGCCACAATGCAGGCGTCAGATTTTAAGTAGCAATGGTTTCCACCATACAATTTGTGAAACATAGCCTTATAACATTCCATTCACTCCTTCTATGACCTTAGTGACAAACCAAAAGAAAAGTTATCCAGCTTTGCCTGAACTTTTCTGTTGAGGATAACTGAGTAACTGTCAAATTATCCTACTTTTTGATTCCTTCCCTTCCTCCTTTACCCTCTCTTTCTCTTCCTTTGTCCCTTTTTTTCCTTCTAATAGCAATAATGATCCATTGTTTAAAAAATCTTTAGTCACAAACTGTAATTCTGTTTCTGATATGGATGCTGTAGGAAATATAAATTAAATAATTATTCTCCCTTTAAGGTGATGGTATTTATACAAGTTGTTGTAACAGAAGTGTGATAACACCACAAAAGAATATCAAGCAGTGTGCAGTAAGAATTCAGAAAATGCAGAATTCTGTTCTTTAGGGACCCGTATTTGTTCTTTTTATCTTTCATGCACTTGTATTATTCATGCTCTCTGTAGTCATGTAGCAGGTCTAATACTTCTGCAGCTCAGCCAACTTGAATATATTCAGGGAAAGCTACTATTTCCATCCAACACCTATTGTTTTGAATGCTCAAAACCACCAATATCTGCAACTATTTCGTTGTTGCATGATTTTATGTCTACTCAAACCAGTTCTTACACTTTTTTCACAAAGTCTGATATACTGGATGGAAGATAGGCTTATTAAGTTACCTTGTCAATTTACGTAAAGTCAAATAACATATATGACCTCCAGTCAATTAACTACATTCAGGTCACACAACTGGGAAAACTGTTTTGTATGTTTGATAAGGCTATTTAGAAGCTTATCAACTTTACTAATCTTTTCAAACAAATAGGTTTTGGTTTCATTGATTTTTCTCCATTGATTTTCTCTTTTCCACTAATTTCTGCTCCTGTTTTTATTATTTCCTTCTATCTGTTCACTTTTTGTATAATTGCTCTTCTTTTTCTTGTTTCTCAAGGTAGATGCTGAGATCATTGATTTTTAGCTCTTTCTTATTTTTAATACAAGTATTGATTGCTATAAATTTCCCTCTAAGCATGATTTTATTTATTCACACACCTTTTGATATATTCTATTTTTATGTTAATTCAGCTTAAATTTTTTCTAATTATCTCTTGATATTTTTGGAAACAAGTTATTTAGAAGCGTGTTATTTAAATTCCAAATATTTGTTTTCCATATATATCTTCCATATAAATTTCTGGCATTAATTTGCACTTTAATCTCATTGCAATCAGAGAACACAATGCAGATTTATCTCATTTTAATTTATTGCATTTTGCACATATTGTATTTTTTTTTAAATGGAAGTTTGTGGCAACTGTGTGTCAAGCAAGTTTATCAGCATCATTCTTCCAACAACAGTTGCTCACTTTGTGTGTTTCATTTTAGTAAATAGTACAATATTTCAAACTTTATTATTACTCCATATGCTATGCTGTCCTATGATCAGTGATCATGATTGTTACTATTGTGTTTTGGGTCCCCACAAACTATACACATATAAGACAATTAACCTCGTTGATAAATGTTGTATGTAGTCCGAATGCTCCACTGACCAGTCTTTCACCCATTTCTCTCCATTTCCATGGGCCTCCCTATTCCATGATAGATATCTGTATTGAAATTAGGCAAATTAATGACTCTACAATGGCTTCTAAGTGTTCAATGAAAAGAAGAGTCTCACATCTCTCACTTAAAGTCAAAAGCTAGAAATAGTTAAGCCTAGTGAAGAAGGCATGCCAAAAGCTAAGATAGGCCAAAAGCCAGGCCTCTTGAACCAGTTAGCCAAATTGTGAATGCAAAGGAAAAGTTATTAAAGTAAACTAAAAGTGCTACTTCAGTGAACACATGAATGACAAGAAAACAAAATAGTCTTATTGCTGATATGAAGAAAATTTTAGAAGCCTGGATAGAGGATCCAAGCAGCCATAATATTTCCTTAAGCCAAAGCCCAATCCAGAGCAAGGTCCTAACTTTCTTCAATTCTGTGAAAGTTGAAAGAGGTGAGGTAGACAAAGAAATACTTGAAGTTGGTTCATGAGGTTTAAGGAAAGAAACCATCTCCATAATATAAAAGTACAAGGTGAAGCAGCAAATGATGAGTAAAAACTGCAGCAAGTTAACCAGATCTAGCTAAGATAACTAATGAAAGTGGCTAAAACAAGATTTTCAATGTAGATGAAATAGTTTTCATTGGAAGGAGAGGCCATCAGGGTACCTGGGTGGCTCAGTCAGTTAAGCATTTGCCTTTGGCTCAGGTCATGATCCCAGAGTCCTGGGATCGAGTCCTGCATCCGGCTCCCTCCTCAGTGGGGAGTCTGTTTCTCCCTCTCCCTCTGCCCCTCCCCTCTGCTCATGCTCTCTCTCTCAGATAAATAAATAAAATGCATATAAAATACATATGGAGGGGCCATCTAGGACTTTCATATCTAGAGAGAGAAATTCACTGCCTGACTTCAAAGCTTCAACAGAGAAGCTGATTTTCTTGTTAGAGGCTAATGCAGCTGGTGATTTTAAGTTGAAGACAGTGTTCATTTACCATTCTAAAAATTGTAGGGCCTTTAAGAGTGATGCTAAATCTACTCTGCCTGTGCTCTATAAATGGAACCATAATGTCTGGATGATAGCACATCTATTTACAGCATGGTTTACTCAATATTTTAAGCCCACTGTTGAGATCTACTGCTCAGAAAAAAAGATTTATTTCAAAATACTATTGTTCATTGACAATGCACCTGGTCACCCAAGAACTCTGATAGAAATATGCACAAGATTATTGTTGTTTCCATGCCTGCTAGCACTACATTCATTCTGTAGCCCATGGATCAAAAAATAATTTCAACTTTTAAGTCAGTATTTAAGAATTTTTAATTTTTTTATTTGTCAGAGAGAGAGAGAGAGCAGAAATGGAGAGCTGCAGGCAGAACAGGCAGAGGGAGAAGTAGGCTCCCTGCTGTGCAAGGAGCCCAATGCGGAACTTGATCTGAGGACTCTGGGATCATGACCTGAGCTGAAGGCAGATACTTAACCAACTGAGCCACCCAAGCGTCCCTTAAGTCAGTATTTAAGAAACACATTTTGTAAGACTATAGTTGCCATGAATGATTCCTCTGATGTATCTGGGCAGAGTATATTAGAAAACTTCTGGAGTGGATTCATCATTCTAATGCCATTAAGAACATGTGTGATTCATGGGACGAGGTCCAAATATCAATATTAGCAAGGGTTTGGAGAACGTTGATTCCAACTCTCATGGATGACTGTGAGGGATTGATTCAAGACTTCAGTGGAGGAAGTAACTGCGGATGTAGTGGAAATAGCAAGAGGTCTAGAATTAGACATGGAGACTGAAAAATGTGACTGAGTTGTTGCAATTTCATAATAAAACTCGAATGAAAGAGGAGTTGCTTTTTTTCAGATTTATTTATTTTAAAGAGAGAGTGCATGTGTGAGCTGGGGGAGAGGCAGAGGAAAAAGAAGAAAATCTCAAGTAAACTCCAAGCTGAGAGCAGAGCCCAACCCTGGGCTTGATCTTCAACCCTGAGATCACAACTTGAGTTGAACTCTCTGAGTCACCCACATGCCCCAAGGAGTTGCTTTTTATGGATGGGCAAAGTGGTTTCTTGAGATGGGCTCTATTCCTGGTGAAGATGCTGTAAAGATTGTTGAAATGAAAAAAAGCATTTAGAGTATTGCATAAACTTAGTTCATAAAGCAGTGGCAGGCTTTAAGAGATTTGCCTTCAATATTTAAAGAACTTTTTTTTTTTTAATATTTAAAGAACTTCTATGGGTAAAATGCCATCAAATGGCATTGCATGCTACAGAGGATCCTTCTTGAAAGGAAGAATTAATTAATGCAACAAAATTCATTGTTGTCTTATTTAAGAAGTTGCCACAGCCACGCCAAATTGAGCAAACATCACCCTAATCAGTCAGCATCCATCAACACCAAAGCAAGGCCCACCAACAGAAAGACTATGACTCACCAAAAGCTCAGATGATGGCTAGCATATTTTAGCAGTACAATAATTTTTAATTAAAGTATGTAAATTGTGGTTTTAGTCCATTTACATTAATATAACTACTATGATCAATTTCAATCAATATTTTACTATTTACTTTCACTTTGTTTCCCCTTTTCTCTTTGCCTTGTCTTTTCTATGAATTTAATTTGTTTAAGATTTTATCTCTATTGATTAATTAGTTTCTTTTTATTTGCTTTTTTTTCATTAAAATAAAGCTGACACAGAATATTACATTATTTTCAGGTGTACAATGTAGTGATTTGACAACTCACCACAAGTGTGGCTACCATCTGTCATCATACAACACTATTATAATACCATTGACCATATTCTCTATGCTGTACTTTTCATCCACCTGACTTATTCCATAACTTGAAGCCTGTATCTCTTACTCTCAATCCCTCATTTTGCCCATCACACATTTCCCTCTACTCTGGCAACCACCAGTTTGTTTTCTGTATTTATAGATCTGTTTCTTCTTTTTCTGTTTGTTTATTTCTGTTGTTTTTTTAGGTTCCAAATATAAGTGAAATTTTAATTTTTTTGATTTGTTCTTGTTTATAATAGGCATTTTTCCTTACCAGTGTCTGTCTTTAAATAAATTGACACATTTGGTGTACACTCTAAAAATCTTTTAACAATATACTCTTTCAACAATAGACTTTCAACAATATGCAACAATTTCTACAATATGCCCCCCTCTTTTTTTTGTTCTGCATTTGTCTTTCTCTTCTGCTTAAATACATGAAAATTTCTTGGATCTGTGAGTTTATAATTTTTATCGAGTTTGGAAAAACATTGGCCACCATTTCTGTAAATGTTTTTCTCTTTCTTTCACTCCTCTTTTTCAGATTTCTGTTATATGTCTATTACACTACTTAATATTGCTTCATTTGTCACTTCACTTCTATCAATTTTGTCTGTCCTTTTCCCCTTGTAAGTCACTGCTATGTCTTCAAGGTCTCATCTTTTCTTCTATGATGTCTGTTCTGTAAATCCAAGTCGGTATATTTAATTTTAGATATTGTATTTTTAGGCACAGAAGTTTTATTTGGGTCTTTAAAAATACTTTCTATTTCTCATCATTTTAAGTTATTTTTAATGTTGATTTTCCCATGAACATATTTATAAAATTTTTAATAGTGGTCTTGTTGTCCTTATCTGTTAATTTTATCATTTTATATAATTTCTTTTTTTGTGCACATTTATTTATTTATTTATTTTTAATTTAACCTGATCTAATTTTTTGGTGTGTGTTCCAAAATTCATTGTTTATGCAACACACCCAGTGCTCCATGCAATATGTGCCCCCCTTAATACCCACCACCAGGCTCACCCAACCCCACACCCTCCTCCCCTCCAAAACCCAACCCCACACCCTCCTCCCCTCCAAAACCCTTAGTTTGTTTTTCAGAGTCCACAGTCTCTCATGGTTTTTCCTATAGTTATGAATCATTTCTTCTTGATATTTTGTATGCTTATTTTATTTTGATTAGATACCAGACATTGTTAATTTTTTAATTGAGTACAATTCACATATAACATAATTGGGGATGTACTACATAATAATTTAACATTTGCGTATATTGCAATAGGATCCCTACAATAAGTTTGGTTAACATCCATCACTATACATAGGTACAATTTTTTTCTTGTGGTGGGAACTTTTAAGATTTAAAATTTTTTCTTAGCAATTTTCAAATATACAATACAGTATTATTAACTATAGTTACCATGCTATATTTAATAACCCCATGACATATTTATTTTATAGCTGGAAGTTTTTATCTTTTGAACTCCTTCACCCATTTTACTTCCATCCCCTGTCTCTGGCAACCACCAATTTGTTCTCTGTATCTATAAGCTGGGTTTTGTGAAATCACATAGTATTTATGTCTCTGGCTTATTTCACTAAACATAATGCCCTCAAGGTCCAACCATGTCACAAATGGCAAGATTTCATTCTTTTTTTAAGCTAAATGATATTCCATTATGTGTGTGTTACACACACACACAGACACACACACTTTTCTTTTTTTTTAAGATTTTATTTATTTGACAGAATGAGACACAATGAGAGAGGGACCACAAGCAGGGGGAGTAGGAGAGGGAGAAGTGGGGCTCAATCCCAGGACCCTGGGATCATGACCTGAGCTGAAGGCAGACACTTAACGACTGAGCCACCCAAGCGCCCCCAATTTTTTTTCCTATTCACTCATCAATGGACACTTAGATAGTTTCCATATCTTGGTTATTGTAAGTAATGTTATAGTTAACATGTGAGTGCATGTATCTTTTTGAGTTAGTGTTTTCATTTTCTTCAGGTAAACACAGAAGTGGAATTGCTGGTTCACATGATAACTTAATTTTTTATTTTTTTAATTTATGTTTTATTCTAATTTAAATTTAATTAATATATACTATATCATTAGTTTCAGGTACAGAGTTCAGTTATTCATCAATTGCATATAACACTCAGTGCTCATTACATCATATGCCCTCATGCCCATCACCCAGTTACCCCATTCCCCTCCATCAATCCTCAGTTTGTTTCCTATAGTTAAGAGTTTGCTATGGTTTGTCTCCCTGATTTCATCTTATTTTATTTTTCACTCCCTTCCCCTATGATCCTCTGTTTTGTTTCTTAAATTCCAAATATGAGTGAAACCATGTGATAATTACCTTTCTCCAACTGATAGTTCCATTTTTAAAATTTTTGGAAACCATTCTGTTTTTCATAGTGGATGTATCAATAATTTATATTCCCACTAAAAGTGCATAAGTATTCTCTTTTCTCCACAATTTTACCAACACTTGTTACTTATTGTCTTTTTAAAAGCCATTTTAATGGGTGTGATGTGACATCCTGTTGTGGTTTTGATTTGCATTTCCCTGATGATTAGAGATTTTAAACATCTTTTCACATGTCTGTTAGCCATCTGCATGTTTTCTTTGGGAAAATGTCTATTCAGATGTTCTGAATCTGGAACATTTAATTGGATTATTTCTTTTTGTAATTGAATTATTTCTTTTCTGTTGAGATGTATAAGTTCTTTATATTTTTTTGAATATTACCCTCATAAGATATCTCATTTGCAAATATTTTCTCCCATTCATTAGATTGCCTTTTTTTTTTTTTTTAAGAGTTTATTTATTTGACGGACAGAGAGGCAGGCAGAGAGAGGAAGGGAAGCAGGCTCCCTGCTGAGCAGACAGCCTGATGCAGGACTCGATCCCGGGACCCTGGGATCATGACCTGAGCTGAAGGCAGAGGCTTTAACCTACTGAGCCACCCAGGCACCCCTCATTAGATTGCCTTTTAATTGGATTGCTTTCTTTGCTATGCAGAAGCCTTTTACTTTGCTATAGTCTCACTTCCTTATGCCTTTGCTCTCTCTTTCCTTTTGGTGTCAGAAAATCATCCACAAACATTTGGCATTTGGCTCTAAGAGTGATGTCAAGATATCACCTGTTTTCTTCTTGGAGATTTATGGTTTCAGGTCTTATGTTTACATTCATCCATTTTGAGTTAGTTTTTATATATAGTGTAAAATACTGTACAATCTTGGTAACTTTTTTGTCAATAAATCATGTTTGAATGGGTTTATTTCTGGGGTCTTTTTTGTTCTTTTGATCTATGTGTCATTTTTTATGTCAGTGCCATACTCTTTTGGTTATTGTAGCTTTGTAATATTGTTTGAAACCAGGGAGCATGATCCTCCTGCTTTGTCTTCATTGTCAACATTATTTGGCTATTTGGAGTGTTTTGTGGTTCCATAAAAATTTTCAGGTGGTTTGTTCTACCTCTATGAAATATGTTAATGGTATTTACAGGTATTGCATTGAATCCATAGATTATTTTGGGTAATGTGGGCATTTTGACTATACTTTAATTCTTTCAATCATAAGCATGGAATTCTTTCATTTATTTTTGTCTTCCTCCATTTCTTTTACTAATGTCTTGTGTTTTCTAGCATACACATCTTTCATCTGTTTAAATTTATTTCCAGATATTTTATTAATTTTGATGCATTTGAAATATTGATTTTGTGTCTTGTAATTTTATTTTATTTTACTTTTTAAAAATATTTGTTTATTTGATAGAGGGAGGAGAAGAGGGAGAGAGTCTCTTAAGCAGGCTCCACACCCTAGGACAGAGCCCATTCTTTTTTTTTTTTTTTTTTTTTAAAGATTTTATTTATTTATTTGACAGACAGAGATCACAAGCAGGCAGAGAGGCAGCAGAGAGAAGGAAGCAGGCTTTCCGCCGAGCAGAGAGCCCGATTCGGGGCTCCATCCCTGGACCCTGAGATCATGACCTGAGCCAAAGGCAGAGGCTTTAACCCACTGAGCCACCCACGCGACCTGGACAGAGCCCATTCTAAGGGTCAAATCCATCACCCTGAGATCATGACCTGAGCTGAAATCAGGAGTCCTATGCTTAACTGACTGTATCACCCACAGATCCCTGTATCTTGCAATTTAAATGAATTTATTTATTCTAAATTTTTTAAGTCAAATCTTGTGGGTTTTGGATATATAATATCATATATTTGGGAAAGAGTGACAGTTTTACTTCTTTCTTTCCAAATAGGATGCCTTTAATTTCTTTCTTTTTTTCTTGCCTAAATGCTCTGGCTAGGACTTCCATTGCTATGTTGAATGAAGTGGCAGAAGTGCACATCCTTGTCTTTTTTTAATCTTGGGAGTATAATGTTAGCTATGACATTGTCATATATAGCCATTATTATGTTGAGGTATATTCCCTTTATGCCCACTTTGCTTAGAAATTTTATCATAAATGGATGTTGAATTTTGTCCATTAGTTATCTGGATCAATTGAGATGATCATATGATTATTTTCCTTCATTCTATTAATGTGATGTATCACATTGATTGATTTGGGGAAGTTGACCCATCCCTGAATCTCTGGAATAATATTCACTTGATGATGGTGTATGATCTTTTTAATGTATTATTCAATTTTACTTGCTAATCTACTTATTGAAGTATAATTGACATACACTGTTACATTAGTTTCAGGTATACAATAAAATGATGCAGCAATTTTGTACATTGCTTAGTGCTCATCATAAGTGTACTTTTAATCCCCTTCAGCTATTTCACTGATCTCCTAAAACTTCCCCTCCATCAACAACAATTTTGTTCTCTATAACTAAGACTCTTTTTTTTTTTTTAAAAAAAAAACCCCAACCAACAAACAAAAAAAGTCTTTTTTTTTCCTTGTCTTTTTTCTATGTCCATTTGTTTTGTTTCTTAAATTCTGCAGAAGGGTAAAATCGTGGTATTTATTTTTCTCTATCAGACTTGTTTCATTCAGCATTTTATCCTTTAAGTCCATCCATGCTATTACAAATGTCAAGATTTAATTCTTTTTTATGGCTGAGTAAATATTGTATAATACATATAAATTATATATATTTATGGAAACAAATTATAGAAACAACCTAAGTGCCTATTGACAGATGAGTGGATCTCAGTTCTTCATCCACTCATCTGTTAATAAACATTTCCGTAATTTGGCAATTTGTAACTGCTTCAATAAAGTGTGCATATATCTCTTTAGGGTGCATATATCTCTTTAAATTAGCATATTTTTCTTTGTGTAAATAGCCAATAGTGGAATTGATGAGTCATATGGTAATTCTATTTTTAATTTTTTTGGAAATCTACATACTGTTTTCCACAATGGCTGTACAAACTTACATAACCATCAACAATGCACAAGTGTTCCTTTTTTCCATATCCTTGTCAACACTTGTTACTTACTGTCTTTTTGATTTTAACAATTCTGACAGGTGTAAGGTGACAGCTCATTGGGGGTTCAATTTGCATTTGCTGATGAATAGTAATGTTTAGGATCATTTCATGTGCCTTGGTCATCTGTATGTCTTTGGAATATTGTCTATTCATGTCTCATGTCCATTTTTTAATTGGAGTATTTGTTTTTTGGGTGTGAGTTGCGTAAGTTCTTTATATATTTTGCATATTAACCCCTTGTCAGATATATCATTTGCAACTGTCTTCTCCCATTTGTTAGGTTGTGTTTTTGCTTGTTTGTTTTGTTTTGTTAATGGTTTTCTTCACAATACAAAGGCTTTTTATTTTGATGCAGTCCCAATAGTTTAATTTTGGTTTTGTTTTCCTTGCCAAAGGAGACATATTTAGAAAAATATTTTTATGGCTGATGTCAGAAAATACTGCCTATGTGTTCTAGGAATTCTATGGTTTCACATTTCCCTTTAGATCCTTAATACATTTTGAGTTTATTTTTGTGTATGTTATAATAATGTGGTCTGGTTGCATTCTTCTGAATGTGGTTGCTAGTTTTCCCAACACCATTTGTTGAAGAGACTGTCTTTTCCTCCTTGTATATTCTGGCCTCTTTTATCATGGATTACTTGGCCATATAATCTTGGGTTTATTTTTGGTCTCTTCATTCTGTTCCATTGATCTATGTGTCTGGTTTTGTGTCAGTACCATACTGTTTTCATTACTACAGCTTCGTTGTGTATGTTGAAATCTGAAATTGTTGAAATCTGTGATACCTCCAGTTTCCTCCCCCACTCCTTATCTACTTCCTTCTCCCACTCCTCCTCCCCTTCCTCCTCTTCCACCTCCTCCTCCCCCTCTACCTCCTCCTCCTCCCTCTTCTTCTTCTTCTTTTTTTTAACAAGATTGGTTATTCAGGGTCTTTTGTGGTTCAATATAAATTTTAGCATTTGTTCTAATTCTGTATAAAATGCTATTGGCATTTTGATAGGGAGTCCATTAAATATGTAGATTTCTTTGAATAAGTATGGATATTTTAGCAATATTTGCCCTCCCAGTCATGAATATCTTTTCATTTCTTTGTGGTGGTGTCAATTTCTTTCATTAATGTTTTAAGATTTTGGAAAAATCTTTCATCTTCCTAGGTATTATAATTTCATTATTTTTGGTGCATGTATGAGTAAGATTTTTTTCCTTAATTCTTCTTTCGGAGATTTCATTACTCAGGAATAGAAATGCAACAAATTTCTGTATATTAATTTTGTATCCTATGACTTCATGAATTTATTTATCAGTTCTAGTGGTTTTTTGGTGGCATCTTTAGGGTTTTCTGTATACATTATCATGTCATTTGCAAATAGTGAAAGTTTTACTTCTCCCATACCAATTTGCATGCCTTTTATTTCATTTTTTTCATCTGGTTGTTGTGGTTAGGACTTACAGTACTGTGTTGAATAAAAGTTGTGAGTGAAATCCTTATCTTCATCCTGATCTTAGAAGAAAGACTCAGTTTCTCATCATTGAGTATGATGTTAGTTGTGGGCTTTTCATATATGGCCTTTATTATGTTAATGTATAACTCATGTAAAGATAATTTGTTGAGAATTTTTATTATGAATAGATGTTATACTTTGTCAAATGCTTTTTCTACACCTATTGAAATTATCATATGATTTTTATTCTTTCTCTTGTTTATGTGATTTATCACATTGATTGAGTTGCAAATATTGAACCACATTTGTATCCCAGGAATAAATACCACTTGACCCAGGAATAAATACCACTTGATTTTTTATATGTTTTGTTTGCTTATATTTCATTGAGGAGGTTTGTATCTACCATAATCAGATATTAGCCTATAATTCTCCTCCTCCTTCTTTTTTTTAGTGTCTTTATCTGGTTTGGGATTAGGGTATTGCTGGTCTCATAGAATGAATTTGGAAGAATTTCCTTCCTCTTCTATTTTTTTAGAATAGTTTGAGAAAAATAGGTATTAACTTTTCATTGAATGTTTTGTAGTTTTCACATGTGAAGATATTTGGTCCTGGACTTTTATTTGTTGGGAGTTTTTTGATTATTGATTCAATTTTATTGCTACTACTTGGTTTGTTCAAATTTTCTATTTCTTCTTGATTCAATTTTGGGAAGTTAAATATTTCTAGGGATTTACATCTTTCTTCTAGGTTGTCCAGTTTGTTGGCATATGCCTTTTCATAATATTTTCTTATACTTCTGCGATGTCAGTTGTCATCTCTCCTCTCTGTTTCTAATTTTATTTACTTGAGTTCTCTCTGTCTTTTTATGAGTTTGGCTGTTTATCAATTTTTTTTCTTTTCAAAGAACCAGCTTCTGATGTCATTGATCTGTTAATTGATTCTTTTTAGTTTCTATATCATTATTTTTTTTTAAAGATTTTTATTTATTTATTTGACAGAGACAGAGAGAGAAATCACAAGCAGCCAGAGAGGCAGGCTGAGAGGAGGAAGCAGAATCCCCGCTGAGATCATGATCTGAGCCAAAGGCAGAGGCTTTAACCCACTGAGCCACCCAGGCGCCCCTTTATATCATTATTTTCGCCCTAATATTTATTTCCTTCCTTCTACTGGTATTGGAGTTTTGTTAGTCCTCCTTTTTCTAGCTACTTTAATAGTAAGGTTAAGTAGTTTATTTGAGATTTTTCTTGCTTCTTGAGGTAGGCTTGTATTGGTATATTTTTTCTTTTCTTTTTTTTTTTTTTAAGGTTTTATTTATTTATTTGACAGAGAGAGAGATCACAAGTAGACAGAGTCAGACAGAGAGAGAGGGGGAAGCAGGCTCCCCACGGAGCAGAGAGCCCGACGCGGGGCTCGATCCCAGGACCCTTAGATCATGACCCGAGCCGAAGGCAGAGGCTTAACCCACTGAGCCACCCAGGCATCCCTATTTTTTCTTTTTAAAACAGCTTTTGCTGCATCCCTACGATTTTGGACTGTTTTGTTTTCATTTTCATTTGTCTCCATGTATTTTTTTTTTTTAATATCTTGTTTGATTTCCTGGTTGGCCTATTCATTGTTTAGTAGCACGTTGTTGAACTTCTATGTATTTGTGGTCATGCCAGATATTTTCTTGTGGTTAATTTCTAGTTTCATAACTAGAAATCTTGTGGTTGGAAAAGTACTATGATGTGATTTCAACTTTTAGAATTTGTTGACTTTTTTTAAGATTTATTTTTATTTATTTATTTTATTTATTTGACAGACAGAGAGAGAGGAGGGGGGGAGAGAACAAGCAGGTGGAATGGCAGGGAGAGGGAGAAACAGGCTCCCTGCTGAAGAACGAGCCTGACATGGGGCTTGATTCCAGATTCTGGGATCATGACCTGAACCGAAGACAACTGCTTAACCAATTGAGCCACCCAGGTGCCCATTTGTTGACAATTTTTAACAGCTAACATGTTATCTATTCTGGAGACATTCCATGTGCACTTGAAAATGATGCGTATTCCATTGTTTTAGGATGGAATGTTCTGAATGTATTTGTTAGATCCACCTGATGCAATGTGTCATTCAAAGCCTCTTACCTTTTTAATATTCTGTTTTTACGATTTATCCTTCAGTATAAGTGGGGTGTTCATTTGCTCTACTATTACTGTATTAATATTAATTTCTTAATTATTTTAATAGTTGCTTTATGTATTTGGGTGCTCCCGTATTGGATGCATAAATACTTGGAATGTCTGTCTTCCTGGATTGTTCCTTTTATGCTTATGTAGCATTCCTTTCTGTCTCTTGTGACAGTCTTTGTTTCAAAGTCTATTTTGTCAAAAAAATAGTCTATCTTGTCTGATACAAGTATTGTTACCCCAGTTCTTTTTACCTCCATTTGTATGATAAATGTTTATTCATCCCTTCACTATCAACCTGCATGTTTCTTTATATCTGAAATTAGCTCTTGTAGGTAGCATATCGCTCTTGTAGGTAGCATATAGCTTTTCTATTCATTAAGTCACCCCATATCTTTTTTTTAAAGATTTTTATTAATTTGACAGAGAGAGACAGCAAGAGAGGGAACACAAGCAAGGGGAGTGGGAGAGGGAGAAGCAGGCTTCCTGCTGAGCAGAGAGCTGGCTGTGTGGCTCCATCCCAGGACCTTGAGATCATGACCTGAGGCAAAGGCAGACACTTAATGACTGAGCCGCCTTGTGCCCCACCCCATATCTTTTGATTGGAACATTTAGTCCATTACATTTAAAGTAATTATTGATAGGCATGTACTTATTGTCATTTTCTTATCTGTTTAATCATTACTTTGTTACCTCTTCTTTATTCCTTTCTTCTTTTGATCTTTTCCCTTTTGGTTTGATGGCTATCTTTAGTAATATGCTTGGAATTCTGTCTCTTTATTTTTGCACATCTATTGCAGGTTTTTGATTTTTGGTTAGCCTTAGGTTTATATATAACATCTTATGTATATAAAAATCTATATTAGGTCAATGTTCATTTAAGTGAGTTCATTCTGAAAGCACTAAATTTATACCCCTCCCATTTTATACATATGTTATACTTTACATTCTATTTTGTGAATCCCTTGACTGACTTTTACAGGTAAAATTGACTTCCTATTTTTGTGCTTTAAGATCCATAATGGTTTTATAAGGAATTAACCTATTACTTTTATTATGTTTGTGTGTACCTGTGAAGTTTTTTCCTTTGCTAATATTATTAGTCTTTATTGTAGCCTTTTCTTTCCACTCAAATAATTCCCTTTCACATTTCTCGTAAGGCTGGTTTAGTAGTGATGAGTTCCTTTTACTTTTGTTCATCTGGAAAACTATCTTTTTGTATTCTGAATGATACCTTTGGTGGATGGAATATTCTTGATTGTATATATAGTACTGTAGCACATTGAGTATATCATGCCACTCTCTTCCCTGCAAAATTTCTGCTAAAACTCAGTTGATAGCTTTTTGATGTTTCTCTTGTATGTATCTGTTTTCTTTCCTCTTGCTGCTTTAAAAATTCTCTTTGTCACTACTAGGGCCATATTAATTATTATATGTTTTGGTATGGGCCTCCTTGTGTTCATTTTGTAGGGATATCTTTTTGCCTTCTGGATCTGGATTTCTGGATTTTTTTCCCTCCCAGATTAAGGAGGTTTTTATCTATTATTTCTTCAAATAATTTTTCTGCCCCCTTTTCTCTATCTCCTCCTTCTGGAATCCTGTAATGTGAATGTAACTGTGCTTGATGATGTCACTACACTCTCTTACCCTATTTTCATTTTTTAAATTATTCCTTTTTCTTGTTTTCTATTTAGCTTGGTTGCTTTCCATTACTCTGTCATCCAGAATGGTGATCTGTTCTGTTTTCTCTAATTTACCAGTTATTCCCTTTACTGTATTTTAATTTCAGTTATTGAGTTCTTCATTTATATATATATATATATGTGTGTGTGTGTATATATATATATATATGGTAATTAAATTATGTGAGTTTTTTTAAAAACATATTTTGGATATGAACACCTTATTAGAAATATCACTGGGTGTATTGCCTATGGTTTAAGTTTCCCTTGGTTTCACTTGCCAAAGGAGGCATAGCTAAAAAAAAAAAAAAAAAAAAAAAAAAAAATTTCTATGGCTTATGTCAAAGAAATCACTGCCTAACTTTTCTTATAGGGGCTTTATGGTTTCATATCTCACATTTATGTCTCTAGTCCATTTTGATTTTATTTTTGTGTCTGGTATAAGAAAGTGGTAGCAGTCAGTTTCCCCAGCACCATTTGTTGAAGAGACTGTCTTTTTCTCATTGTATATTCATGCCCCATTTGTCATACATTAATTGACCATATAAGCATGGGTCTATTTCTTGCCTCTCTATTCTATTCCATTGATATATGTGTCTATTTAAGTGCCAGTATCATCTGTCGATTAGTACAGCTTTACGTTCTATCTTGAAATCTGGAATTGTGATACCTACAGCTTTGTACTATCTCAATACAGTTTTGCTTTTCTGGGTCTTTTGTTGTTTCATACAAATTTTAGGTTTAAAGATTATTTATTTATTTGACAGACAGAGATCACAAATAGGCAGAGACACAGGCGGGGGGAGGGGGGGTGGGGAAAGCAGGCTGCCTCCTGAGCAGAGAGCCTGATGTGGAGCTCGATCCCAGGACCCCGAGATCATGACCTGAGCTGAAGGCACCCAGGTACCCCCAAATTTTAGGTTTAATAATTCGAGTTCTATAAAAAATGCTTTCAGTATTTTGATAGGGATTGTATTAAATTTTTAGATTGCTTTGGATATTATAGTTTGCTAACTTTTTTTGAGTATTTTGCATCTATGTTTATTAGGAATGTTGGCCAGTAGTTTTTTTTTTTTTTCTCTTGTGATGTCCTTGTTTGTTTATGGTATCAAGGTAATGCTGGTCTCTTAAAACAGTACTTGATGTCTTGATGTGGGTTTCTTCTTCTTCTTCTTTTTTTTTTTTTTTTTGAAGAGTTTGAGAAAGATTGGTATTAATTTTTTAAGTGGTTGATAGAATTCACTGTTGAATCTGTCTGGTCCTGGACTTTTGTTTTCAGGGAGATTTTTGTATATTGATTTATCTCCTTTCTAGTAATTCATGTATTGCTATTTTTTTATTTATAATTCAGTCTTTATAGGTTGTATTTTCTTCCTAAGTTTTTTATTCTGGTTTTCAAATTTGTATATATTTGTTCATAGTAGTGTCTTACAATTCTTTATGTACATGTGGTATGAGTTGTAATGTCTCTTTCATATCTGATTTGAGTTCTTTCTCTATTCTTTATGTCTGAAAATTGAAGTTTTCTTTTTAAAATATTTTTAAAAAGACATTTGAATTTTGTTTTGGCAGCCCCTTAATTTTTTAGGACTCAACTTCATCTTTTTAAAGTTTGAGTTTGTTTTGTTTGTTAATTTGGGTTCATATTAACTATTGTTCAGGCTCTAATTTAGCCTTGTTACATTACTAAGGTGTAGCCCTTTTAGAACTTTATGCAATGTCCTGTATAATAAGCCTTCTTCTTCTATCTAATGGGGACAAAAGTACTATTAGAGGTATCTAAAGTCTTGGAATTTTTTAGTCTATTTCTCCACGCATAGAAAACATTAAGCTAGGTATGCACATTCATCACTCATCCAAAGACTAGACGTGACTCTGGTGCTGATTTTGTGCTCTGCTGTGAATTCTGGACATCTTAGCCTCTCTGAACTCCCGTATCTTATTCTCTATTCAGTGAGACTCCAGTCTTTGCATTTCTACTCTTAACAGTACAGCCTGAATTGACTCTGGGAAAATACCTGGGGGAATCAGAGGCCTCACTTTAATTCCCTTTGATGAAATACTGCTCAGCAACAAAAAGAACAAACTACTGATTCATGCAATAATTTGTAAGAATCTCAAGGGCATTATGCTAATTAAAGAAAAGTCAATCTGAAAGTGTCACATACTATAAGATTCTATTTACATAACATTATTGAAATAGAATTATAGGGGCACCTGAGTGGCTCAGTTGGTTGTCTGACTCTTGGTTTTGGTTCACGTAATGATCTCATGGTAGTGGGATCCAACCCATGTCAGGCTCCATGCTCAAGGTAAAGTCTGCTTAAGATTCTTTCCCTCTCCCACTCCCTTACCCTCTGCCTTCCCTTCCACTTGTATGTGCTCACTCTCTAAAATAAATAAATAAAATTAGAAAGTTGTAAGAAAGATTGATGGTTTATAGAGGTTATGAATGGTGGTGGGGGAAATTGGATGGGTATAATAATAGAGTAGCATGAAGGATGTCTTTTTGATAATGAAATAGGTATGTATCTGGACTGTGATTATCATTATCATTATCTGTATATACATGCAAAGATGTGATAAAATGGCATGAAACCATATATCTACATTTTGCCAGTGTCATTTTCTGGTTTTCATACTGCACTATAGGTATGCAATATCTATTCATTGGGGGAAATTAGATAAAATTAGATAAAAAGTATATGTGATCTCCCTACTATTTTTGCTACTCTCTGAATCTGTAATTACTTAAAAATTAAAAGAAAAAAAAATCTTTTCCACAAAGAAAACTGCAGCAACAGATTGCTTCATTGGTAAATCCTGCCAAACATAAAAAGAACAAATAATAATATAATGACAATCCTTCTTAGAAAAATAGAGGAGGAGAGGAAGTTTATGACTATTTTATGATGAAATTATAAGCTTAGTACCCAAGTTATTAGATTAAAAAAGAATGATAATGGCAGACAAATAACTTTCATTATATCTATATCTATATTTATGCAATAAGAAAATCAATTTCATATATGATATATATGAAATTATATATATATATTATGTTTTATATATATATCTATAGATACATAGATATATAGTTATTCATATACATACATATATATATATATATATATATATATATATCCATGATCATGTGTGATTAATCACAAGGATGAGTGGCTAGTCTAACATCCTAAAATCAAACAATATAATTTATTTAACTAAAATGATGAAGAGAAAATCTGTATTGCTACCTCAATAGACAAAGAAGCAAATATTTGACAAAATTTAACACCCACTATTGATAAAAATATTCTAAAAAAAAGAAAATAATTTTTATAATCTGACAAATGATACTAAAATCCCACAGCTAACAGTATACTTAATTCTGATCTATTGATTGCTTTCCCACAAGACTGGGACTAAAGCAAGGATGTCTGCTTTCACATTTTCTGTTAAATACCATACTTCAGGTCCTAGTCAGTGCAATAGTGCAATAAAGCAAGAAAAAGACACATAATAAAATAAATGGAATACATTTTGAAAAGGTAACCTGTAACACCATTTTTATTAACAGGAACATGATTTATATCTATAAGGATGCATAAAGATTTTTTAAAATGTGATTTATAAATGAACATAATGATTTAAAATATATATTCAATATAAATATCAAATTTATATTCTTATATTAGTAATAAAAATGGAGAATACAATTGCAATACAATATTTTAATAATTACATATAAAGCATGTGGGAATAAACTTAACCATAGATATACAAGATGCCTACATTAAAATATAGGAAATACTGTAAATAGAAATTAAAGACCCAAATAAATAGGGAGAAACACCATGTTCATAGTTTGGGATAGTCAATAATGTTTATAGTATTATCTCTAAAAGGATATAGATTTAAAATAATTATCAAAATTAAAATACCAGCAAGAGAATTTCAGGGAAGATGGCAGAGTAGGAGGACTCTAAACTCACCTTCTACTATGGATACAACTAGATAACACCCCCATCTGTGTAAATAACTGAGAAAATTACTCAAAGACTGGCAGAACAGGCTCTCCACAGCTAAATGTGGAGAAGAGGCCACATTATAGAGGATAAGAAAGATGGAGATGTAGTCTGAAGCTAAACAGACCTCTGGATTATGCACTGGAGGGAAGGACTATGAAAGTATGAAGGAGAACAGACCCTCATGCCAGGCATCCCAGGCATAGGAAATCCACACAGAAAAGTTGAATCCCTGTAACATTTGGGTTTGGAAACCAGATGGACCCCAAAATCAATGGGACTTAACACCTGGAATTAAAAAAAAAAAAAAAAATGGTGGGCTCAGCTCTGGAAGAGCCGGGAGGGTGGAGTTCTTGCCTTTAAAGAGACAGCACAACAAGCAGCTTCACTGAGATGCAGCATAGAAATACGAGTTTGAAAAACCCATAGTGTATACTGTAAGGAGAGTTTACTAATCTCAGAGCTTGTGCTATAGGGGCAGGGATCCTTGGGAGACTCTCCAAGAGCAAAAGAGCTGGTGGGCACTATTTCCCTTTGCCCCCCAGCCTAGATTCAGGGACACCTGCAGGAACCAGCATGGTGCCAATATTCCTTACCTAATTTTAAATGTGTTTTTTTTTAAGATTTTATTTATTTATTTGACAGAGACAGAGATCACAAGTAGGCAGAGAGGTAGGCAGAGAGAAGAAGGGAAGCAGGCTCCCTGCTGAGCAGAGAGCCTGATGTGGGGCTTGATCCCAGGACCCTGGGATCATGACCTGAGCCGAAGGCAGAGGCTTTAACCCACTGAACCACCCAGGCGCCCCATATTCCTTACCTAATTTTAGACAGCACACTCTACCCCTGCATTTTCCTGAAGATCCACCCCCTCCAGCCAGGCCTCTACTCCATTTTCCCTCCCAAAGCAGACCCATACAATTCTTGCTAACACCATGCCTCTGTTCCTATGTTCTCCTACAGCCCTACCCCCTCCAATATGCCCTGAGTTGGAGCCCATGCAAAGTGGTATCATGAGCCAGGGAGTGTGCAAGCAGCACAGGGGCCACCATCACTCCAAAGTGACTCCAGCTCAGAGGAGAGGGAATGATAACCAGACATACCAGTCTGACTATGGCCTCAGCAGTGGGTTGGGGACAGATATCTGGTCTGACTGCAGGCTTCCCAAACAAAAGATTTCAGGGAACAGAAGGAGATGAGAGAGAAGGGAACAGAAAATTTATTTGAAGAAATAATAGCTAAAAGTGTCCCAAGTCTAGAAAAGTAAATCTAGATCTAGAAATCTAGATCCAGGCGGCCCAGAGAGCTGCCAACAAAATCAATCCAAGGAGCCTCACACCAAAATAAATAGTAATTAAATGACAAAAGGTAACAATAAAGAAATAATTAAACATAATACTTAACAATAAAGAAATAATTTATTTTATTTTTTTAAGGATTTATTTATTTGAGGGGGGAAGAGACAGAGGGAAAAGAAGAGAGAGTCTTAAGCAGACTTTGTGCTACTTGTGAAGCCCCATGGAGGGCTTGATCCCAGGATCCTGAAATCATGACCTGAGCTAAAACCAAGAGTCAGATGCTTAACTGACTGTGCTACCCAGGCACTCTAAAGATAGAATTTTAAAAGCAACAAGAGAAAACACTTATATAAAATGGAAACCCCATAAGGTTATTGGCTGATTTTTCAGCAGAAACTTTGCAGGTCAGAAAAGAATGGCATGGTATAGTCAAAGTGATGAAAGAAAAAAAAAAAATCATGAATACCTTATCCAACAAAGTTATCATTCAAATAGAAGGAAAGGTAGTTTGTTAGATAAATACAAGCTAAAAGTATTCATGACCACTAAATAAGCTCTACAAAAAGTATTGAAAGGGACTCTGAATGGAGACAAAAGATGATAAGCAAGAGTAGAAAAGAAGGAAGCACAAAAGCAGTACAATTAAGTATATCTAAAGAAACCAGTCAAGGGATTCATAAAAAAAAAAAAAAAAAAGTACGACATCAAAAACCTAAACATAGTGGGGAGAGGAATAAAGAATGGGTTCAAACTTAAGTGACCATCAATTTAATATGGACTATTGTATAAAGAGATATAACATACAAACCTAATGCTAACCATAAATCAATAACCAGTGATAGATATACAAAAGTAAAGAGCAAGGAATCCAAGAATATTACTAAGAAAGTCAGTAAACTGTGAGAAAAGAGAACAAGAGAAGAAAGGAACAAACTATTACCAAAAAAAACCCATAAAAAAGTAAAATGGTAAAAGGACATACCTACCAATAACTACTTTGAATGTAAATACACTAAACACACCAATCAAGACATCAGGTGATGGAATGGATAAAAAAAGCAAGACCCAACTATATGTTGTCTACAGGGGGCTTGTTTCAGACCTAAAGAAACATGCAGGTTGAAAGTGAAGAGGTGGAAAAACATTTTTCATGCAAATGGAAGTGAAAAGAAAGCTGGGATAGCAGTACTTACATCAAACAAAATCAATTTTAAAACAAAGACAGTAATAAGAGATGAAGAAGGACACTATATAATCATAAAGGAGACAATCCAACAAGATATAACAATTGTAAATATTTATGCCCCCATTATGGGAACACCCAAATACATAATAAACATAAAGGGAGTAATCAATAGTAATATGATAATAGTAGGGGATTGGAACTTCCCACTTACATCAAGGGATAGATCATAAAAACAGAAAATTATAATGATAAGAGGCTTTGAATGACACATTGGACCAGATGGATCTAACAGATATATTCAGAACATTTCATCCTAAAACAATGGAATACATATTTTTTTATTATATTAGTCACTATACAGTACATCATTAGTTTTTGATGTAGTGTTCCATGACTCATTGTTTGCATATAATACCCAGTGCTCCATGCAATATGTGCCCTCCTCAATACCCATTATTAAGGGTACACTGGGCTCACCCATGCCCCACCACTCTCCCCTCCAAAACCCTTAGTTTGTTTCTCAGAGTTCATAGTCAGAGGTATTGGTCTGAAATTCTCCTTTTTGATGGGGGTCTTTGCCAGGTCTGGGGATTAAGGCAATTTTGGCCCCATAGAAAGAGTCTGGAAGTTTTCCTTCTGGTTCTATTTCTGAAGCATCTTCAAGAGAACAGGTATTATTTTTTCTTTAAATGTTTCGTAGAATTCCCCAGGGAATCCATCAGGACCTGGACTCTTGTTTTTTTCTAGATTTTTGATCACTGGTTCAATCTCATTGTTTATTGGTTTATTCAGGTTGTCAATTTCTTCCTGTTTCAGTCTTGGAAATTTATAGGTTTCCAGGAATGCATCTATTTCTTCTAGGTTGCTTAACTTATTTGCATATGGCTGTTGATAATAATTTCTGATCATTGTTTCTATTTCCTTGGTTTTAGTCATGATCTCTCCCCTTTCATTTATAATTGTATTAATTTGGTCCCTTTCTCTTTTTATTTTGGATAAGTCTGGCCAGTGTTTTATCAGATTATTGATTCTTTCAAGGAGCCAGCTTCTAGTTTTGTTGATGTGTTATATTGTATTTTTGGTTTCTAATTTATTGATCTCTGCTCTAATCTTAATGATGTCCCTTCTCATGTATGGGTTAGGTTTAAATTGTTGTTGATTCTCTAGTTCTTTAAGGTGTAAATATAGTTTATGTATTCAGGATTCTTGTATTTTTTTAAAAAAAATTATTTATTTATTTGACAGAGAAATAGAGAGCACAAGTAAGCAGAGTGGCAGGCAGAGGGAGAGAGAGAAGCAGGCTATCTGCTTAGCAGGGAGCTCGATGTGGGGCTCAATCTCAGGACCCTGGAATCATGATCTGAGCCAAAGGCAGCCACTTAACCAACTGAGCCACCCAGGCACCCCTGGGATTCTTCTATTTTTTTTTTTTTTTTGACTGAGGCTTGGATGGCTATGCATTTCCACCTTAGGATTGCCTTTGCAGTATCCCATAGGTTTTGGACTTCTGTGTTTTCATTCCCATGGTTTCCATGAATTGTTTATGTTCTTCTTTGATTTCCCGGTTGACCCAATCACAGTTGAGCAGGATGGTCTTTAGCTGGAATACACACTTTCAAGTATACACAGAATGTTCTGCAGAATAATAACATGTTAGGTCACAAAACGAGTCTCAGTAATTTCAAGGAAAATGAAAGTTATAGCATACATCTTTTCTGATCACAATGTAATGAAACCAAAGATCAATCACAAGAAAAAATCTGGCAAGACCACAAAGACATAGACATTCAATAGCATTCTACTAAACAATAAATGGATCAACCAATAAATCAAAGAAGAAATTAAAAAATGTGGAGACAAATGAAAATGAAAACATAACATTTAAAGAAGAGTTAATACCTATTCTTAAATAATTCCAAAAAGAAAAAAAAAATAGAAGGAAAGATTCAAAGTTCCTTCCATGAGACCAACATTACCCTGATATTCCAAACAGATAAACACACTAAAAACAAAAGAAAAGGAAATTATAGGCCAATATCTCTGATGAATATAGATGCAAAAATCCTTAAATAAATACTAGCAAACCAAAACCAACAACATTAAAAAAAAATCATTAACCATGATCAAGTCGGATTTATTCCTGGGTTGTAAGGGATGTAAAATATTTGCAATTCAATCATGATATATCACATCAATAAAATAAAGTATAAAAGCCATATAATCATTTCAATGGATACAGAAAAAAAAATTGACAAAGTACATCTAGTCATGAAAATAATCCTCAGCAAAGTAGGTTTAGAGGAAACATAATTAATCATAATAAAGACCATGTATGAAAAACCCACAGCTAATATTACACTCAATGAGGAAAAACAGAGACCTTTTTCTAGATCAGGATGAAGACAAGGATGTCTAGTCACACCATTTATATTTATGAGTAAGTGTTAACCACTGTAATCAGGCAAGAAAATTAAATTAATCACCTCCAAATTTGTAAGGAAGGAGTTAAACTTTCATTATTTGCAGATGACAAGTTATGTATATTGAAATCCCAGAAAACTCCACCCCAGAATTACTGATAAGTGAGTTTAATAATGTCACAGGATACAAATCAAGGTACAAAAATCCATCACATTTCTATACACTGACAGTGAAGCAGCAGAAAGAGAAATTAAGAAAACAATCTCATATACAATTGCATCAAAAATAATAAAATAATTAGGAATAAACAACTGACAAGGTGAAAAATCTGTACTCTGAAAAGTATAAAAAATTGTTGAAAGAAATTGAAGACACAAACATATTGAAAGATATGCCATGCTTATGGGTTGGAAGAACAAATATTGTTAAAATGTCTACTACCGAAATCATCTATAGATTTATTGCACTTGGTATGAAACACCAGACATTTTCATAGAACTGGAACAAGTAACCTGGAAATGTGTATGGAACCAATAGAAGACTCCTAATAACAAAAGTAATCTTGAAAAAGAACAAAACTGGAGATATCACAATCCTATATATCAAGATATACTACAAAACTATAGTAATCAAAACAGTATGGTACTGAAACAAAAATGGACACATAGGTCAATGAAACATAATAGAAAACCCAGACATAAACCCACAATTATATGGTTAATTAATCTTTAACAAAGCAGGAAAGAATATCCAATGGGAACAAGATCATCTCTTCAACAAATGATGTTGGGAAAACTAGAAAGCTATATGCAAAAGAATGAAACAGGACCACTTCCTTATACCATACACAAAAATAAACTCAAAATGGACTAAAGACTTAAATGGGAGACATGAAACCATCTAGAACAGAGCACAGGCAGTAATTTCTCAAACATTGGGTATAGCAACATTTTTCTACATATATCCCAAGGCTTGGGGAAAAAAAGCAAAAAATAAATTATTGGTATAGGATCAAAATTAAAAGCTTCTGCACAGAAAATGATACAATAGACAAAACTAAAAGACAGCATACTGAATGAGAGAATAAATTTGCAATGACATATCCAGTAAAGGGTCAGTATCCAAAATATATAAAGAATCTATATAATTCAACATAAAAAACCCCAAATAATCCAATTTAAAAATGGTAGAAGACATCAGGAGACATTTTCCTGAAGAAGACATACAGGTGGACAATAGGAATATGAAAAGATGCTCAACATCACTCATCATCAGGAAAATGCAAATCAAAATGACAATAAGACATCATTTCACATGTACCATAATTCCCAACTCAAAGACACAAGAAACAACAAGTGTTGGTGAGGATTTGGAGAAGAAGGAACCCTCCTGCACCATTAGTGGGAATGTATACTGGTGCAGCCACTGTGGAAAACAGTATGGAGTTTCCTTAAAAAGTTAAAAATAGAATTACCTTATGATTTAGTAATTCCACTATTGGATATTTATCTAAAGAACATGAAAACACTAATTCAAAAAAAGATATATGCCTCCTTATGTTTATTGCAGCATTATTTACAATAACCAAATTACAGAAGCAGCCCAAATATCTATCAACTGATGAATGAATAAAGAAGCAGCTATATATATGAGACAAGATGGCGGGGAAGTAGGAGGAGGCGCCTTTTCAACCTGCACCCTAAAGTGAGCTGATTACCTACCAAAGAACTCCGATCACCCATGAAATCAGCCTGAGATCAGAATTATACACGTCTGGATCTCTACGGGGGCCAGAAGACACCAGTGGGCAGGTAAAGTGGAGTGGGAACATCAGACTGATATCGGAAGATAAACAAAAGGGGGAGGGAGCCACCAGAGGCGACCTACTGAAAAATAATACCCCGATACGAGAGTGCCCGGCATCTGGGGACCAGCATTAACTTGGAGTCTTGTTGAAAGCACTCAAAAGAGCAAAGACTCGCGCGGGGAAATTGTGGGAATCGGGGCGGATAGGGATAGGGGCTTAAGTCCCCAGACCCAGGGCAGCATCCCCTGGCGCTGAGCCGGAGAGTGCGGCGGAGAAACCTGGTCTTTGTCCCGGAGCCGCCAGTGCACCCGAGAACGGGTGGAGTCCGGCTCCCGTGAGGGACTGGGAGCCACACCAGACGGCAGAACGCGCACCTTACTGGAGATGCGCGCATGCCTCAACCTCCCCTGAGAGAGGTGCACGCCCAGCCTGGTGTTCTGGGACCCACGCGGCGATAGACCCACGCGGCGATAGAGCCGATAGAGCTGGAGGCGCCGCGCCCCAAACCATCCCCTGGGAGAGGTGCGCGCAAGACCTGAGCTCTTAGCCCCAGCCAGCGGGAAAATCTCAGTGTGCAATTGCTGCTTGGAACCTCTCTGGCGGTCTGGAGCTGCCCAGACAGCCACAGCTGCCTTGGTTTTGCGTACAAGCAGGAGATCCTGCGTCTCCAGGGACCGTGACTCAGAACCTGCTCTGCCAGCGGCCCAGCGGCTGCAGCACCTGCAGGGGAGCAGACTGAGGCTTCTCTCTGAGAGGGAGGTTGGGGTGCAGTTTTCTTTCCTCTAAACCTCCAAAAACCATCAAAAGCTGTCAAGGCGAGAGAAAAGAAGTGAACAAACATAAAAACCTCCAGAGAACAAAAACCTGAAAAAAAACGTTTTTCTCAGAGCCCACCCCCTTGAGGGGGTCGGGAGGACTTAACTCAGGGAACATCATTGACTGAAAACCCACGTGGCAGCCCCCTCCCCCAGAAAACAAATCAGGAAAAAAAAAAAAAAAGACTACAAGAGAACAACCACCACTACTTCATAGATACAACTTTTATTTTTAATTCTTTCCCACTATTCTGGTTCATTTTTTTTCTTTTTTTATATAGATAATTTTTTAACCTATTTACCATCACAGTGAGATGTCCAGTACATCAAATTCCATGATAAACTTCTAACCTGAATTTTTTGATACATACACATGTGTTTTTCTTTTGCTTTTCTATTTTCTTAATTTTTAAAAAAATTTTTAATTTAGTTTAGTCCAGTTTATTCCTTTTTTATTTTTATTTTCTAATATTCATATAGAGTTAAACTTCAAGGTAACCCCCTTTCTCCAAGCAATGCTACCCCTATAGGTGAACCAATTTTTAATCCCCCTTTTTCTTAGGAAAGTTGAGTCCTTTAACAAAGATATCAAGATACATCCAGGAAGAATCAAAATAACCTTCCTCGCCCACACCGAGAATCTATAACCATGCTCCCATCTTTTTCTTCTGCCAGTGTCTCTGTGTATTTATGTTTGTCCGGATAGTATATAAATCTTATACTTGGGGTTCTTCTTGATGAGGCTCCTCCTTTTTTTTGCTTATATATATATATATATTCTCTCGTCATATACTTTTATCAGTCTTTTTGTTTGTCTGTTTTTGTTTGTATACGTCATAAACCTTACCCTGGGGCCCATTTGGGCTGAACCTTCACTTTTATCTTCCCTTTTTTTCCTGTCTCTCTCTCTCCCTCTTTTTTCTTTTTCTTTTCTTTTTTCTCTCATTTGGGTGGGGAATCCTGAGTGCTCAGAAGCGTTCCAGGGTGCACCTTGACTGCACCACGGTCAATACATCCAGCTACATCTGTCCAGTCATCTCTCACCAAAATGACTAGGAGGAGGAATCCCCAACAGAAGAAAAATACAGAGGATGGGCCTTCTGCAACAGAGCTAACGGCTATCAACATAGACAATATGTCAGAAAGAGAATTCAGGCTAACAATTATCCAGGCAATAGCTAGGTTGGAGAAAGCCATGGATGACCAAACAGAATTGATTAGGGCAGAATTGAAAGCGACCAGAGAGGAGGTTCATAATGTTAGGGCAGAGCTGAAGGCCACCAGGGATGAGGTTCACAATGCTCTCAATGAGTTCCAATCTAATCTAAATTCTCTAAAAGCTAGGGTAACTGAGACAGAAGATAGAATTAGTGATCTGGAGGACAAATAAATAGAGAGAAAGGATCAGGAGGAAGCCTGGAACAAACAGCTTAGAAGCCACGAAAACAGAATCAGGGAAATAAATGATGCCATGAAACGTTCCAATGTCAGAATTATTGGAATCCCTGAAGGGGAGGAGAAAGAAAGAAGTCTAGAAGATATAGTGGAACAAGTTTTTCATGAAAATTTTCCCAATCTTGCGAATGGAACAAGTGTTCATGTACTAGAAGTAGAAAGGTCCCCCCCCAAGATTATAAATTCAAAAAAAACATCCAGGCACCTCATAGTAAAATTGAGGAATCATAATTGTAGATACAATCTCTTGAAAGCCGCTAGGACAAAGAAGCTCCTTACATACAGAGGAAAGCCCATCAGAATAACGTCAGACCTGTCCACAGAGACCTGGCAAGCCAGAAAGGGCTGGCAAGATATATTCAGGGCACTAAGTGAGAAGAACATGCAGCCAAGAATACTTTATCCAGCAAGACTGACATTCAAAATGGATGGAGAGATAAAGAGTTTCCAAGACCGGCAAGGCTTGAAAGACTATGCAACCACCAAGCTGACACTGCAGGAAATATTAAGGGGGGTTCTATAAAAGAGGAAAAATCCTAAGAATAGCATTGAACAGAAATATAGAGACAATCGACAGAAAGAAAGACTTCAAAGATAACACAATGTCAATAAAAACGTATCTCTCAATAATCACTCTCAATGTGAATGGCCTAAATGCGCCCATAAAACGACACAGGGTTGCAGATTGGATAAAACGACAGGACCCATCCATATGTTGTCTACAAGAGACCCATTTTGAACCTAAAGATACACCCAGACTGAAAGTGAAGGGATGGAGAAGCATCTTTCACGCCAATGGGCCTCAAAAGAAGGCCGGGGTAGCGATTCTCATATCAGATAAATTAGATTTTAAACTAAAGACGGTAGTCAGGGATACAGAAGGACACTACATCATTCTTAAAGGGACTATCCACCAAGATAATCTAACAATTGTAAATATCTATGCCCCCAATATGGGAGCAGCCAATTACATAAGAAAACTATTAATCAAGATAAAGAGTCATATTGATATGAATACATTAATAGTAGGAGATCTTAACACGCCTCTCTCAGAAATAGACAGATCATCGAAGCAGAAAATCAATAAAGAAATAAGAGCATTGAATGATACATTGGACCAGATGGACCTCATAGATATATACAGAACATTCCACCCTAAAACAACAGAATACTCATTCTTCTCAAGTGCACATGGAACCTTCTCCAGAATAGACCACATACTGGGTCACAAATCAGGGCTCAACCGATACCAAAAGACTGAGATTATTCCCTGCATATTCTCAGATCACAATGCTTTGAAACTGGAGCTCAATCACAAGGAAAAGTTCAGAAGGAACTCAAATACCTGGAAGCTAAAGACCACCTTGCTTAAGAATGCTTGGATCAACCAGGAGATCAAAGAAGAACTTAAACAATTTATGGAAACCAATGAGAACGAAGACACTTCACTCCAAAACCTATGGGATACAGCAAAGGCGGTCCTAAGGGGGAAATTCATAGCCATCCAAGCCTCCCTCAAAAAAATTGAAAAATCCAGAATACACCAGCTGTCTCTACACCTTAAAGAACTGGAGAATCAACAACAAATCAAACCAACTCCACACGTAAGAAGGGAAATAATCAAGATTAGAGCAGAGATCAACGAGGTAGAAACCAGAGATACAGTAGAACGTATCAACAAAACTAGAAGCTGGTTTTTTGAAAGAATCAATAAGATCGATAAACCATTGGCCACACTAATCCAAAAGAAAAGAGAGAAAGCCCAAATTAATAAAATTATGAATGAAAAGGGAGAGATCACAACTAACACCAAGGAAGTAGAAACAATCATCAGAAGCTATTATCAACAGTTATATGCCAATAAGCTAAGCAACCTAGATGAAATGGATGCATTCCTGGAAAACTATAAACTCCCAAAATTGAACCAGGAAGAAATTGACAACCTGAATAGACCGATATCTAGTAACGAGATTGAGGCAGTGATCAAAAACCTCCCAAAAAACAAGAGCCCAGGACCTGACGGATTCCCTGGGGAATTCTATCAAACTTTCAAAGAAGAAATAATACCTATTCTCCTGAAGCTGTTTCAAAAAATTGAAGCAGAAGGAAAACTTCCAGACTCTTTTTATGAAGCCAGCATTACCCTGATCCCCAAACCAGGCAAAGACCCTACCAAAAAGGAGAATTTCAGACCGATATCACTGATGAATATGGATGCTAAGATTCTCAACAAGATCCTAGCAAACAGGATCCAACAGCACATTAAAAAGATTATCCACCATGACCAGGTAGGATTCATCCCTGGGTTACAAGGATGGTTCAACATTCGCAAATCAATCAATGTGATAGAACAAATCAATAAGAGAAGAGAGAAGAACCACATGATCCTCTCCATTGACGCAGAAAAAGCTTTTGACAAAATCCAGCATCCGTTCCTGATTAAAACGCTTCAAAGTATAGGGATAGAGGGAACATTCCTGAACTTCATCAAATCTATCTATGAAAAACCCACAGCAAATATCATCCTCAATGGGAAAAAGCTTGCAGCCTTCCCATTGAGATCAGGAACACGACAAGGATGCCCACTCTCACCACTCTTGTTCAACATAGTATTAGAAGTCCTAGCAACAGCAATCAGACAACAAAGAGAAATAAAAGGTATCCAGATTGGCAAGGAAGAAGTCAAACTCTCTCTCTTCGCAGATGACATGATTCTTTATATGGAAAACCCGAAAGACTCCACCTCCAAACTACTAGAACTCATACAGCAATTCAGTAATGTAGCAGGATACAAAGTCAATGTCCAGAAATCAGTGGCTTTCTTATACACTAACAATGAAAATACAGAAAGGCAAATTAGAGAATCGATTCCATTTACTATAGCACCAAAAACCATAAGATACCTCGGAATAAACCTAACCAAAGAGGTTAAAGATCTGTACTCGAGGAACTACAGAACACTCCTAAAAGAAATTGAAGAAGACACAAAAAGATGGAAGACCATTCCATGCTCTTGGATGGGAAGAATAAACATCGTTAAAATGTCTATACTGCCCAGAGCAATCTATACTTTTAATGCCATTCCAATCAAAATTCCACCAGTATTTTTCAAAGAGCTGGAGCAAATAATTCTAAAATTTGTATGGAATCAGAAGAGACCCCGAATTGCTAAGGAAATGTTGAAAAACAAAAATAAAACTGGTGGCATCACGTTACCTGATTTCAAGCTTTACTACAAAGCTGTGATCACCAAGACAGCATGGTACTGAAATAAAAACAGACACATGGACCAGTGGAACAGAGTAGAGAGCCCAGATATGGACCCTCAACTCTATGGTCAAATAATCTTTGACAAAACAGGAAAAAATATCCAGTGGAAAAAAGACAGTCTCTTCAATAAATGGTGCTGGGAAAACTGGACAGCTATATATAGAAGAATGAAACTTGACCATTCTCTTACACCGTACACAAAGATAAACTCGAAATGGATAAAAGACCTCAACGTGAGACAGGAATCCATCAGAATCCTCGAGGAGAACATAGGGAGTAACCTCTTTGATATCAGCCACAGCAACTTCTTTCAAGATATGTCTCCAAAGGCAAAGGAAACAAAGGCAAAGATGAACTTCTGGGACTTCATCAAGATAAAAAGCTTCTGCACAGCAAAAGAAACAGTCATCAAAACAAAGAGGCAACCCACGGAATGGGAGAAGATATTTGCAAATGACAGTACAGATAAAAGGTTGATATCCAGGATCTATAAAGAACTCCTCAAACTCAACACACACAAAACAGATAATCATATTAAAAAATGGGCAGAAGATATGAACAGACACTTGTCCAAGGAAGACATACAAATGGCTACCAGACACATGAAAAAATGTTCATCATCACTAGCCATCAGGGAGATTCAAATCAAAACCACATTGAGATACCACCTTACACCAGTTAGAATGGCCAAAATTAGCAAGACAGGAAACAACGTGTGTTGGAGAGGATGCGGAGAAAGGGGAACCCTCTTACACTGTTGGTGGGAATGCAAACTGGTGCAGCCACTTTGGAGAACAGTGTGGAGATTCCTCAGGAAATTAAAAATAGATCTTCTTTATGACCCTGCAATTGCACTGCTGGGTATTTACCCCAAAGATACAGATGTAGTGAAAAGAAGGGCCATCTGTACCCCAATGTTTATAGCAGCAATGGCCACGGTCGCCAAACTGTGGAAAGAACCAAGATGCCCTTCAACGGATGAATGGATAAGGAAGATGTGGTCCATATACACTATGGAGTATTATGCCTCCATCAGAAAGGACGAATACCCAACTTTTGTAGCAACATGGACAGGACTGGAAGAGATTATGCTGAGTGAAATAAGTCAAACAGAGAAAGTCAAGTATCATATGGTTTCACTTATTGGTGGAGCATAACAAATAATATAGAGGACAAGGGTAGATGGAGAGGAGAAGGGAGTTGAGGGAAATTGGAAGGGGAGGTGAACCATGAGAGACTATGGACTCTGAAAAACAACCTGAGGGTTTTGAAGGGGCGGGGTGGGAGGGTGGGGGAACCAGGTGGTGGGTATTAGGGAGGGCACAGATTGCATGGAGCACTGGGTGTGATGAAAAAACAATGAATACTGTTACGCTGAAAATAAATAAAAAATTAAAAAAAAAAGAAGCAGCTATATAAGCAGTTATATAATGTATATATTATATATAACATATATATAATATATATAATGGAATATAATGAAATATTACTCAGTCATCAAAAGAATAAAATCTTGTCATGTGAAACAACATGGATGGATCTAGAGAGTATAATGCTAAGGGAAATAAATCAGTCAGAGAAAGATAAGTACCATATTATTTCACTCATGTGTGGAATTTAAGAAAAAAAACAAAGAAAAAAAAAAAAGAGAGACTCAACGCTAGAGAACAAACTGTTAGTTTCCAGAGGGGAGAGGCATGGGGGAGATGGGTGAAATAGATGAAGGAGATTAAGAGTATTTTTATCATGATCACTTAGTGATGTTTAGAATTTTTGAATCACTATATTATATACCAAAAATTTATATAACACTCTATGTTTACTCTATAGGATTTAAAATTTTAAAAAGTACCAGAAAGATTTTTTTAACAGAAATTGACAAGATAATTCTAAAATTTCTATGACAACACAAAGGATCTAGAATAGTAAAACTATTTTGAAAAAATAAAAACAAACTTGAATTATATATACTACTTGTTAAAACTTGCTATAAAATTGTAATAGCCAATTTAGGTATGATCTTGGAATAAGGATAGAAAAATAGATCAGCTGAACTATATTAAGTCCAGAAACAGAACACATATATAATAAGAAAATGATGAAAAAATAAAGTAGTACAGTTTTTTCATATTCTGAGATTATGTTAATAAACATGCCAGAACAATAAAATTAAGAGAATTTTATTCTTTATCTACATGAATTACTGATTACAGGTTTAGTTTTTCCAACAAGATAAAAACTTAAGCACAGGTGTTTAACCATGTCATTTTGAAAACCTACCTGAAAAGATTATTTAAAAATATAAAAATAGAATTCTTATAATTTCACTGTAAATGAATGAAATGATAAAGACTCTAAAGGCCAAATTTCTAGGTATTTCTGACAAATTGAGGTCAAATAGAATAAAATTTAAGCATAATAAAGTAGACAATTTCAGAAATTCTCTTCTTTTAAGAATGGTGGTGTCATGTTAGGTAAATAGAAGAACTACAGTTAGAGTCTCACTCAGTTATGAGTCCTCATTCATTTTAGGAAGTCAATAAAGTTACTGTAGGTGATAAAAACAGGTAGACAATGAAAACCTCTTTATTTGAACTGAATTTGCTGTGCAGAAATTGAGCTGAATTTCACTGTTCCAAGAAAGTTCCAAACTAATAATCTCAGTTCACCAAGATCATGTATAAGCACATGAAACAAAATATAAACCATACAATTCATAAAAGACAACAATTTTTGGGAATTGAAGTAAATCTTGAAGTTACAGAACAAAATGGCTCATGACCTGCCAGCCAAGATAGTCATGCCATAGACATTTGTTTTACAATGGTAAAGATAACATCTTATTAAATGACCAGACAGAAAAGCTAGACAATTTACTTATGAAGGTAAAAAAGACTAGATTTTAGTCTATATTACAGAATATCAGAAGATAATGAGTTAAGTTGTGATGTATTATTAATACATAAAAATTATCATTTTTATATCATTGCAAAGACAACAAGCTTCAGATATATGACAATCAATTCTGTGGTGCTAGTGGATGTTGTAGGTCATTACAGCATCATGAATAGGAAGTGTTTTGCTGGTTTCATCCAAGTCCTACAAGAGAAAAATTTAGTCTAAAATAGGTAATTTTAAGCAGAGATAAAAGAAGTATTATGGAAATTCCCACAAAAGTTGCTTTAGGGAGACAACTCAACTTGTAGGATTTCCACTAATAACTTCTTTTCTTTCTTCTGGCCTGCAAATTTTTCATTTGATGACTGGATCTTTAGAATCCGTCTTAGATTATATAGTGATCTTTAGAATTGAAGTCAGGCCTTTGGCTATAGAGCAGAAATATAATTACTCAGAAGAGTTTTCCTTGGACTACATCCTTCTAGTTTTCCTTTATGTAAGAGAGAATTAAATTAATTTTAGTTCAGTATACTTTTTTTAAAAAAACTATATATATAGACAAATCTGCTAACTGGTTAAACTGGATATAATAAATAAGGAAACCAACCTTTTTCCAGGTATTTGGTTACCAACTTCAAAGAAAGATTTTCACAGTTTATTTATGTAAATTACTATGCAAATTATTGCTTATTGGAAGATCAAAGAGGCCTGGATTTTCACTGATTACGGCACTGATGTTTAATTACTAGGGTGCTATACTCTGAAGCCCTGTCTCATAGAACGCTGATCCAAACATCTAATTCTTTACATGAATTTTTATGTGCTTTGTTTATTCTTGGTGGTAGTAATTTCTGGGTAATCAGAACATTTAAAATTAAATGTTAAAGTACCAGCCATAAACAGTGGAAGATGCTTCCAAAGAAATTTGTCCTGCAATTTAAAAGGTTTCCTTTCAACTATAAGGGAATGAGTCCTGTTAGCTAAGAGCAAACTATTTGATTTAGAGCAGTAGGATGAATATGCCCCTCAAATAGCAGTGTAACAGAATAGAAACACTGCTTTCTGCTTTTTGTAATCCATTTAAAGGTTGTTGTATTTTCCTGATTACAAGTTTCTTTCTTTCTTTCTTTCTTTCTTTCTTTCTTTCTTTCTTTCTTTCTTTCTTTCTTTCTTAACATATTCTGTATTATTTGCTTCAGGGGTACAGGTCTGTGAATCACTGGGCTTACACAATTCACAGCACTCACTGTAGCACATACTCTCCCCCATGTCCATCACCCAGCCACCCTATTCCTTCTCCCCTACCCCCCAGCAACCCTCAGTTTGTTTCCTGAGATTAAGAGTCTCTTACGGCATTATGCTAAGTGAAATACAAGTTTCTTAAAAAATAAAAATAAAAAAGATTGTGAGAGAGAGCATGAATGCAGAGAGGGGTAAGGGGAGAGGGACAAACAGACTCCCCGCTGAGCAGGGAACCTGATTCAATCCCAGGACTCTGAGATCAGGACCTGAGCCAAATTCAGATGCTCAACTGACTGAACTACCCAGGTGCCCCCTGATTATAAGTTTCTTACTGGGTAGTTGCTCATGACCAAAAGTTGCTGACCAATTAATTTTTCACTGAAGTCTTTTTCAAAATAATATGTTGTGCTAGAATCATTTGGGGGAAGCAATAATGATTTAAGGATCACCAAATAGTATTTTCAATATTGAAATATTGAAATACACTATTCTTTGTAAAAATGCTTAACTCAGAGGAATTCTGTTTGACGTAGTTGGGCAAAGATTGATTGAATGACAAAAACTGATTCTAGGTAATGGAGAATAAGTTAATGGATATTAAAGTTGATAATCTTCTCTATGCTTAACCCAAATTTAATGTAGAATTAAATATATGAAATCGGAATTGTATTCATGTAATTGATGAAAGATTTTAAAGTCATAGACACATTATACTTTAATGTGTTTTAAAAATACAACTGAAAGCCTTATTTTAGCTGGTGTAAGATCAAGATTGAAAGGAACGATGAAAATAAAGACTCACATGGCATTTATTTAAAACTATGGGGTTTCCATTCCTTAAATAAGAACCAGAAAATATTTTGAATTTATATATATATTTAGAAAACAAGTAACTTCTCCGTAAATGCCAAAATATATGATTTGTATATAGTTAGCATATATTTACTGTATCTTCTCACATTCCAGAAAGGGTATGAATATGCAATATACCAGAAACACACTGCTGCTAAAAAAATACACTTGTTTTAATTTCTTTGGATTATGTTTTCATAGAGATACTTCAAGGAACAAATAAAAACCAAAACTTACAGAAATATATCTCTAATGGATTTTTTTCTTTTTTTTTTTTGCCCAAAAGGGACAGAGCTTAAAATGACAACATTACCAAATTTTTAACAAAAATTTTTCAACATCTAAAATCGCTATTATAGTTACAATAAAAGTACTTTTCTCATATTTGCTACCTTCTAAAAGAGTAATGGAGCAGTAAGTCAAGTTATGATATAATACCAGTCATTTAATCTAAGCAATGCAAAAATATTGCTGAAATATTAAAAATAATAAAGGTTTATTGATGAGGGATTTTCTGATTGTTTTAGTCTTGTAGAATAGTACTCTATGAAAGTGATAGACCAACTCTATGACTCAGAGCAATAAGTGATGTGGGAAATATGGAAAAGTTAAGGAAAAGTAAGTTATGGTAATATGGGCTTTAAATAGTATTTTCTTATGGAAATTTGATCTTGCCTCTTTCTGTTTATCAGAGAATACCTAGTAAAAATATTCTGTTTTTAACATGTTTCAGCACATTAGCAGGAGTCTTCAGAAATACCCCAAGTACATTCCATTTTCTATTCTTATGAGAAGATAAAAGGATAATTATAATAGTATCTCAATAATGGGAATTCTGAAGGTCATCCACTCCAAGTTCCTTAGTATTTGGAATATGAAACATTGCCAGAGATTAAAACTGTGGAAGAATAAGTAACCAATTGTTGAGTTAAAACTAGATCCTAATCCTCTTAATTTTTCCCAATCCGATATTCATACTGGAACATTTCCTTTAGTTACTTCTACTTACTCTAAGATTTTCCCTTTCCCAGATTATTAGTTTTATATTATTTTAAATTGCTCATTCTTCCATTGCTAATATGATTAAAATATTTTTTAAAAGATTTTATTTATTTATTTGACAGAGATCATAAACAGGCAGAGAGGCAGGCAGAGAGAGAAGAGGAAGCAGGCTCCTCGCTGAGCAGAGAGCCGGATGCGGGGCTCAATCCCAGGACCCTGGGATCATGACCCAAGCCAAAGACAGAGGCTTTAACCCACTGAGCCACCCAGGTGCCCCTAAAATATGGTTTTACTTATAAATATTAATTTTATGTTAATATGTAAAATTAATTTAAATATTTTACTATGCTTGTCATTTCCCCAGCATAGGTTTACAAGTGTTTTCCATATTATTTTGGCAAAAAAATGAACAAAGAGACTTTCTTAATACTTAGATAAATTAATCTTTCTGTCTTAATAAATACTTGGATAAATAAATGGATAATTAATATATGGCAATATACCTATTACCATGAGCTTATATAAAATAGTTCCCCCAGTATTTTTTACAGCAGAGGTGGAGGGGCAGAGGGAAAGTGAGAGAGAGAGAGAGAAGCAGACTCCCCGCTGAGCATGGAGTCAGATGTGGGGCTCCATCTCAGGACCTTGAGATTGTGACCTAAGCTGAAATCAAGAGTTTGTTGCTTAACGGAGCCAAGCAGATACCCCTCTTAAAGCATAAATGCTTTTTAATTTTTCAACCCTGGTATCCTTAAAGCTGTCACTGGGGATACCATATATGTCAAGACCTCATGCAACCCTGACAGTAAATGAGACCATAGTTTTTATGTGAAGTAAACTAGGCCAAAGAGGTCCTTCCTTGTGATTTTGGCGATTAGGACTAAAGACGTTAATGAGACTAAAGACTCAATTTCTGCTGCTTGTTGCTAGGAAGGCCAAAACTCACGAGATGAGTTTTGACTGGAAAGAAATTTGAGCTTTATTTCAGAGACCACAACCTGGGAAGGAATTGGTCTCCTTTTGAAAAGTCAATTCAGAAGTTTCTGCCTGGTCCAGGGGTTTTAAGAAGGGTTTACAGAAGTTATTCAGCAAAGGGAGTGCAGAGGCCTGCGACGTCTCTTGATTTCATGAGATTTGACAGTGCCAGCTACAAATGTTAACTCAGTGCCTGGGGATTGTGTGAGGGGGGTCCAGTTTGTGTTTTGTGATGTGCAGGAGTACTTTGTTCTTTCTGCAAAGGAGAACAAGATCTATAATACACAAAGGGAGATTAATAAAATCATTAGTGTGATCTGAAAAAAGACAAATATTTTGCTAAAAATAAATAAATAAATAAATAAAAGGTGGTGTAATCAGACAGCCAAGTCATCTTCAAACAGACCCACTAGCCTCTGTGGCCTGGGAAAGGTCTGATCCTTCCCCTCAAGGCCAGTAGTCTGTCTGCTATGGATGTAGTTCAGCAAGTAAGGAGTGAATTAACTTGAAGCAAGTTAACCCTTAAGACTAGTTGGAGTGCTGTTACAAAGAGAACATTGATACTGTCAACAGTTGGTGAAGCCGCAAGATTTTGTTATGGCAAATTCAACAGCCATGTGTCTTAAACAGTAGAAATAATCAGTCTGCAGTGTCTAAATTCAGGGGAAAAAAGAGAAAAAAAAAACCAACTAAAAACACAAATACTCCAGCTCACCAAAAAAAACCTCCAAAACAAACAAACAAACAAACAACAAAAAAGTGATGAACAAGCTCTGGAAATTGTACTTCTAGACATTCCTGAGTACCAATTGTATCCCTGTCCTTCACACAGCTTCATTATTTAAACATCTTAGTGCCTCATAAGCCAAAATATTTTATCTTTTAGTTCCAATGAAGTCTATGTCACATGCTTCTGAGAGAAAGCATCTGAGTGATACAGGGTTTGGGGAGACATTGAAGTACCCCATTAGCTGGACTGAAAACTTAGCACTTCTTATTACAAAGGAGAAAAGTACTTGGTTAAATCAGTTATTGAGCACATGGCTTGAGCTCTAAGAAATTACTGGCTTTAGACTTCATGAGAAAATATCAACACGTTGGAGTAATTTTAGCCTTCAGCAAAGGGTTATAAGATAGAAACAATTACATTACCACTTGAAAAGTTATACAGAGCATTGGCACAAATATGTAGATTTTTCTCTGAAATCAAATTTACTGAGGTGTAACTTACATATTATAAATCTACCCATTTTAAGTGTGTATTTCAATGAGTTTTGAGGGATGGACATCTTTACTACGATAAAGATACAAAATATTTCCATTATACCCCCAAATTCTTTCCATTTCTTTTGTGGTTAAATTCACCCCCAGCCCTGAACAAATCTGATCTCTTTTGTGTCATTGTAAATTAATTTTTGCCTTTCCTAGAATTTTCTATAAGTAGAACAATGTGGTGTACTTTTTGAATCTAGCTTCTTTTGCACAGGGTAGTGTTTTTGAGATTCATCTAAGTTGTGGCTTATCACATTGGTCTATCCTTTTTGAAAAAAACCCACAAATTATTTATCCATTCACATGTTAATAGACTGTAGTGTTCTTTCTGAAGCTGCTGTAAAATATTCTTTTTCACTGAAGTATAGTTGACAAACAATATTATATTAGTATACAATATAGTGGTATACAATATTGTATAGGTATACAATATAGTGATTCAGTAACTCTAAGTTACGGGATTCTAATCACAAGCATAGCTACAATCTGTCACCATAAATTGCTATTATGATACCACTGACTATATTCCTTATGCTGTACATTTTGTCTCCATGACTTCCTTATTCCAAAACTGAAAGCTAGTAACTCCGACTCCCCTTCACTCCCTCTGCCTATCCCTTCATTTCCCTCCTGTCTGGTAAACACATTTTTCTCTATAGTTATGTGCCTGATTCTGCTAGTTTGTTTTGTTTCTTAGATTCCTTTTATAAGTGAAATCATATTGTACTTGTCTTTTTCTAACTTATTTCACTTAGTATAATACCTTCTATGTCCGTCTATGGTGTCATAAATGGCAAGATTTCATTCTTTTTTATGGCTGAGTAATATTTCATTCTGTGTATATACACCACATATTTTTTTTTTTTTTAAAGATTTTATTTATTTATTTGACAGACAGATCACAAGTAGGCAGAGAGGCAGGCAGAGAGAGAAGGGAGGAAGCAGGCTCCCTGCTGAGCAGAGAGCCCGATGTGGGGCTCGATCCCAGGACACTGGGATCATGACCTGAGCCGAAGGCAGCGGCTTTAACCCACTGAGCCACCCAGGTGCCCTACACCACATATTTTTTAATCCATTCATCTATGGATAGACACTTAGGTTGTTTACATATCTTGGCCATTGTAAATAATGCTGCAATAAATGTGGGGGTGTATATCTTTTCAAATTACTCTTCTCATTTTCTTCAGGTAAATACCAAAAGTGGAATTATATCACTTTATAAATTGTATAATGTATAAATGTATAAATGTATAAAATATAATAAAATATAATAAAATGTATAAAATATAAATATAAAATTATAAAATTTTATATTTATATTTTATAAATATAAAAGTGGAATTATATCACTTTACACATTATATATGTATTTCTAGATTTAGTTTTTGAGAAACCTTCATAATGTTTTCCAGAGTGACTACATCAATTTACATTCCCACTAACAGTGCATGAGGGTTTCTTTGCCAATATTTATTATTTCTTCTTTTTTTTTTCTTGATATTGTCCATTCTGACTCATGTAAGGTGATATCTCACTGTGATATTGATTTTCTTTTTCATCATGGTTGGTAATGTTGAGTTTCTTTTCATGTATCTGTTTGCTTTCTCTATGTGTCCTCTTTGGAAAAGTGTGTGTTCATGTCCTTTGCCCATTTTTATTTTTATTTTTATTTTTATAACCAGAAGTTTGTCTTTCAGGTGTTGAGTTGTATGAGTTTTTCACATATTTTAGATATTAACCTCTTAGATATGCTATTTGCAAATATATTCTCCTATTTAGTAGTTTGTTTTTTTCATTTTGTTGATGGTTTTCTTCACTGTACAAAAAAACTTTTTCTTTTGGTATAATTCCAGTGGTTTACTTTTGCTTATATTTCTGTTGCCATAAGCGATGTATTAAAAAAAAAAAGTTTCTATGGCTGATGTCTAAGAGATTATTACTTATGTTTTCTTTAAGGTTTTATATTTTCAGGCCTCACATTTAGATCTTTAGTTCAATTTTATTCTTTTGCATATAGCTGTCCAGTTTTTCCAGCACCATTTATTGAAAGGACTTTTCTTCCATTGTATATTCTTTCTTTGTCATAGATTGACTCTATAAGCGTGGGTTTATTTTTATCCTGTTCTACTGATCTATATGTCTATTTTTGCACTAGTACCATACAATTTTGATCATTACTGCTTTGTCGAAAATCTTGAAATCTGGTGTTGTGATACGTCAGCTTTGTTCTTCCTTCTCAGGATAACTTTGGGTATTTGGGTCTTTTGTGAATTTAATTCTAAATTTAATCCTAAATTCTAGGATTATTTGTTTTAATTCTTCAAAAATGTTGTTGTTTTGATAGAGATTGCATTGAATCTGTAGATAGCTTTTAGTATGGACATTTTAATGATATTCCATGAGCATGGAATATCTTACCAATTGTTTATGTCATCTTCAAATTCTTTCAACAATATATATAGTTTTCAGGGTACAGGTTTCTCATCTCTTTGGTTAAATTTATTCCTAGGCATTTTATTCTTTTGGTGTAATTACATATAGGATTGTTTTCTTAATTTATCTTTTGGCTACTTTATCATTAATGTATAGAAATGCAACTGATATGTGTGTATTGGTTTCGTATCCTGCAACTTTACTAAATCATTAATAGCTTTTTGGTGAAGTCATTAGTGTTTTCCATATATACTATCATGTCGCCTGTGAATAGTGAAACTTTTACTTCTTTCTTGCCAATTTCAACGCCCTCTATTTCTTTTTCTTGTCTGATTACTATGGCTAGAATTTCCAGTAATATGTTGAATAAAGCAGGAAGAGTGGACATTGTTGTCTTTTTCCTGATTTACGAGAAAAAACTTATTAGTTTTTCTTCATTAATGTAATGCCAACTATGGGTTTATAATATATGGTCTTTATTATGTTTCCTCTAAACCCACTTTGTTGAAAGTTTTCATCATGAGTGGATGTTGAATTTTGTTAAATGATTTTCTGCATGTTTTGAAATGATCACATGGTTTTTATCCATTCTTACTGTAATGCATTACATTGATTAATTTGTGGAAATAGAACCATCCTTGAATCCCTAGAATAAATTCCACTTGATTGTAGTGAGTGAGTCTTTTAATGTATTACTGAATTAATTTGCTAATATTTGGTTGAGGATTTTTATATTCATCAAGGATTACTCTTTTTTGCAGTGTCTTTGGTTTTAGTATCAGGTTCATGCTGGCTGCAGAGAATGAATTTGGAAGCTTTCTGTTCTCTCTCTCTCTCTCTCTCTTTTTTGGAGTAGTTTGAGGAGAATAGGTATTCTTTAAGTGTTTGTTTAAATGTTTGGTAGAATTCACCTTTGAATCTATCTTATCCTGGATTTTTGTTTGTTAGGAGTGTTTTGATTACTAATTTAATGTTGTTAATAGTAATTAGTCTATTCAGATTTTTTATCATACATATATTTTACAAGTATCATTTTCTGTCTTTAAACATAATTTTCCAACTTGCTGTTAAGGATTTTTCAAATACATAGAGTTGAAAAATTTTTACAGTGATTCCCCATATAACCACTGACTGGATTCTACTGTCAACATTTTACTAGAATTGATTTGTCACTTTTTTGTTGTTGTTGTTCACTATCTATCCCTTTATCCATGTGTCAATCCATGTTACTGTTTTGATAAATATCAAAGTATGTTGCAAACATCAGTAAACTTTACCTTAATTATTTCAGGATGTATATCATTGAGAATGATATCTGCAGTTTTCATTTTTCTTTTAAGGTAAAATTTACATAAAGTAACATTCACAAATATTGCGTGCTATGTGGTACGTTTTGGCAAATTCATCTAGTAACCCAAATCTCTATGAAGATTAAGAACATTACCGTCACCAAAAAATTTCTCTCATGCTCGTCCCAAGTCAATGTCTGCAATTACCATCAAGAAATAACTACTTTTCTCTTCTTTAAAATTATAGATTCATTGTACTATTTTGTAAAATTTGAAAGAGAGGAGCCAGATAAAATGGATGTAAGGGTTATTCATTCAGCATAATATTCTTGATCATATTTTGTAGGTAGATGTTTTATGTCTCGTGGACAATCATCTAGAATTAAAATTTCTGATCCACAGAGTAGGTACACATTTAGCTCTATTAAAAAAAAAAAAAGCCAGATATTTTTCCACCATAGTTGTATCTTTTCATTACCTACAATTTTGGTAGTATTATTACTATATTTCCTTTTGAACATTTGTATTGCCCATCCTTTAAATTTTTTTGGTGATAAATCTTTTTTTTTTTTTCTGATTAAGTCTTCCAAATTTGTTCTTCATCAAAATATCTAAATTTTGACCTCTTTGCATTTCCATGTGAATGTTAGAATCAGCTTTGCATTATCTACAAGACAAAAGACTCCTGTGATTATAGTTGAGATTGTTTTGAACATATAAATTAATTTGGGAAGAATTAAATTGTTCAGATTTTAGTGTTCCAATTCATGAGAATGATATATCTTTCAATTAGGTCTTTTTGTTGTCTCTCATCATAATTTGAGTTTTTCTATATACAAATTCTTTAGTGTTTTTTTAAAGATATTTTTATTCATTTATTTGACAGACAGAGATCACAAGTAGGCAGAGAGCAGGTAGAGAGAATGGAGGAAGCAGGCTCCCTGCTGAGCAGAGAGCCCAATGTGGGGCTTGATCCCAGGACCCTGGGATCATGACCTGAGCCAAAGGCAGAAGCTTTAACCCACTGAGCTACCCAGGTGCCCCAATCTTACAGTTTTTGTTTGCTAAAAATATGTGTAGTTATATTACTTTTTGTGGTGAATAATGCAATTGAATTTTTAAAGTTTTATTTTTAGATTGCTCAAATAATTTAAACATTCTTATTGAATTTTTTCCTTTTTGAGTTTTGAGAGTTTTTTTTTTTAAAGATTTTATTTATTTATTTGACAGACAGATCACAAGTAGGCAGAGAGGCAGGCAGAGAGAGAAGGGAGGAAGCAGGCTCCGCCAGAGAGCCCGATGCGGGGGCTCGATGCGGGGGCTCGATCCCAGGACGCTGGGATCGTGACCTGAGCCGAAGGCAGTGGCTTTAACCCACTGAGCCACCCAGGTGCCCCGAGTTTTGAGAGTTTTATATGTATTCTGGATGTGAGTCCTTTAGTAAATTATGAATTTGCAAATAATTTCTCCCAGCATATAACTTATTTTGTTTTTTCTCAACAGTGTTTTTCAAGAGGCTGAGTTCTTTATTTTGATAAAATCAAATATATCAAAGTGTTCTTTTCTGGGTAATGATTTTAGTATCCTATCCAAGAAATACTTGCTAAACCCCAGGTCATAAAGACCTTTCCTTATGTTGTCTTCAAAATGTTTATATTCATATTTTCCTTTTTTAGGCTTATGATATCATTGCAATTAATATTTGTGCATGTTATAAGGGCCAAAATTTCTTTTTTACTCTGTTTATCCAGTTATTTTCAATCATTTGTTGAAAAGACTATCTTTTCACATTGAATTTCATGGCCACTTTTGTTGACATTTATTTGAACATATACGTGCACTATTCTAAAACTTGTACCACACTGTTTTGATAAGTCTATCTTTATAGTGAGTTTTAATTCTTTTTCAAATTTGGTTTGACCATTCTGGACTCCTTGAATTTCTAATAGATTTCTAAGTTTCTACCAAAATGCCTGAAAGTTTTGATTGTGATTGCTTTGGATAGATAACTTAGAACGATATGCCTGGTGGTTCAGCTAGTTAAGCGTTGACTCTTAATTTTAGCTCAGATCATGATCTCAGGGTCAGGAAATTGAGCCCTACATTGGGCTCTGCACCCAGTGGAGAGTCTGCTTGAGATTCTTTCACACTCCCTCTGCTGCTCCCCACATGTGCTCTCTAAAATAAATTTCAAAAATCTTAAAAAAAAATAGTTACTATCTTAAGAGTAATAAAAATTTTCAGTCATAAACATGGTATATCTCTCCATTTACTTAGGTCTTCAGCCTTTACAGAAATGTGTTGCAGTATTCGTGTGCATGTCTTGTGCATGTCAAATGGGTTTTTCTTCTTTTCAGTCTCTATTACTCACACTTATCTCACCTTATTGCATAGGCTAGGATCTTCAGTACTAAGTTAATTACAAGCAATGATAATTGTTATTCTAGAACTGATTTTTTTTTTAAGATTTTATTTATTTATTTGACAGAGATTACAAGTAGGCAGAGAGGCAGGCAGAGAGAGAGGAAGGGAAGCAGGCTCCCCACTGAGCAGAGAGCCCGATATGGGGCTCGATCCCAGGACCCTGGGATCATGACCTGAGCTGAAGGCAGAGGCTTTAACCCACTGAGCCACCCAGGCACCCCCTAGACCTGATTTTTTTTTTAAGATTTTATTTATTTATTTGTCAGAGAGAGTGAGCACAGGCAGACAGAGAGGCAGGCAGAGGCAGAGGGAGAAGCAGGCTCCCTGCTGAGCAAGGAGCCCGATGTGGGACTCAATCCCAGGACCCTGGGATCATGACCTGAGCCGAAGGCAGCCGCTTAACCAACTGAGCCACCCAGGCGTCCCCCTAGACCTGATTTTTATCTTAGTGGGAAAGAATTCAGTATTTCACTCTTAAATATAATATCAGTTATAAGTTTTCCATAGATTCATCCTATTGGGAAAGTTTTCTGTTACTAGGTTGGTGAGAGTTTTTTAAAATCCAGATTGAATGATAAATATTGTCAAATGTTATTTTTTTACATGTATTAAAATACCCATATAGGATTGCCAAATATTAGCCTAATCTTGAATCCCTAGTCTTTGAGCGCCACTGGTTGTAAAAATTCACAAAAATCAGCCCCTCTCATTATGCAATCAATGGCTTTGGGGAATTATTTTCCTTATGGAATCCCCTGTGCTCTCCTCTCTTCTTTCCTTTCTCTATGGCTAAGGCTCCCTCCCCTCCATAGTACCCACAATTCATTTCTCCCCAAACTACATCTCTTGCACCCTTTACCTTCCATGTTGTGGCCTCCGTCCTCCTTCTAATTGTGCAGTTTGTTCTGTTAGTCCCAAGATTGATTACTTGGGTATTCAGAATGATTTGATATTTATCTAGCTGTGATCAAGGGGCAAAGCAAACATATGGTCCTCCTTCTGCTCTGCTATCTTAGCTCCTGTCCCAGCTTTAATTTTTTTTTTTTTTTTTTGGTCTGATTGCTGGGGCTAAGGCCTCTAGTATTATGTTGAAAAAAAAAAAAAAGCACCTGTGGACATACTGAAATTTTCAGTTTTTCACTGTTGAGTATGGTGTTTGCTGTGGGTTTTCATGTATGACCTTTATTATATTAGGTATATTCCTTTAAATGCACTTTATCGAGTTTTTATCATGAAGGGAGTTCAGTTTTGCCAAATTCTTTTTCTGCATCTATGAGATGATTTTGTGGCTTTTGTCCTTCATTTTGTTAATGTTGTGCCAGAAATATTATTAAATAGACAAATAACAAAGAGCGAAGGCAACATAAGTGGATTCAATTTAAATCATACAGCTTTATTGAGCAGATGTTTTGTGTGCTCAAAGTTGAGAAATCCAAGGATGAGACTAGCAATAAGAAATTTTAGATGTTATCATATGATGGAAATGACGAATAAAGTTCCCTGTAACAATTTTCTTTTCATTTATGAACAGGATAATCCAATGACCTGAGTGTTGAATTTATAGTTGAAAATCAAACATATAAAAGATGTTTGAGAAGGTGTCTAGGCCAAATTAAAAAAAAAAAATCTAATTAAGGTGCTCCTAAAATAAATTGTTGCACATGCTGATGAATAACAAATTCTTCAAAAATACTTTTATTGGGAAACTAATTTCTGAAAAAAATGTTTTTTTATTGAAGAATACCTTAATTAAATGTATAGGTTAATTTTATATATTTATGAAATTTGCTTGTATATATTGTTTCTTAGATAGCAGGTAAAGGAGAAAAAAGAAAGTGTGAATACTTTCTTGAAGGAAACAATTCAATAAACACTTATGTTTACTAACTTTTTATCTTTAGTAGACTCTTCTAGATTCAGGAATGTTAGAAAAATACATCTATAGGGGGAGGAGTCAAGATGGCGGAGAAGTAGCAGGCTGAGACGACATCGGGTAGCAGGAGATCAGCTAGATAGCTTATCTAACCATTGTGAACACCTATAAATCCAACGGGAAATCGAAGAGAAGAAGAGCAACAATCCCAGAAACAGAAAATCGATCACTTTCTGAAAGGTAGGACCTGCGGAGAAGTGAATCCAAAGCGACGGGAAGATAGACCCCGGGGGGAGGGGCCGGCACCCGGCAAGCGGCGGAGCGACGGAGCACAAAATCGGGACTTTTAAAACTCTGCTCCACTGGGAGACATCGCTCCAGAGGCTAAACTGGGGGGAAACCCAGGCGGGGTCAGCATAACCCCAGGACCCGCGGGGTCACAGAAGGACTGGGGGTGTCTGAGTGCCGCAGAGCTCGCAGGTATTAGAGCGGGGAAGCCGGCTATAGCGACAAAGCCGAGGAGTGAGCTCTAAGCCCGGGGTTACCTTGTGCCGGTCCCAGGCTGGGTGGGCTCGGAGCGCGGCCGGAGGCCACGGAGACAAAAGCGACCCGGCGCTTTTCTCCAGCTCCAACAATTGACTGCTTTCCTCGAGGCGCGACCGCAAGCCAGGGAGGCGGGGCTATTGGGCGCTTTGCTCTGAGAGCGCACTGAGGAGCGGAACCCCAAGCTCTCGGCTCCTCTGGGCCGAGAGATTGGGAGGCCGCCATCTTCATTCCCGTCCTCCGGAACTCTACGGAAAGCGCTCAGGGAACAAAAGCTCCCGAAAGCGAACCCGAGCGGATTACTCAGCCCGGCCCCTGGCAAGGGCGGTGCAATTCCGCCTGCGGCAAAGACACTTGAGAATCACTACAACAGGCCCCTCCCCCAGAAGATCAACAAGAAACCATCCAAAACCAACTTCAGTCACCAAGAACAGCGGAATTCCACAGCAGGAGAAAGCAAATCCTACCTGGACAAAATGACAAGGCGGAAAAACTCACCTCAAAAAAAAGAACAAGAGGCCGTACCGAAGGCTGGAGACCTAATCAATACAGACATAGGTAGCATGACAGATCTAGAGTTCAGAATGACAATTCTCAAGGTTCTAGCCGGGCTCGAAAAAGGCATAGAAGATATTAGAGAAACCCTCTCCGGAGAGATAAAAGCCCTTTCTGGAGAAATAAAAGAACTAAAATCTAACCAAGTTGAAATCAAAAAAGCTATTCATGAGGTGCAATCAAAAATGGAAGCTCTCACTGCCAGGATAAATGAGGCAGAAGAAAGAATTAGTGACATAGAAGACCAAATGACAGAGAATAAAGAAGCTGAGCAAAAGAGAGACAAACAACTACTGGAACACGAGGAGAGGATTCGAGAGATAAGTGACACCATAAGACGACACAACATTAGAATAATTGGGATTCCAGAAGAAGAAGAAAGAGAGAGGGGAGCAGAAGGTATATTGGAGACAATTATTGGAGAGAATTTCCCTAATATGGCAAAGGGAACAAACATCAAAATCCAGGAGATGCTAAGAACGCCCCTCAAAATCAATAAAAATAGGTCCACACCTCGTCACCTGATAGTAAAATTTACAAGTCTTAGCGACAAAGAGAAAATCCTGAAAGCAGCCCGGGAAAAGAAGTCTGTAACATACAAGGGTAAAAACATTAGATTGGCAGCGGACCTATCCACAGAGACCTGGCAGGCCAGAAAGAACTGGCATGATATATTCAGAGCACTAAACGAGAAAAACATGCAGCCAAGAATACTATATCCGGCTAGGCTATCATTGAAAATAGAAGGAGAGATAAAGAGCTTCCAGGACAAACAAAAGCTGAAAGAATTTGCAAACACCAAACCAGCTCTACAGGAAATATTGAAAGGGGTCCTCTAAGCAAAGAGAGACCCTAAAAGTAGTAGATCAGAAAGAAACAGAAACAATATACAGTAACAATCATCTTACAGGCAATACAATGGCACTAAATTCATATCTCTCAATAGTTACCCTGAATGTTAATGGGCTAAATGCCCCAATCAAAAGACACAGGGTATCAGAATGGATAAAAAAACAAAACCCATCCATATGCTGCCTACAAGAAACTCATTTTAGACCCGAAGACACCTCCAGATTTAAAGTGAGGGGGTGGAAAACAATGTACCATGCTAATGGACATCAGAAGAAAGCTGGGGTGGCAATCCTTATATCAGATCAATTAGATTTTAAGCCAAAGACTATAATAAGAGATGAGGAAGGACACTATATCATACTCAAAGGGTCTGTCCAACAAGAAGATCTAACAATCTTAAATATCTATGCCCCTAACATGGGAGCAGCCAACTATATAAACCAATTAATAACAAAATCAAAGAAATACATCGACAGTAATACAATAATAGCAGGGGACTTTAACACTCCCCTCACTGAAATGGACAGATCATCTAAGCAAAAGATCAACAAGGAAATAAAGGCCTTAAATGACACACTGGACCAGATGGACATCACAGATATATTCAGAACATTCCATCCCAAAGCAACAGAATATACATTCTTCTCTAGTGCACATGGAACATTCTCCAGAATAGACCACATCCTGGGTCATAAATCAGGTCTCAATCGGTACCAAAAGATCGAGATCATTCCCTGCATATTTTCAGACCACAATGCTCTGAAGCTCGAACTCAATCACAAGAGGAAATTTGGAAAGAATGCAAATACATGGAGACTAAACAGCATCCTTCTAAAAAATGAATGGGTCAACCAGGAAATTAAAGAAGAATTGAAAAAATTCATGGAAACAAATGATAATGAAAACACAACAGTTCAAAATCTGTGGGACACAACAAAGGCAGTCCTGAGAGGAAAATATATAGCAGTGCAAGCCTTTCTCAAGAAACAAGAAAGGTCTCAAATACACAACCTAACCCTACACCTAAAGGAGCTGGAGAGAGAACAACAAAGAAAGCCTAAACCCAGCAGGAGAAGAGAAATCATAAAGATCAGAGCAGAAATCAATGAAATAGAAACTAAAAAAACAATAGAACAAATCAACAAAACTAGGAGCTGGTTCTTTGAAAGAATTAATAAGATTGATAAGCCCCTGGCCAGACTTATCAAAAAGAAAAGAGAAAGGACGCAAATAAATAAAATCATGAATGAAAGAGGAGAGATCACAACTAACACCAAAGAAATACAAACAATTATAAGAACATACTACGAGCAACTCTATGGCAACAAATTTGACAACCTGGAAGAAATGGATACATTTCTAGAGATGTATAAACTACCACAACTGAACCAGGAAGAAATAGATAACCTGAACAGACCCATAACCAGTAAGGAGATTGAAACAGTCATCAAAAATCTCCAAACAAACAAAAGTCCAGGACCAGACGGCTTCCCAGGGGAATTCTACCAAACATTTAAAGAAGAATTAATTCCTATTCTCCTGAAACTGTTCCAAAAAATAGAAATGGAAGGAAAACTTCCAAACTCATTCTATGAGGCCAGCATCACCTTGATCCCAAAACCAGACAAGGATCCCACCAAAAAAGAGAATTACAGACCAATATCCTTGATGAACACAGATGCGAAAATTCTCACCAAAATACTGGCCAATAGGATCCAACAGTACATTAAAAGGATTATTCACCACGACCAAGTGGGATTTATTCCAGGGCTGCAAGGTTGGTTCAACATCCGCAAATCCATCAATGTGATACAATACATTAATAAAAGAAAGAGTAAGAACCATATGATACTCTCAATAGATGCTGAAAAAGCGTTTGACAAAGTGCAGCATCCCTTCCTGATTAAAACTCTTCAAAGTGTAGGGATAGAAGGCACATACCTCAACATTATCAAAGCCATCTATGAAAAACCCACCGCAAATATCATTCTCAATGGAGAAAAACTGAAAGCTTTTCCGCTAAGGTCAGGAACACGGCAGGGATGTCCGTTATCACCACTGCTGTTCAATATAGTACTAGAAGTCCTAGCCTCAGCAATCAGACAACAAAAAGAAATTAAAGGCATCCAAATCGGCAAAGAAGAAGTCAAACTATCACTCTTTGCAGATGATATGATACTATATGTGGAAAACCCAAAAGGCTCCACTCCAAAACTGCTAGAACTTATACAGGAATTCAGTAAAGTGTCAGGATATAAAGTCAATGCACAGAAATCAGTCGCATTTCTTTACACTAACAACAAGACAGAAGAAAGAGAAATTGAGGAGTCAGTCCCATTTACAATCGTACCCAAAACCATAAGATACCTAGGAATAAATCTAACCAAAGAGGCAAAGAATCTATACTCAGAAAACTATAAAGTACTCATGAAAGAAATTGAGGAAGACACAAAGAAATGGAAAAATATTCCATGCTCATGGATTGGAAGAACAAATATTGTGAAAATGTCTATTTTACCTAAAGCAATCTACACATTTAATGCAATCCCTATCAAAATCCCATCCATTTTTTTTAAAGAAATAGAACAAATAATCCTAAAATTTATATGGAACCAGAAAAGACCTCGAATAGCCAAAGGAATATTGAAAAAGAAAGCCAAAGTCGGTGGTATCACAATTCCAGACTTCAAGCTCTATTACAAAGCTGTCATCATCAAGACAGTATGGTACTGGCACAAAAACAGACATATAGACCAATGGAACAGAATAGAGAGCCCAGAAATAGACCCTCAACTCTATGGTCAACTAATCTTCGACAAAGCAGGAAAGAATATCCAATGGAAAAAAGACAGCCTCTTCAACAAATGGTGCTGGGAAAATTGGACAGCCACATGCAGAAAAATGAAATTGGACTATTTCCTTACACCACACACGAAAATAGACTCAAAGTGGATGAAGGACCTCAATGTGCGAAAGGAATCTATCAAAATCCTTGAGGACAATGCAGGCAGCAACCTCTTTGACCTCCACCGCAGCAACTTCTTCCTAGGAACATCGCCAAAGGCAACAGAAGCAAGGGCAAAAATGAACTATTGGGATTTCATCAAGATCAAAAGCTTTTGCACAGCAAAGGAAACAGTTAACAAAAACAAAAGACAACTGACAGAATGGGAGAAGATATTTGCAAACGACATATCAGATAAAGGGCTCGTATCCAAAATCTATAAAGAGCTTATCAAACTCAATACCCAAAGAACAAATAATCCAGTCAAGAAATGGGCAGAGGACATGAACAGACATTTCTGCAAGGAAGACATCCAGATGGCCAACAGACACATGAAAAAATGCTCCACATCACTCGGCATCAGGGAAATACAAATCAAAACCACAATGAGATACCACCTCACACCAGTCAGAATGGCTAAAATTAACAAGTCAAGAAATGACAGATGCTGGCGAGGATGCGGAGAGAGGGGAACCCTCCTACACTGTTGGTGGGAATGCAAGCTGGTGCAACCACTCTGGAAAACAGTGTGGAGGTTCCTCAAAAAACTGAAAATAGAGCTACCCTACGACCCAGCAATTGCACTCCTGGGTATATATCCTAAAGATACAAACGTGGTGCTCCGAAGGGGCATGTGCACCCGAATGTTTATAGCAGCAATGTCCACAATAGCCAAACTGTGGAAAGCGCCTAGATGTCCATCAACAGATGAATGGATAAAGAAGATGTGGTATATATACACAATGGAATACTATGCAGCCATCAAAAGACATGAAATCTTGCCATTTGCGACGACGTGGATGGAACTAGAGGGTATCATGCTTAGCGAAATAAGTCAATCGGAGAAATATAACTATCATATGATCTCTTTGATATGAGGAAGTGGAGATGCAAGGTGGGGGGGTTTGGGGGGAGGTAGGAAAAGAAAAAATGAAAAGATGGGATTGGGAGGGAGACAAACCATAAAAGACTCAATCTCAAGAAACAGACTGAGGGTTGCGGGGGGGAAGGGGGATGGGAGAGGGTGGTGGGGAAATGGACATTGGGGAGGGTATGTGCTATGATGAGTGCTGTGAAATGTGTAAACCAGACGATTCACAGACCTGTACCCCTGGGGATAAAAATACATTATATGTTTATTAAAATAAAAAAAATTAAAAAAAAAAAAAGAAAAATACATCTATAATAGTTGAGAATTTATAACAAAACTCTTAAAATGGTTCCTATGGAAATGTTTTATCGGTTATTTTAAAATTTTTAATCTGTTATTAAAATATAAACTAGTTAAGTGTTACAATCTCTCAAGGTTGAAAATAATATCTTGTTTTGATCTTAAAAAATGTGCAAGAGAGTGTATTGTATTAACATAATGTAATGGTTAAATTGTAATTTCATGGAAATATTTTGTGGTAATTACTTATATGTCTGAATTATATAAGCCAGTGTTTAAGCCTTGATAAAGAATGTTAAGAACCTTTCAACCTGGCTGCCTTTTTTTGCTTTTGAAGTTCAGCAAATTAAGTACTGGACTCTGGAGAATTAAATGAACTGATTTTAATTCTAATATAAAATAGTCTGATAGCTCTCCTGAGTACTAGTGTATCTGTCAAATTTTGAGTTCTGATTTCATGTGACCAAATATGATAATGGTAATTGTGGTTTCAACAGCTAAGATATGAGAAAGAGGAGGTTGGGGATGATGATGTTGAGTTTATTAATTAACTAGTTTGATAGTTCTGTATAAAATGTTTAGAAATTCAACTGGGAAGATAAAAATGTTTTTAGTGAAAGAGTGCAGTCAAGCCTGGAGGTAGAGATATCCAATATTTATTCATTTATTTATGAAATACTTCTTTATGCCTTAGTGTATCCCAAGAGCTTCTCCATATGCTCTAATTCTACAAGTTGACCATTAAGTCATATAAGTAGAGAAAATTTCCAAAGAAATTAAAATTTTGAATGAGGGCAGGGATAAGATCAACGACAAAAGGGATAAAGGCAAAATAACTACATCTAAGATTTGAATAGTGGAAAAAGAACCACAGATAGATACAGGACAGTTTTAGAGATATAGAGGTACAACAGGAAGGAACAATGAAGAAAGACTCCCCACTATGGAGACTTTAGGCTGTGATTTCTCCATAGAATCAAATACCATACAGTCTTAATAGATGCCTAAAAGTTGGGGTTCTAAGAAAAAGCTAATACATTTTGCCAAATAGTAGTAGTTAATTAGTGACTTTTACAAGCCTAGTAGAGTGCTGAGAGCTGAAGCAAACTTTCAGAGACTTAAGGAAAACATGGTGATAGCTGAGGAATTGAGAATAAACTATTCCATAAAGATATTAAGCAAGAAGGAAAGGAGACAGGTTATAGTAGTTTTAAGAAAAAGAGGTTAGTGGAAAGAGGGTAGGAAATTCATTTATTAAGAATGACCCATGTGAATGTTACTATGGCATCTACTTTATACATTTATTAATATGTAACTTCAGAGAGAAGTGAAAAACTTTTAGAGAAAGCTGGAGCATTTGGTGGTATATGAAGACATATATCACACACTATTATACCAAGTACTTAAGCTGGACAGCCTTTAATGCAAGAAAAAAGATGTTCATAAGAAATAAGAATTTCTATCAAGGAATACCATAAGACAACTGTGAGAAGATATTTTCAACTCATATATCTGGTAACAGTTTATTACCTAAAATATTGGAAGAATTCCTTTAAAAATAAATCATCAAGAATTGAATAAAGAAGCCAATACAAAATGATGAAAGATACAAGTATGTATTTCATAGTAGACAAAATGTTAATGGCTAGTGAATATATGAAAAGTTTTGAGCATCTCTAATAGGAAAATGTAAATTAAATTCATAATAATATATAACCTACAAGATTAGTAAAAGATAAAAAGTCTGACATTACCAATTTTAATTGAATATTGAAACCACACGAATGCTCAATCACTACTAATGTGAGGATAAACTGGCACAATTTGGACAGAGTTTGACATTACCTAATAAAATTGGAGATGTGCATACCAATAACCTAGCAATTCTATTGCAAGATATATAATTGAGACCCTTTCCCAAAAGTACAACAGAAGACATTAAGAAACATTCATAATTCATTGTTTTAAATTACAAAAATAATGAAAGCAACTTAAATGTCTACTAAGAGGGAACATTAAATAAATTAAGGTATAAAAGAATATAATATGAAGTACAGCAATACACACCAATAGGTTTTATTCTCAGAAAAATCATGTCAAATGAATAAAGGAATTAGGAAAAATATATAGTAATATTCAATTTATATAAGTACCAAGTTATATGTAAATAAAAAACATTATTTAGGAATACATACAAAGTTGGTAAGTGCAAAAGAAATTCAAAGAAATAAGAAACTTTAGAAAAACAATCAACTTCGTGGAAAGAAACAACTATTTCGTAGGATGGGAGATAAGAAGTTTTTCAAAGGTATTGACAGAATCCTAATTCTTAATTTCTATGATAGATGCTTAGGTCTTCTTTACTTGATATTCTTTTAATTATATATTTATTTTGTATATACTCTGTGTAGGTATATATATTTCATAGAATAAATTTTTTAAGACAATGAATAGAGAAATGTAGACTATGTCCATAAGCCTGCATAATTTCCAGTGTAGTCTTTCAGAAATCTGACACCTTTACTGTATAAAATATTATATTTTCTAGTGACTCAGATGAGTTACACATAACGCTCACTAAGATTTTCAAATATAATGATGATATTTTTACTGGATATTTTACTTTACTTTTTAAAAAGATTTTATTTATTTGAGAGAGAGTGAGAGAGAACATGAGAGGGGAGAAGGTCAGAGGGAGAAGCAGACTTCCCATGGAGCTGGAAGCCTGATGCAGGACTCGATCCCAGGACTCAGGGATCATGACCTGAGCAGAAGGCAGTTGTTTAACCAACCGAGCCACCTAGGTGCCCCTTTACTGAATATTTTTATCTGTCTGAAAACACCTTTAGTTGTAGGTATATGGTAGGAAAATACCTACTAGATATTTAAGAGTAAACATTTTCTTGGAACTAGCAATATATGAGTCAGCTTGCTATAGTAGAAAATTATTTCCATTATTGAACTGGATAATCTGGGTTTGAATATCAGTTCTTAGAGATTCTGGTTGTGATATTCTTGGGGAACTTCCTCTCATTCATGTCTCCTGAGTTTGCTAATCTATAAAATGGGGATAATAAGAGCCGTCCTACAAGGTTTTGTAGTTTTCCCTCTTAGAAAAGGTAGCTAAGGTTCAGTAGCAGCAAGAAGGGGCAGAGAAAATACATATAAATATTGAAAACATGTTTTCTGAAGATAGATACAAATTTCCATGATAATTACAATAATTCTATTTTAATATTTTTGTGATATATATGACACTGAAAAAGATGCTTTTGTTTCTAGAAATTACCCTACTTTTTAGCCTTAAATTTTAAACATATCATGTTATAAGAAAAAAGAACAGACATTTTCTAGGGAATTTTGAAAATAGCTTATTTATGGCACCCAAAAATTGCTAGGTTGGTGTGCACATCTCCAATTTTGTTAGGTAATTATATACGAAAATTCTTTTTCTGCATGAAGAAATATATCATGTGCATTTTACTACTTCTGAGGTTATCAGCTACGGATAAAAGAAAGGTTTACTGTGGACTAGTAAAACATTTGACTATATTGGATCCACATAAACCATCCAAAATGTGTGCTAAATTTATACATATTAATAACATATTTTTTGAACTCAGGAAATATACTTTTTAGAATGTAAAATAAAGAAAATATTGTTAAAGTGAAAGAATAATATTTGTTACAAATTTAGAAAATATATTACTTATATGAAATAGAAAAAAAGAAAAAAATAATAAATAAAGAGCCAGGATAGAGTTACCTATCTGAGTAAAGCTCTGTTTTATAAAACTAGGATAGCTATGATGTGATTTTTTTTTTCTGTGACATGATTTTTAAAAACAAAATCTTATTTGAGATTCCCAATACTAAATAAGAGTGGATTAGCTTTGGTTAAAAGTGTTAGGAAATAGAGGTGCCTCCCTGTCACTGTACCTCCCTCTCCCTAAATGTACTGAATATCTGCTTATAAATTTGAAAAACAAAGATGAAGGCATTGATTCTCCAAAATCTCCTCTTGTTCAAAGCACCTTTGCTTCCCACAAAGAGTAAGTCAATGAACTAAAACATAGCTATGCAGGTTAGTCACTAATCTAAAATGGATGAAGTCTCTAAATAAAAAGTGTATTAAAAATATAGATTGGGATGTTGAAAGTTTGACAAGTCAGTTTGAACTGTAGACTATAGCTCAATAAAATAATGCTTGGTTTCTCTACTAAAGAGATTGCTCTTTCTTCTGTGGTGTAGAGTATTAGCATTAGCTGGGAGCTAGCTGAAAGTGGCAATAAAATTGAGATAAAGAGGGAACAAGACATAACCTTCACCTTTTTTTTTTTTAATGAAACTTCTGGAAATAAATGTATAATTATTTAGTCCAGGGCCCTCCTAAAATTTTAAAGTATGCATTCCTATCAGTTATTTATTTTAGTGTACCTCTTCTAAATGTATGTATTTTTATGTGTTATATCAATGCACTATATTACTAAAAGTTGCATAACATGAAACAAATAAAAACAGAAGTCAAAAAGGATGAGATAAAAATACAAACAGGCAGCAAATTTTTTTCTTCCACAGTCCAACAGTAGAAAAACATTTAGTTTTTTTATTCATATTGTTTTTGTAACCTCTGTTGCAACAACTGTAAAAGAATAGTTTGGAGTTGATGACCAGTGTCAATGATAGATTTCAGTTTTCCCTCTTAAAATAAAGACATGCATAATAGTAGAGTAGGAATATTATGAGAATTATAAGTGGCATTTTACATAATAGTGTTGACAGTTCTTGCATATTTTATTCTAAAATTACATGATATGTTTTAGTGGGGGAATTCAAGCTCTAATTATTTTTTTTAAGTTTTTAAAGTTGTTTGAATTGAGTCAATTAAACCAGATTGTTCATGATTTTTTACTTTATTTTAGGAGCTTAGCTTAATTTTCATCAGAAAGAATCTTGTAGACTCGTTTAAACTCAAATTAGAGATATTTATAAAGGATGACCATAATTGAGAATCAGTTTACAAATACATGACACTTATTGACATCATAATTTAATTTTGCATGGTACTGATTAGGAATTATAAAAAGTAAGTATTTAAAAATTGGTTCTTGCCATGTGTAGTCCCAAATGCAGAACTTTTCAAGTAAGTTATTGCCCTTCTCTTGTGGTTGATATTTTTGTTGGAAATGGAGTAAAGGACAATTCATGTCAACTGTGGATTTTTTATTAAAAAGCTTTCAAAGTTCATTTTGTTCACTCTTCCCTTTTTAACCTGTTAGAGGTATTCTACATTAACATTACATCATGTAGTGTCCATAAGATTACAGAATATATATGTGCAATTTAATAGTGTTGTTGCCATTTTTTTTAAAGATTTTATTTATTTATTTGACAGACAGAAATCACAAGTAGGCAGAGAGGCAGGCAGATAGAGAGAGGGGGAAGCAGGCTCCCCGCTGAGCAGAGAGCCCCATGTGGGGCTTGATCCCAGGACCCTGAGATCATGACCTAAGCTGAAGGCAGAGGCTTAACCCGCTGAGCCCCCAGGCGCCCCACCACATTGTTAAAGTAGAAATTTCCATTTTACTACTCATGCTTTGGTCTTTTGCTGACTAAACCATATATTATTGGAAGTTAAATTTTTCCAAATATTCACTGGGCATATGATCTAACTTCTAAATTTTAATTGTTGAAGGATATCCCTATATAGGAAGAAGAGAATGACACAGTTATAGACAGGGAAAATATTCTTCTAGAAGAAAAAAGTTAACAGATGTCAAATAAACAATAGACAATTGTTGGACTAATAGATTTCTGAAGGAAATGGTAAAATAAGACAAACCCCAGTTAATCTAAATTAATTTTTCTATTTCTTTGTCTAGCTTTTTATATATAATTGAAATATTATGTAATTTAAGGTATACAATGCACTAATTTGATACACATATATGTTATGAAGTGTTTACCACAATAAGGTTAATGAAAACATCCTTCACTTCACATAATTATTTATTTGCTATGCTGAGAACATTAAAACTCTGCTCTCATAGCAACAGTCAAGTATATATACAGTATTGTTGACTGTAATTCCCATGCTTTAATATTTGGCCCCCAGAATCTATTCATTTTTTTAACTGAAAGTTTCTACCCTTTGACCAACAGCTCCCCATTTTCCTCACCTCTCAGTCCTTCACAATTACCATTCTACTCTGTTTCTGAGTCAATTTTTTTAGATTCCATGTATAAATGAGTTCATACAGTATTGATCACTTATAGTAAGTATTGACTTATTTCACTTAGCATAATGCCCTCAAGTTCCATTCATGGCTATTATAAATAGCAGGATTTCCTTCCTTTTTATCACTGAAAAATATTCCATTGTGTATGTGTTTTTCCATATCTTGGCATTTGTGAATAATGTGGCAATGAGTATGGGAATACACAGATTACTTCAAGATATGATTTCATCTCATTCACATATATAACTAAACGTAAGATTGTTTTATTTTATGGTAGTTCTATTTTTAATTTTTTGAAAAAATCTCTATACTGTATTTCAGAGTGACTATAGCAGTTTATGTTCCTGCCAACAGTACACCAGAATTCCTTTTTCTCCATGTTAACATTTGTTATCTCTTGCCTTTTTGATAATGGCTAGTCTAACAGTTGTGAGGTGATTAGCAAAGTTGAATATTTTTTGTGTGCTTGTTGGCCATTTGTATGTCTTTTTTAGAGAAGCATCTATTTAAGTGTCCTGCTCTGCTAACTTTGGGCTCAGTTTGGTCTTGTTATTCTAGTTCTGTGAGTTGTAAAATCTGGTTGTTATTTGATATGTTTCTTAGTTGATGGAGGCCTTTATAAACTTCCCTCTGAGTCCTCCTTGGTGAATTTTGGTAGGGTATACATTCCTTTTTCTTTTTAGATTTAAAAAAAAAATTCTCTTTTGATAGCATCCTTAACCCTTTGGTTGTTCAGAAATGTGTTGTTTAGTATTACACATTTGTGATTTTTCCAGCTTTCCTATTTTTGATATTTGCTTTTGTATTATTGTGATCAGAAAAATTTCTGCTATATGATTCAATCTTTGAAGATTTGCTAACACTTGTTTTGTGACCTAACACAAAATAAGAAATCTATCTTAATCTGATCTATTTTAGAGAATGTTCCATGTTCACATGAGAACATGAGAACATATATTCTACTGCTTTTGGATGGAATGTGTTGTATATTTCTGTTAGGTCCATTTGGTCTGAATTATAGTTCAAGTCCAATGTTTCCTTTTTGATTTTCTGTCCAGTCTATTCATTGTTGAAAGTGGGATATTGAAGTACCCTACTATTACATTTTGTTATCTATTACTCCCTTCAGACTGGTATTTGATTAATATATTTAGGTATTCCAGTATAAAGTACATATATAATTATTATATCTTCCTGATGAATTGACCCATTTGTCATTATTTAATGACCTTCCTTGTCTCATTACAAACTTTAGATTACAGTCTATCTTGTCTGTTATATAGTATCCCCTGCTCTCTTTTGATATTAATTTGTATGGAATATACTTTGCTATTTTTTTCTTGGAGCCTGTGTATGTCATTAAACATGAAATGAGTCTCTTAGATGGCATAAAGTGCCCCCCTTTTTAATCTGTTTATCTCTTTTGATTAGAGAATTCAACAATTTACATTTAAAGTAATTATTGACAAGGTCTTACTAATGCCATCTTGTTAATTTTTGGCCATTTTGAAGTTCCTTTGTTACAATCTTCCTTTATAAACTAATGATTTTCTGTAATTGTATTTTGTTTTTTATCATGTTTGTATTTATTATAGGTTTTTGTTTTGAAGGTAACCTAAAGTTTACTTGAAATCTCTTGAAAGAATAGTCTATAGTAAGTGCATATCTACTTAACTTTGCATACAAAACCTTTTTTATATCACAATTTAAATATTTTTATATTGTGTATCTATTAACAAGTTCTTGTAGCTATATCTATTAAAATATCCTTGCTTTTTAACTTTATACCATATTTAAGTAGTAACACACTACAGTTACAATATTAGAGTATTCGACATCTGACTACATATATAATTATCTTTACCTATTTGTGTATATTTTCATGTTTTCATGTTACTCTTTAGTGTCTTACTGCCTCAGCTTGAAGGACTTCTTTCAGCATTGCTTGTAAGGCAGCTCTAGTGCTGAACTCTTTCTGTTTTAAAAGTCTTTATCTTGCCTTTATCTGAAGGACATCTTTGCTGAATAAAGTTTTCTTGGTTGGCAGTATTTTTCTTTCAGTGTTTCTTTTTTTTTAGAGAACGAGCAGGGGCAGAGGCAGAGGGAGAGAGTGAATCTTAATTAGTCTCCATGCTCAGCACAGAGGGTTCAGTCTCATGACCCTGAGATCATGACCTGAGCCAAAATCAAGAGTTAGACACTTAACTGACTGAGCCACCCTAGGGCCCCTCTTTTAACACTTTGAATATATCATCCCATTCTCTCTTGGCCAGCAAAACTAGTACTGAGAAATCTGCTGATAGCCTTATGGTGGCTCCTTTGAATGAAATAGTTTTTTCTCTTGTTGCTCTTAAAATTCTCTTTTGGGCTTTGATTATTATTATGATGTTTATGGAAAAGATCATTTTAGATTGAGATTATGGGGTTACACATTAGCTTCGTGGACTTGGATATCCAAATTTCTCCAGAAGTTTGAGAAGTCCTCACCCATTATTTCTTTAAAAAGGCTTTCTGCTACTTTCTTTCTCTCTTCTCTTTCTAGGAATTCAAACATACATAGATTGCTTCTTTTAATGCTGTGCCATACACTTTCTTCATTTCTTTCATTTTTATTTTCACTCTACTGCTGGGTAATGTCAAATGATTTGTGTTTGAGCCCACTGATACATACTTCTACCTGGTCCAGTCTGATGTTGAAGTTTTTGTTTTGTTTCATTTTGATGTTGACAGTTTCTATTGAATTCTTCAGTTCAGTCACTGTATTCTTCAGCTCCAAACTTTGTTTGGTTCTTTTTATGTTTACTATCTCTCTGTTGAACAACTTCTTCTTCCTCTTCTACTTCTCCTCCCCCTCCCACCACTCTTCCTCCTCCCCCTGCCTCTTTGCCGCTGCCTCCTCCTCCTTCTTCTCCTTCTCTTTCTTCCTTCTTCTTCTTCCTCTTCTTCTTTTGTATTCCTGATTTCATCAAACTCTTTATCTCTGTTCTCTTATAGCTTCCTGAGTATCTTTACAATAATTACTTTGAATTCTTTGTCAGATAATTCTTGTATCTCCATTTCATTGGGGTCATTTACTGAAAGTATAGTGTATTGTTTTGATGGTGTCATGTTTTTGATTCTTTGTGATCCCTGTAGCCTTGAATAAATTTCTACACATATGAAGCGGTCACCTCTTCCAGACATTATGGATGGAGTTTGGTGGGAAATACCTTCACCTCTAACAGGGGCACATTGGAGCACACTTTGAAACCAGGTCTAGTGGTGTGGGATAACAAGTGCTGGTGTGTGTGTTAGCTCTGAGTCCAGAGGAGCTTAATATCTCATTAGTTCAGACCACTGAAATCCACATCACAACTGCGTGGCATTTGATGAGCACTGTGAGGGATCTTCAGTGGCCGGCACTTCTAGGTCTAGTGGCTAGAGAGCAGAGCAGGCAGTTGTAGTGCTGGAATGGGTGCACACAGTCAACTGCAGGGGTCAGCTGAAGATTTCTCTATAGTGGCAGGCGCTGGTTGCAGATGTACACATAGTGCTATGGGTTGGGGCCAGCAACAAGGGTTAGAGTCAATGTAGAATGCACTGTCAGATGCAGGAGCCCAGGATGTTGTATGCATTCTTGTGGCTGCATGTCTTACCCCATGTTCACACACAATGGAAGTCAATGATGGGTGTAAGGTCAATGGGGTGCACATGCATAGCTAAGAGGGGCTAGTTGTAAGATAGCTCAGCAGTACAGACAAGGGACAGATGTCTGAGCCAGAGGCAGGACCACAAATAGCTGCAGAGATGCTGGCTGTTATCATGCTCTCTTGTTGCTGCAATGTCTCCCCATGGGTGCATGTACATCAATGGAGGCTAGAAAAATGAGAAAGACCAAAGGGTGCATGCACACAGCTGGAGGGGCTGGCTTCAGGTAAGCCCAGTGGTATAATCCTAGGATAAGAGAGAGGATCAGGGTGGGCTTACAAGGAGCTATGCGTGTTTTTGTTGTTGGCATCTACTATTGTGACTGCAGGATCTGGCCATGCGCACACAGAGATGAAAGCCACTGGTGGGGTTTGGGCCAGAGTTGGGCAGGTGAGTAGTTGGGGGTGCTAGTTGTATGTGAGCCCAGAGGTACAGACTAAAGATAGGGTCAAATGCAGGGTCACATGCAGCTGTGGGAACTTTGGCTATCAGCATGCACTTCTATGGCTATAACATCTTGTCACTAGCATGCACCCAGAGGTAGTAACTGATGATGAGAACAAGGTTAGTGGCATACAAGTAAAGAGCTGGAAGCAATAGCTCCAAGCATGGATCCACAGTGATAGGGGGCATCTATGGGGGTGTTGGCTGGAGTTTTGCACTTATACAGCTACAGAGGTCTTGGCTGGCTATAGCTGTAGATCACTGGCAGGGGTTGAGGGAGGGGAGGAGGGATGCAGTTGGTTGATGTCTGGAATGTGAATACCTGTGGGGTGAAAATCCATGAAAACTGTATGGGGCTCTGAGGCAGCTGTGGTAGCCATTGGTGCCTTCTGTGTTGAAAGCTTTGGGGTTCTCTTCGTAATAGGTCATTGGGCACTGCAGTTAGTCCTACTGCATCGCCAATACTGGTAGCTCCATGTTCTTTTCCCTTGTTTCACTCTCTCTCTCTGCATCTCAATTTTACTGATCTCTGAATGGGAAAACAAAACAAAACAAAAAAGTGAGTCTTTCATATGGTGTCCTAAAAGGCTGGGAAACCCCATTCTCCCTTCCCTGATGAGAGAAACTCTTTTAAGCTTAGACGATCTCTCTTGGCACTCAACCCTGCTGGCCTAGGGTTGGGATGATTCAGCCAAAAGGAAATTCTCACATCCCTTTTTTGTGCAGTTATTCTTAGGTATTTTTTATTCCACTGTGTTGAAGATTTTAAAGTAGACTTCTAATGTCTCCCAGAGCTGTTTTGATTTATGGTTTGCTGTCTAACTTTTGATCTCTGTGGGGAAATGGGGGATAGGTCTCTTACTTCACCATCTTGGTAACATCTGCCCTTAAAATAATTTTTAAAAATTTTCCTCAATCCTCCATGTGTCCTTGGTTTTAACTACCTGGAGTATTTGTTTTGCTTTCAATAGATGAATTTTTTGAAAGCAAATATGTTTTGTAATTATGATACATAATTACCATGCCAATTATTGGGGTCTTACCTCTACTATTGGAAAGATATGTCTTTAAGAAGACACTTAAAATAATAGTTGGCATTTGTTGAGGCTAATTATTATGCTTCAGTCTAAGGAATGTACATGGATCATTATACTGAATCTTACCACAGTTCTATGAGTTAGGAAATATTTTCCTTGTTTAAAACGGCTAAATTGAGCTTAGAGAGGCTTAATAAATTGCCTAAATTAACACAACTAATCAATATTGGAGCAATGGACCTCAGTCTTATTATCAAATTAATTCAGCTAAAATTTCTAACTATATCCAATTTTTTACAAAAATTAAGCCTTTGGGTTTTGAGTACATTTTTGAAAGATCCGTTTGAGAGTATAGATATAAATAAAAGCAATATTATGTAATGGCACCATTTTCTTCCTGATGAATTAGAAACAGCCAAATAGTGTAGAACATGAATGTTCCTACCTTTTACAGTTGGAAAAATGCTTCATATCAACATGGAGACTAATAAGAACTTAGTCTGAGTGGAAGAGTCATATTTTTTTTGGTGGCTAGATTGCTTGTATTTAGATCATATTGTGTATCTAAATGCTTAATGCTTTCAACTTATTGGAATACTTATATGAATGACTATGCAGACTATTATTTTTCCAGAGTGGAATTTATGAAAATATATAGCTATTAATTGCATTTTCTTATATAGTGGAAACAGATTATCAACCTACATTTTAGGAAGATAAATTCATTTCTATTCATAGTAATATATAGCCATCAAAAGTAGATATGAGGGGAGAAGTACTGTCACAATTGTTGTGTCACTACAGTATGGTCTGTTATATGTAGGATTCTATAAATGCTTGGTGAATGGATGAATTAAATATTGCTAACTTGGATAATTAAACTTTTCCTTCATTGCAATTACTATGCATTGTCACATCTGGTTGGCATCAATCCATTGTTCTCTCTGTTTGAAGTTCTATTTTTATTGCTCTATGAAGAAAAGTATACTTTTTTAGGCCTTCTAATAATTCCTATTATCTACCTCTCCAAAAATAGCGTTATTTTTCTAATTATAATTCTTTATTAGGAATGTATTAGATTTCCTAATAACTCATTCAGAAATGAATATATATATGTAAATACACACACACACACACACACACACATATGTGTGTGTGTGTGTGTGTGTGTGTATACAACTTTGGGTTAGGGGATTTTTTAAAATTGAGGTATGATTAATATATAACATGATGTCTCAAAATTTATATATACTGTAAAATGACCACAGTAACTTCAGTTAACAACCATTACCACATATATAAAAAAATTTTTTTTCTGTGATAAGAACTTTTAAGATTTACTCTCAGCAACTCTCATACCTTTCAAATATGTAATACAGTAGTATTAACTATAGTCATCATGTTGTATGTCACATCCCCATGATTTATTCATTTTATAACTAGAGTTTTAACTGCTTTCACACATTTTGTCTCCCTCTACCTCCATCTGTGGGAATCATCAATCTGTTCTCTGTATCCAGGAACTCAATTTTCTGTTTAAGATTCCACATATACGTGAGATCATATTTCTTTTCTCCAACATATTTCATTTAGCATAATACCCTCAAGGTTTCATATCATGACAAATGGCATGATTACTTTCTTTTTCAAGACTGAACAATATTCCACTCACACACCCCATAATATTTTTATCATTTGTCCATCAGTAGACACTTAGGTTGTTTCCATGCCTTGGCTACTGTAAACAATGGTTACATGAACATAGGGTGGGTGCATATATCTTTTTGAATTAGTGTTTTTGTTTTCTTTATATAAACATCCAAAAGTGGAATTGCTGAATCATATGGTGGTAATATTTTCAATACTCTGAGGAACTCCATATTTTTTTCCATCATGGCTGAAACTATCTATATTCCCACAAACAGTGCACAAAATGTCTTTTTCTCCTCATCTTTACACTTATTTCTTGTCTCTTTGATAATAACCATACTAACAGGTGTGGGTAATATCTCATGTGATTTTTATTTGCATTTCTGTGATGACTAGAGATATTGCACATCTTTTACTTGTTGGCTATCTTGTCTTCTTTGAAAAATGTCTCTTCAGATCTTCTGCCCATTTTATAATCAAATTGTTTTGTTTTTTCTTTTGTTTTGTTTTGTTATTAAGCCCTTACCAGATATATGATTTACAAATGTTTTCTGTCATTCAGTATCTTTCCTTTTCATTTTGATGATGGTTTCCTTTGCTGTAAGGTGTTTTTGTTTTTGTTTTTTGTTTTGTTTTGTTTTGTTTTTGTAAAGAAGTTTTTGGGGTATATGGGAGGCTCAGTCAGTTAAGCATCTTTCCCTTGATTTTTGGCTCAGTTCATGATCTCAGGGTCATGGGACAGAGTCCCACATTTGGTTCCACACTCATGTGGGGTCTACTTGAGAATCTCTTACTCTGCTCCCCCCCATATAAATAAATAAATAAAATCTGTTTAAGTGCTTTTTAGTGTGATATAATCTCACTTGTTTCTTCTTACTTTTGTTGCCTTTGATTTTGTTACCAAACTCAAAAAAATCATAGCTAAGCCCAATGTCAAGGAGCTTACCAACTCTGTTTTTTCTAGAAGTTTTAGGGTTCCAGGTATGTCCAAGTTTTTAATCCATTTTTAGTTAATTTTTGTGTATGGTATAAGGTAGTGGTCCAGTTTTCCCAACATCATTTACTTATGTCTTTTATGCATTATATATTCTTTGTTCCTTCATCATAAATTAGTTGACCAAATATGCATAGATTTATTTCTGGGTTCTCCTTTGTGTTCCATTAACCTATTTATTTGTTTTTAGGCCAATACCATACTATTTTGATAAATGTTTCTTGTAAGATATTTTGAAATGAGGGAGCATACTCTCTCTAGCTTTGTTCTCCCTTCTCAGAATTATTTGGCTTTTTGGGATCTGCTATAGTTCCATTAAAATTTAGAATTATTTGTTTTCTATGAAAAATGTCATTAGAATTTGGGCAGAGATTACATTGTATCAGTAGATTACTTTGGATAGTATGGATATTTTAACAATATTCTTCCCATATAATATGGAATATTTGTGTCTTCTTTGATTTCTTTCATTAGTATCTTATTTTTCAGTCAACAGGTTTTTCACTTCTTTAGTTAAATTTATTATTTTATTTTTGATAAAATCATAATGTAATTGTTTTCTTAATTTCTCTGTTAATTCATTGCTGGTATATAGAAATGCAACAGATTTTTGTATATCGATATCGTATCCTGCAAGTTAAATTTTTTAAGAGGTTTTCATACATAATACATCATATCCAAATAGTGACAGTTTTACATCTTCTTTTATGATTTTTTTTTATGCCTCTTCTTTCTTTTTCTTGCCTAATTTTCCAGTAAGGACTTCCAATATTATATTGAATAAAAGTAGTGAGAGTAAGTTTTATCTTGTTCTTAATCTTGGATGAAAAGCTTTCAGCTTTGTACTGTTGAGTCTGACATTAGCTGTGGGCTCATCATATGTGGCCTTTTTATGTTGAGGTACTTATTTTATACCAACTGTGGAGGTTTTTTTAAATATTATAAATGGATGTTAAATTTTGTCTATGCTTTTTCTGCGTCTATGCTTTTTCTGTGTCTATTGAGATGATCATATCATTTTTATTCTTTATTTTATTAATGTGGTAGATCCCATTGATTGATATATAGATGTTGAATCATCCTTGTTATATTGGAATGGAGTTTACTTGATAATGTATGATTTTTTAATGTATTGAATTTAGTTTGCTATTATTTTATGGAAGATTTTTTGGATATATGTTTCTCATGGATATTGGCCTGTAATTTCTTTCCCTTTCTTTCTTTCTTTCTTTCTTTCTTTCTTTCTTTCTTTCTATTTTTTTTTTTTTTGTATACTGTTTGGTTTAGGGATTAGGGTAATGCCATCCTTGCAAGGTGAGTTTGGAGGTGTTCTCTCATCTATTTTTTGGAAGAGTTTAAATAATATTGATATTCTTTGAATGTTTGGTATTTTTACCAGTGAAATCATCTAGTCTTGAACTTTTGTTTATTGGGAGGTTTTTGATTACTAATGTAATCTTTCTAGTAATGGGTCTGTTCAGATTTTCTATTTCTTTTTAATTCAGTCTGGGAAGATTATATGTTTCTAGGAGCATGTCCATTTCCTCTAGATTAGCCTATTTGCTTAATGTAATTGTTCATTAATAGTTATTTTTTATCCCATATATTCAGAGATATTTAATACATTTCCTAAATATTTATCCTATAAAATTTGCTAGGCTGACATATCTTTATTTTTGTTGATAATTTTATTTAACAGATTATCCGATAAATAATGTTCTATATTTGATCTATATTGCCCATATTTGTATAATAGTGGATGTTCAGATCCATATAAATACTAACTATTGTAAGGTAAGCTCAACCTTTTAACCTGGTTACTTTATCCAATATAATTTTCACAATTTCTCAGGCTTACAATACAGGGTAAAAACTGGGGAGGAGGAGTCAAGATGGCAGAGAAGTAGCAGGCTGAGATGACATTAGGTAGCAGGGGATCAGCTAGATAGCTTATCAAACCATTCCGACCACCTACAAATCCAACAGGAGATTGAAGAGAAGAAGAGCACCAATTCTAGGAACAGAAAATCAATCACTTTCTCAAAGGTAGGGCCGGTGGAAAAGTGAATCCAAAGTGACAGGAAGATAGACCATGGGGGGAGGGTCTGGCTCCCAGCAAGTGGTGGAGTAATGGAGCACAAAATCAGAACTGCTCCACTGAGGGACATCACTCCAGAGGCTAAGCCAGGGTGAAGCCCACATGGGGACAACATTGCCTGAGGTCCTGTGGGGTCACAGAAGGATCAGGGCTGTCTGAGTGTCACAGAGCTCACAGGTATTAGAGCAGGGAAGCTGGCTACAGAGATGGAGCTGAGGAGTGAGCTCTCAGCTCAGGGTTACCTTATCATGATCCATGGCACAGACCACTGCTCTGTGAGTAGGGACCCCACAAGATCCAGGGAGATGCCCCTGGAAGAGCTCAGGGATCTGCAGAGTTCGGAGACTCCAGGCAGGGCTGTGTGCCAGACACAGAGAAGCTTGGTCACAGACTGGGTGAGCTCAGAGTGCAGCCAGAGGCCAGGGAGACGAGAGTGATTGAGTGCTTTTCTCTGAGGGCACACTGAGGACTGGGGCCCCGAGCTCGTGGCTCCACTGGCTGGAGATCAGGAGGCCACCATTTTCATTCCCATCCTCCATAATTCTACACAAAGTGTGGTCAGGGAACAATAGCTCCCAAAAGCAAACCCGAGTGGATTACTTAGCCTGGACCATGAGAAGGTCTTCCGCCTTTGGCAAAGACACTTGAGAATCACTACAACAGGCCCCTCCCTGAGAAGATCAGCAAGAAATCCAGCCAAGACCAAGTTCACTTCCAGGGAGAACAGGGGAATTCCAGAGAAGGAGAAAGCAAAGCATGGAATTCATGATTTTCTCCCCATGATTCTTTAGTCCTGCAATGTTAATTTTTTTTATTTTATTTTTTTTCTTCTGCTAAATTTTTTTTAACTTTTACCCTTTCTTCTTTTAACATTTTTTAACTAGTTCATCTAAACAATACCTTTCATAAAAAAAAAATCTTTTTTGAACTGTCATTATTATAGTCATATTTTATCCTTCATTGTATCTAACTTTATTTTTTTTTGTATACTCATAGGGTTTTTTCTTCTAAAAAATTTGGGGTACAACTTCTTCTAATAGACCAAAATACACCCTAAATCTATCACAGGGCTTTGTTCTAGTCTCCAGCTTGAGCAAATTCTCTCCATTTTCTTTTTCTTTATTCTCCCATCCAACTTATTTATCAACTCTTTTTTTAGAAAAATTTTTAAGTAAAAAAAATTTTCATCTTTATAATCATATTCCATCCCTTCATTGCGTTTACCCTTATATATGTTTTTCATTCTTTAAAATTTTGGGAGGCAGTTTCTTCTAAGAGATCAAAATACTCCCCAAATTAAGTGAGTGACCCTGTTCTAATCACCAGTCTAATATACATATATATATATATATATATATATATATATATATTTAATGTTTTTATTTGTTTTCTTTTTTTATTTTTTTTTCTGAACTTCTTTTTACCCCCTTTCTTCCCCCCATGATATGGGGTCTTTTCTGATTTGGTTAAAGCACATTTTTCTGGGGTTATTGCCACCCTTTTAGTATTTTATTTGCTCCTTCATATAGACTTACCTGGATAAAATGACAAGGCAGAAAAACTCACTGCAAAACAAAAACAAAAACAAAAACAAAAACAAACAAACAAATAAACAAAAAAAACAAGAGGCAGCACCAAAGGCTGGGGACCTAATCAATACAGACATTGGTAATATGTCAGATCCAGGTTTCAAAATTACGATTTTCAAGGTGCTAGCCAGGCTTGAAAAAGGCATGGAAGATATTAGAGAAACACTCTCTGGAGAAATAAAAGCCCTTTCTGGAGAAATAAAAGAATTAAAATCTAACCAAGTTGAAATAAAAAAAAAACCTATTAATGAGGTGCAATAAAAAATGGAGGCTCTTACTGCTAGGATAAATGAGGCAGAAGAGAGAATTAGTGCTATAGAAGACCAAATGACACAGAATAAAGAAGCTGAGCAAAAGAGAGACAAACAACTACTGGACCATGAGGGGAGAATTTAAGAGATAAGTGACGCCATAAGATGAAACAACATTAGAATAATTGGGATTCCAGAAGAAGAAGAAAAAAAGAGGGGAGCAGAAGGTATATTGGAGACAATTATTGGAGAGAATTTTCCTAATATGGCAAAGGGAACAAGCATCAAAATCCAGGAGGTGCAGAGAACCCCCTCAAAATCAATAAGAATAGGTCCATACCCCATCATCTAATAGTAAAATTTACAAGTCTTTTTTTTTTTTAAAGATTTATTTATTTATTTATTTAACAGACAGAGATCACAAGTAGGCAGAGAAGCAGGCAGAGAGAGAGAGGAGGAAGCAGCCTTCCTGCCTAGCAGAGAGCCTGATGCGGGGCTCAATCCCAGGACCTGGGACCATGACCTGAGCCGAAGGCAGAGGCTTTAACCCACTGAGCCACCCAGGCGCCCCTAAAATTTACAAGTCTTAGTGACAAAGAGAAAATTCTGAAAGTCACCCAGGACAAGAAGTCTGTAACATACAATGGTAAAAATATTAGATTGGTAGCAGACTTATCCACAGAGACCTGGCAGGCCAGAAAGAACTGGCATGATATATTCAGAGCACTAAATGAGAAAAACATGCAGCCAAGAATACTATATCCAGCTAGGCTATCATTGAAAATAGAAGGAGAGATGAAAAGCTTCAGGACAAACAAAAACTAAAAGAATTTGTAAACACCAAGCCAGCTCTACAGAAAATATTGAAAGGGGTCCTTTAAGCAAAGAGAGAGCGTAAATGTAGTAGACCAGAAAGGAAGAAAGACAATATGCAGTAATAGTCACCTGACAGGCAATACAATGGCACTAAATTCATATCTCTCAATAGTTACCCTGAATGTTAATGGGCTAAATGCCCCAATCAAAAGACACAGCGTATCAGAATGGATAAAAAAAATAAAACCCATCAATATGTTGTCTATAAGAAACTCATTTTAGACCCAAAGACACCTCCAGATTTAAAGTGAGGGGGTGGAAAACAATTTACCATGCTATTGGACATCAAAAGAAAGCTGGGGTGGCAATCCTTATATCAGATCAATTAGATTTTAAGCTAAAGACTATAATAAGAGATGAGGAAGGACACTATATCATACACAAAGGGTCTTCCCAACAAGAAGATCTAACAATTTTAAATATCTATGCCCCTAAAATGGGAGCAGCCAACCAAATAAACCAATTAATAACAAAATCAAAGAAACACATCGACAATAATACAATAGTAGGGGGCTTTAACACTCCCCCTCACTGAAATGGACAGATCATCCAAACAAAAGATCAACAAGGAAATAAAGGCCTTAAATGACACACTGGACCAGATGGACGTCACAGATATATTCAGAACATTTCATCCCAAAACAATAGAATACACATTCTTCTCTACTGCACATGGAACATTCTCCGGAATAGATCAGATCTTAGGTCACAAATCAGGTCTCATCCAGTATCAAAAGACTAGGATCATTCCCTGCATACTTTCAGACCACAATGCTCTGAAGCCAGAACTCAATCACAAGAGGAAATTTGGAAAGAACCCAAATACATGGAGACTAAAGAGCATCCTTCTAAAGAATGAATGGGTCAACCAAGAAATTAAAGAAGAATTGAAAAAAAATCATGGAAACAAATGATAATGAAAACACAATGTTTCAAAATCTGTGGGACACAGCAAAGGCAGTCCTGAGAGGAAAACACACAGCGATACAAGCCTTTCTCAAGAAACAAAAAAGGTCTCAAATACACAACCTAACCCTACACCTAAAGGAGCTGGAGAAAGAACAATGAAAAAAGCCTAAACCCAGCAAAAGAAGAGAAATAATAAAGATCAGAGCAGAAATCAGTGAAATAATAACCAAAAAAACAATAGAACAAATCAACAAAATTAGGAGCTGGCTCTTTGAAAGAATTAATAAGATTGATAAACCCCTGGCCAGACTTATCAAAAAGAAAAGAGAAAGGACCCAAATAAATAAAACCATGAATGAAAGAGAAGAGATCGCAACCAACACCAAAGAAATACAAACAATTATAAGAACATATTATGAGCAACTCTATACCAGCAAATTTGACAATCTGGAAGAAATGGATGTTTTCCTAGAGACATATAAACTACCACAACTGAACCAGGAAGAAATAGAAAACCTGAACAGACCCATTACCAGTAAGGAGATTGAAGCAGTTATCAAAAATCTCCAAACAAGAGCCCAGGGCCAGATGGCTTCCCAGGGGATTTCTACCAAACATTAAAAGAAGAATTAATACCTATTCTCCTGAAAATGTTCCAAAACATAGAAATGGAAGGAAAACTGCCAAACTCATTTTATGAGGCCAACATTACCTTGATCCCAAAACCAGACAAAGACCCCATCAAAAAAGAGAATTACAGACCAATATCCTTGATGAATACAAATGTGAAAATTCTCACCAAAATACTAACCAATAGGATCCAACAGTACATTAAAAGGATAATCCACGACGACCATGTGGGATTTATTCCAAGGCTGCAAGGTTGGTTCAACATCTGAAAATCAATCAATGTGATATAATATATTAATAAAAGAAAGGACAAGAACCATATGATATTCTCAACAGATGTTGAAAAAGCATTTGTCAAAGTATAGCATCCTTTCTTGATCAAAACTCTTCAAAGTGTAGGGATACAGGGTACATACCTCAATATCATCAAAGTTATTGGGGAAAAACCCACAGCAAATATTATTTTCAATGGGGAAAAACTGAGAGCTTTTCCACTAAGGTCAGGAACACAGCAAGGCTGTCCACTATCACCATTGTTATTCAGCATAGTACCAGAAATCCTAGCCTCAGCAATCAGAAAACAGAAAGAAATAAAATATCTCTGAACCAGCAAAGAAGAAGTCAAACTCTCACTCTTTGCAGATGATATGATACTATATGTGGAAAACCCAAAAGACTCCACTCCAAATCTGCTAGAACTTGTAGAGGAATTTGGTAAAATGTTAGGATATAAAATCAATGCAAGGAAATCAGTTGCATTTCTATGCAGCAACAACAAGACAGAAGAAAGAGAAATTAAGGAGTCAATCCCATTTACAATTGCACCCAAATCCATAAGATACCTAGGAATAAACCTAGCCAAAGAGGCAAAGAATCTATACTCAGAAAACTACAAAGTACTCATGAAAGAAATTGAGGAAGACACAAAGAAATGGAAAAATATTCCATGCTCCTGGATTGGAAGAAGAACTATTGTGAAAATGTCTATGCTACCTAAAGCAATCTACACATTTAATGCAATCCCTATCAAAATACCATCCATTTTTTTCAAAGAAATGGAGCAAATAATCCTAAAATTTATATGGAACCAGAAAAGACCTCAAATAGCTAGAGGAATACTGAAAAAGAAAAGCCAAAGTTGGTGGCATCACAATTCCAGACTTCAAGTTCTATTACAAAGCTGTCATCATCAAGACAGTATGGTACTGGCACAAAAACAGACACATAGGGGGCCTGGGTGGCTCAGTTGGTTAAGCGACTGCCTTCCGGCTCAGGTCATGATCCTGGAGTCCCAGGATCGAATCCCACATGGGGCTTTCTGCTTGGCAGGGAGTCTGTCTCCCACTGACCTTCCTCTTCTCATTCTCTCTCTCTCTTGAATAAATAAATAAAATCTTTAAGATTTTCTTTGTTTATTTGACAAAGAGAAGAGTCACAAGTAGGCAGAGAGGAAGGCTGGGGAGGTGGGGGGAAGCAGGCTCCCTGCTGAGCAGAGAGCCCGATGTGGGACTTGATCCCAGGGACCCTGAGATCGTGACCTGAGCCGAAGGCAGTGGCTTACCCACTGAGCCACCCAGGTGTCCCAATAAATAAAATCTTAAAAAAAAAAAACAAAAACAAAAACACACAGACACATAGATCAATGGAACAGAACAGACAGCCCAGAAATAGACCCTCAACTGTATGGTCAACTAATCTTCAACAAAGCAGGGAAGAATGTCCAATGGAAAAAGACAGCCTCTTCAACAAATGGTGTTGGGGAAAATTGGACAGCCACATGCAGAAAAATGAAACTGGACCATTTCCTTACACCAAACACGAAAATAGACTCCAAATTGATGAAGGACCTCAATGTGAGACAGGAATCCATCAAAATCCTTGAAGAAAACACAGGCAGCAACCTCTTTGACCTCAGCCACAGCAACTTCTTCCCAGGAATGTTGCCAAAGGCAAGGGAAGCAAGGGCGAAAATGAACTATTGGGACTTCATCAAGATCAAAAGCTTTTGCACAGCAAAGGAAACAGTTAACAAAACCAAAAGACAACTGACAAAATGGGAGAAGATCTTTGAAAATGATATATCAGATAAAGGACTATTATTCAAAATCTATAAAGAGCTTATCAAACTCAACACCCAGAGAACAAATAATCCAATCAAGAAATGGGCAGAGGACATGAACAGACATTTCTGCAAAGAAGACTTCCAGATGGCCAACAGACACATGAAAAAATGCTCCACATCATTCGGCATCAGGGAAATACAAATCAAAACCACAATGAGATACCACCTTACACCAGTCAGAATGGCTAAAATTAACAAATCAGGAAATGACAGATGCTGGTGAGGATGCGGAGAAAGGGGAACCCTCCTACACTGTTGGTGGGAATGCAAACTCATGCAACCACTCTGGAAAACAGCATGGAGGTTCCTCAAAAAGTTGAAAATAGAGCTACCCTATGACCCAGCAATTGCACTACTGGGTATTTACCCTAAAGATACAAACATAGTGATCCGAAGGGGCACATGTACCCGAATGTTTATAGCATCACTGTCCACAATAGCCAAACTAGGGAAAGAACCTAGATGTGCTTCAACAGATGAATGGATAAAGAAGAAGTGAGATATATATATATATATATATATATATATATATATATATATATATATATATATATATATATGCAGCCATCAAAAGAAATGAAATCTTGCCATTTGCGATGATGTGGATGGAACTAGAGGGTATTATGCTTAGCGAAATAAGTCAATTGGAGAAAGACAACTATCATATGGTCTCCCTGATATGAGGAAGTGGAGATGCAACATGGGGGGTTTGGGAGTTAGGAAAAGAATAAATGAAACAAGATGTGATCGGGAAGGAGATAAACCATAGGAGACTCTTAATCTCGCAAAACAAACTGAGGGTTGCTGGGGAAAAGGGGGATAGGGAGAGGGTGGTGGGGTTATAGACATTGGGGAGGGTATGTGCTATGGTGAGTGCTGTGAAGTGTGTAAACTGGCGATTCACAGAACTGTACCCCTGGGGCTAATAATACATTATATGTTTATTAAAATTTTTTTTTAAAATTATTAAAAAAAAAGCTAATAGTGCCTTTACTTTCAGATCATAAGTGACTTCACATTGTTTTTGAAATTTCTTATATTTATTTTATGAAACACTTTTTCCCTGGTTATAATTTTACCTTTCAGATTACTCTTTTTGTGTTTGTGTGTGTGTGTTATGTTAGTCGCCATACAACCATACAAGACATCATTAGTTTTTGATGTAGTGTTCCGAGATTTGTTGTTTATGTATAATACCCAGTGCTCCATGCAATATGTTGTGCAAGTAGAAAGACATTTTAACTCAATCTCAACTATACTGTAATGTCTACTCCCACAATTATAGAATCAGAAAATACTTGAGTGTTGACAATGTGTCAGACATCAGCATTCTCTATGGTTGGAAGTATCAGGGAACCAAACAGGATTGCCCCTTTCCTCCTGATGTTTATATTCAATAAAAAGAACACATTTATAAGGTATAATTAGAAAATATTAGAAAATAAGTGCTATTAAAATATTTCCTTAATTTCTTATTTGAATATGGCTGAGATTTTGCTTCTCTCACGAGAATACTGGGTTATTTTTTTGTTTTTGTCTTTTTGTAATTATAAAACACCTTGAGATACCTTTTTTTTTTTTTCCTTGTGATACCTTTTATTTAAATTTGGTTTTAGTCATTACCTGAATCAACCTGTTCAACATTTATTTCTGGGCCTACAAGTTTGTTTTTTTTTTTCCTCAAAAAAAGACTGAAGTATACTGTTTATGTATATATTTATAAGGACACATGTTTTAGGGGTCTAAGTGAATGATATCAAATTCCATTTATGTAGGACAAATTATTTAATCTCTTTATCTTGATTTCCTCATCCTTCAAACGAAGATGATTCTGATATAAGACAGTCCCTACCTTACAAGATGTTTATGTAAATAAAATAATGCATGGGAAGTATATGTTCATTATCTTAAGGCACCAGTTATTATTATTCTTAAAGGAATACTTTTAAAGATTGGAAATGTTAACAGCTTTGGAATGTGATAAATCTGGATAAGAATCACAGCTCTGACCTTTATTACTTGCATAGTTTTGGGAAAAATATAAAACTCTAGGATTTTTGAATTTTACTTTCTTTTTCTATATTTAGAAAATACACAAAAACATGAGCTTTTTAAGAGTATTGACTAAGATACTTTATAAATATTTTTAGTTTTTCCTTAATCTTTCCCAGCTTGAGAGTGGATGATATCACTAATTTTAAATAATAGATCTTTATATCAAAATATGCTTTATATTGTTTGCAAATGGTTTACTTAGAAATATCTATATTACTAATGTTCTTATACCTACGCTTCAGGCATTATAGAATGGGTACCCTTTCACTAATTGAAATAAGAGTGTTATTGTGAAGAAGAGTCATACTAATTCTGTAATTCATGTAATAAATTGTGTAGGATATTTTTATTCAATGTTTCTAAGGATATACATGCATGCTGTGTTGATAGAGTATTTGGATGGAGAAAAAAATGGTTGCTTAATATTACTTCTAAACCTAACCTTTGAACTTTTGAAAAACTACAATCTAAATTAATGCTTCATTTATAACCAATATAGTATTTTGTATATTATAAAAGCCAATTGTTTAAGATGTTGAAAAATGTTTATCTAACATCTATTAGATGTTAGTTAATGATTTAAGTCCTCATTTTGAATATAATACTATGACTCTAATCAAAGCAACAAATATTTCAATATAATATTTTAAGTGCTATGATATCAGAATAGAAAGAAATATGAGTGACATCATAGAAGTAGATATTACAGCATAGTATGAAGTACAAATAATTCTGGGATGATGTCAGGCCTAAAACTTGGAAAAATTAATAAATACAAATACATTTGCAAATGGAGTACAGGCTGAGCATGGGGCGTAGAGTATCCTGGCTAGTGCAGGAACCATAAGACATCCTACATTCTTAGTCACTGGGTTATGAACTACAAAGGGGAGGGGGGAAGACTTTGAAATGTAGACAAGGGACTTGGGTCTTAACCTAATAAGCTCTTAGACAAGTGTTTCCTCTAAGGAACCTTAAGTCCAAGAGTCATGATTGGCTTTGGGGTTGGGGAGAGAACAGTCATGGCCTTTGTTTCTCCTCCTTCATTCAAAACAGTCTTCCTAAATGCTTTATAAAGTTTTCTTGAAATTCATTCAATTAACAATTATTAATTCTCATATATCAGACATTGTTCTAAGCACTGGAGTTTCAACAATGACCAAAACAGACAAAAATTTCTGTCTTCATGAGCTTATACTGTAAGGAGAGGGAGGCTGTCACTAGTTAAGAGAAATAAGTAAAATATATTTTGTTAGATGATTAAATCTACGATGAACATAAAGTGATACAAAAGAGTGAACGTGTGTGAGGTGTGAAAATTTAGAAAGGGTGGCTAGAAAAGGCATAATTTAAAAAATGACATCTGGGGAATATAATATCTGGAGGAATATATAAAGGAGATTAGCATAGACAATTGTTTCAACTAATTATATAACATTTTTCTTATGTAACCGAGACATAATAGATCATTTTAGTAAATGAAAATGACTAAAGCTTTAGTTAAAATTAATCAGTCTGGATTAAGCATGTAAAAAAAAAAAAAAGGCATGTAAGCTAGGCAAAATTATAGGTCACAGAATTTATAGGTTGTTGAGAAAGTCCAGAAGGAGAATTCTAATTAGTGGCAAATTATGGCAGAAATCACAGGAATTGGAAAAAAGGAGGATCAAAGCACATTAAGATACACCTCTAGAAAAATTTTTTGATAAAATGCATGTATAGAATGATAAAGTTTAAAAAGTAAGATAACTCCTAGATTTCTGGATGAAATTATGGGGTATGGATATTAGTATGGAAATCCTTGAAAGTAAAGTAACAAAGCAGTTAGCTTCATGAAAGTTCAGCTCACTAGGTATGTAATATCTAGTTCAGTAATATATTCCTATTACCTGGCATTACACCTGCCATATAGAAATTCACTAAATACTAGTCTATTCATTCACTGATTGAGTAATGTTAAATTTGAAGTGATTATGACTGCAAGGAATTAGATAAGTTGGTGCTAAGAGACAAATCCTGGAGTTAATGTATAAATTTGAATTTTTAAAATCAAGATAGTAGTTATAACCAATAAACTGAACTAAGTTGCAAAAGCAAGCATATTTGCAAAATCAAGATTTAGACTGATACAACACAGGAATACATGCATTATGTTGGTAGGGGAGGACAACACAAATGACACCTATTATTCTCTTCATCTAGACTTAAATTTTTGTTACCATTTTACAACACTGTTTCTCTCTGTATCTTACACACTGACATTTTGTCCCATTATCCCTGGAAAATTTACTATGTGTTTAAAAGAACACAGTTACATAACCAAAGTACCATAATCAAAATCAAGGTATTAACAATGACACACTAAATTCATCTAATCCATAGACTGTATTTGAAAATACCCAAATGTTTAAATAATGCCATTTATAACAAAGATTCCAATTCAGAATGATACAGTAATTTGTCATGTCTCTTTAGTCTCTTGTTTGGAAGAATTCCTTCATATTTCCTTGACTTTCACAACCTTGACATTTTTGAAGATTACATGTCAATTATTTTATAGAAAATCCCTCAATTTTGATTTGCATTTTCCCCCAAATTAGATTCCATTGGCTAGTTATTCTGGAAAATAGCATCTGTGCAAAATATTCTTTTTAACTGAGATGCTCACATAACAAAATTATATAAAGTGAAATATATCTGTATGCCACTTACTTCTTCTGGGGCTCCCATAATATATATGCTGGTACATTAAATGTTTCCCACATGTCTTTTGGTTGTTTCTTTTCTTTCTTTTTTCCTTTTTTTTTTTTTTTTTTTTTTTGCTTCTTTTCTGCTCAGTGGTCTGACCTTCAAGTTTGATTATTTATTTGTGCTTAAATTTACTCTAGAAATTTTCTGATTTAAAAAAAAATCTCGGTTACTATACTTTTCAGCTCCAGAGTGTCTAGTTGGTTCCTTTTTATAATTTCTATTTTTATTGGTTATCTCCTTTTGCTCATAAATTGTTTTTCTATTTTCCTTTAGTTTTCTGTCCATTTTTTAAAGCTTTTTACAAAGCCTGTATTCCTTGTCATGTATGGCCACTAAAGTCTGTTATTTATTATCTCTGGGTCAGCCAGTGACCTGACAGGAATTTCCTTAAATGTCTTGAGCCAAGAAAGAGAAAAGTACAACTTACCTGGTCTTTACAACTTGTTCATGAGCTGGGCACTCCTTAATGATTAGTCTGTAGCTCTGTCTTTCCCCATCCTTTCTTGGATCCCACCCTCCACCAAAGGTGCCAGCACAGGGTCCTTGCATGTCTTTTTTGAGCATGTGTGTGGTTTGTACTCTCTCTTACCTCAATGTATGTCAGCCCTGTGAGGTCTTATTTCCTCAAGTGACTTCTTCCCCTACCTTCTTTTTCTGGGGCTTTTGGCACTTTCTACCGCTTTCACTGTTTGCTGTCTCCTACCTCATATGGACATGGATAGTATATATCTTTAAATGTTTCAACATATGTGGCTCCTTAAAAAGCCACTCCAATCTGAGAAAGGTGGGAGGAGGCAAAACAAAAGCCAGCCTCTGTGCTAGTTCCTGAAGGAAATACAGACATATCAAAATGAACAATTACAGTTTTTTAACAAGGTCCATGTTAGCCCTCTAGAACAAGCAATCAACACCAGGAAGGAACACTGGCTACCATCTCATGTACCACCATGCTGGTGAATGGGAGACAGTAGGCTTTTGAGCAAAAACACTGCAACACTCTCTTACTAAAAATGAGCAGCCCTTTTCTTTATTAAGTAGTCATTTGGTTGATGAAAGTTTTGGAAAATATTCTAGCATTCCAAAAAAATTAAATCTGTCAGTCTTTGTCACTTCGTAATTTTTCCAGTGGGGGGGACTGGTTCCTTGAATAACCTACTCTGCCATATTCTATGATGTAACTTCTGTAGAAAATATTCTTATTTACACATTTTATTTTTTATATGTTAATGTTTACCAATATATGTTGAGTTCTAGATCTAAATAGATCTAAATAGAAATTGAATTCTGATTCTATTTATTTTTGCATAAATGTTTTCTATTTATGAAATATCATTTACCCTTTGACATCAAATTTCTTCATATTGTTCATGCTTTCTGTAATTAACTGTTTATTTTATTTCTTTTAATTGATATTAGGTTTAATATCCTAGTGTAGAGCCCCTAAGATGTTAGGGACTCTTCCACAATGGTTTATACTTTTGGAATGGATAAATACAAGTTTTAGTCATTTATAAATATTTAAGCATTATCGAAAATGACAGTGATACAATCTTGTGCCCATTAGTATGAGTTCAAGAAAATTTTCTTATTTACCTTTAAAGTTAAAAAAAAAAGTCTGCCTTTGTAGATATAAAATTTGGGTTGTGCATTCCTACATTACTGATTATGAAAATAGAATATATAAACATTCTCAAAAGTAATGCACATAGATTTGGGTTTTCTTATTAGTATTTTTTAATTTAATAAAAGTAGATATTTTATCCATATTTTACTGGTACAACAATTTAATCCAGAAAAAAATTAACTTTAATCCTCAATGAAATTGTCCAAATTAGAAAAGAATTGCATTTAGTTAATTTAATTGGCCACTGCCAACCATAAACATTACCTCAACCATGTGGTCACCAATACAATTACCCTAGGAGAATTAGTTCAAATAATGATGCCTATTATCTTCTACATGCTATTCCTTACTTCAACATACATCTGGCTTGAGTAACCATGTAATATAAGGATTCAATTTAGAGACTTAAATTCTAAATTATATGTTGGGTTTATCACTCAGACTCCTCTTTTAACGGAAATAATAAATGATGGAAGTTGCAAGTTCATTAAAGAAAAATGTGAATTAATTGGATTGAGATAACAGAGTTTTCACCATATTCTTGAATTCAATTTTTTTCATTTTTATATGACATATTTTCTAACTAGTTTTCCTAAAATACTCAGAAAAAATATGAAAATATTATCTGTAATCTGTAAGTATAACCATGCTTTATAATTCTATTCTGTGTTGTTTCTCCTTTCAGTTGCCAGATGACAGATCACTGGCCCATTTGCCTTATTAAAGACTTGCTCCTACTGTACTTTGCTTGACTGCATTGAGATCTTTTCTTAACATCTAACTACAGCAGCCTTATGTCTTCGGATTGCAAATAAAAATTACTCTGGGAGAGGTCTGGAATTTGTTTCATTATATGCTGGAATAGAGCCAATAACTGATGACTTGTTTTTGAGTCTAGTGGCAGATTTAGTAATCTGTTTGTTCAAGAAACCAAGAGAATTGAAACACATACAAAGTCTGTACTATTCCCTGAGATATTATCTTCTGAGTTTGACAACAATTGATGGTATTGAATGAGAACATTATGTGAGAGCTTACATGCATCTAAAAATACAAAAAAAAAAAACAAAGTAAAAACTTTTTTTTTACTCATTTGGCTTCATTATGATACAATTATTTGAAGAGTCACAGAAATTGTAATTTAATATTATTGTGGGTTTGATATTTTCAGATATATGTTAAAATAAAAAAAAATCTATAGATAGGAACCTATAGTTAAAAAGATAGCCCTCTTAGAGTCTTCTATTAAAATACATTTACATAGTCAATACTCTGACTACATGCTAGGCCCTGTGCTAGGAATGTTATATATATTATTTTAATTAGTCTCCATGCTAACTTTGTAAGGTAGGTTGTTTTATTCTACTTTTTGTACAAGGAAAAATAGAAGATTTTAAATAGTAGAATACAGGAAGCAAAGTAATATATCAGTGATCTAGAGGATAGAGCAATGGAAAGCAAGCTGAACAGGTGAGACAAACAAATACTACATAATGAGAATAGGCTTAGAGAACTCAGTAATACCATTGAACATAGTATTTACATTTATAGGGATCCTACAAGGAAAAAAGAAAGGGGGCAGAAAATGTATTCAAAGAAATACTAGTTGAAAAATTCCTAACTCTGAGGAAGGAAACAGTGATCTATATTCAGGAGGCACAGGGATCCCCTAACAAATTCAACCCAAGGAAATCCACATCAACATACGCAGTAAATAAAATAGTAAGAAGTAGTGATAAAGAATTTTTCAAGATTGCAGGAGAAAATAACACAGTTATACACAAAAGAAACCCCATAAGGCTATCAGCTAGTTTTTCAGCAGATACTAGCAGGCTAGAAGGGAGTGCCATGGTATATTCAAAGTGCTGAAAGGGAAAAAATCTGAAGCCAAGAATACTCTATTCAGCAAGGTTATCATTCAGAATAGAAGGAGAGATGAAGAGTTTTCTCAAACAAAATTAAAGAGTTAAAAGAATTCATTACCACAAAGCCAGTCCCCAATAAATGTTAAGGGGGACTCTGAGTGGGGAAAAAAGAAAAAAAAAAAAAAAAAAAAAAGCTGGGCACCTGGGTGGCTCAGTGAGTTAAATGTCTGCTCTTGATTTCGGCTCAGGTCATCATCTCAAGGATGTGAGAGGGAGCCCGGTGTTGTGCTCAGTGCTAGGTACGGAGCCTGCTTAAGATTATCTCTCTCACTCTCCTTCTGTCCCTCCCACTTAAAATAAATAAACAAATCTTAAAAAAAGAAAATGAAAACCACAAAGAAGAGGGGGAAAGCACAAGAACAAATAAAAAAAGAGATATATTGTAAAAATCAGTCAAGAAAATATAAGATAAATGGCTATAAAAGCAATCTATACTTTCAATGCCGTTCTGATCAAAATTCCACCAGCATTTTTCAAAGAGCTGGAGCAAGCGATCCTAAAATTTGTATGGAACCAGAAAAGACCCCAAATTGCTAAGGAAATTTGAAAAACAAAAACAAAACTGGGGCATCAAGTTTCCTGATTTCAAGCTTGACTACAAAGCTGTGATCACCAAGACAGCATGGTACTGGCACAAAAACAGACACATAGACCAGTAGAACAGAGGAGAGAGCCCAGATATGGACCCTCAACCCTATGGTCAAATTATCTTTGACAAAGCAGGAAAAAAAATATCCAGTGGAAAAAAGACAGTCTCTTCAATAAATGGTGCTGGGAAAATTGAACAGCTATGTGTAGAAGAATGAAACTCAACTATTCTCTTACACCATACACAAATATAAACTCAAAATGGATAAAAGACCTCAATGTGAGGCAGGAATCTATCAAAATCCTAGAGGAGAACATAGGCAGTACCTCTTCGACATCGGCCACAGCAACTTCTTTCAAGATATGTCTCCAAAGGCAAATGAAACAAAAGTGAAAATGAACTTTGGGGACTTCATCAAGATCAAAATCTTCTGCACAGCCAAGGAAACAGTCAACAAAACAAAGAGACAACCCACAGAATCAGAGAAGATATTTGCAAATGACAGGACAAAGGGCTGATATCCAAGATCTATAAAGAAGTCCTCAAACTCAACACACACAAAACATATAATCATGTCAAAAAATGGGCAGAAAAGAGGCACCTGGGTGGCTCAGTGGGTTAAGCCTCTGCCTTCGGCTCAGGTCATGATCTCAGGGTCCTGGGATCGAGCCCCGCATCGGGCTCTCTGCTCAGCAGGGAGCCTGCTTCCCCCTCTGCTGGCCTCTATGCCTACTTGTGATCTCTCTCTCTCTCTCTCTCTGTCAAATAAATAAAATCTTTTAAAAAAATGGGCAGAAGACATGAACAGAGACTTCTCTAAAGAAGACATACAAATGGCTAACAGACACATGAAAAAAATGTGCATCATCACTAGCCATCAGGGAGATTTAAATCAAAACCACATTGAGATAACACCTTACACCAGTTAGAATGGCCAAAATCAACAACAGTAAACAACATGTGTTGGAGAAGATGTGGAGAAAGGGAAACCCTCTTACAGTGTTGGTAGGAATGCAAGTTGGTGTAGCCACTTTGGAAAACAGTGTGGAGATTCCTTAAGAAATTAAAAATAGAGCTACCCTTTGACCCTGAAATTGCAATACTGGGTATTTACCCCAAAGATACAAGTGTAGTGAAAAGAAGGGCCATCTGTACCCCAATGTTCATAGCAGCAATGGCCACAGTTGCCAAACTATGGAAAGAATGAAGATGCCCTTCAATGGATGAATGGATAAAGAAGATATGGTCCTTATATACTATGGCATATTATACCTCTGTTAGAAAGGATGAATACCCAACTTTTGTATCAACATGGGCAGGACTGGAAGAGATTATGCTGAGTGAAACAAGCCAAGCAGAAAGAGTCAATTATCATATGGTTTCACTTATTTGTGGAGCATAAGCAATAACACGGAGGACATGGGGAGATGGAGAGGAGAAGTAAGTTCGGGGAAATTGGAGGTGGAGACAAACCATGAGAGACTGTGGACTCTTAAGAAACAAACTGGGGGTTTTGGAGGGGAAAGGGGTGAGAAGTTGGGTGAGACTGGTGGTGGGTATTATGGAGCTCCATGTATTGCATGGAGCACTGGGTGTGGTGCATAAACAATGAATTCTGGACCACCGAAAAGAAATTTTTTAAAAAGGCTGTAAAATATGATACCAAATGTCTGAAATCTGGAGGGAGGGGAATAAGAATTAGTTCAAAATTAAGCAAACGTTAGCTTAATATAGATGGCCGAATGCAGAAGATGTTATATATAAACTGAATGGTAACAAGAAACCAAAAACAGTAATAGATACATAAAAAATAAAGAGTGAGAATCCAAGTATTTCACTGAAGAAAGCTAAGTAATCATGAGAAAAGAGAGCAAGAGAAGAAAGGAACAGATGAGAACTACAAAAACAACCATAAAACAAGTAACAAAATGGCAATAATTATACACATATCAATAATTACTTTTTTATCCTCAGTAATTTTTTTTGTATAGATAATTCAATTTATTAAAAAAATTTTTTTTAAAGGTACTCATTTTAGTGACACCTGGGTACCTCTGTTGGTTAAGTGTCTGTCTTTGGCTCAGGTCATGGGATCCTGGGATTGAGTATTGCATCAGGCTTTTTGCTAGCAGGGAGCATGATTCTCCCTCTGCTTGTCACTCTCCCTACTTGTGTGCATGTGGTCTCTCTCTAACGAATAAATAAAAAAGATAAAATTTAAAAAACTTTTAAAAATATACTCATTTTATTCTCCCCTATAAAACCACACAACTTCTGCACTCATGATAGTACTGTTGAATGAGAGAACATTCTTCCACTTACTGATTTCTCTTTCCTTAGCAACTAATAACCATTGGTGACTGCTTTCTAAAACACAGTTCTTTCTAAAATATATTTCATGGGTGTTTGCCCTATTGAAACCTCAAAGTGTTGCTGAGAGCACATTTTAAATATATGGGCAGAAAAATTCAATTTCAATTAATTGTAATATTTAGAAGTATAATTACTGTAATGATTTATGCATTTGACTATTCAGAATGGTTTTATTGGTAGCTTTGAAAACATATCTATTTACATAGCAATCCTGGGTTCCTAAAGTGCTTAATGAACAATTGAATTGTTAGTTGTTCTTTAAACTGTTTTTAATTTTTTGTTTGATTTTTAATATAATTCAATTAATTAACATACAACATATTATTAGTTTCAGAGGTAGAGTTCAATTAATTAACATATAATGTATTACTAGTTTCAGAGGTAGAGTTAAATTCAGTTGATTTTTAAAATTTAAATTCAATTAACATATAATGTATTATTAATTTCAGAGGTAGAATTCATCAGTCTTATATAATATCCAGTGCTCATTATATCATGTGCCCTCCTTAATGTCCATTGCCAGTTACCCCATCTCCACACTTCCCTCCCCTCAAGCAACCCTCAGTTTATTTCCTATGATTAAGAGTCTCTTATAGTGTGTCTTCCTCTTTGATTTTATCTTAAATTATTTTTCCATCTCTTCCCCTATGATCCTCTGTTTTGTTTCTTAAATTCCACATGTGAGGGAAACCATAGGATTATTACTTTGAATGTAAATAGACTACATCTTCCAATCAAGATACACAGAGATAGATGGTAAATAAATAAGTAAGTAAGTAAATAAATAAATAAATAAAAACCCATCTGAATGCTGCCTACAAGAAACTCATTTCATACCTAAGGCCCACACAGATTGAAGAGATAGAGAAACATTTATTATAAAAATAGAACAGAAAAGAATATTGGAATAACAATACTTATATTTGACAAATAAACTTTAAAACAAGGAAATAAGGAAATAGTGGCTTTGAATGATACATAAAACCAGATGAATCTAGCAGAACATTCCATCCTAAAACAGCAGAATACACATTCTTTTCAAGTGGCATGAAACTTTCTCTAGAATAGATCACATATTAAGTCACAAGTCCCAACAAAATAAACAAAAAGACTGAAGTAATACCATACATCTTTTCTAACCACAGTACTATAAAACTAGAAATTAACCACAGGAAAAAATCTCAAAGCACACAATGATATGGAAGGTTAAATACCTTGCTATTAAACAATGAATGAGTCAACCAAGAGATCAAAGACAAAAAAAACCCAACCAACCAAACAAACAAAAAACCCTCATGAAGACAAATGAAAATGAAAACAAAATGGACCAAAATTTGGGGATTCAGCAAAATGTATCTTAAGAGGGAAGTGTATAGCAATATAGACCTACATAAAGAAGAAAAATCTCAAATAAACAACATGTTTTTAAGTAGAGAGGAACTAGGAAAATAATAAGAAAACCCAAAACTAGTAGAATGAAGGAAATAATAAAAAATAGAGCAGAAATAAACAAAATAGAAACTCAAAAAAAAATCAAACCAGGAGCTGGTTCTTTGAAAAAATCAACAAAATTGATAAACTTCTAGTGAGATTCATTAAAAGAGAGAAAGAGAGAGAAGGGACTAAGAAAAAAAAAATTGGAAGTGGGAGGAAAAACAGCCAAGGAAATTATAGAAATATAAAAGATTTTAAGGGAATACTGGGGCAACTCAGTGGCTCAGTGGGTTAAAGCCTCTGCCTTCAGCTCATGTCATGATATCAGGGTCCTGAGATCGAGCCCCACATCCGCAGGGAGCCTGCTTCCCTTCCTCTCAGCCTGCCTCTCTACCTACTTGTGATCTCTGCCTGTCAAATAAATAAACAAAATCTAAAAAAATATATTAAAAGATTTTAAGGGAGTATTATGGAAAATGATATGCTAACAAATTAGGACAATATGAAAGAAATGAATCAATTCCTAAAATATATAACCTCTCCAAATTGAATCAAGAACAAATAGAAAATTTAAACAGATTGATTGCTAGCAATGAAATTGAACTAGTAATCAATTCCCAGTAAACAAAAGTCCAGGGTGGACAGTGAAGCTGTATTTTAAAAAGTGTTAATACCTATCCTTTTCAAACTATTCCAAAAATAGAAGAGGAAGGAAGATTTCCTAATTCCTACTATGAAGCTAGCAGCATCCTGACACCACATTCAGATAATGACACCACAAGAGATGAGAACTACAGGCCAATGTCTCTGTTAACATAGATGCGAAAATCCACAACAAAGCATTAGCAAATTAAACCTAATGATACATCAAAAAAAAAATTTCCACGATCAAGTGGGATTTATTCCTAGGATGCAAGCGTGGTTCAGTATCTGCAAAAAAAATCAGTATGATACATTTCATCAATATAAGGGATAAGAGCCATATGACCATTCCAATAAATGCAGATAAAGCATTTGGCAAAATACAATATCGATTCATGATAAAAACCCTCAACAAAGATTAGAGGGAATATACCTCAACATAATAAAGGCCATTTAGGAAAACCCACAGCTATCATTATACTCAATGGGGAAAATCAGAGAACATTTACCCTGAGGTTAGGACAAGACATGAATGTCCCTTTTCATACTATTTTTTAACATAATACTGTAAGGCCTAGGTACAGTCATCAGACAAGAGGAAGTAATAAAATGTATCCAAAAAGGTAAGGGAGAAATAAAACTGTCACTTATTGTAGAAAACATGATACTATACATAGGAAACCCTAAAAACTCCATCAAAAACTACTAGAACTGATAATGAATTCAGTAAAGTTGCAGGATAAAATTTGATATACAGAAATCCATTGCATTTCTATACAGTAATAATGAATTGACAGGAGGAAAAATTAAGAAAACAATTCCATTTACAATTGCACCCAAAGTGATAAAACAACTACAAATAAGATTCACCAAGGAAGTAAAAGTACAGTACCCTGAAATATATGACACTGATGAAAGAAACTGAAGATGATATAAACAAATGGAAAGATATAGCATGCTCATGGATTTGATGAATATTGTTGAAAGTGTCCATATTACCCTAAGTAATCTACACATTCAACACAATCTCTATCCAAATATCAGGAGAACCAGAAAAAAATGATCCTAAAATCTCTATGAATCCAGAAAATATCCTGAATATCTAAGTAATCTGATTAAGAAAAACAAAGCTGGAGGTATTACAATCCTAGTTTTCAAGATATACCACAGGTCTGTTGTAATAAAAATAGTATGGCACTGGCACAAAAAATAGATATAGATCAATAGAACAGAAGAAAGAGCCCAGAAATAAGCTCATACTTATATGGTAATTAATCCATGACAATGGAGACAAGATATACAATGGGGAAAACACAATCTCTTCAATAAATGGTATTGGAAAAACTGAACTGCTTTCTTATACCACGTACAAAAATTTTAAAAAATGCATTAAACCTACATGTGAAACCTGAAACCATAAAACTCCTAAAAGAAACATAGGCAGTAAACTCTCAGACGTCAGAATTAGCACAGTATTTCAGGATATGTCTTCTCATGCAATGGAAACAAAAGCAAATAAATAACCAACTGGGACATCAATTTAAAAAGCTTTTGCACAGTGAAGGAAATCATCAACAAAATGAAAAGACAACTTATTGAATGGGAGAAGATATTTACAAATAATATTTTGGGCAACCCAAAATATATAAATTCCTAAAACTCAACATCAAAAAACAAAACAAACAAAAGCCTATACAATCTGATCAAAATATGGATAGAGGGCCTAAATAGACTTTTTTTTCCCCAAAGGAGGCATATATGGAGGCCAACAGTTATATGAAAAGATATCCAACACCACTAATTATCAAGAAAATGCAAATCACAACCACAGTGAGATACCACCTTATACCAGTCAAAGTGAAAAAAAGTAAAAAGTGTTGGTGAGGATGTGGAGAAAATAGAATACTTGTGCCCTGTTGGTACAAATATAAATTGGTGCAGCCACTATTGAAAACAATACAGAAATTCCTTTAAAAACTAAAAATGGAAATGCCATGTATCCCAGTAATTCCACTACTGGGTATTTACCCAAAGAAAACAAAACAGTAACTTGAAAAGAAAAATGCACATGTTCATTGTATCACTATTTATAATAACAGAGATATGGTAGCAACCTATGTGTCCATTGATAAGTGAAGGGATAAAGAAGTTGGGGTGTAAAACACAATAGAATATTACTCAGCCATAAAAAGCATTAAATCTTACCTTTTATGACAAAATGGTTTAACTTAGTGGGTATACGATAAGTGAAATGTCAGTCAGAAGTAGGAAATTCTGTGTGATTTCACTTTTATGTGTAATCTAAAAAACAAAAGAATGAACAAAGAAACCAAAAACACAGACTAATAAATACAGAAAACAAACTGGTGTTGCCAGAGGGAAAGGGGTAGTGAGATGGGTGAAGTAGGTGAAGGGGACTGACAGGCATGAACTTCCAGTTATAAAACAAATAAGTCACAGGGATGAAAAGTACAACATAGGAAAATAGTCAATAATATTGTAGTAATTTTGTATGGTGAGTATACTTACCTTGGTAAGTGTTGCTTAACATATTTTTCACTGTGTTGTATGCCTGAAACTAATATAACTTTGTATGTGAGCTATACTTAATTAAAAATAAAAGGAAAAAAAAAAAAGACTGACCACTTCCTAAATAAGAGAGAATTCTTTTTACCTGACTCTCTTTGATCTGAGACAATGACTTTTTCTTGCTTTTGGGCTCAAGCACCAGCTCTTCCTGGGCCTTTAGCCTACTGATCTTCAGAATGGAAGTATATCATTTCCCTCCTGATTCTCATTCAGACTCAGACTGGAGCTACACCATTGACTCTCCTGGGTTCCCATCCTATTGCCTCAAAACTGCAGATTTTGCCACATAGATATATACACATATATGCATACATATATGCATATGTATACATGTATACACATATACACACACACAACTATACACACACACACACATATATATACACACACACATACACACACACAGACATTTTGGTTTGGTTTCCCTGGAGAATCCTAATACACATATATTTACTTTTTACAATTTTTAGTATGCTGAGGTTTATTTTCTGATTTAGAGGAAAACCCATGTTTTTATTATTCTATTTTTATTTTTTTTAAGATTTATTTGAGAGAGAGAGAGAGAGGAGAAAGGGGCAGAGGGAGATGGAGAGAGAAAAAATTTCAAGTGGATTCCTTGCCACAGAGCTCTATCTCATGACTTGAGCCAAAATCAAGAGGCAGATGCTTAACCAACTGAGCCATCCATGTGCCTCCACATTTTTAAATTGAATTCCAATAATAAAATGTTGCAGTGTTGACAATATTCATAAAAACTTTTTTATAATGTTAGGCCACCATATGAAATGCGAAATCAGGTGTGATATATTCTGATTTAATTTTTTTGACTTTCTATTAATTCTATCTTCCAAACTACCAGATATGATCATTAATTGTTATGAGTTGGATAATGAAGCTTTTGTTCATAAAATTTTTGAAGAAGTAGAAAACAGCAAAATCTCTTCCTGTGGCTATTAAACTGCCCCTTCACAAAAATACACCCATACGTAACCACTTCATAAGTTTCATCCCTATATAACCATTGTTCCTACATAATTTTAACTTTAATAAATATTTGACAGCATGATATTTGTATTATGTATATACTCATATTTCAGCCTGTATAGTCTGATTTCAAAATCAACAATCACGTAAATAAGCATATAAATTCTGTGAAGAAACAGGACATCTTACAATGGACATAAAGAATAGATGTAACTGGTTTCCTGAAAATTTTCTCTTAGTTTTTCAAAGAAGACATAAAGGAGTTACAAAAATTTTTAAAAGATTTATTTATCCATTTGAGAGAGAGTGAGAGGGAAAGAGAGCATGAGTGGGAGGGGGAGAGAGAGTGAGAATCCAAAGCAGACTCCATACTGACTGTAGACTTGGATGGGGCTTGATCTTAAAATTCTGAGATCACAGCCTGAGACTAAGCCAAGAATTGACCACTCAGTGGAATGTGTCACCCAGGCATCCCTAAAGGAGTTACAAATGTTTTGTGGTCATCACTATCTAATAGAACATACATTTGAGAATGATTTATGCAGAACTGTTAATAACTACTACTGTTCATTGCAGGCATACTATGTGACAAGCATTGCACTAAGAACACTGCTCAAAGAAATTAGAGGTAGCTCCCCTAAATGTACCAGATGACACTTTGATCCTTTTAATAACTATGAGACAGGATTTCAGGACATTTGTCACAAATGGCAAGATCTTATTATTTTTTATGGCTGAGTAACATTTCATTGTATATACACTCCACATCTTCTTTATGCATTGATCTGTGGATGGATACTCAAGTTGCTTCCATATCTTGACTATTGTAAATAATGCTGCAATAAACATAGGAGTACATATATCTTTTTGAATTAGTGTTTTCATTTGTTTAAACTTAAAAAAAAATCATAGGCCACATCTTCAGCATTTCCATTTAAATATTCTGGTATTTACCATAGCAAAGAAAATTATCCTACAGTACAGTAATAAAAAAACAGGGTCCAAGATCTCTGGTTTAGAAGGGGGAGAAATAAGCTCTTAAAAAAAAAAATTCTCCTCAACAGAATAGGCAAAGAGATTAGGTGGTGTTCAATTCTCCCCCGAGCTTATTCCTGGTAGACATTGTTTAGACAAAGACATTTAATTTCTCTCCCTGTTGAAAGTCAACATTTGATCTTAAATACAAGAGGATGCCTCTTACTAAATAGGGAGATACATTCAAAACGATAAGCCAAAAAAATGCTTATACACAAGGAACTTTAAGCATAGAACTTGCAAATATTATTAATTCTTTCTTAAGTCCAAATTTATCTCTGTTCCAAATAAGAAGTGACAAATTATAGGGATGTATTGACAGTTGGTATACTTTGTTTGGGATCAAGTATAATATTATTCAGGTCTCTCACAAGAAGAAAAAAATCATTATATACAGGTGATGTGAGCTGGTGGTTCAGGACTGTGTACAACTTTCCCAAGGACCAGCAGAATACATAGATCAAGAAGAACTTGACGAGGACTGAATTCCTATTTAAGCTCCATTCAATAGATTCCATGCCGAGGCACAGGACTGTCAGCAGGAAGGGCATGATGCCTTTTCCTAATTGGTCTGCCAAAACTAGGGAGAGGTGTTTTTTTTCCCCAATTGTTCAGAATAATAGAGAGTTCAGGAAAATTTACTATGGAATAGTTTCCTTCCCACTTATTAGTCTTGTCACTTTGGACAAAATAATTAACTTTACTGTGTCTTAGTTTCCTCATCCCCAAAATGAGAAATAATAACAAATGCTTAATTGAGTGATTATAAAGATTGAATGTGTTATTATTTTTAGAGTGCTTAGAATATTCCCTGTCAAAGAGGTGATGAAAAATAAGGAGCTTGGTAAATAAATAAGGAGGCCGTTCTCAAGAGTAAATGTTGGGGTTCTCCAAAACGCATTGCTATGCATGTTGCTAGAGGTCTCCAAACAATTTTTCTCTTTTTGATTTTGTTGTTAGAGCTGTATATGGTAAGTTTGTTCCTATTTTAGAAGACGGAGAAACTGAACCTAGAGAAATTAAGTAACTAGAGAAATCATATACCTAATAATTTGCAGACTTTATAATTAATTACCACCCAGATTTGATTTAAGGAGTGTGCTGGTACTCACAAAATAACTTACTTTATGAATCCATGTATAACAAAGTAGAATGGATGTAAATGACATAAAATATCTAGTAAAATGGATATTTATTCATCAATTTTGTTGTTTTAACATTGTAATTACTGTCATTCCTAACACTCCCTCTAAACTTTCCCTTCTTTTTTACTTTTTAGCACACATTGCTGTATGACTTGCTTATCTTATTTATTTTCTGGATTCCTATTATAATACAAAATCCATGAGGTAGATATTTGGGGTCCAGTTTTTTTTTTTTTTTTTTTTTACTGCCTATGAATAAGTAATCAACAAATATTGACTGAAAGAATAAATATATAAACCATTCTTTTCCTCAACAAAGATACACTTTTTGAGGAGCTATGAAAATATTTACTACTAATTTACTATCAAATAGAGCTTGGAGACTATAAGTGGCTATAACATGTCTCATGACTTTCTAAGTCTTTGGAAGAGAGAAGTAAAATTAGTTAACATTTGAAATATCTCACAAAATTATAATGATTGCAATATTTGTGTAGTACCTTTTATGTACCACTGATTATTCTAAATGATTATTTATATCACATCAACCTCATGATGTAGATATTATTGTACTCACCACTTTATATATGGGAAACCAACACACAAAGAGGATAATTTATATGCTTAGTCTCAGACTACTAGGAAGTGGTGGAGCCAGGATTCAAGCCAATAGATTTTGACTCCAAAGTTCATACTTTTAATCACTACCCTGTGCTGCATACTGTATTGCTGTAAGAGAAAGTCGTATGTTTAGGCTATTAGACATGAAGTAGTAGGATAGTTTGTTTTAAATTTTCAGAAGCCCTACTCAATTTCCTACATAGGGAAAAAATTCAATCTACTTTAGTAGAAATATTTTTACATGGAGATAATATTTGCTATTATATATAACATTTATATCTTATTAAGGAATTTGAAAGTTCTTGGGTAAGATTCTATAATTCTTTAGCAAATAATAATGAAAGGTTAACTACTATAACTCTTTAATATTAGGGCAAGTTGGTTTTTTTTTTTTTTTTGGTCCATAATGATTGCACAATTGTTTTGTTGTGTTATCGATGAATACCAGAGTTATTTCTACAATGCATCATTGGGATAATTTATCATCCTGGGCTTGGTTCTACACTGCATTTATCCAGGCACAAAGTTATGTAATTTCAAAATAAATGAGCGTTTTATTTAATACACATGTAAATTCTTAAAAGTAAAATAGACTGTCCTAAAGAAATTGTGACTGAAGGGTCATCATATCCTACATGCCTCAGCCAAAAATGTATTAAGTATTTTGTTCTGCAATTTTTTTGTTACTCTACCCATTCCCTTACTTTCCCCCATTGTTACATGTATTTAATTTAAAATAAACCATGGATAAGAGACACAAGAAAAATGTTCATCATCATTACCCATCAGGGAGATTCAAATCAAAACCACATTGAGATACCACCTTATACCAGTAAGAATGGCCAAAATCAACAAGATAGTAAACAACAAGTGTTGGAGAGGATGTGGAGAAAGGGGATCACTCTTACACTGTTGATGGGAATGCAAGTTGGTGCAGCCACTTTTGAAAACTGTGGAGATTCCTTAAGGAATCAAAAATATAGCTACACTCTGACCCTGCAATTGCACTACTGGGTATTTACCCCAAAGATACAGATGTAGTAAAAAAAAAGGGGGGGCATCTGTACCCCAATGTTCATAGCAGCAATGGCCACAGTCACCAAACTGTGGAAAGAGCCAAGAAGCTCTTCAACGGATGAATGGATAAAGAAGATATGGTCCATAAATGTCAGAAAGGATGAATACCCAACTTTTGTATCAACATGGAGGACTGGAGATTATGTTGAGTGAAATAAGTCAAGCAGAGAGAGTCAATTATCACATGGTTTCACTTACATATGGAGCATAAGGAATAACATGGAGGACATTTGGAGATGGAGAGAAGTGAGTTGGGGGAAATCAGAGGGGGAGACAAACCATGAGAGACTGTGGACTCTTAAGAAACAAAGTGAGGGTTTTGGAGGGGGAGAGGGGTTGGGGGGGGTTGGGTGAGCCTGGTGGTGGGTATTAAGGAGGGCACATATTGCATGGAACACTGGGTGTGGTGTATAAACAATGAATTTTGGAACACTGAAAAAAATGAAATAAAATAAATTTAAAATAAAGCAAACAGAAAGGTAAAATGAATAAATCTGATAAAGTTTCCAGTTATAGTAATATCAGAGCTACTTGTATTAGAAAACAACTATAAGGGGTGCCTTGGTGGCTCAGTGGTTAAGCGACTTCCTTCAGCTCAGGTCATGATCCCGGAGTCCTGGGATCGAGACCCGCATCGGGCTCCCAACTCCACGGGGAGTCTGCTTCTCCCTCTCACCTTCTCCTTGCTCATGCTCTCTCTCACTGTCTCTCTCTCAAATAAATAAACAAAATCTTAAAAAAAAAAGATATTGTATTTCTCAGTTCTAGAATTTCCATTGAATTCTTTAAAAAAAAAAAAAAGGAAAACAACTATAAACACTGGAGAATGTACAAATCTCTGTTTGAAAGCACTGATGAGTATATGAAAGTAGGTAGAAACTTGAACAGATGCGATTCTTGAAAGAAGGAATGAGCACTATATGAGGTCTTATTTTAATTGGCTTTTATCAGAGGACATTCTTCAGCCTACTGGAATGATTAGAGAATAATAGAACACAAATACAAATCAAAATTATTTTTAGACCAAGGTCAGAGATGGAGCATAAGGTTGTCAGAGTATCTACACTTTAAGAGAGGAGGAGGAAGTGAAAGGAGAGATATATAGCTTGGAGAGTCCCAATATCTGCATATAAGCTGTGAATCAAATTCTTTGCAGATCACTGAGCTTCACATAAGCATCTACCTCTTGGTTTTAGCTCAAGTTATGATCTCAGGTTTGTGAGATCAAGCCCTGTGCAAGGCTCTGTGCTGGGTATGGAGCCTGTTTAAGAGTCTCTCTCTCCTTCTTCCTCCACCCCTTCCCCCCTAAGAAAAAAAGGGGAGAAATTCCAAGGTAGCCTGTGAAAAATGCTATCTGGAAGGGTCAAATACTGAAAAGAGATACTTTGCCACTGTCTATTATAATGAAAACAGAATTTAGTGTTAACATCCTGCCAAGTAAGAGAGATTGATTAACGTTTTGGGCTTTCTACAGAACTATCTTTAAAAAATAATAACATTAGGGGGTGCTTGGGTGGCTCAGTTAGTTAAGTGCCTGCCTTCAGTTCAGGTCATAATTCCAGGGTCCTGGGATCAAGCCCTACACTGGGAAACCTGTTCAGTGGGGTCTTTTTCTCCTTCTCTCCTGCTTGCCATTCCCCCTGCTTGTGCTCTCTTTCTGCCAAATAAAGAAATAAAATATTTTTAAAAATAACATTACAAGTATCACATGTTCTCACTGATATAGGGAATTTAAGAACAAGGCAGAGGATCATAGGGGAAGAAAGGAAAAAAAAAGAAACAATATGAAACCAGAGAGGGAGACAAACCATAAGACTCTTAATCATAGGAAACATACTGAGGGTTGCTGGGGTGGACGGAGGTGGAGGGATGGGGTGGTTGGGTGAGGGACTTTGGGGAGGTTATATATTGTTATTAGCACTGGATATTATGTAAGAGTGATCAATCGCAGACCTGTACACATGAAACAATACATTATATGTTAATTAAAATAAATAAATTCTTTAAAAAATAAAAAAAAATAACATGAAAACCTTAAAGTTGACCAAAGAGAAATTTAATGCCCTATTAAAACATAGATCAATACACTTCAAAGTCAAGGTCTGTACAATGTATAATACACAATGTCCAATATCCAATTAAAAATAATTACCAGACAGAATAATTACCTAAAGGAACTACAAAAAAATATGAAACTCAAACTTAGTAGAAGGAAGGAAATATAAAAATCATAGTGGAAATAAATGAAATAGAGACTAAAAGATACTAGCAAAGATCAATAAATCTAAAAGCTAATTCTTTGAAAATATTTTTAAAATGATACCTTTAACTATACTCAATAAGAAAAAAAAGGACTCAAATAAAATTAGAAAAGAAAGAGGTGATGCTCCAACTGATACAACATAAATGCAAAAAATCAAAAGAATGTACTGTGATAAAGTATACACCAAAAATTGCAAAACCTAGAATGAATGAATAAATCCTAGACACATACAACCAAGACTGAATCATGAAGAAATAGAAAATTCAAATAGATAAACTACCAGTGAAGTTATTGAATCAGTAATCATAAACCTCCCCACAATAAAAATCCACCACCCCACAACTTCACTAATGAATTCTAATGATCAGTTAAAGAAGAATTAATGCCTGCCAATATTTTTCAATCTCTTTCAAAAAATAGAAGAGGAAGGATCACTTCCAAATTCCTCTTGTATGACCAGCATTACCCTGATACCAAAGCTAGACAAGAATGCCACAAGAAAAGAAAATTACAGGCTGATATCCCTGATTAAGATAGATACAAAATTCTCAGCAAAACATTAGCAAGCTGAATTTAACAATATATTAAAAGGATCATATGACATGATCAAGTTGGATCTATTTCAGGGATGTAAGAGTGGTTAAACATCTGTAAATCAATTAATGTAATACACGGTGTGTAAATAAAATAAAGAATAAAAATCATTATCATCTCAGTAGATACAGTAAAGCATTGGACAAAATTCAACATTCATTTATGTTATAGACTCACAAAAAGTTAGTATAGCAGGAAAGTACCTCAACATAAGAAAGAACATATATAACAAGCACAAAGCTAATGTAATACTCAATGGGAAGATCAGAAACAAGACAAGTCTGCCAACTCTTTTCACTTTTATTCAACAATATATTGGCCATACTAGCCAGAGCAATGAGACAAGAAAAATAAATAAAGGGGGCTCCTGGGTGGCACAGTGGGTTAAGCCTCTGCCTTCAGCTCAGGTCATGATCTCAGGGTTCTGGGATTGAGCCCTGTATTGGGCTCTCTGCTCAGCAGGGAGCCTGCTTCTCTCTCTTTGTCTCTGCCTGCCTCTCTGCCTGCTTGTGATCTCTCTTTGTCAAATAAATAAATAAAATCTTAAAAAAAAAAAGAAAAAAATAAATAAAGGTCACCTTATTTGGAAAGAAAGTAGTAAAATTGTCAATATTCACATATAATATGTTATTAAATATAGAAAACCCTAAAGTCTCCACCATAAATTTAGAATAAATGAACAAATTCATAATTTTGGAGAATATAAATCAACATAAAAAATCTGTTATAGAGACACCTGTGTGGCTCAGTCAGTTAGGCAGTTGCCTTTGGCTCGGGTCATGATCCCAGGATCCTGGGATCGAGCCCCACATTAGGCTCCCTGCTCAGCGGGGAGCCTACTTCTTCCTCTTCCTCTGCTTGCTGCTCCCCCTACTTGTGCTCTCTGTCAATAAAATAAATAAAATCTTTTAAAAAAATCTGTTATATTTTATGCACTAATAACAAAGTATCAAGAGGAGAAATTAAGAAAATAATCCCATTTCAATTACATCAAAATGAATAAAGGAAACCTAGGAAAAATTTTTTAAATTTATTTGAGAGAGTGCAAAACAAGAGAGTAAGAGAGGGAGAGAGAGAGAGCATGATGGCGGGGGAGGGAGAGGGAGAAGCAGACTCCATACTGAGTAGGGTGCCCAATGTGGGGCTTGATCCCAGGATTTTGGGATCATGACCTGACCTGAAGGCAGATGCTTAGTGGGCTGAGACACCCAAAACCTAGGAAAAATTTAACCAATGATTTTAAAGACCTGTACCTTGAAAAACACTGATGAAAGAAATTGAAAAAGACTCAAACAAGTAAAAAGATTGTCTATTCTCATAAATTTGAAGAACATTGTCAAAATATCCATACTACCCCCCCAAAATCTACATATTTAATGCACTCCCTATCAAAATTCCAATGGCACTTTTCACAGTAGAACAATCTTAAAATGTATATGGGAGCATAGAAGACCTGGAATAATCAAAGAAATCTTGGGAAAGAAGAACAAAGCTAAAGGTATTATGCTCCCTGATTTCAAACTATACCTCAAAGGTATATTTTGTTAAGCAGTACTTGTAGGTACTTGTAGGAAAGCAGACACACAGTTCAGTGGAATAAAATAGAGCCTCCCCCCCCCCCCAAAAGCCAACTATGCATATCTTATCGATTAATTGTATAACAAAGTAGGCAAGAATAGATACTGGGAGAAAGACAGTCTCTTCAATAAATAGTGTTGGGAAAGCTGAACAGCCACATGCAAAAGAATAAAACTGGATCATTATCGAACACCATATACAAAAGTTAACCTCAAATGGATTCATGGCTTGAATGTAAAACCTGAAACTCTAAAACTCCTAGAAGAAAACATTGGTGATAAACTCCTTGACATTGGTCTTCGCAGTGATTTTTTGGATTTGACACCAAAATCAAAGGCAACAAGAGCAAAAATAAACCAGTAGGACTGCAAAAAAACTAAAAAAAAAAAAAAAAAAAAAAAAAAAAAAAAAAAAAAAATCTGGACAACAGATAAAACAATAAAGAAAAAATATTGAATAGGAGAAAATACTTGCAATTGATATATCTGATAAAAAGCTAACATCCCAAATATGTGAAAAACCCATATAACTCAATAGTAAAAAAAAATCCAATTAAAAACTGAGTGGAGGATCTCTATAGACATTTTACCAAAGATTACAGATGTCCAACATACACATGAAGAAGTTTTCAACATCTGTAATCAGAGAAATGCAATTCCAAACTACAGTGAAATATTACCTCATGTACCTGTTAAAAAGCCTGTTGTCAGGGGTGCCTGGGTGACACACGGGTTGAGCATCCAATTCCCAGTTTCAGCTCAGGTTGTGATCTAAGGGTCATGAAATCTATCCTGGTGTCAGGCTATGTGTTCAGCATGAAGTCTGTTTAAGTTCCTCTCTCCCTTTGCCCTTCCCCCACACTCTTTCTCCTAAATAAATAAATACATAAATAAATGAAGCTGTTATCAGAAAGACAAGAAATAAAAAATGTTGGTGATGATGTGGAGAAGGGGGTACCCTTATGAACTACTAGTAGGAATGTAGATTGGTACAGCCACTGTGGAAAATAATACACAGTTACTTAAAGAATTGAAACTAGAACAATCACGTAATCCAGAAATTCCATTCTGTATGTTTATCTGAAGAAAATAATTGACCTGAAAATATATATGCACCTTTATGTTTATTGCAACAATGTTTACAGTTGCAATGGAACTGCAACAACTTGAGTACAGAAACAACTTGAGTACACTGAGAGATAAATGAAGAAATGTAATATGCACGTATGTGAGTGTGTGTGTATACACACTCAGTGGAATACTGTTCAGCCATGTAAAAGAAGATAATCTTGCTATTTATAACATGTATGGACCTTGAGGTCATTATGCTAAGTAAAATAAGTGAGAGAGAGAGAGACAAATACTGTATGTTCTAACTTGTATGTACAATCTAAAACAAAAGCAAAAAACAAAACATGTTTGTAGATACAGACTGAAATTTGGTGGTTCCCAAGGGGTGGGGATGGTGGGTTACAGAAATAGGTGAAGAGGACCAAAAGGGACAAACTTCCAGTTATAAAATAAATAAGTCATGGGAAGGTCATGCATTCATTGCGACTACAGTTGATAATACTACGTTGCATATTTGAAAGTCTCTAAGTTAGCAGATCTTAAAATTTCTCAACACAGGAAAAACGTTTGTAAATATGGTGAAGCATGTTAACGAAAACCATTGAGATGATCATTTCACTATATATATATAACTATATAGTTATATTAGACCACTTTTTACATCTGAGTCTAATATAATGTTATATGTCAATTATACCATAGTAATAAACTTAAAATAAGACAATAGATAACAGCAGAATAAAGTTTCTACATGCCGTGACCTTGCTCTCCCCAGAGTTGAGTTTTGCTTTTTATGTGATGTCTATTCAAAGAAATTGTTGATGTCTCTGTTTCATAAATGGGCAGTCATTTGTCTCCATATGAGGTGTACATATACCATATGTGTTTTATTTTTAAACTTATAGAGGAAAGATGAAATGAATGAAATATGTGGTTGACATCTTTTTCCCGTTATCCTTTCTTCATTTTATAGTGGTAGAGACTGGTGCTAATTATGCATTTTCCTATAGGCAAATGCTGGATAGTTTCATTCTTAGCTTTTATAGAACTCTGTGGCCTATGAGTAGTTGTTCTCCAAGAATTATTAGGACATACTGATTTAATTGATGATTATGGGCCCCCTTTTTATTTTTGTATTTAAGAACTCTTCTGTGTTTTCTCTTTGTGATCAACCCAAGGAAGCAAATTGTAAGTGAGCATGATAATATCAAAGAATACATTTTCAAGAATAATTAAAAATAGTTATTATACAAACAAATAACATATGTCAGAGATTTATTTAACTCATTAACTTAGGAAACAAGGTGATAAACTGATTCAAAGGACATTTGAAGAACTGAGAACTGTTGTGCACTGAATAAAAAATGTTGGATTTCCAGGCTATGTACAATCCTGGGTAACACCCTAAAGGGCCATAAACCATATCCTTTGATTATAGTTTCAACCCCACAGGAATTGTTTGCTTCTCTACCAGAAAAATCTGTAAGGTAACATGTAACATTAGCAAATGTGGACTCTGATAATAATAAAAACATGTCCAAAAAAGATTCATTGCACTAAATATTTCAATAATTCTTGGATAAGGTTATTAACAATGCTTCAATGTAATATTGAAAACATGTGTAATCACACTTCTATCTTATTTCTAAGTTTTTCATATTTTTTAGCAGCCATGATGCCACAATCTATGTTATGAAGACTAAATAAAATGTGAATTGTTTTATATCATAAGGCTCAAAATTGCAAAATGCTGTTTTTGTAGGTTATTACTATAATTACACAATATGCCAAAAGCAAGCTGGACATAAAAGAGTCAAGTTAGAGTTAATCTATCTATCTATCTATATATATATATATTTTTTTTTTTCTAAGATCCTAAAACAGAGGGATTGATATCCTTGATTACAGGATGGTAACTGGGACATCATATGCACAAAACATTACAGGAACCATAAATCTTTTTACTACTCTTCAGAGAGATGGTGCAAAGTAAAATTGTTTTATCTTCATTGTGACCCATCCTAAAAATGATGCTCAGGAAAAACTGAATTTCCTACTTTATTAGTTCAAAAAATAATGTGTTGAACCTTAACAACATACCCTGTGTGTCCTATTGTGGGGACAAAGGGAAATAAGATGCTCCCTCTCTCTGTAAGGATCCAGATTTAGCAGCAGAGACAACACACAAATAACCAATTGGAACACATATGGGGAAAAGTTATTTTATTCTGAATAAGGGCAACATGAATATCTGATTAATTTAACTATTGTTTAATCATTTATAAATTGGTAATAGTATTTGTCTTCTATTGGATGCTATTCATATTGAACTGTATATGAAATGCTCTTTTATCATCTATGTTTTATATTTTCTTTTTTCCCTTTGTTCTTGTATCTTCAGATATAAAGTGATTGAAGGAAAATGGTAGTTAAAAAGATTCTCAGTAATAGTTTTAATTTTTTGAATGCTATTTAGTAAGCCTAACAAAAATATTAGGTTGTTTAATGCCCAGTATTAAAAGGGAGAATACAGACCTGTGTTTGAAGAGCTAAGCTGAAAAAAGAATATAAAGAAATGTAATTAAAAGGAAAATTGAGGAAATTAAATGTATCATAAACTACTTTATTTATACCAATCACATCAATGAATGAAAGTAAATGAACTAAAGACTTTAATTAGAAGGTGTTTTATCAGATAGTCTAGAAAAGCAAAACCTAACTATGTTCTATCTATAAGAAGTTGACATTAAATATAAAGACAGATATAGGTTGAAAACAAAAGAATGTAAACAAGATATCCTATACAAACATAAGTAAACATAAAGCTGGATAGCTCTATTAAGATCAACTAAAGTTGATCAAAAAAAAACCCTTAAAGACAAGGAGTAAAGCCTTAAAACCTTCAAGACAAAGAGTATTATCAGATATAAAAAGAGACCTTTATGATGACAAAAGAGGCATTTTATCATGAAGATATAAAATTATAAAGCTGTACAAAACTTATAACAGAATTTCCTAAATAAAAATGCAAACATAGGTAGAAATAAAGTGAGACATTTAGAAATGTACACTTGTAGTAGGAAATTTTCAAATCCCTCCCTGAGAAATGAAGAAAACAAAAACAAAAGAGATAAGTCAGTAAAAATAAAACACATTTGGACAGTATTCTCAAGCAACTTTACTTAATATTTATAGACCACTCCATCCAACAATTGTGGATACTCTTTTCAAATATACTTTTACATAATTGATATATTAAAGAAGAAATCAGAGTGGAAATTGCAAAATGTTTTTAATTATATTGAAAATGACATACCAGAATTTATGGGAAGTAATAAAGTAGTACTTACTAAATAATCTATAGTTTTAAATATTTATATTAGATAAGTCTTACACTCATTGATCCAAAAAACCTAAAAAGAGGAAAAAATTAAAGGACTATAAATAAGAAAAAAAAAATCAACCAAAAAGAAAAACAATAGAGAAAATTTAAAAGCCCAAACTTGATACTTAAAAAAAAAATTATTAATAGACACCTGGTTGGCTCAGTCAGTTAAGGGCCTGCCTTTGGCTCAGGACATGATCCCAGGGCCTTGGAATGGAGTCCAACATTGGGGTCCTGCTCAGCAGGGAGCTTGCTTCTCCCTCTGCCTGCCACTCCCCCTGCTTGTGCACTCCCTCTCTGACAAATAAATAAAATCTTAATTAAATTAAATTAAATTAAATTAAAATATGATAGGGGTATCTTTGTGGCTTAGTCAGTTAAAGCATCTGCCTTCAGCTCAGGTCATGATCCCAGCGTCCTGGGATTGAGACACATATCTGGTTCCCTGCTCAGGGGGCAGCCTAACTCTCCCTCTCTCTCTGCCACTCCCCTGACTTGTGCTCACACTCTATGTGTGTAAATAAATAAATAAGTCTTAAAAATAATTTGACAAACACCTACTGAGTTTGATCAAGGAAAAAAAAAGACACATCACTTTAGTTTCTACAGGCATTACAGTAATAATAAAAATATGTGAGAAAGTATATGTTAATACATGTGACAACTTTGATAAAATGGACAAATTTATTGCAACATTTAAGTTATCATAAGTTATACAAGGGAAAATAGAAAATCTGAAAAGCTCTATCTGTATCTTATAAAGCACTTAAATTTGTCATAACCATTTTTTTAACATAGAAAATTCCAGAACAAATTTTTTTTTTTTTTTTACTCAAGAATACTATGGAATGTTCAAGTGAGAAATAAGAGCAATTCAAAACCTCTTTTAGAATTATAAGGTGACAGCATAAACCGTATACTAAACTTTGACAAAGTTAACACAAGAAAATTAAAGACTAGTAACTCATGAAAGTAAATGCAAAAATCCTATACAAGATTATAGCATATTCAGTTTAGTAACATATAAAGTACCCATTTATATCAACCAGAGTTCAACCAGAGAAAAAGAACCAGTAAGTTATTAGATAGATGATAAATGATAGATTGTTGGATAGAAAGATAATAGATAACTGTTATTAAAAGTAATTAGCTTACATGATTTGTTGGAGCCAGCTAAGTAAATGAGAAATTCAGCAGCAGTCAGGACAGCAGAGAAGATAATGAGCAGGATGCAATATCCTGGGCATAGGCTAAAGTAGCATCTACAGAATTTCTTTTCTCTTCATAGGAAACATCAGCTCAGATTTTAAGGTCTCCTAATGGGTTCAGTCAGTACCATCAAGGGAAAATTGTATTCAACAAAATCTCCCTCACTTTTAAAGCCAACCGATTATCAGAACTTGACTTGTAAAATACATTCATAGCAACACCTAGATTATTGTTTGACTGAAAAATTAGACTGTGAAGTAGCCAAATTAACATATCAATAAAGTTATCACAAATTATATATTGATCAAGTGGGGTTTACCCCCAAAATGCATAGTCTATTTAACATTTGGAAACAAATTTACCACATTAAGAGAGTAAAGAATAAAAATGAAGTAAATTTCAATACTCATGTTACATATCTTTAGATTTTTGAAAGACATTGTTAAAAAAATTAAAAGGCTGCATATATGTTTTCAGTATATATATCTGACAAATAACTTATATCTTAAATTATTATTTATTTTATAAATAAATATTACAATCTTACATATCTATAACAGGCACAACAATTAGACACTTCTCAAGAGAAAAATATTGAAATGGACCATAAGCATGTGAAAATATGCTTGACACTGTTAGTCATCAAGGAAATTAAAATTAAAACTTCAGTGAGAGAAAACTACAGATTCATTAGAATGGCTAAAATTAAGATCAACTATACCAAATATGGGTAAAGATAGGCAGCACCTAGGGCTTTCATACATTGTTTATAGAAAGATAAAATGATACAACCACTTTGGAACAAGTTGTCAGTTTCTAATGAAGTGATATGCCATCTTTTATCCACTGTTAGGTATCATTAACCCAATTTCAATCTTTGTTATTTACTCAAAAGGAATTTCAAGAGAGAGAAATATGAATATCCTCAAAATTACTTCTATGGAAATGTTTACAAAAATTTTATTATCACTAGCCCAAATTGGAAACAACTCATATCTATGAAAAGGAGAATAGATAAGCAAACTAAAGTATATTCATACAATGGACTTCTATAAAACACTATAAAGGAATGAACTAGTGACATATTCCACAATATGGATAGACTTCAAATACAGAATATTGGGAGAAAGAAGTCAGACACCAAAGGATAAACACTGTATGATTCCATTCCTATGAAGCTTTGGAACAAGCAAAATTAATCCATAGAGACAGAATTCAGAACAGTGGTTAGTTGCCTTTGTTGGGTGAGGATTGACTGGAATAGGAAACTTTCAAGAGTAATGTTACTATTTAATATCTTGGATGAGGTAGTGGTTACATTGGTTTATTTAAGCATCAAGACACATAGAATTGGGGCCTTATAATGGGTCCATTTTGCTGTGCATTTCACTTCAAAAACTATAAACAAAAAAGTTTTAAAAATTAAGAGAATAACATGGGGTGCCTGGGTGGCTCAGTGGGTTAAAGCCTCTGCTTTCGGCTCAGGTCATGATCCCAGGGTCCTGGGATCGAGCCCCACATCGGGCTGTCTGCTCAGCAGGGAGCCTGCTTCCCCCTCTCTCTCTGCCTGCCTCTCTGCCTACTTGTGATCTCTGTCTGTCAAATAAATAACTAAAATAAAAAAAATTGAGAATAACAGATGAGATTAACATGGTAGAAGGCAACAAAATAAAAGTTTAATGAAGGCAAAGAAAAGTAGAATATCCAAATTAAAACTTATTCCCAACTTGAGATGATGAAGTTCTAGAACCTGGGTGAGGTTCGGTGGGCTGCGGTCCGGAGCCGATGACCAAGAAAGAATTCTTGAGACATCTTTGGTGCAAAATGGTGGTTTATTAAAGCACGGGGACAGGACCCGTGGGCAGGAAGAGCTGCTGCCCTGGGGATGTGAGGAGTGGTTGGTTATATACACAGGAGTTAGGTAGGTGAGGACAAAGGGGATGATGTTAGTCTCTAAGGAATTTTGGAAGCAAGGTCTCCAGGACCTTGAGGGGCTAGCTATTGTTAGGAGAAAGGTTATCTATTACTAGTCTTGTGAGACCCTTTAGATGTATATCAGTGGGCCATATGCTTGGAAATGATTCGACACTGTCTTGAGACCTAGAGATAAGGTTTCACATTTCTCCTATCAAGTGTCCTTGTTAGTGAGATTTGGATTTTAGAAGAAATTTAACTTTATTTAGGGCCTGAGGAACTGAGTTATTTGCCTCTGGAAGTTGTGCTATTGATAAGGTAACTTCTTTGTTGTAAATCTCAAGGACATTTGTAAACCAAGGGAGACTCCTGCCTTGCAGGATTGTGATCCCTGCAAGTTAACGATTTGTTTCTCATTTATGGCAGTCAAGGGTGCCTGAGGAATGTCACACACATTTCCCAGGGGAGTGGGTGGAGAGGGGGGTGCAAAGTGCCAGCTTTTGCTTTGTCCTCAGCCAGCCTCCTGCTCCCTCATCAGAGAGATGGAAATAACTAAATTTTACAAAAGAAAATCTGATGTTTAAAAAAACCCTGTATTTCTTTCTTTCTCTCTCTTTTTTTTTTCTTTTAGATTTATTTACTTATTTGTCAGAGAGAGAGAGAGAGAGATCACAAGTAGGGGGAGAGGCAGGCAGAGGCAGAGAGAGAAGCATGCTCCCTGCTGAAAAAAGGAGCCCGATGTGGGACTTGATCCCAGAACCCTGGGATCATGACCTGAGCCAAAGGCAGCCACTTAACTGAGCCACCCAGGCATCCCCCCCCCCCAAAAAAAACCCTGTATTTCTTAAATGACATTATTAGAGAATTCTTCCTCATGTAAACACTAAAAAATGTGTGGTGCAGTGTTCCAGTCCAAGGTAGTGATATAGGAAGACCCTGAACTCATCTTCACAGACACACCAAATCTACACTTATTTTTAGAGCAATTCCTCCAGAAAAAGAACTGATGGCTGACTGAAAAGCTTTTGCACAACAAAAGATGGACCACATACAGAAAAGCAAGAAAAATGGAGACATGATAATGAAGGGAATCCCCACTCCTGAGGCTATGAACTGTAGCAGAATAGCACTAAGGAACTAACAATAGTACTAACTAGTTAGTACTAATTGTACTAAGGAACCATGAGCAGATGCATCTGCCTTGGGGCACAGAAAAACAAAACAACAAAACGTGGTTTTAAAAAGCCATTGGAATATAAAAAAAAAGAAACAGTTCTATAATCCTGACAAATGGTGAGGAGGCTGCTAGAATTCTTTCCAGGCCTAAGGGTCTGGTAAGTGCCATGGTTTACATTCTCCCTCCACCTTGACAGCACAAGTGAGAGCAGGGTCTGGGTACCCTAGCTGCCTTACTGTCTCAGTGAACACCAAGGCTCTAGCCCAATCCTGCCCCAGCCTTTCCACCAAGGTGGTTCCAGCATTTGCAATTGGGACACTCTTAGTCAGCAGCTCCAAAAATCTCAACAAGGAGACAAGCCTGAAAGCACCCTGGGACAATTTAGGCCTATACCACTTTAGCTTTAGTTGGCTTTCTAGGGCACTACCACCTGAGATCACTCTGGGACATTCTGTTTCATTCTTGCTTCAGCTCCAACCACCTCCTATGGTGTCCCCTGCACAGAGAACCCCAAGAACCCCAACCCATGTCTGCTTTACTTCCAGCTGCCCTGCCTGAGAACCCATGTATGGAGCAACCCTTGACACCCTGTCACTCACCCAGCCTTAGACTCCAGCCACCCTACCATGGCACCGTCTGTGCTAAGCACTGTAGGACATATCAGCTTGTATCCACTTCAACTTTAGGAGTCCTCCCAGAGCCCCTTCTGTGTGGAGAGCCCAGGGACACCCTTGCTTGAAAGCCTGCTTCAGCTTCAGCTGTTCTTCCATGATGCTTGCTATGCGGAGAGCCCAGGGACTGCCCCAGCCCATGCCCACTTCATCTTTAGCTATTCTGCCAGTGTATCTTCTGTGCAAAGAGCCCTGGCACCCTCTGGATTGGACCCATTTCAGCTTTAGCTATTTTGCTAGGGTACTCTGCGTGAAGAATCCCAGGACTACCCCAGGCCATGAGTACATCAACTCTGGCTATCCCACCAGTAGAGCCCCAGCACAGGGTATCCCAGGACCCCCAGCCCAGTGCCAGCCACAGCTTCAGTTGGCTAGGTCACCAGGCACATATAGACTACACAGGGAACAACCATACATTAGATTATTTATTAAAGTTTAGGAGAAGTAGCTATTCCACATAATTCATAGAGACAATCACAGGAAGAAAATGAGGAGACAGAGAATTATGTTCCAAATGAAAGAACAAGATTGAAGACAACACAGAAATCTAGAAAAAAACAAAATGAAATAGAGATAAGCAATATCCTTGATAAAGATTTTAAAGTGATGATCATAAAAATGTTCACTGGCCTGGAAAGAAGAGTGAAGAACTGAGTAAGAACTTCAATGAAAAGATAAAATATAAGAAAGAGAGAGGGAGGCAAACCAAGAAACAGTCTCTTAACTATAGAGAACAAACTGATAGTTACCCCCAGAGGGGAGGTGGGTAGAGGGGATGGATTAAATAGATATGGGGATTAAGGAGTATATTTGTTGTGATGAGCATTGGGTGTTTTATGTAAATATTGAATCACTAAATTCTACAACTGAAAGTAATATTATACCATATACTAACAAAGTGGAATTTATATAAAAACTTGGAGAAAAAAAGAGACAAAACTTTAAAAACAGCAAAAAGCAAAATATTACATATAAAGGAAACCCCATAAGGCTTTCAGTTGATTGTCAGCAGAAACTTTGCAGGCTAGAGGAGATTGGCATGATATAGTCAAAGAGCTGAAAGGAAAAACAAAACAAAACAAAACAAACATAAACAAAACAAACAAACAAAAAACCCAAAATCTACAACCAATTATATTCTACCTAGCAAGATTATCATTCAGTATTGAAGGAGGGATAGTTTCCCAGAGAAAGCTAAAGTTAAAAGAATGTATCACCACTAAACTAGCCTTATAAGAAATGTTAAAAGGACTTCTTTAAATGGAAAAGAAAAGGCCATAATTATAAGTAACAAAGTTATGAATAAAAAGATGTAGGGTGCCTGAGTGGCTCAGTGGGTTAAAGCCTCTGTCTTTGGCTCAGGTCATGATCTCAGGGTCAAAATAAATAAATAAAAATGGAAAAAGTAACAAATGACAGCACAGAAATAGAGAATTATAATTACATGCCAACAAATTAGACAACCTAGAAAGAATGAAGAATATCTAGAAATGATGATGCTCCAAACTAAATCAGAAATGTTTACTGTGGTTTCTATGAAATTGAGGCATCTTCCCTCTATCCCTATACTCTAAAGAGTTTAATCAGGAAAGGATGCTGTATTTTGTCAAATGCTTTTTCTGCATCAGTTGAGAGGACCAAATGGTTCTTCTCTCTTCTCTTATTAATGTATTCTATCACATTGATTGATTTATGAATGTTAAACCTCTTTTGCATCCCAGGGATAAATCTCAACTGGTCATGGTGGATAATTCTCTTAACGTACTGCTGGATCCTATTAGCTAGGATCTTTTTTGAGAATTTTGGCATCCATATTCATCAGGGATATTGGTCTGAAATTCCCCTTTTTGATAGTCTTTGCCTGGTTTGGGAATCATGGTAATGCTGACCTCATAGATTGAGTATGGAAACTTCTCTTCTGTTTCTAGTTTTTGAAATAGCTTTAGGATTATAGGTATTATTTCTTCTTTGAATGTTTGGTAGAATTCCCTAGGGACTCCATCAAGTCCTGGACTCTTGTTTTTTGGGAGGTTTTTGATCACTTCTTCAATTTTGTTACTGGTTTTTGGTCTATTCTGGCTGTCAATTTTTTCCTGTTTCAGTCTTGGTAGTTTATAGGTTTCCAGAAAGGCATCCATTTCTTCCAGGTTGCTTAATTTATTGGCATATAGTTATTGATAATAATTTATAATAATTGTTTCTATTTCTTTGGTGTTAGTCATGATATTTCCTCTTTCATTATTTCATTTTTTTTATTTTTTAAAGATTTTATTTACTTATTTGACAGAGAGAGAGGCAGCTAGAGAGGGAACACAAGCAGGGGAGTGGGAGAGGGAGAAGCAGGCTCCCTGCTGTGCAGGGAGCCTGACACGGGACTCAATCCCAGGACTCTGGGATCATGACCTGAGCCAAAGGCAGATGTTTAACAATTGAACCACCCAGGCACCCTAATTTTATTAACTTGGGTCCTTTCTCTTTTCTTTTGGATAAGTCTGGCCAGTGGTTTATCAATATTAATTCTTTCAAAGAACTAGATTCTAGTTTTCTTGATGTGTCTACTGTATTTCTGGTTTCTAATTCATTGATCTCTGCTCTAACCTTAATTATTTCCCTTCTTGTGCATGGGTTAAGTTTAATTTGTTGTGGATTCTGCATTTCTTTGAGGTATAAAGACAGTTTGTGTATTTGGGATTTTTCTATTTTTTTGAGTGAAGCTTGAATGATTATATATTTCCCCCTTAGGACCACCTTTGCTGTATCTCACAGTTTTGGTTCCTTGTGTCTTCATTCTCATTGGTTTCCATGAATTGTTTAATTTCTTCTCTGATTTCCTGGTTGACTCAAACATTCTTGAGCAGGGTGGTCTTTAGCACCCAGGTATTTGAATTTCCACATTTCCAAGTTTGTTTAGTCACTGGAAAGCAGTTTAAGGACACCTTAAGTTGGAGGGAATGCATGGATTTAACTATATTTCCCTGGATATAATTATCTACTCAAGTCCTGGGGGTTATAAGTGAAAGTGTAGTTAGATATAGATTGGTATAAAGTAATTGTGTAAATTGGTAATATTTTTTATTTTTAATACTAAAATGGTAGCTCTGACTATGAAAAAAAAATTTCTTTAGCTGTCCTGAATTAACCTTAGAGGAAGTTGACTGTATTTACAGGAAATAATTTTAACCTGAAATTGGGCAGAAAATTATGTGTTTTGCATTTAGGTGTCAGGCTTTCAGATATGTTTGAAGGTCTTTTGAGGAGCTAAAAAGGGAGGAAAATTGCCCAGCATGGATAATCAGAGTATGAGTATATTTTTCTCCATTTTGTTTAAAACTAATTAAAAAAATAAACTAAACCAAGCAAAAGGACAAGTAAAAAATAAATCATGTCAAAGAATATTGAAATAAAATAGATGATACAAGAATAAAGACTTAAAAAGGCCCACTAAAGCTGAACATCTGAATTAAACATATTAAAATGCGGAGATGTAAATAACCTGTACAATATTAAGTCCTAAACTAATTAATGTTAAATTTCTTGGAGGACATGGGTACAGATTTTTTTCCTGTTTTGAAACTGCAAAAATGTGTTAGCATCATTAGCACAAAGTTGTAATGACTTCTCTGTTTGACTTGTTATAGAAGATGCATAAGTCAAAATCACTCATTTATTCCTGATTGAGGAACAGCCATATATGGGCAATGTTTAAATATTTTGTTGCTAAAAAATGCTAACCACACACACACACACACACACACACACACACAAAACCCATAGAAGGTAATAAATCATCAATGAATAATATAAATTTTTCCTAGTTCATTGGGATTATAAAGTATACTCAATTCTATGTATGTATGTATGTTTGTATGTGTGTGTTTGTGTACATTGTCTCAATTATTTTAAGAGCTATAGGAAGAAATTTCAAGCAACATATTTTTGCTTACTGAATCAGCATATCAGATAACATGCTTTAAATATTAAGTACAATTTATAATATAGTAAATTCATTTTCAAAAATATGACATTGTTTAGACACTGCAATTCTATAAGGTCAATAGCTCTTTCTCTACTTCCATGCATGAGTAAAACTTTTTTTCAGTTATTACTTTTGTTGATTTAAGTACATAGAAAAAATTGCAAATGCTGCTGTTAGGGCAAGTCCTATGTATAAACCAAACTATGTATGTAGGACATCTGTTATAAAAATGTATGTACACTTTTCTGTAAAAAAAAAAAAAAGTCTGATTATGTGACAAAGCAGCCCCATACATCTGTTTGCCTGGCATTAGATTTATAATGAAATAATCAGGGATGATGCATGCTTTGTTAAATGGTGATCAGCTGCTCAAACTTTGAGAGGGCAAATTTAGAAATGCAAATGCTATTTCATTCTGATATTATAATATGAAATCCACATGATTCTAATCTCTGAAAACATAATAATGGGATAAGAGAGAAAGGGGGAACATGGATTTTTCATTCAACAATGACAAGACAAGCATATTATTTAGCTGACAAGAACACTTTGGAAATAATGATGCTTTGAAACTTTGTGATCACCAGAGGAGCACTCAAATTTACTGTTTGTTGTCTTAATTGTTTGGGGCAATGTATTTCATTGTTTCATTGCACTTAATTTTTCACAAGCCATTTTCTTATTACATTTATTTGTTTAAACTCCTGCTGATTAGGGTGAATATAATTATTCCCTTGAGGTATTTATTTATTTATTTTGAGAGAGAGTGAGATAGTAGGGGGTGGGGACAGCTAGAAGGAGAGGAAGAGAGAATTTCAAGCAGGCTCCACACTCAGCACAGAGCCCAATAGGAGGCTGATCTCACAATCCTGAGATCATGACCTGAGCCCAAATCAGGAGTTGGTCTCTTAACTGACTGAAGCACCCCTCCTCTTGATTTTTAATTGTGAAATTTACTTCTGAGAACTATACATTTGCCAGAACTTGTGATAGGAGCAGCAGCTTTGATGCAATAGAATTCTGTATTTTTAACTTATTCTATTACTTATATGTTGTTTCCATGTAAGTTAATATAAAGTCATTTTAATTAAAACTGTTTCAGCTTTCACTAGCACTTTAAATTCTTAAGTGCCGCTAACACTATAATAAATTAAACATACTTGCCTGAATTTTTTTTTTTTTTGTCAATTTAGGTTGCATAATCAAGTAACTTGAGAAATTTCAATGAAAAAATTTCCATGGGTCCATTTATAATTTGCTAAAGGCAAAACAGACATAAAATTATTTGAATATATCATTTGTGAATTATGGTTGGCAATTATGAACAATTGCTCATGCTTCTCAGCCTAGATTTATCAACTAAAAGGTTAGATCTAGCCTCTAGTTGCTTTTTATCTGGGCATGATTAAGTTTAAGAACCAATATTTCCTTTGTCTTCCCACAAATTCAGCTCCAGTGTTCATGCCAGTAATATAGGTAACAGAGGTAACAAAGAATGATCTCTGCAGTGATTGTCCTTGTTTTCTTGGTGTTACCAGAAATGCCTGATTTAGTGGAAATAGGACATAGGGAAGGAAAGTGGTTCTTTGTGTCTGCCTCCAGTCCTTCTTGCTAGACTGTTTCGAATTCAAAGCCTGACTGCTCATTGACAGTAGGGATGGATACTAAAACATTTTCAATAAATATACTTAGGGTTTTCAGTTCATTTTACTTCTGTATTTTTAATGACCCTATAAGATGTGACAAGAGTTTGATTTTACTTTCCTTTACCAAGAGGATAAAATAATGCTTTCAAGGTCACAATATTATAATGCCAGTTCTTTGTTTCACAAGATTTCCTACACTCCTTTATAGGGTTCAATGAGAGGAAAAAGTAATGCAGTTGTACACATTATGAAGAGACACTTCATGGCAAATCTTGATTCTAATCCTGTTTTTTTAACACCAATTCATCCTACTGACCTTGAATAAAGGGTAAGTTATATATGAGTAATTTTTTAAATTATTAAGGAAATATTTCTGCTTCAAGGAGTAGATTTGAAAAATACTAACACATTTTATATTCCCCTGAAGAAATACTTTATAAAGGCTTCAAATATTATTAATTATAGTAATAAATAGGAAGGAAAAAATATTCCACTAGGGCTTCTAGAAATAAAAAAGTCACTAAAAGCCATACCTAGCCATTCTATAAAAAAATTTTTAAAGGTAAAAAGACCCTCCTTTTTTTCATAAGGGTTATGCACAAAATAATACATTTCTTGGAACAGAAATTATATGTGCAGATGTTAAGCATTAGTTGTTACATATTTTTATTCAAAAAGAATAATTTTCAAGATTGGATAAAACTCCCTGTTTTCTTATTCTTATCTAAGGTGTTTGAGAAAGTTATCCATGGGTGAGCTTTTATTATAACGAACTTAAAATAATTTTAAACCCTTTAGTACCCAAGACTTTGAACTTAATCATAAAAAGATGCTGAAAGACTGTTTTATTATATTACCTTATTCTTAGACCTTATGCATAAAAGCCTAGAACCTACAGAATTTTCATTTTAACATAATAGTATTATACCACAGAATTATAATAAAAAATAGACTGGTTCTTCTATTATAATATTCATTTTTCATAGTTTAATGATGCTAAGATAAAATACCCTTGGCAATTTGATATGCATTTTAGACCAGGATATAAGTTTTATTCAAAGGTGGAGTGACTTTAGGAAATTATATACCTATAAAAAAATCCAAGCAAACCTTTATATTTTCCTTGAGTTCCATTTCAATCCACTGTGTATAGTTAAAAATAAAAGTGTTTACAGTAGTATATAAAATATTTTGAAAAAACATTTTATGAAAATAATATGGTATTGCTATAGAAGTTATTAAATAAATATAATTTGTACCTTTTCTGGAAGATATGGCATCTCATAGAAGAATACTCACTTACACTCACTTAGTGTTTGCCCTAACCTGTTTGTGCAACAAATTACTCTTTCCTATGTGTATAAGTTCTCCATAGCTTTTGTTCTAAATTAGATTAGTGCAATCATTAATGCATGTTCTAAAATATATTCCTGGGATGTTTTGTTCTCCTCACCTATTTTTTCATTTCACACTGATGCTTCCCAATTGGCATTTTTAATGGTCCCTCTAGAGCCGCAACAAAGAAGTCTGGGTGATAAATTGAAATCATCTAATGACTAGCCTTTACACTCAGCTGCTTATAAAATGCTGCTTCCTAATAATTTTTTTTAAAATTTATTTAACAGAGAGAGAAATTACAAGCAGGCAGAGAGGCAGGTAGAGAGAGAGGGGAAGCAGACTCTTCGCTGAGCAGAGAGCCTGACATGGGGCTCCATCCGAGGACCCTGAAACCATGACCTGAGCTGAAGGCAGAGGCTTAACCCACTGAGCCACCCAGGTGCCCCCCTAATAATTCTTTTTGGTTAATGTGTCTATTCATACTAAATGTATGTATTTGTAAATCCCATCTATTATCCACTTGAAAATTTAAAAAATAATTTGAAAATTAAATTTGTTCACATATATATAAATGCTATGGTTAGAGTGGCCTATCTAAGCACACTTGATTCTGTAGGCTGTGTGTATTGTTGTTTGTTTGTTTTATAGTTTTTATTTTATTTTATTTATTTATTTGAGAGAGAGAAAGAGATTGAGAGAGAGAGAGGGAGAGCACGCACAGGGGAAGGGCAGAGGGAGAAGGAGAAGCAGACTTCCCACTGAACAGACAGCCCAATGCTGGGCTGGATCCCAGGACTCTGGGATCATGATCTGAGCCAAAGGCAGCCATTTAACTGATTGAGCCACCCAGGTGCCCTGGCTGTGTGTTCTAATAGTCCATATTAAGTGGTTTTGTGGTGAACTCTTGGATCTAGGCTTGCATTTTGAATTTCTTTTTAGAGTTTATCTAGCTCTGGAAAATAATTCCAGTAAATCCCGAGGATGCTAGGTCACTAGGCAGGATTTCCAATGATTTTAAACTACTTCTTATTCTTTTCTCCCAGAAATGTAAAACACTAAGAACCAACAACAAGACACCAGGATTTGCCTCAATATCATGTGGACATTGTAGTTGTGCTTGCTCTTTTTCTTAATTTTTTTTTCTCAACTGAATAATTTAGTAAGAATCTACTAGAAATTCCACAATGTCAAAGACTGTGCCTATATTTAAGAACGTAGCACTTAATGTGAATTCTGCTTTTGTAGTACTTGTTAATTTATATTATTTCATTTGCATAAACAAAATTAAATTTAAAGTATTAAATATAGGATTTATAATAATTTACAATCATTACAACTATTCAATGTATTAAAAATTTAAAGGCATATACAGGCTTCTGTAATTTATAGGTTGATACATATATTTCTATTTGAATTTATGGATTTTAATATATCTCCTCAGTGGATTAAAAATGTTATCAATTTAGGACACAAGTGGGAAATATATATGAATATTCACTATAATTTTAATGTGGCTATTTTTATCAATTGAGCTTGTATAAACTGTTTACACTGAAAACAAAATACTCTACATATTCTAAGTGAGACAGACTAATACAACCTTGAAAGCTGTTTTCAAAAATGATAAGGATTGTATGGAAAAGAATAGAAAACCCAGAAATGGACCTTCAACTATATGGTCAACTAATCTTTGACAAAGCAGGAAAGAATATTCAATGGGGAAAAGATAGTTTCTTCAACAGATGATTTTGGGAAAACTGGACAGAAACATGCAGAAAGAAGCTGGACCACTTTATTACACCATACGCAAAAATAAATTAAAAATGAATGAAAGACCTGTGAGGCAGGAAACTCAAAATCCTAGAGAACACAGGCAGCAACCTCTTTGACCTCAGCCATTGCAACTTCTTACTCTAAATATTATTGGAGCAAGGGAAACAAAACCAAAAATGAACTATTAGGACTTCATCAAGATAAAAATAATCAGGATCGTAAACATTATTTATCTTAATAATTTCATTATTCATGTACATGCTGCTTCATCTTCACTGTGGTGTCATATTTTAGGCCTCATGGAGCTTCCAGAGTACTGAAAATCTCTTGACAGAACATGACGTTTTGTTTTATGAAAACAAGAATGGAGGCAATGACTCAAAAAATGACTTAGTTGGCCCAAAATTTAAGCTATTACAACACTCAAAGAGATCTAGATTATAAAGTATATTCTGATAAAATAATTCTTACACAGGATCTACTACACCTAGGAGGCATTTAAATATGATTTTGAGTAAATAAAAACCATGTTCTCATCTTGGATCTTCTCTATTTGGTACCCGTGCCATTAGCTCACCATACTGCAAACATTTTGGCTTATTTATATTACAAGAACACACTGACTTCATTCTTGCATTTGGGTCTCTGCCCCTGATCCTCTCGTGGGCTGCAGTGCCATGTTGCTTCATATGACTAGTTTCTTCAGGCCTTGTTTTAGAAGACATCTCTTCAAAAAAGACTATCCACCGCCGATTGAAATAAGCTCCTAATATACTTCTCTCCATTTAACTGATTTAAACATTTTCTTCACTACTTATTACTCTCTAAATATATGATGACTTATTTGTTAAAGTCTCCTGCTTCCAACTAGACTATTATATTCTGTAACAGTAGATATTTTGTCTTCATCCCCACAGTAGTTTGAATGTCTATAAGAAAGTTTGGATCCAGTTAAGTAGTCAATAAGTGTTTTGCTGTAAGTAAAAGCAATAAACTATTTCAAGTCTGTAATGAACAATCTGATTGGAAATTGCAGGCTGCAAAATTTCAAACGTTAAGTCGATGTTTAAGTTTTTATGAAGAATCAGTGTTCCTTTCCAGTAAACTTTTCTTTCTTTCTTTCTTTTTTTCTTTCCTTCTTTCTTCTTTTTTTTTTTCTTCCTTGGAAATTTAAAGAGAAGGTGAAGAGAAACATTCAATGGTGGAGACTTCAGTGATGAGAGCAAGAGTACAAAGATAATCTGTCATATTACTTGTCCCTATTAGATACTGTTATCCAGGTTTTAATGTCCAATTATTTTAAGCCACACATAATTTCTGTTTACAGTTGCATGTTTAGGATCTATACAATGACTGTCTATTTTTACATTTATTGGAACTCTCAAATTAGAAAAAGAATAACTGTTAGAACTTGTAGGTGATTAAGGAAGTTTCAATGGTACTTTTCCTCAGTGGTATGTAGATCACACAGACATGTATACGGTCTTTCTAGGACAATAGGTTTTAATTCTTAAGTTCTTTTGTGACCCATATTTCTGGACATTTTAAATGTCTACAAAATCTAAGGCATAAATACGAAGTTTATGCAAAATATAATTTTTGTGGTAAATTTATGGCAAGACCTCAAAATTACATATAGCTTTTCTTATGCTAACAGAAATCTTCTGTTTTGACAGAGGAGGTGGTCCAAGACAGTGATATAGGAAGAATCTAACTCACCTCCTTCTATGGGAACACTGAATTTATAGTTACATATAGATCACTTCTTTATGAAGAAGAAAGAAGGGCTAATTAAATAGCTTCTACACAACAAAAAAATAGAAGAACCAAATTGTGGGAGAGATAGAGATATAATGGCAAAGATTAAACTCTACCCTCTGATGCTAGGACCCATAGCAGGGAGGGTTATCAATGAGGGGTGTACAGCCCTGGGGCACAGCAAGAAAACCAAACAAATGCCAGCAGTTTAAAAGGCAAAACTAGATTATAAGTAAAGGAAATTTACTTACCAATCCCAGAGCATCTTCCAAATTATGGGAGAGCTGCTGCAACCTCTCTAGAGTCATGGACATTGGCAAGCAAAGGTTTACATTCCCTCTCTGCCTTGATTGTACAGATGGGAGCAGAGTCCAGGTTTCCAAAGTAGCCTGTGAGGGTCAGTTCAGCAAGTTTAGGTCCCTAGCCTCCACCAGCTCCAGACGTCTCCCAAGGCAGCCTACTCTCCATGCTTGCCCCACTTCAGCTGTCCCACCAAGGTGGTCCAAGCACAGTGTGATCTGGGACACCTGAAAACCATGCCCACTGAAGTTACAGCTATCTCATCAAGGTGGCCGAGTTTGTTGGCACCCCCTACAGCTCCAGCCATTCCACCAGGGTAGCTACAATATGGAGTGTCCAGGAGCCCTGGCATGCACTTGCTCTTGCTCCAGATCCAGCTCATCCAGCCAGGGCATAGGTATAGGTATGCTTGTTTTCCTAGGCATCGAGTGCCTGGGAACACCTAGCCTGAGCCCACTCCATTTTTTAGCAGTTCTGCCAGGACAGTGCCCCCAGTGGGACCTGGACAATGCCTGCCTGAGCTCTGACTGTCCTGCCAGGTGGTATCAATGCAGAGTACACCAGTAGACCCCCATGTCTACTCCAGCTCCAGCCATCACACCAGGGTAACTCCAGCACAAAGCACCATGGGAAACCCTGACTCATGCTCATTCCAGCTCCTCCTATCCCATCAGGATGCCCCCTGTGCAGAGGCCCTGCGACCACCTTGTCCAAACTGTCTTCAGCTCCAGACAGCCAAAGACACCAAGCCCACCCCATAAACATGGTGATTTTCCTATATTAAGCCACTCCTTCAACAGTGGGAGAATTAGCTGTTTCACCTAATTCATAGAAACAAATGCAGAAAGTCAAACAAAATGAGGAGACAGAAAAAAGTGTTTTTTTTTTTTTTTTTTTTTACACATTTATTTGACAGAGAGAGAGAGAGAAATCACAAGTAGGCAGAGAAAGAGGGGGAAGCAGGCTCCCCACTGAGTAGAGAGCCTGATGCGGGGCTAGATCCCAGGACCCGAGGATCATGACCCGAGCCAAAGGCAGAGGCTTTAACCCACTGAGTCACCCAGGTGCCCCAACAGAAAAAAAAAAAAAAGTGTTTTAAACAAAAGAATAAGACAAAATCTCAGAAAGAAAGAAAAAAACAAAAACTAAATGAAACAGAGATAAGCAACCTACCTGATTAAGAGTTCAAAGTAATTATCACAGATACTCATTGGTCTTGAAAGAAGGAAGGATGAACTCAGAAAGGACAAAGACATAGAAAATACAAAAAAGAACCAATCAGGATTAAAAGAATACAATAACTGAAATGAAAACGCACAAGAGGGAATTAGCAGCACCTTAGACAATGCAGATGAGTCATCACTATGAAAGACAGAATCATGGAAAGCACCCAAGATAAATGGCAAAAAAAAGGATTTTAAAAATGAGGATAGGTTAAGGGACAACACCAAGCATACAAAAATTTGCATTATAGGGATCCCAGAATGAGAAGAGAGATAGAAAGGGGCAGAAAACCTATTTAGAAAAAAAAAAAAAATCTGAAAATTTTATTAACCTGGGGAAGGAAACAGACATTCAGGTCTCAGAGGCACAGACAGACCCAAACATGTAGCACCCAATGAGAGCCACTCAAAGACATATTATATAATTTAAATGGCAAGAGTTAAAGACAAAGAGAAAATCTTAAATTAGCAAGAGAAACAGAGTCAAATACTAGGGAAACCCCATAAGATCCTCAGCTGATTTTTCAGCAGAAACTTTTCATGACAGAAGAGAATAGGAAAAAAAAAAAATATTTAAAACGCTAAAAAGCAAAACCTTACAACCAAGAATACTCTACCCAGCCAGGTTTAATTCAGAATTAAAAGTGAGAGAGTTTCTCAGGTAATTAAAAACTAAGAGTTTATTACCAATGAAGAAGCCTTACAAGAAATGTCCGAGTCTTCTTTAAGTGGAAAAGAAATGCCATAACTAGAAGTAAGAAAAAATGTGGGGATGCCTGGTTGGCTCAGTCGGTAAAGCGGCTGCCTTCAGCTTAGGTCATGATCCCAGCATCCTGGGATCGAGTCCCACATCAGGCTCCTTTCTCCACAGGGAGCCTGCTTCTCCCTCTGTCTCTGCCTGCCACTCTGCCTGCCTGTACTCTCTCTATCTCTCTGACAAATAAATAAATAAAATCTTTTAAAAAATATATGAAAGAAAAAATATCAGCATTAAATGAAAATATATTGGAAGGCAGCAGATTAGTCATTTAAAAATTTAGAATGAGATTAAAAGACAAAAATAGTAATATCAACTACAATATTACTGATATATACTACAGTAGACTAGTATATATAGACATCAATACATATAAACTACATGGGAACCAAATAGCAAAAAACATACAATAGATAGACAAAAAAAAATAAATAAAACAATCCAAACATAAAACTAAAGAAAATCATCAAACTACAAGGAAAAAAACCAAGAGAAGAAGAAAAGAATAGAGATCTACAAAACAACCAGAAAATAATGAACAAAATAACAATAAGTTCATACTATTAATAATTAATTTGGGGTTCCTGGACAGCTCAGTTGCTTAAGTGGCTGCCTTCAGCTGAGGTCATGATCTCAGTGCTGGGCTCAAGCCCCACATCAGGCTTCTTGCTCAGCAGGGAGTCTGCTTCTCCCTCTCTCCCTTTTCATGCACACACCCTCTCTCTCTGTCTCTCAAATAAATAATTACAATCTTTTAAAAATTACTTTAAATGCAAATGAACTAAATGCTCCAATCAAAAGACATAAGGAGGTTGGATGGATTAAAATTAGAAAAAAATAAAAATAAAAGATTCATCTATACCCAGCTTACAAAAGATGTTTCAGATCCAGACACACACAGATTGAAAGTAAATATTGCATGCATATGGGGACAAAAAGAAAGGTGGAGTAGCAATATTTATATCACACAAATTAGTCTTTAGAACAAAGACTGTAAAAAAAAAAAGGACATTATATAATGATCAAGGGGTCACCCAACAAATCAATAAGCAAACATTGGCCTTATATGACATATTAGACTAGGTGGACAAATATATACAGAATATTCTATCAAAAAGCAACAGAATACACATCCTTTTCAATTGTACATAAAATATTCTCGAGGATGGATCACATGCTAGGGAATAAAAAATGTCTCAATAATTTCAAGAAAATTAAAATCATAGTGTGTACCTTTTCCAACCACAATTGTATGAAACCAGAAAACTAATCCCTCTCTTTACACCTTAAAGAACTGGAGAATCAACAACAAATTATGCCAACTGCACACACAAGAAGGGAAATAATCAAGAATAGAGCAGAGATCAATGAGATAGAAACTAGAGATACAGTAGAACACATCAACAAAACTAGAAGCTGGTTTTTTGAAAGAATCAATAAGATCGATAAACCATTGGCTAAACTAATCCAAAAGAAAAGAGAGAGGACCCAAATTAATAAAATTATGAATGAAAGAAGAGAGATCACACTAACACCAAGGAAATAAAAAAAATCATCAGAAATTATTATCAACAGTTACACGCCAATAAGTTAAGCAACCTAGATGAAATGGATGCATTCCTGGAAACCTATAAACTTCCAGAACTGAATCAGGAAGTAATTGACAACCTCGGGGCCCCTGGGTGGCTCAGTGGGTTAAAGCCTCTGCCTTCGGCTCAGGTTGTGGTTCCGGGATCCTGGGATCAAGCTCCATGTTGGGTTCTCTGCTCGGCGGGGAGACTGCTTCCCTTCCTCTCTCTCTGCCTGCCTCTCTGCCTACTTGTGATCTCTGTCTGTCAAATAAATAAATAAAATCTTTAAAAAAAAATGACAACCTGAATAGACCAATATCTAGTAATGAGATTGAAGTAGTGATCAAAAACCTCCCCCAAAAATAAGAGCCCAGGACCTGATGGATTCCCTGAAGAATTCTACCAAACATTCAAAGAAGAAATAATACCTATTCTCCTGAAGCTGTTTCAAAAAATAGAAACAGAAGAAAAACTTCTAGACTCTTTTTATGAAGCCAGCATGTCTCGATCCCCAAACCAGGCAAAGATGCCAACAAAAAGAACTTCAGACCAATATCCCCAATGAATATGGATGCCAAGATTCTCAACAAGATCCTAACTAATAGGATCCAACAGTACATTAAAAAGATTATTCACGATGACTAGGTGGGATTTACCCATGGGATGCAAGTCTGGTTCACCACTCACAAATCAATCAATGTGATAGAACAAATCAATAAGAGAAGAGAGAAGAACCACATGGTCCTCTCAATTGATGCCGAAAAAGTATTTGACAAGATACAGCATTTGTTCCTTATTAAAACGCTTCAAAGTATAGGGATAGAGGGAACATTCCTCAACTTCATAAAATCTATCTATGAAAGACCCACAGCAAATATCATCCTCAATGGGAAAAAGCTCACAGCCTTCCTCTTGAGATCAGGAACATAACAAGGATGCCCACTCTTGCCACTGTTTTTCAACATAATACTAGAAGTCCTAGCAACAGTAATCAAACAATAAAAAGAAATAAAAGTTATTCAGATTGGCAGTGAAGAAGTCAAACTCTCTCTCTTCACAGACTACATGATACTTTATATGGAAAACCTAAAGGACTCTACCCCCAACCTACTAAAACTCATACAGCAATTCAGTAATGTGGCAGGACAAAAAATCAATGTACAGAAATCAGTTGCTTTCTTACACACTAACAATGAAAATATAGATGGGGAAATTAGAGAATCCATAACAACCATAAGATACCTAGGAATAAACCTAACCAAAGAGGTAAAGGATCTGTACTCATGGAACTACAGAAGTACAGAGCAGAGCATTCCATGCTCATGGATCAGAAGAATAAACATCATTAAAATGTCTATACTGCCTAGGGCCATCTATACTTTCAATGCCATCCTGATCAAAATTCCACTAGCGTTTTTTCAAAGAGCTGGAGCTAACAATCCTAAAATTTGTATGGAACCAGAAGAGACCCCGAATTGCTAAGGAAATTTGAAATAGAAAAACAAAACTGGGAACATCATGTTGCCTTATTTCAAGCTTTACTACAAAGCTGTGATCACCAAGACAGCATGGTACTGGCACAAAAACAGACACATAGACCAGTGGAACAGAGGAAAGAGCCCAGATATGGACCCTCAACTCTATGGTCAAATTATCTTCAACAAAGTGGGAAAAAATACCCAGTGGAAAAAGACAGTCTCTTCAATAAATGGTGCTGGGAAAATTGGACAGTTACGTGTAGAAGAATGAAACTCAACCATTCTCTTACACCATACACAAAGATAAACTCAAAATGGATTAAACACCTCAATGTGAGGCAGGAATCTATCTAAATCCTAGAGGAGAACATAGGCAGTAACCTCTTTGATATCAGCCAAAGCAACTTCTTTTAAGATATGTCTCCAAAGGCAAAGGAAACAAGTGAAAATGAACTTTGGGGACTTCATCAACATCAAAAGCTTCTGCACAGCAAAGGAAACAGTCAACAAAACAAAGAGGCAGCCCACAGAATGGTAGAAGATATTTGCAAATGACACCGCAGACAAAGGGCTGATATCCAAGATCTATAAAGAACTCCTCAAACTCAGCACACACAAAACAGATAATCACGTCAAAAAAATAGCAGGAAACATGAACAGACACTTCTCCAAAGAAGACATACAGATGGCTACAAAGGCATGAAAAATTTTCATCATCATTAGGCATCAGGGAGATTCAAATCAAAACCACATTGAAATACCATCTTACACTGGTTAGAAAGGCCAAAATTAACATGACAGTAAACAACATGTGTTGGAGAGGATGTGGAGAAAGGGGAACCCTCTTACACTGTTGGTGGGAATGCAAGTTGGTGCAGCCACTTTGGAAAACAGTGTGGAGATTCCTTAAGAAATTAAAAATAGAGCTACCCTATGACCCTGCAATTGCACTACTGGGTATTTACCCCAAAGATACAGATGGAGTGAAAAGAAGGGCCATCTGTACCCCAATACTCATAGCAGCAATGGCCACAGTTGCCAAACTGGAAAGAACCAAGATGCCCTTCAACGGGTGAATGGATAAAGAAGATATGATCTATATATACAATGGAGCATTATGCCTCCATTAGAAAGGATGAATACCCAATTTTTGTATCAGCATGGACAGGACTAGAAGAGATTATGCTGAGTGAAATAAGTTAAGCAGAGAGACTCAATTATCATATGGTTTCACTTACTTGTAGAGCATAAGGAATAGCACAGAGGACATTGGGAGATGGAGAGGAGAAGAGAGTTGGGGAAAATCAGAGGAGGGACAAACCATGAGAGACCGGGGACCCTGAGAAACAAACTGAGTGTTTTGGAGGGGAGGGGGGTGGGGGTTGGGTTAGCCTAATGATGCCTAGTATAGAGGGCATGTATTGCATGGAGAACTGGGTGTGGTGCATAAACAATGAATTTTGAAACACTGAAAAGAAACAAAATAAAATAAAATACAATGAAAAAAATGGAAACACAATGGGTCAAAATCTATGTGATGCAGAAAAAGCAGTTCTAAGAGGGAAGTACTTAACAATACAGGCCTACTGCAAGAAACAAACAGATCCCAAATAAATGATCTAACATTATACCTTAGATAAATTTAAAAGAATAAACAAAAATTTGCAAATAAAAATGAGTAAACAAATTTCAAAGGTAGTAGAGCAAAGGAACAAATAAAGACCAGAGAAGAAATAAATGAAATAAAGATTTAAAGCACAATGGAACAGATCAATGAAAACAAAGCTGTTTTTTTTTTGAAAAGGTAAACAAAATCAATAAACCCCTAGCCAGACTCATCAAGAGAGTATGCCCATGAGAATGCCCAAATAAATACAATGCAAAATGAAAGAAAAGTTATAATTGACATCATAGAAATACAAAGAATCTTAAGAAATCACTACAAAGAATTACACACCAACAAATTGGGCAAGAAAAAAAGAAGATAAATTCGTATAAACACACAACCTTCTTTGCCTGAATCATGAAGAAATAGAAAAATCTGAATAGACTAATTATAAGTAATAAAGTAGAAACAGTAACTTAAAAACTCCCAAAACAAAATACAGGACCAGAGGACTTCATACATGAATTCTACTAAGCATATAGGGAAAAGTTATTACCTTTCCTTCTCAAATTACTTTAAAAATTCAAGGGGAAGGAAGGCTTCTAAACTCATTTTTAACAAGACAGCAAAACTCTGATACTGAAACAAAAAAAAGACACCATAAAAAAGGAAATTTACAGGCTGCTAATCCTGATAAACATAGATTCAAAACTCTTCAATAAAATATTGGCAAACCAAATTCAACAATACATTAAAAGAATCATATACCATTAGGAAATGGGATTTGTTCCAGGGATTCAAGGATGGTTCAACAGAAAGTCAGTCAACGTGATAAACCACATTAACAAAATGGAAGATATAAATCATGATTTTCTCAATAGATGCAGAAAATCATTTGACAAAATTCAACATTCATTTTTTAAAATATTTTTTAGTACCCATTTTTAATACAAACTCTCAACCAAGTGGGTTTGGAAGCAATGTGCCTCAAGATTAAAAGGCCATATATGACAAACCCATAGCTAATAGTTTACTTAGTGGTGAAAAGCTGAAAATTTTTCCTGTAAGATCAGGCACAAAATAGGGATATGTATTCTTACCACTTTCATTCAACATTGTATTGGAAATTCTATTGATAGCAATTAAGAAAAAAATAAAAGTCATTCAAATTGGAAAGAAATAAAACTGTCACTATTTGCAGATGCCATGATTATATATATACTATATACATAGATACATATAAATGTTTTCTAAACTCTATATTCTATTCTTTAGAATCTCTATTCTATATTCTATATAATATATTCTATACACAGAATCCACTAAAAACTATTAGAATTAATAAATTATTAAAATAACCAGATACAAAATTAACATACAGAAATTGGTTGTTTCTTTACACTAATAATGAGCTATCAGAAAGAGAAATTAAAATAATCCAATTTACAATTGCATAAAAATACCTAGGAATACATTCAACCAATGAGGTGAAAGCCCTGCACTCTGAAAACTATAAACACTGATAAAAGTAGTGGAAGAAGACACAAATAGGTGGAAAAATATACCAAGCTCATGGATTGGAAGAACAAATATTGTTAAAATGTCTATACTACCCAAAGCAATCTACAAATTCCATGTAATCCCTATCAAAATATCAATAGCATTTTTCACAAAACTAAAACAAATAATCTTAAAATTTGTGTGGAAGCACAGAAGACCCCCAAATAGCTAAAGAATCTTGAGAAAGAAGAATAAAGAAGAATAGAGAAGGAAGAATAAAGGTGACAGTATTGTGCTCTCTGATTTCAAACTATACTATAAAACTGTAGTGATCAAATTCGTATGGTACCGGCATATAAATCAATGAAATAGAATAGAGAATCTAGAAAAAGTCTGCACAAATATGGTCAATAGTTCTTGACAAAGGAGGAAAGAATATACAATGTAGAAAAGTACTTTCTACAATAAATGGTATTGGGAAAACTAGACAGCCACATGTGAAAGAATTAAACTGTTCTACTTCTATGTCATATACAAAAATAATTTCAAATGAATTAAAGACTTGAATTGTAGGACCTGAAATCATAAAACTACTAAAAGAAACCAAAGACAGTGAGTTTTGACATCGGTCTTAGCAATATGTTTTTGGATTGGTCTTTTAGGCAATAGAAACAAAACATAAATAAGTAAATGGTATTACATCAAACAAAAAAGCTAGGCACAGAGAAGGAAATAAGAAAATGAAGTCTATCTACTGAATGGGAGAAGGGATTTGTATTTCATACATCCAGTAAGGAATTAATATCTAAAAAACATAAATAGCTTAATATCAAAAGCCAAATAATCTTTTTAAAATTGGTCAAAGGACTTGAATAGATTTTTTTTTTTCCAGAGAAAACATACAGATGGCCAACAGGCACATGAAAAGATGTTCAATGTCACTAATCAGCAGGGAAATCAAAATCGCAATGAGATATCAGCTCACATCTGTCATACTGGTGATTATAAAAAAAAAAAAATAACAAGGATTGGCTAGGATGTGAAGAAAGGATTGGGAATATAATCTGGTGCAACCACTACAAAACATTATAGAGGTTCCCCAGAAAATGAAAAACAGAAACACCATAAAATCCAGCAATTGTACTTGGTATTTATCTGAAGTAAAAACAAAAAAAAAAAACAAAACAAAACAAAAAAAAACCACACCAATCTGAAGAGATGTAACTACATTCATTGTAGTAGTTACAATACTCAAGGCAGAGAAGCAATCGAAGTGTCTATCAGTATATGAATGGATAGGGATGCCGGGGTGGTTCAGTCAGTTAAATGTCTGATTTCAACTCAGGTCATGATTAGAGGGTTTTAGGATTGAGCCTGGAGTCAGGCTCTTCACTCAGTGGGGAGCCTGCTTCTCCCTCTCCCCTGCCTGCTGCTCTGCCTGCTTGTGGGCACCTTTGCATTCTCTGTCAAAAAAATAAAATTTTTAAAGTAATAGATGAATGGATAAAGAAAGTGGGTACACATACTCTATGGAATATTACTCAGTCATACAAAATGAAATCTTGCTATTTGTGACAACATGAATGGACGAAAAGCAGGTATTACCTCACCACAGAGCACTGCTCCGTTTTCTCCTACGCAGAGATATGGGGGGATGGGGGTGATGAAATCTCTCTGGTTCCAAATCACTTGTTGTTGTTGTTATTGGTGGTGGTGGTGGCTTGTTTTTAAATCCCAGGGTAAATTTAGTTTCTTCTATCATAGCTTATGTTTCAGGGTTTCTCCCCCCATATAATTTTCTATATTATGATTGCAATGTTAATTTGTTCTTCATTTTACCTGACCCTTAGGGGTTAATTTTATCTTCCTGCAGTCATTGTTGATATATCTTCTGATGGTAGCATTTCTAATTTCAGGCACCTTGGACCAGCAATTTGATGTGGGGAGAAAAGAAAAGTTAAATGTGTAAATGTCTAAGTTTATCAGTTCATTATGCATTTAGCTCGGTGTAATGTAATATTCTTTAACTATGGTTTATGAGCTTTATTTGTTATTTTTTTCCTGGATGTGAATACCAATTTCTCCAACTATTTAAATAATATTCTAATTACTGACCTACTTGCTTTATATCTTCTCCTCCTACCATCCAGTATACCTATAACATTATGATATAGTTTTTCAACAAATACATTTTGAAATTCCTCTTCTTTGATAAATGGGGTTGTAAATTTTTAAATTGTATTTCAATTCACCCATACTATGATCCCATATATATTATACCTTCTAAAATTCTTCACTATTTTAAGATTCATAATTGTGGAAATGGAAGGGCCATAAAGTTATTGTTTTCTTAGTATATTTTTTGTTTTAATGAAATTATGGGAAGAAAAATCAGAAAATGCAGGTTTTTGAATAAAATGGCTATCTATTTTATTCCCAAAGTCCTGTATCATTTTCTGTCTGATTAGTTCCTGGAAATAAATTTCCTATATTTAGTGAAAGTAACAACTAAAGCATATACATAATTATACTTTTATAATAAAATAAAAATATACTTAAATTGATATTTTTCTAAAAAAGAGAAATTGATAATTTGGTGATTTACATAATTATAATAAAGTTTGTTTATTACACAGGGTAAATAATTTTTTTTTAAAAATCAGGTTAGTTTAGAGGCACCTGGGTGGTTCAGTGGGCTAAGGCCCCTGCCTTCGGCTCCCGTCATGGTCCCAGGATCCTGGGATTGAGCCCCGTGTTGGGCTCTCTGCTCGGTGGAGAGTGTGCTTCCTTCTCTCTCTCTGCCTGCCTCTCTGCCCACTTGTGATCTCTGTCAAATAAATAAATAAATAAATCTTTATAAATAAATAAATAAATCAGGTTAGTTTAAACTTGCTTGTTTCTATCATAAATATCTTATTTATTATGTATTGACAGATTATTTTCCAATGCAGGTCACCCTTGTTAAATTAGACCCTCTGGGATGAGTCTGAAATAAATTTCTTCACCTCTACTGTATTATGTTTTTACTGTTTGGAGCAATGTTTTTTGTAAATTAACATAAAGTGTTATATTAGTTTCAGGTGTACAATATAAAGATTCGATAATTTTATATATCACACAGTGCTCATTATGATAAGTGTACAGTTAATCTCCTTTATCTATTTCACTGGTTCCCATATGCCTCCTTTCCTGAAACCACCAGTTTGTTCTCTGTATTTAAGAATCTGTGGAGGATGAGTTAAGATGGCAGAGTAGTTGGAGGATCTTATACTTGCCTTGTCCTTGAAACACAACTAGATAATTATCAAATCATTAACAAATCATTCTGGACACCCAGGAAATTGACAGGAGGGCTGTAAGAACTATCTGCAAAGCTACAGGGAGAAAGGAGGCCACACCCTGGGAAATAGGATGTACAGTTGTATAATTTGGGGGAGAAAAGAATCACAGCTTCTATGGAAGGGAGAGAGCCCTGATCATGGAGAAAGAGAGAGATAAAGCAGCATTCAGGGGACTGTACAAGCAAAAACACTTCCTCAAAACCACTGATGGAGAAAATGAGAGGGTCTGATTACCATAAGTTTTTACAAGTAGTTGGAGCTCAAAGACTAAAGTTTTAGAAGTCCTTGCCATCAACAGGTAGAAGTGTGACAGGTATAAAGGTGTTCCTGTGGAGTAGGGCAGGGGCACAGTAGAACACTGCATGCTCTGACAATCCCCTGAGTCACACTGAGAGAGACAGTTCCCCTTCTTAGAGTGAATTTGGGAGAGGTGGCACTGCCTCTCAGGTAACAGAAGAGTCAGCAGTTGCTATTGAGCTGTCCCATTCATTAGCATACGGGCAGAGATGGCTGCTGAGGGAAACTAACCTGGATTACAGCTTTTTGAGATGCTTTACCATAAAATCCAAGCCCTTGCACTGTCATGTGAGTGCTTTTCTGGGACCAACTGGTACCAGCCACAGCCCAGCAAGACCCTCCCCCAGAGGACAGTGCTGGTCCACACCAAACTGCATCCCTAAAATTTGGAGTTTTGAAACTCAGCTATATACCTGAGATAAAACACAGAAGCATTGTACCACTGGGCAGGAAGATGACTCAGATACAGACACTTGAACACAGGGATCTAACAGAAGCCTGGGAGAAGGTGGAAAGGTTGTTTGGTCTTCTCCAAAGGCTTCCTGAATAGTGGCTGGAGCAAACTCCCCTCTCTAGGGAAAAGAGCTGACCCAGGCCATTTTAAACCCTCCCATCAGCACAGACAGAATTCAAGGAACAGCAGAGTACACACAGTGGAGGCTTGAGCTGCTTACACCAAGTTCTGCCCCACTGTATTCTGCAGGTGCCTTTCTCACAAGGGTGATTGAGAGTGGTACCTCTTGGCAGCAGCAGTGGGCACCATCCCCAGACAACCGGCACAAACTCCCCACATGCGCCAGGTCTACTGACCATAGAGTGCTATAAAGCTTCAGCTCTAGTGGAAATAAGACTAGGCACAGCTTTCCTAACACACACAAGACAAAGTCCTAGATAAATTCCAAGATGGAGGATTTCATCTCAAAAGAAAATCAAGAAGAGGTCATAGCCAGGGAACTAATCAAAATGGATATAAGTAATATTCCTGAACCAGAATTTAAAACAACAATCATAAGGACATATCTGGGCTCAAGAAAAGCATATAAAAAATGAAAGAGACCCTTGCTTCAGAGATAAAGGACCTAAAAACTAGCCAGTCCAAAATAAAAAATACTGTAAGCAAGATACAAAACTGAGTAGGTAAAATGACAAGGATGGAGGAAGCAGAGGAACAAATATGTGATATGGAAGATAAAAATTATGGAAAATAATGAAGCTGAAAAGAAGAGGGAAGGAAAAGTATTATATCATGAATGTAGACTTAAGGAACTCAGAGACTCATAAAGCATAATAATATTCATATCAAAGGAGTCCCAGAGGAAGTAGGGGAAATGGGGTAGAAATTTTATTTGAACAAATTAGAGCTGAAAACTTCCCTAATCTGGGGAAAGAAACAGACATCTAAATCCAGGAGGCACAAAGAACTCCCATCAAAATCAACAAAAGCTGGGCAACATCAAGACGTATCGCAGTACTATTTGTGAAAAACAGAGATAAGGAAAGAATCCTGAAAGCAGCAAGGGAAAATAAATCCCTAAACTTTAAGGGAAGACAAATCAGGCTAACAGGAGATCTCTCCACAGAAATGTGGCTGGCCAGAAAAGGGTGGCATGATATATATTCAAAGTGCTAAATGGGAAAGATATGCAGCCTAGAGTATTTTATCCAGGAAGTCTGTCATTCAGAATAGAAGAAAATGTGAAAAGTTTCTCAGACAAACAGAAAGTAAAGGAGTTTTTGACCACTAAACAACTCTGCAAGAGTATTAAAGACCAAAAGCAACAAAGACTAGAAGAAACAGAGAAACAATGGCTTTATAGGGAATACAATTGTACTAAATACATATCTATCAATAATTACTCTGAATGTAAATGGACTAAATGCTCTAATCAAAAGACATACAGTACCAGAATGGATTTAAAAAAAAAAAAAAAAGACCCATTCATATGCTCCCTACAGGAGACTCATTTCAGACCTAAAGACACTTCCAGATTGAAAGTAAGGGGGATTGAGAACAATCTGTCATGCTAATGGACATCAAAAGGAAGCCAGAATAGCCACACTTATATCAGACAAAGTAGACTTTAAACCAAAGACTCCAACAAGAGATGAAGAAGAGCACTATATCATAATAAAGGAGTCTATCCAACAAGATATAACAAGTATAAATATTTATGCCCCTAATTTGGGAGCTCCCAAATATATAAATCAATTAATAACAAGCATGAAGAAACTCATGGATAACAATACAATAATAGTAGGGGACTTTAACATCCTACCCCAAGCAATGGATAGATCATCAAAACATAAAATCAGCAAGGAAATAATGGCTTCAAATGAAACTGGAGCAGATGGAGTTAACAGATACATTCAGAGCACTTCACCCTAAAGCAACAGACTATACATTGTTTTTGCATGCACATGGAACATTCCCCAGAATCTATCACATACTGTGTCACAAATCAGGCAAAAAAGCAGTCTTTTTGTACTGGTTGAGGCCAGATAACTCTAACCTATATTTTACATAAATATTTTCACATTTTCCTTAGATTTCTCCTTTGAGATTTAATTTGAAAAGCGATATCTATATAGAAACTTGTTAAATGTATTCCAATTCATAGGTAAGCATTTTCTCTATACACACACAACAATAATGAAGATAAAAGGAGATTTAAAGAAAAGAAATCTGAAGCACAAAACAAATACTCTAATAGCGAGTACATAGTCAATAAATGGAATTAATAAGTTAAGTGTAAGAATACAAACTTGTAAGCTACTTTTATCCCATTTAGAAAATAATAAAGTAAAATCAGAGAAAACTATGCTTATTCTGGAATATATCTGAGATGAAAAAAGAAACTCCTTGTAGAAAAAGATTTGGAATTTTCAATAGTTTGATGGTTTAATAATTATCTATATTTCCTATCAGCAATCTTCTAGAAATAACTTAAAGAAAAACTTCTAAGCAATAAAATGCATTTCCAAACCAAAGAGGAATGGATAATTGTATTGTACTGTCAACAAAATGATTATTTTAATAACACATTGTATGTGAAAACTTAATAGCAGAATTTTTTTTAGCAGTGAAAACAATCTTTTATATATATGGAGCCATTAGATATAAACTGACACTGTAATTTCTCAGCAATTAAATGTCACCCAAGGAAATAAAAATGTATTGGGCAATTGCCTAGATACCCACTGACTAGGCTGAAACACTCAGATTCCTTATGCCTGTTTCCAGGAGGCAAAATAAATGCTACATCAATAAAATAAGGAATAATTACATTACTCACATTGCCATATTGCTCATTAATGTGCAAAGATACTGATTATAGAACAATGGCATGTTGGTACATGTAAATCTGATAGTTAATTGGTCATGTATGAGGTAGAGAAAATGACATTTAAGGGAATGTTACAGGACATTTAAGGACTCTACTCTGAAAACTATAAACTATTAATGAAAGAAATTGAAGACAGCACAAAAGAAAAGGTATTTCATGTTCATGGATTAGAAGAATTAATGTTAAAATGTCCATACTATGAGGGTAATCTACAGATTTAGCAATCCCTATCAAAATACCAGCAACACTTTTCACAGAATTAGAAGAAATACTAAAATTTGTGTGGAACCACATAAGACCCCCAATACGAAATAATCTTGAAAAAGAACAAAACAGGAGGTATCACAATCCCAGATTTCAAGATATCCTACAAAGGTATAGTGATCAAAACAGTATGATACTGGCACAAAAATAGATATATAGATCAATAAAAGAATAGAGAATCCAGAAATAAACCAGTGATTATATACTCAAGAGGCAAGAATATGCAATAGAAAAGATAGTCTCTTCAACAAATGGTGCTAGGGCATCTGTACAGGTACATGAAAAAAAAAAAAGAAAATTGACCTTCTTTTTAAAATAATTTATATGTTATGTTAGTCACCATACAATACATCATTAGTTTTGATGTAGTGTTCCATGATTCATTGTTTGTGTATAACACCCAATGCTCCATGCAATATGTGCCCTCCTTAATACCCACCACCAGGTATCACCCCCTACACCCCTCTCATCCCCTCTAAAACCCTCATTTTGATTCCCAGAGTCCATAGTCTCTCATGGTTAACTTCCTCTTCCGATTTCTTTCCCTTCATTTTTCGCTTCCTTCTCCTAATGTTCTCCATGCTATTCCTTATGTTCCACAAATAAGTGACACCGTATGATAATTGACTTTCTCTGTTTGACTTATTTCACTTAGCATAATCTCCTCCAGTTCCGTCCATGTTGATGAAAAGGTTGGGTATACATCCTTTCTGATGGCTTAGTAATAGTCCATTGTATATATGGATCATATCTTCTTTATCCATTCATCTGTTGAAGGGCATCTTGGCTCCTTCCACAGTTTGGCAATTGTGGAAATTGCTGTTGTGAACACTGGGGTGCATGTGGCCCTTCTTTTCACTATATCCGTATCTTTGGACTAAATACCCAGTAGTGCAATTGCTGTATCATAGGGTAGCTCTATTTTTAACTTTTTTTCAGGAACCTCTATACTGTTTTCCAAAGTGGTTGTACCAACTTGCATTCCCACCAACACTATAAGGGTTCCCCTTTCTCTACAACTTCTCCAACACTTTACTCTTTCTTGCTTGTCTATTTTTGCCATTCTCACTGGTGTAAGATGGTATCTCAGTGTGGTTTTGAATCAAATTTCCCTGATGGCTAATAAAGTTGAACATTTCTTCATGTGTCTGTTGTCCATTTGTACGTCTTTCTTTGGAGAAGTTTCTGTTCATGCCTTTTGCCATTTTTGACTTGATTATTTGTTTTTTTTTTTTTTTGGGGGGTGTTAAGTTTGATAAATTCTTTATAGATCTTGGATATTAGCCCTTTACCTATAGTGTCATTTGCAAATATGCTCTCCTATTCCATGGGTTACCTCTTTGTTTTGTTGACTGTTTCCTTTGCTATACAGAAGATTTTTATCTTGGTGAAGTCTCAAAAAATCATTTTCACTTTTGTTTCCCTTGCCTTTGGAGACCTGTCTTGAAAGAAATTGCTGTGGCTGATGTTGAAAAGGTTTCTGCCTATGTTCTCCACTAAGACTTTGATGGATTCCTGTCTCACACTGATGTCTCATTCACTTAGAGTTTATCTTTGTGTATGGTGTAAGAGAATGGTTCATTCTTCTGTATTTAGCTGTCCAATTTTCCCACCACCATTTATTGAAAACACTGTCTTTTTTCCGTTGGATATTTTTTCCTGATTCATCAAATATTTGTTGACCATAGAGCTGAGGGTCCATATCTGGGCTCTCTATTCTGTCCCATCATCTATGTTTTTATGCTAATACCATGTTGTCTTGGTGATCACAGCTTTGTAGTATAACTTGAAGTCAGGCAATGGGATGCCCCCAGCTTTGTTTTTCTGTTTCAACATTTCCTTGGTGATTCGGGGTCTTTTCTGGTCCCATTAAAATCTTAGGATTGTTTGTTCCAGCATTTTGAGAAACGCCATTGGTATTTTGATTGGGATGGTGCTGAAAGTATAGATTGTTCTGGGCAGCATAGACATTTTAACAAAATTTATTCTTCTGATCCATGTACATGGAAAGTTTTTTCATCTTTTGGGGTCTTCTTCAAATTCTTTCACAAGTGTTCTGTAGTTTCTAGAGTATAAGTCTTTTGCTTCTTTTGTTAGGTTTATTCCACTTAAGTTTTCAGTTCTATTGTAAGTGGAATAGATTCCTTAACTTCTCTTTCTACAGTTACATTGTTAGCGTATAGAAAAACAACTGACTCCTGATTTGGTATCCTGCCATATTACTGAATTGTTCTATGAATTCTAGTAATTTGGGGATGGAACCTTTTGGGTTTTCCACATAAAGTTTAATGTCATCTATAGAGAGAAAAAGTTTGCTTCTTCTTTGCCAATTGCATACATTTTATTTCTTTGTGTTGTCTGATTGCTGTTGCTAGAATTACCAGTACTAGGTTGAACAATAGTAGTGAGAGTGGGCGTCCTTGTCATGTTCCTGATCTTAAGGGAAGGGCTCTCAGCTTTTCCCCATTGAGAATGATATTCAGTGTGGACTTTTCATAGACGGTTTTTATGAAATTGAGGATTGTTTCCTCTATCAATATAATCTGAAAGTTTTTTTTTACAATTTTTTATTTTTTTTATAAACATATAATGTATTTTTCTCCCCAAGGGTACAGGTCTATGAATCGCCAGGTTTACACACTTCACAGCACTCACCATAGCACATACCTGCCCCAATGCCCATAATTCCAGCCCCCTCTGCCGATCCCACTCCTCCCAGCAACTCTCAGTTTGTTTTGTGAGATTAAGAGTCACTTATGGTTTGTCTCGCTCCCAATCCCATCATGTTTCACTTATTCTTCTCCTACCCTCCAACCCCCCATGTTGCATCTCCACTTTCTCATATCAAAGAGATCATATGATAGTTGTCTTTCTCTGATTGACTTATTTCACTAAGCATGATACCCTCTAGTTCCATCCACGTTGTCACAAATGGCAAGATTTCATTTCTTTTGATGGCTGCATGGTATTCCATTGTGTATATATACCATATCTTCTTTATCCATTCATCTGTTGAAGCACATCTAGGTTCTTTCCATAGTTTGGCTATTGAAGACATTGCTGCTATAAACATTTGGGTGCACGTGCCCCTTCGGATCACTACGTTTGTATCTTAGGGTAAATACCCAGTAGTGCAATTGCTAGGTCAGAGGGTAGTTCTATTTTCAACTTTTTGAGGAACCTCCATGCTGTTTTCCAGAGTGGTTGCACCAGCTTGCATTCCCACCAACAGTGTAGGAGGGTTCCCCTTTCACCGCATCCTTGCCAGCATCTGTCATTTCCTGACTTGTTAATTTTAGCCATTCTGAATGGTGTGAGGTGATATCTCATTGTGGTTTTGATTTGTATTTCCCTGATGCCGAGTGATGTGGAGCACATTTTCATGTGTCTGTTGGCCATCTGGATGTCTTCTTTGCAGAAATGTCTGTTCATGTCTTCTGCCCATTTCTTGATTGGATTATTTATTCTTTGTGTGTTGAGTTTGCTAAGTTCTTTATAGATTTTGAATACTAGTCCTTTATCTGATATGTCGTTTGCAAATATCTTCTCCCATTCTGTCAGTTGTCTTTTGGTTTTGTTAACTGTTTCCTTTGCTGTGCAAAAGCTTTTGATCTTGATGAAATCCCAATAGTACATTTTTGCCCTTGCTTCCCTTGCATTTGGTGATGTTCCTAGGAAGACGTTGCTGCGGCTAAGGTCGAAGAGGTTGCTTCCTGTGTTCTCATCAAGGATTTTGATGGATTCCTTTCTCACATTGAGGTCCTTCATCCATTTGGAGTCTATTTTCATGTGTGGTGTAAGGAAATGGTCCAATTTCATTTTTCTGCATGTGGCTGTCCAATTTTCCCAACACAATTTATTGAAGAGGCTGTCTTTATTCCATTGGACATTCCTTCCTGCTTTGTCAAAGATTAGTTGACCATAGAGTTGAGGGTCTATTTCTGGGCTCTCTATTCTGTTCCAATGATCTATGTGTCCGTTTTTGTGCCAGTACCATGCTGTCTTGATGATGACAGCTTTGTAATAGAGCTTGAAGTCTGGAATTGTGATGCCACCAACTTTGACTTTCTTTTTCAATATTCCTTTGGCTATTTGAGGTCTTTTCTGGTTCCATATAAATTTTAGGATTATTTGTTCCATTTCTTTGAAAAAAAATGGGTGGGATTTTGATAGGGATTGCATTAAATGTGTAGATTGCTTTAGGTAGCATAGACATTTTCACAATAGTTCTTCTTCCAATCCAGGAGCATGGAACATTTTTCAATTTCTTTGTGTCTTCCTCAATTTCTTTCATGAGTACTTTATAGTTTTCTGAGTATAGATTCTCAGCCTCTTTGGTTAGGCTTATTCCTAGGTATCTTATAGTTTTGGGTGCAATTGCAAATGGGATTGACTCCTTAATTTCTCTTTCTTCTGTCTTGTTCTTGGTGTAGAGAAATGCAACTGATTTCTGTGCATTGATTTTATATCCTGACACTTTACTAAATTTCTGTACAAATTCTAGCAGATATGGAGTGGAGTCTTTTGGGTTTTCCACATATAGTATCATATCATCTCTGAAGAGTGGTAGTTTGACTTCTTCTTTGCCAATTTGGATGCCTTTAATTTCTTTTTGTTGTCTGATTGCTGAGGCTAGGACTTCTAGTACTATGTTGAATAGCAGTGGTGATAATGGGCATCCCTGCTGTGTTCCTGACCTTAGTGGAAAAGCTTTCAGTTTTTCTCCATTGAGAATGATATTTGTGGTGGGTTTTTCATAGGTGGCTTTGATAATATTGAGGTATGTGCCCTCTATCCCTACACTTTGACGAGTTTTAATAAGGAAGATATGCTGTACTTTGTCAAATGCTTTTTCAGCATCTATTGAGAGTATCATATGGTTCTTGTTCTTCTTTTATTAGTGTGTTGTATCACATTGATTGATTTGTGGATGTTGAACCAACCTTGCAGCCCTGGAATAGATCCCACTTGGTCACAGTGAATAATCCTTTTAATGTACTGTTGAATCCTATTGGCTAGTATTTTGGTGAGAATTTTCGCATCTGTGTTCATCAAGGATATTGGTCTGTAATTCTCTTTTTTGATGGGATCCTTGTCTGGTTTTGGGATCAAGGTGATGGTGGCCTCATAAAATGAGTTTGGAAGTTTTCCTTCCATTTCTTTTTTTTGGAACAGTTTCAGGAGAATAGGAATTAGTTCTTCTTTAAATGTTTGGTAGAATTCCCCTGGGAAGCCATCTGGCCCTGGACTTTTGTTTGTTTGGAGATTTTTGATGACTGTTTCAATCTCCTTACTGGTTATAGGTCTGCTCAGGTTTTCTATTTCTTCCTGGTTCAGTTGTGGTAGTTTATATGTCTCTAGGAATGCATCCATTTCTTCCAGATTGTCACATTTGTTGGTGTAGAGTTGCTCATAGTATGTTCTTATAATTGTTTGTATTTCTTTGGTGTTGGTTGTGATCTCTCCTCTTTCATTCATGATTTTATTTATTTGCGTCCTTTCTCTTTTCTTTTTGATAAGTCTGGCCAGGGGTTTATCAATCTTATTAATTCTTTCAAAGAACCAGTTCCTAGTTTCATTGATTTGTTCTTTTTTTTTTTTTTTTTTTTGGTTTCTATTTCATTGATTTCTGCTCTGATCTTTATGATTTCTCTTCTCCTGCTGGGTTTAGGCTTTCTTTGTTGTTCTTTCTCCAGCTCCTTTAGGTGTGGGGTTAGGTTGTGTTTTTGAGACCTTTCTTGTTTCTTGAGAAAGGCTTGTACTGCTATATATTTTCCTCTCAGGCCTTTGCTGTGTCCCACAGATTTTGAACCATTGTGTTTTCATTATCATTTGTTTCCATAATTTTTTTCAATTCTTCTTTCATTTCCTGTTTGAACCATTCATTCTTTAGAAGGATGCTGTTTAGTCTCCATGTACTTGGGTTCTTTCCAAATTTCCTCTTGTGATTGAGTTCTAGCTTCAGAGCATTGTGGTCTGAAAATATGCAGGGAATGATCCCAATCTTTTGATACCGGTTGAGACGTGATTTATGACCCAGGATGTGGTGTATTATGGAGAATGTTCCATGTGCACTAGAGAAGAATGTATATTCTGTTGCTTTGGGATGGAATGTTCTGAATAGATCTGTGATGTCCATCTGGTCCAGTGTGTCATTTAAGGCCTTTATTTCCTTGTTGATCTTTTGCTTAGATGATCTGTCCATTTCAGTGAGGGGAGTGTTAAAGTCCCCTGCTATTATTGTATTACTGTCAATGTATTTCTTTGATTTTGTTATTAATTGGTTTATATAGTTGGCTGCTCCCATGTTAGGGGCATAGATATTTACGATTGTTAGGTCTTCTTGTTGGACAGACCCTTTGAGTATGATATAGTGTCCTTCCTCATCTCTTATTATAGTCTTTGGCTTAAAATCTAATTGATCTGATAGAAGGATTGCCACCCCAGCTTTCTTCTGATGTCCATTAGCATGGTAAATTGTTTCCACCCCCTCACTTTAAATCTGGAGGTGTCTTCGGGTCTAAAATGAGTTTTTTGTAGGCAACATATTGATGATTTCTTTTTTAATCCATTCTGATACCCTGTGTCTCTTGATTGAGGCATTTAGCCCATTTACATTCAGGGTAACTATTGAGAGATATGAATTTTGTGCCATTGTATTGCCTGTAAGGTGACTGTTACTGTATATTGTCTCTGTTCCTTTCTGGTCTACTACTTTTAGGCTCTCTCTTTGCTTAGAGGACCCCTTTCAATATTTCCTGTAGAGCTGATTTGGTGTATGCAAATTCTTTCAGCTTTTGTTTGTCCTGGAAGCTCTTTATCTCTCCTTCTATTTTCAATGATAGCCTAGCTGGATATAGTATTCTTGGCTGCATGTTTTTCTCATTTAGTGCTCTGAATATATCACGCCAGATCTTTCTGGCCTGCCAGGTCTCTGTGGGTAAGTCCACTGCCAATCTAATATTTTTACCCTTGTTTGTTACAGACTTCTTTTCCCGGGCTGCTTTCAGGATTTTCTCTTTGCCGCTAAGACTTGTAAATTTTACTATTAGGTGACGGGGTGTGGATCTATTCTTGTTGATTTTGAGGGGGGTTCTCTGCACCTCCTGGATTTTGATGTTTGTTCCCTTTGCCATATTAGGTAAATTCTCTCCAATAATTCTCTCCAATATACCTTCTGCTCCCCTCTCTCTTTCTTCTTCTTCTGGAATCCCAATTATTCTAATGTTGTTTCGTCTTACGGTGTCACTTATCTCTTGAATTCTCCCCTCATGGTCCAGTAGCTTTTTGTCCCTCTTTTGCTCAGCTTCTTTATTCTCTGTTATTTGGTCTTCTATATCACTAATTCTTTCTTCTGCCTCATTTATCCCAGCAGTAAGAGCCTCCATTTTTTATTGCACCTCATTAATAGCTTTTTTGATTTCAACTTGGTTAGATTTTAGTTCTTTTATTTCTCCAGAAAGGGCTTTTATCTCTCCAGAGAGTGTTTCTCTAATATCTTCCATGCCTTTTTTGAGCCCAGCTAGAACCTTGAGAATCATCATTCTGAAATCTGGATCTGACATATTACCAGTGTCTGTATTGATTAGGTCCCTAGCCTTAGGTACTGCTTCTTGTTCTTTTTTTTTGTGGTGAGTTTTTCCACCTTGTCATTTTTTCCAGATAAGAGTATATGAAGGAGCAAATAAAATACTGAAAGGGTGGCAAAGACCCCAGGAAAATGTACTTTAACCAAATCAGAAGAGACTCCAAATAGTGGGAGGAGAAAGGAGATAAAAAGAAGTTCAGGAAAAAAGAATTAAAAAAAAAAAAGAAAAAATATAATATATATATATATATATATATATATATATATTAGTAAACTAGTTAAAAATGTTAAAAAAGAAAAGGGTAAAATTTAAAAAAAAATTTAGATAAAAAAATTAAATTAAGAAAAAGTTAAATTAACCACATGACTAAAGAATCATGGGGAGAAAGCCATGAGTTCTGTACTTTGCTTTCTCTTCCTTTGGAATTCTGCTGCTGTCGTTGGTAGGTGAACTTCGTCTTGGCTAGATTTCTTGTTGATCTTCTGGGGGAGGGGCCTGTTGTAGTGATTCTCAAGTGTCTTTGCCCAAGGAGGAATTGCTCCACCCTTACCAGGGGCTGCGCTAAGTAATCTGCTCGGGTTCGCTTTCGGGAGCTTTTGTCCCCTGAATGCTTTCCGTAGAGTTACGGAAGACGGGAATGAAAATGGCAGCCTCCTAGTCTCTGGCCCAGAGGAGCCGAGAGCTCAGGGCCCCACTCCTCAGTGCTTCCTCAGAGAAAAGAGCCCAATCGCTCCCATCTCCCTGGCCTCTGGCTGCGCTCCGAGGTCACCCAGCCTGTGACCGGTTCAAAGTAACCCCGAGCTGAGAGCTCACTCCCCGGCTCTGTCTCTGTAGCTGGCTTCCCCTAATACCTGTGAACTCTGTGACACTCAGACACCCCCGATCCTTCTGTGACCCTGCGTGACCTAGGGCCCCACTGGCCCCACGTGGGCTTCACCCCGTTTTAGCCTCTGGAGTAATGTCCCTCAGTCTAGCAGAATTTTAAAAGTCCTGATTTAGTGCTCCATTTCTCTGCCACTTGATGGGAGCTGGCCCCTCCCCCCACGGTCTATCTTACTGTTGCTTTGGATTCACTTCTCCGATGTACCTACCTTTCAGAAAGTGGTTGATTTTCTCTTTCTAGAATTGCTTTTCTTCTTCTCTTCAATCTCCTGTTGGATTTGTAGGTGTTTGCAATGGTTTGATAAACTATCTAGCTGATCTCCTGCTACCTGATGTAGTCTCAGCCTGTTACTTCTCCGCCATCTTGACTCCTCACCCCTATTCTGAAGAGTTTTAATCAGGTGTAAGGATGCTGTATATTGTCAAATGCTTTTTCTACATCAATTGAGAGGACAAAATGGTTCTTCTCTCTTCTCTCATTTATGTGTTCTATCACACTGATTGATTTGCAAATGTTAAAGGTTCAATTCCCTTACATACCAGGGATAAATCCCATCTGGTCGTGATGGGTAATCCTCTTAAGGTACTGTTGAGTCCTATTAGCTAGGATTTTGTTGAGAATTTTGGTATCCATATTCATCAGGGATATTGGTCTGAAATTTTCCTTTTTGATGTGATCTTTGCCTGGTTTGGGGATCATGATAATTCTGGCCTCATAGAATGAGTTTGGAAGTTTTGCTTCTGTTTCTATTTTTTGAAATAGCTTTAGGATTATAGGTATTATTTCTTCTTTGAATGTTTGGTAGAATTCACCCAGGGAATCCATCAGGTTCTGGACTCTTGCAAGATCCAAAACCTTTTGGGAGGTTTTTGATCACTGCTTCAATCTCCTTATGAGGTATTCATCTATTCAGGCTGTCAATTTCTTCCTGTTTCAGTCTTGGTAGTTTATAGGTTTCCAGGAGGGCATCCATTTCTTCCAGGTTGCTTAATTTATTGGCATATAGTTGATAATACTTTATAATAATTGTTTCCATTTCCTTGGTGTTAGTCATAATATCTCCTCTTTCATTCACGATTTTATTAATTTGGGTCTTTTCTCTTTTCTTTTGGATAAGTCTGGCCAGTGGTTTATCAATCTTATTAATTGTTTCAAAGAACAAGCTTCTAGTTTTGCTGACGTGTCCTATTGTATTTCTGGTTTCTAATTCATTGATCTCTGCTCTCATATTAGTTATTTCTCTTCTTATGCATGGCTTAGGTTTTATTTGTTGTTCTTTCTCCAGTTCTTTCAGGTGTAAAGTTAATTTTGTGTATTTGGGATTTTTCTATTTTTTTGAGTGAGGCTTGGATGGTTATGTTATTCTCCTTTAGGACCACTTCTGCAATATCTCATAGGTTTTGGACCAATGTGTTTTCATTCCCATTGGTTTCCATGAATTGTTCAACTTCTTTGATTTCCTGGTTGACCCAAGCATTCTTGAGCAGGATGGTCTTCAGCTTCCAAATATTTCAGTTTCTTTCAAACTTTTTCTTGTGATTGAGTTTCAGTTTCAGAACACTGCTTTGAGAAAATGCCAGGAATAATGTCAATCTTTTGGTATTGGTTAAAACCTTATTATGATGTGGTATATGGTCTATTCTGGAGAAAGTTCTATCTGCGCTTAAGAAGAATGAGTATTCTGTTGTTTTAAAGTGGAATGTTCTGTATATATCTATGAGGTCCATCTGGACCGGTGCATCATTCAAAGTTCTTGTTTCTTTGTTGATTTTCTGCTTAGATGATCTGTCTGTTGTTGAGAGTGGAGAGTTGAGATTTCCTACTATAAGTGTATTATTATCAATATGTCTCTTTATTTTGGTTAACAGTTGGCTTATATAGTTGGCTGCTCCCATGTTGGAGGTATAGATATTTACAGTTGTTAGATCCTCTTGTTGGATAGACCCTTTTAGTATGATGTAGTGTCCTTCTGTATCTCTAACTACAGTCTTTAACTTAAAATCTAATTCATCTGATATGAGAATTGCTACCCCAGCCTTCTTTTGAGGTTCGTTGGCAAGGAGAATGGTTCTCCATCCCTTCACTTTTTGTCTGGATGTATCTTTAGGTTCAAAATGAGTCTCTTGTAGACAGCATATGGATGGGTTCTGTCTTTTTATCCAATCTGCAAGTTAGGCCACTCATGTTGAGAGTGATTATTGAAAGATGATTTTATTATCATGTTGCCTGTGAAGTCCTTGTTTCTGTATATTGTCTCTTTAAATTTCTGATCTATATTGCTCTTGGGGTCTTCTTTTATAGAACTCCCCTTAATATTTCTTGCAGGATCAGCTTGGTGGTCACATATTCTTTCAGTGATTGCCAGTCCTGGAAGCTCCTTGTCTCCATCCATTCCAAATGACAGCCTTGCTGGATAAAGTATCCTTGGGAACATGTTCTTCTCATTTAGTACCCTGAATATGTCTTGCCAGCCCTTTTTGGTTTTCCAGGTCTCTGTGGACAGGTCTGATGTTATTCTGATGTTCCTCTCTATGTAGGTAAGGAATCTCTTACCTCTCACTGCTTTCAAGATTGTTTCCTTGGATCTAAGATTTGTAAATTTTACTGTTATATGTTGTGAGATTGCTCTGTTCTCAATGATCTTGGGAGCAGTCTTCTCTGGCTCTTGGACATGAATGCTTGTTTCCTTCCCCAGATTAGGGAAATTCTTAGCTACAGTTTGCTCAAGTATAGCTTCTAGACATCTCTCTCTCTACCCCCTCAGGAAGTCCAATAATTCTGATATTGGAACATTTCTTTGAGTCACTGATCTCTCTCAGTTTGATTCCTTGGGTTTTAATTAATTTTTTTCCCATGCCACCTCAATTTCCTTTTCTATCATTTTATCCTCTATCTCACAAATTCATTCTTCTGCTTTGTTTACCCTAGCTGTCAAATTATCCAGTTTAGACTGCATTTCATTCATAGCATTTTTAAGTTTGGCCTGATTAGATTTCATTTCTGTTCTTAGAGATTCTATATTGTCATTACTATTTATCTCAAGCCTAGATATCACCTTGATAATTGTTACTCTGAAGTCAGTTTCTGACATCTTAGTTATATCCATATCTATTAGTTCTGTGGCAGAGACCAGTCTCTGAATCCTTGCTTTGTTGGGGGTTTCTCGTCTTAGTCATTCTGTTGAGAGGTGGTTAAGGGAAAGTACAGAGTCCAAATTATTGACCACAACCCAAGCAAGATGCACCTGTTTTATAGGGATATTAGAGTTGTCAACTTTTTGTTCTTCCAGCCTGTCTTCTGGGGTAGGGTCCTGCTGTGCGGTTAATCAGGCAACCCTGTTTGGGCAGAGTTGCCCTGCCTCCTGGGGAGGCAGGGTGGGCTCAGTGAAAACTGTTTTTTGGGGGGGCTTTTGTTCTCTGGCAGCTTTCCACATCTCTTCCCAGAGTCAGAACAGAAGTGACTGTATCCAGACCTCTGTCTCAGAATAGAAAAATCACAGTCTTCTCTTCAACGAGCTCTACATGTTATACTGTCTCTGTTTCTGTCGGTGCTGCTAAAAACTGCAGCATCCTGGGTTGTGTGCCCCACAGCAGCACTCCCAGCTGTCATTTCCAGGTATGGGCACATCTCTGTCCTTTGTGCTTCTAAAACTGCAAGTGCCCCTGATTGACACACATGGCCCTGCAGCTCCAGGTTTCATTCTGAGGGACTGCCCTGAAGTCCTTTCCCCACTGCTACCAGTTTGCAAGTCTGTGTTGTTTCCCAGCATGGGAGACTTCTGTGCTCCAGTGGCACAGGATCCTGGAGTCTCCTATCTTCAGTTTATCTTCCGATATCAACCTGTAGAATCATGGCTCCTTGCTTCATACCTTGAGACCAACTACCCGAGATATTCTTTTTGGAGAGATCCAGATATATCTTCTTACATCTCAGGCTGATTTCTTGGGTGTTCAGAATGGTCTGGTAGATATCCAGATCAATTCAGGGGACCACTTGAAATAGGGTCCCCTCCTCTCTGCTATCTTTTCTCCTCATGGACCCCTTTCTTACACCACACAAAATAAACTCAAAATGGTTAGGTACCTAAATGTGAGACCTGAAACAAACAAACAAAAAAAAATCGTAGAAGAGAGCACAGGCAGTAATTTCTCTGATATTGGTCATAACAATATTTCAATATTTTTTGTGGTTATTTATTCTGAGGCAAGAGAAACAAAAGCAAAAATAAACTTTTGGGACCACATTTTAAAAAACAAAAGCTTCTGCATAGCAAAGGAAACAACCAACAAAACTAAAAGACAACGTACTAGATGAGAGAAGATTTGCAAATGGCATATATGAAAAAGTGTTAGTATTCAAAATATATAAGAACTTACATAAGTCAACACCAAAAAAAAAAAAGAAAAAAAATGAAAAAAAAAAAACACTCCCAAATAATTCAATTTAAAAATGGGCAGAAGACATGAAGAGATATTTCTCCAATCAAGGTATTCAGATGGCCAAGAGACACATGAAAAGAGTTCAACATCAATAATCATCAGGAAAAACAAGTCAAAAACAATGAGATATCACCACACATCTGTCAGAATGGTTAGTCAACAATACAAGATACAACGAGTGTTAGCAAAGATATGGAGAAAAAGGGAACTATTGTACATTACTGGTGGGAAGGTAAACTGGTGCCACCCCATGGGAAAAAAGTATGGAGTTTCCTCAAAAAATAAACAGTAGAACTACCATAGATCCAATAATTCCACTACTGTCTATTTACCCACAGAATATGAAAACACTAATTTGAAAAAAAAGTGTATGAACCTTGTATTTATTGCAGCATTATTTACCATAGCCAAATTATTGAAGTAACCCAAGTATCTATCTATAGATGAGTGGATAAAGAAGATATGGTATTTACATACAAAGAACTACTGTTCAACCATAAAAACAGAATGAAATCTTGCCTTGCAACCACATGGATGATCTGTAGAGTATAATATTAAGTGAAATATGTCAGTCAGAGAAAGACAAATATGATTTCACTCATGTATAGAGTGGCTATTACCTGATCCTTCCTGAAATTCTCCTAAAATTCTGATTGTTTCTTCCACCATGTGACATCCCAGTCATTCCCACTTACTCATTGAACAAATTGGTTTCTGGTTCACTGCCTTCCTTTCTACTCATATCTCTGTGTCTTTACCACCCACATGGATGACTACCTTAGTCTTACTTCTTTACCTTCTGAGCATTAATAGGCTTTCCCTCCATCCTACATCTGTCACCCCCTCTTTTCCAAGATATACCATGTATCTTGCCATTGGCTGTAATGAGTTTAAAATCCAAATTTATTTATTTGTAAAGATTTATTCATTTGAGTGAGAGAGAGAGAGAGAGAGAGAGCATGAACAGGAAAGGCAGAGAGAGAGGGAGAAAGAATCTCCAGCAGACTCTGTACTGAGCATGCAGCCTCATGCAGGGCCTGATCCTATGCCCCTGAGATCATGACCTGAGTCAAAACCAAGAGTCAGTTACCTAACTGACTGCACCAACAAGGTGTCTCTTAAAATCCAGATTTAAACATTTGACTCCCTTTCTTTTTTCACTTATTTTGTACTTCTAATAAAAAACAAGGATTTTTTTTTTTTAAAGATTTTATTTATTTATTTGACAGACAGAGATCACAAGCAGACAGAGAGGCAGGCGGGGGGAGGGGTGTGGGAAGCAGGTTTACTGAGCAGACAGCCTGATGCGGGGTTCAATCCCAGGACCCTGGGATCCTGACCTGAGCTGAAGGGAGAGGCTTTAACCCACTGAGCCACCCTGGCACCCAAGGATTTTTTTTTTTTTTTTTTTTTTATTACTGAGTTGTAAGAGCTCTTTATGTATTATAGATGCTAATTCCTCATGAGACATGATTGAAAAGATTTTCTCCATTATACGAGTTGTCTTTTCACTTGGAAGTATCTTAAAAATGACTTCAAAGCACTATACCTTCTAATTTTCATGTTCAATTTATCTTGTGCTTTGGGCGTTATATTATAAAAAGGCTTTACCAATCCAACAAGAAGGCTTCAGTTTTCTTCTAAGAGTTCTATAGTTTTAGCAACTACATTTAGATTTATGGTCCATTTTGTGTTAATTTTTATGTATGGTGTAAGGAATGGTTTCAGTTTCATGCTCTTCCATGTGCATATCCTGTTCTCCATTTTTTAAAAAGCCTAGTTTCCATTAAATTTTCTTAGTGCTTTTGTTAAAAACTGACCATAAATATAAGTATTTATGTCTGGGATGTCAACTATATTCCATTGGTTTATAAGTATATTACATTGTATCTATTACTATAATTTCATAGTAAATTTCAATATCAAGAAGTGTGTGTCCTCCAACTCTGTTTTTCCTTTTCAAGATAGATTTGACCCTTTGGGGTCCTTTGTGTTTCCATATGAATTCTAGAATCAGCTTGTTAGTTTATGCAAGGAAACTGAGATTTTTATAGGAATTTTATTTAATTTTCATATCAATGCCAGAAGCACTGCCATCACTGACAATATTAAATCTTTTGATTCATGGGGTACATTTTATTTGTCATTTCATTTCTCTCAATATTTTGTAGTTCTCAAAACAAATTTCTATTTTGTTAAATTGATTTTTAAATGTTTTATTCATCACAATGCTATTGTAAGTGGAATTCTTTTTTAAATTTCATTTTCAGAATGACTCATTCATGCTATATAGAAAATAATTGATTACATATATTGATCTTGGCTCTATAATCTTACTAAGTTACCTTTTTAGTTCCAAGAATTTTTGGAGGATTCCTGAGTGTGTGTGTGTGTGTGTGTGTGTGTGTACAAACTCATGTCACCTGTGAATAGAGATAACATTTTCTTTCCTCCAATCTGGATGATTTTTTAATTTTCTTTCATTTTCTTGTCTAATTACTATGTTTAGAAACTCCAATGTGATGTGAATACAATGATAAAACAGTTATCTTTGTCTTTTTTCCTGATCTAGAGGGGAAAGTATTCAATCTTTTGTGTATAATATTAACTGTGGGTTTTCAATAGGTGTCCTTTTTCACACTGAGAAAGTTTTATTTTTAGTTTGTTCAGTGTTTTTATCATGGAATGGTGTTAGATTTTGTCTACTTATTTTTATGTATATATTCAGATGATCATGTGGCTTTTGGCTTTTATTCTACTGATATGGCTTATTACATTATGTGAGTTTGGTATGTTAAGCCAACTTTACACTTCTGGGATAAACCTCACTTGTTTATATTGTGTAATCCTTTTTTATCTGTTGCTATTTTCAGTTTGCTACTACATACTATTGATGATTTTTTGGTCTATATTCAAAAGAAAGATCAGCCTTTAGTTTTCTTGTGATGTTTTGTGTGGCCTTAGTATTATTATAATACTGCCTTTATAGAATGAGTAGTAATGTGTTCTTTTGGGGGGGGGACACTTTATAAAAAATTGACACCAATTCCTTAAATTTTTGGTATAATTCATAAGTAAAGCCATCTACCCGAACTTTTCTTTGTTGTAAGTTTTTAAAACTATGAATACAATTTCTTTACTTGTTATAGGTCTATTCAGGTTTTCTGTTTCTACTTGATTTAGTTTTGGTATATTTGGGTCTTGCAAGGAATTTATCCATTTCATCTATGTTATCTAGTTTGTTGTCATACATTTGTTTATGGCATTTCCTTATAAGACTTTTTATTTTTATACAGTTGATAGTGATATTACCTTAGTAGTGTTTTTAAAAAATATATTTATTTTAGTTGGAGTAAAAATATGGGGACACAGAATACAGAATTTGGAAGCATTGTGTAGCCACAGAATATGTGTATGTAGCGTGAACTTTTAATCATAATATAATGGAGCTCACTGTAGATTTTTCACTGGACTGACAAAGCATGCAGATTTTTTCTGCTATTGCTATACTTAAGGTTTGAGCAATTATTCTTGTAGAAGCACATAATAAAGGAATTGAACATAAAAGAATTATGAGAATTATAAAATTTAAAGGAGTCAGAATTACTTGATTACAATAAAAACATACATTTCTTAAGATAATTGTTTGTCCCTTGTCCTTAGAAGAAATTATGGGCACTAGCTTGAAAATTGAGTTAACATGTAGTCATTATCTTTGTTGATCACTGACAGAATCCAAGCAATGCCTTAAGATACCTTAAAGCCTGTCATAAATCTACACTGAAATTCACTAGTTATCAGTGTGAAGTAATATCTGCCTCTGACTGATACCTACATGTGCATTTTATTTTGGGCATGGTTTTAGACATTTGATCTTTGGTGTCTGAAGGAATAGCTATTCTAACTCCCATTTTCTAAACGACAATAATATGGTTGATGTTCCTACTGCCTACCTAAGATGCTGCTTCCTTTTCTGGCCACATACACAACCTAATTTTGTAGTCTTGTCAATGGCTAACTTACCCTGTATTTTATCCCTGTTTTACTGCAATTTGAAGAGTTGTTTCTTAGTGTTTAGTAACTTTATCTTAAAAGAGATAGACTTTTGTCTTTTTTTTTTTCCAAAGTATTTTGGGAAATGTACATATTTACATCACTGTTGCATAATGAGCATGCTCTTGAAGATAATAATGGAATTCAAATGAGGGTTTCTGGCCAACTGAAATATTATATTGGCTAATAAAATTTCATACAATTTAAAATTCTATATATTCTCTGTTGTCATATCTTAATTTTATGTATGTGAATATGGAAACTATCCTGTGTGTATTCCTTTATCTCACTATCTAAAGGTCTTCCAACTAGCTTATTGAAGTAGACAAAAAAAAATGTTCTTGGAATTTACTGTACTGTGTTTCTATCAGAAATCTCAAATTCAAATAGAAGGCCACAGTTTCTCCTTGAGTTTTCAAGAGTAATTTTCAACCTGTATTTGCATAACCTTTTGATGTTCTAAAATGTATATTTTGGAAATAGATTTTAAGAAAATCAAAGGATGCTACTTGAGAGAAAATGGAATATGTTCAGGTATTTTCTAACATTTATTAGGTGGATTTATAAGTCACATAAGAATGTCTTCATGATATACAAAGTTATTTTATCTTGAAAAATCATAATAAATGTGTTTGAAGCAAATGTCTTACAAAATATATCAGATCTATTTTTATGTTGTCATTAGGAAATTGCTCATTTATCTTTACATATATTTAAGGATGAAGCATTGAGATAAACAAACACATTTTCAAATATAACCATGTAGTTGACTGTTCTGTTGTTGTTGATTTTGTTATTGTCTCTACACTTCTATACTCTATTTGTCAGTCCTTATTCCTCCCACTACTCAATTGCAAACTGCTCTTTACAACTCATGTTTTGCCCATGAAGTCCTTCATGAATTACCTAATACACACATCACATAAACTTTTTACTTAGCCTGTATGGTGCTATTTTTTATTTCTGTTACTTATTTTGTCTACATGGAAGCAGAGTAAATATGTGATTGATACTACTACTGAGAAAGAATGTGTTGTTTGTATCTCCTTTTCATTGTTGATGATTTTTAGTAGCTCACCCAAGTAGACTTATCTTCCTCATATCAGCTCTTAAGTGATTCATCTAATTTACCATCTATTATTTCAAAACTAGTCCTCCAAATTGGCAGAGAGAAAGCACTGGGGGAAAATTGATCTTAAAAAATTTACATTTTGAAAACTTTTGTTGTAAGACATTGTGATTATTAATTAAGTCACATTTTTAAACCAGTTCAAATTCTTTATGTTTACAGATATAGCAGGATTACTTTAGGTTGTCACACATTTCTTCTCTTTATTCATGTTTAAAAGGAGTAAAGAAACAAACTGTTATGATAAATCAACAATGGTAAGACATGGGAAGCAGCTCAAGTTTGCAAAGATTTTTTTTTGCTTGTTTGTTTTATATCTCTTTGAAGAGTCTAAGTTTCCTTATTCAACATTTAAATTAGAAAATTGATCATTCTTTTCATGGATGTACCTTCTAAAGAAAAGGGAACCTGAAAGGATTGTAACTTTAGGACTATGGTAGGGATAATGTAAGAACAGATAGAGGGGTTATATGGGAATAGAGAAAGAAGAGGAAATACTGGAAAAATAAAGGAAAATACAATTGCTAGTATGATAGGGTTTTGAATGACCTTATAATGGACTTTTTGATTAATGTTTTGGATCATCATAATACTCTATATGTATTACTGATCTGATAATGGAAGATCTCACTTTCTTATAAGGAACTGTATCCTTAAACTTCCCCAGGTTTAAAATGAAAACTCTTAGGAATAGAGAATTCAGTGTAAAAAATTTTAGCTATAATACCATGTCAGCCTATCTTACTATAAATCACTAGCTTTAATCAGGAAAGCACAACTGTATGTTTAAACTGGTAGAGATTAATGGTCCTTAACCTTACATGAGTAGTAATGGTGGAGAGAGATGAGGTTATGGCTAATACTGTGATAGTATCAGAGCCTCTAGGTAATGTAAAGCTCAAGAAGGGATAGTTAAATAAGGAAGCCAAAGTTATATTCTAGTGCTCTTTCTTTCTTTTGTTTTTGTCTTTGTTTATGTTGATAACCACAAAACATTTTTTGTGTTTGTCACCCAGACAGGGATCAATGGAGAGTGACTGACACACTCACTGAAAAAAATTCATTGATTTTTATAGAAGGTTGCATTGTTTCCTAAAAGGGAGTAAAGATGTTCATTATGACTGAAATGGTAGAAAGACTCAGGCATATGATGACATTGGGACTCTGGATTGAGAATGTAGCAAGTAATATAAAAGGTAGTTCAACTTCTTTGGGATGCAAAAAGGTTTTAAAACATCACGGTAATTTTGAGAGATCACAGTCACCTGAGCTTACCTCCTCCCACAGATTCACCAAAAATACAACTACATATAGAACAACTTTTTCTGAGAACAAAAAGTCTAATAGAACAGCTCCTTCACAACTAAAAATGTTTATAAATATAGATAAATTAATAATAAGTAAGTAAATAAATGTATGTACATATTTATAAAACATATGAAAGCATTTAAGAAGGGGAAAGATAAGGTCTATTCAGAGCAAACATTCTTGGCACAAAAACCCACTAGTGGGAGGGATATCACAAACTCAGGCATACTCCTTGATAAATGAGAGATTCAAGCCTTACATAAGACATCCCTGACTGATTAAAGAATAAAAGCTCCCATAATGTTTGGCTTTGAAAATCAGTGGGACTTAACTCCTGGAGAGCTGGAAGGCAGTAGGAAACCAAGACTCAACTTTTAAAGTACCTGCACCCAAAATCACTCACTCCAAGATCCAGCAAAGAGGCAGCAGTTTGAAAAGGTTCTGTGCCATACATAAAGGAGACTTCCTAATTTCATGGCATGTGCTGGACAGACAAGGATATGCAGGAAATTTCTCCAGGAATAGACATGCTCCCAGACATCAATTTTTCACTTTCCTACCTAACTGACTTGGCACTACCAGACACTCTTTCTGATACTTTCCATCTACCTTTTTAGCATTGTTCACCCTTCCCACTATTCCCCTGTAGACCTGTCATGCCTAACCCACCTACCCAGGTAGGTAAGCCTCCAAAGAAGCTCCTGTTCCTTGTAGGCAGCCCCAGCTGAGACAGCTCTACCCCAAAGCTGTATCTCTGCATTCAGTGGGAAGCCCTGTCAGTATCAGTACACCTTAAAGTGCCTCCCCCTCTGCCACTCCAAGGGGTTGGATCCAACTTGGGCTAACACTCCACCAAAGTGGATCCTGCCCATGAGGGCCAGACCCATCCTCCCAGCATTTTCCCAACAGCTGTGGCTTGACCTCACAGCCAGCTGCACTGGAGGCCATCCCATCCACCAACCCATCCACAGTAGTTGTGGTTTAGCTACAAAAGAAGGGTATATGCAGCCCACATAGGGGATACCAATGGAGCACCTGGGTCTAGCCAGCACCTAATCAGAGAGGTTTGAATTTCTGGGCCCCACAGGAAACTCTACATAAAGACCAGGAGACATAGCTCAGCTTCCCGTTACATAAAAACAAACAGAGAGAGTCAGACAAAATGAAGAGACAGAGGAGTATGTTCCAAATGAAAAACAACATAAAAATTCACAAAACAAAACAAAAAAAAACAATTGAATGAAATTGAGATAAACAATCTAACTAGCAAAGAATTCAAAGTAATGTTCATAAAAATGTTCTAAGAAGAACTGATGAAAAGAGAACTTAAGGCATTGAAGAAACAAACAAACAAAAAGAATGAGTCAGAGCTGATGAATACAATAACTGAAATGAATAATACACTGGGGGAATTGATGACATATTAAATTACATATAAGAATAAATAAACAATTTGGAAATCAGGGTAAGAAAAAATTTCAAGTGAACAGCAAAAAGAAAAAAAAATTAAAACATGAGGATATTTTAAGATACTGCTTGACAATATCAAGTATACTAATATTTACATTAAAGGTTTCCCAGAAGGAGGGAAAGAAGAGAAAGGGGCAAAAATACTTATCTAAGGAAATAAAGGCTGAAAAATTCCCTAACCTATAGAAGGAAACAGACATGTGTGTCCAGGAAGCACAGTCACAACCAAGATGCACCCAATGAAGTCTATACCAAGACACAAAATAATTAAAAAGTCAAAATTAAAGATAGATATCCAAAAGCAGTAAGAGAAGAGCAACTAGATACATATGATGTAAACCCCTAATGCTATAAGATGATTTTTCAACAGAAACTCCATGCCAGAAGAGAATGGCATGATATGTTCAAAGAGTTGGAAAAACAGAACAAAAAAACCCAAAACAATACAACCAAGACTATTTTACCAGCAAGTTTATTTCCCAGAATTGAAAGACAGACAATATTCCAGACAAAGGAGTTCATCACCACAAAACCTACCTTACAAAAAATGTTAAAGAGACATAAGTGGATGAAAAAGAGGCTACAGTTAGAAGAAAATTATGAAAGAAAAAGTCTCCTTCGCAAAAGCAAACATATAGTAAGGGTAGTAGATAAAGTACTCATAAAACTAGTATGGAGTTTAAAAGACAAAAGTAGTAAAACTATTTCTGCAAGGATTATTAAGGATTACACAAAATTAAAAGGATATAAAATATAACATCAAAACCATAATATATGGGGAGGGAAAGTAAAAATCTAGCACTTTCAGAATATGTTTCAATTTAAATAATCATCAACTTAAAATAGACTGCTACATATGTAGAGTTTTATATATGAACCTCATGGTAACCACAAACCAAAAACCTGTAATAGACACACAAAACATAAAGGGCAAGAACCAAACATAACACCAAAGAAACTAATCAACTCACAAAGGAAGAGAGCAAGAGAAGAACTACAAAACAACCAAAAAAACAATTAAGTGGCAATAAGTACATGTCTATCATTATTTTAAGTGTAAGTGGACTAAACCCTCCAGTAAAAGATATAGGGTAGCTGAAAAGATCAAGGAAAAAAAAAAAAGAAGATCCACTATTATGTTGCCTATAAATGACTCACTTCAGACCAAAGACAAATACAGACTGAAAATAAGCTGATGGAAAAATATAGTCTATGCAACTGGAAATGAAGGAAAACTGGACTAGCAATACTTAAATCAGACAAATAGACTTTAAAAACAAAGTTCATAACAAGAAAGGAAGAAAAGATAATGATAAAACGATCAACCCAATAAGAGGATATAACAATTGTAAATATCTCTACACCCAATATAGGGGGATCTAAACTATTATAGTGAATATTAACACACATAAAAGGGGAAATGGACAGTAATACAATATGAAGGGACTTTAACACCTTACTTACACCAATGAATATTTTACCCAGACAGAAAATAAAGAAAACTGGGGCCTTAAATGACACATTAGACCAGATGAAGTTAATAGATATATTCAGAAGCATTCCATCCAGAAAGGACTATGCATGCTTATCAATGTACATGGAACATTCTCCAAGATATAATACATTAGGCCAAAAAACATGTCTAAATAAAATTAGATCAGTAATGAAAAAACTGCAAGTAAAGAATAGTCCAGGGTCATGTGGCTTCACAGGTGAAATCTAACAAACAGGTAAAGGAGAGTTACTTCCTCCTTTCCTTGAAAAACTGTTCCAAAAAACTGAACAGGATAAATACTTCCAAATTAATTCTACAAGGTTGGCATTACCCTAATACCAAAACCAGGCAAAGACACAAAACAATAACAAAAAAATTACAGGCAATATCCCTGATGAAAATATATGCAAAATCCTCAACAAAATATTAGCAAAACAAATTCAACAATACATAAAAAACAAACAACAACAAACACAAACATCTATACACCATGATAAAGTGGAACTTATTCCAGGGATTTAAAAGATAGTTCAGTATCTGCACATCAATTAGCATGATACATCACATGAACCAAATGAAAGATATCAATTATATGATGTCAGCACATGTAGAAATAGCATTTGACAAAATTCAATATTCATTTATGAAAAAAAAAAACTTTCCAAAAATTGAGTGTAGAAGAAAGAGCTCAACATTATAATACACACATGATAAACACACAGTTCACATTTGCCCACTGGTGAAAACCTGAAAACTTTTCCTCTAAGATTAAAAAAAAAAAAAAGGACAAGGATGCCCATTTGCCTTCTTTTTATTCAACATAGTACTGGAAGTCCAAGCTTCAGCAATTTGGCAAGAAAAAGAAAGAAATGCATCCACATTTTAAGGAAGAAGTAAAACTGTCACTCTCTGCACAAGACATTATACTAGATTCAGTACAGTTACAGGATACAAAATCAATATACAGAAAACTGTTGCTATATATACAGAAAATAGTATATAGAAATAGTGTTAACAAACTATCAGAAAGAGAAATTAAGAAAATAATTTGCAATTGCAACCAAAAGAATAAAATACCTAGGAATAAATTTAACCAAGGAGGTGAAAAACCTATTTTCTGAAAACTGTAAGACATTAATGAAAGAAATTTAAGATGACACAAATAAATGGAAAGATATACCATGCTTATGGAATGGAAAAATTAATATTGGTAAAAGTCCTTATTAAGGAATCTACAGATTCAAAGCAATCCCTATCAAATACCAATGTTATTGTTCACAGAACTAGAACAAATAATCCTAAAATTTGTAAAAAAACAAAGAAACAAAAAAAGCCAAACAACAACAAAAAATCCACAAAATATCCCAAGTTGCCAAAACAATCCAGAGAAAGATGAACAAATCTAGAGGTAACAGGTTTCCTGATTTCTAACTATACTACAAAGCTATAGTCATCAAAATAGTATGGTATTCACACAGAAAAAGACACATAATTCAATGGAATGGAATAAAGTGCCCAGAAACAGTCTACAGTTATATGGTAAATCTGTAACAAATGAGGTAAAAATATACAATGGGAAAATATACAGTTGCCTCAATAAATGGTGTTAGGAAAATTGGAAAGCCACATTCAAAAGACTGAAACTGGACCACTTTCTTAAACCATATATGAAAATGAATAAAAGACCTAAATGTAACACCTGAAGCCATAAAACTCCTAAAAGAAAACATAGGCAGTAAAATTTGTGATGTTTGTCATAGCAATAATAGTTTTTGATCTGTTTCTTAAGGCAAGGACAACAAAAACACATAGTCAAATGCGAATACATCAAACTAAAAAACTTTTTCACAGTGAAGGAAACCATCAACGAAATGAAAGGGCATCTTACTATATATGAGAAGATGTTTGTACATGATGTATCTGATACAGGGTTAATATCCAAAATATATAAATAATTCATACAACTCAACACCAAAAACCCAATAATATTTAAAAATGTACTTAGGGACCCAGAGCTATTTTCCTAAAAAAAGACTTATACATGACCAACAGACACATAAAAAATTAGTATCACTAATAATCAAGAAAGTACAAATAAAAACCACAAGAGATTTCATGTCACATCTGTCAGAATGGTTAGCATCAAAAAGAGAAGAAATAACATATATTAGCAAAGATGTGGAAAACAAGAAACCCCCATGTACTGTTGGTGAGAATATAAATTTTTTAGCCACTATGGAAAATAGTACGGAAGTTCCTCAAAGAATTAAAAATAGAAATACTATATGATCCAGTAATTCCACCTCTGGAATAACTATCTAAAGAAAACATATTCTCTATCTAAAGAAAACATAAACATTTATTTGAAAAGGTATATGCATCCCTACATTTATTATAGAATTATTTACAACAGCCAAGATATGGAAGCAACCTTAATGCTCATTGTTACATGAATACATCAAGAAGATACACACACACAGAACAATACTGTATTCCATACAATATTTGTATCCCGTTGGGGTTAACGTGGATTATGAAATTAGCCACATACCTGGCTTGCTAAAATGTAACACTGAGGCCCCTGGTGGGGAGGGAAGGCTTTGGAGAAGGGCATAGGCCTTCTGAATGCCAAGGCATGTGTTATATTCTGCTGTAAGAATGCTGTGGGGAATTGCCTTCCAAGAAGCATTCTTAGCCCAAAAACCAGCCCTGTGATCTAAAGAGACGTATTCATTGTCCCTTAGGCTATGTTTAGCAGAACTCCTGGAACATGTAGACTAGCATTTGGTATCTTTCCCATAAACAGATTCTTCTAGTTCCAGTTCCCTTGTCACACACCAATGCTTGAGAAACAGTGTTAAAGATTTGTGATTATCCTGAAGGAACAATAAAAGCAAGAGCAAAGAAAAGCAAAGGGTCTTCATCTCTGAGCATTGACCTCTTTGCCTTCTCCTCTCTTTCACAGCAAAGTTTAAAGTAATCTTTCATCCATCGGTACAGGAATTGCTGGCCATTCCTGGCATATCCCATATAATTGGTGTGTGTACACACACACACACACACACACACACACACACACAAGAATATTACTCAGCCATAAAAAAGAATGAAATCTAGCCATTTGTCAAAACATGGATAGATGTAGAGGGTATTACACTAAGTGAAATAAATAAGACAAAGAAAGACAAATACCATGATTTCAGTTACATGTAGAAGCTAAAAAAAAAAAAAAAAAGAAACAAGTGAACAAAGAAAATAGAAACAAAATCATAAGTACAGAAAACTGGTGGTTGCCAGAGGAAGGTGGGGTTAAAAATAAGTGGAATAGTTGAAAAGGATTAATATGTGTAAAATTCTAGTTTTAAAATAAATGTCATATGGATGTGAAGTACAACCTAGGGGACAGAGTCAATAATACTATAATAACTTTATATGGAGACAGGTAGTGACTACACTTATTGCAGTCATCATTTCATGTTTATAAATGTCAAATCATTATGTTGTATAGCTAAAACTAGTATAATATGTTATGTCAACTATAGTTAAGTTAAAAAATAATTGCCATGTTTTTTAGTGGAGTTGAGTGAAGCATGAAGGCACAAAACTTGTGTCAGGAAGGAAAACTTTGAACTTGGGTTTGAACACTGTGTGGAAAGTCCATAATAATGAAACCACTCAGATAATACTCATAGCTTGGAGAAAGTGCTTAAAGTGCAAGAAAAATGGGTATCTGTGTCTGCAAGTAACTGGCTAAAAATTTTGGAAGTCACTTTAATAAAACCCAATAAGGAAAGTAGTCTATGTTATGACCATTCAGCAAACAGAGAATAAAAAAAAAAAAGTCTAGATTTTTAATGATTTCTTTTTCTTTTTACAAGAGAGAAGAAGACAATGAAATAGAATGAGGGAAGGTGATGAATGTCAGAAATGCAAGATTGAGTGCAAGAAGCCAGATGCAAAATGATATATGTTATATGACTCCTTTTATATAAATTCAAAAAGAATAAACCAATATCTGGCATCAAAACCAGGATATTCTTTACCTTTAGGAGTAGTGACATGTGGGGATACAAGGAGGTCTCTGTGATTCTAGGGGATGTTCTAGTTCCTATTCTGTAAAATGCTTACATGAATGTGTTTATTTTGTGAAAATTCATCTGACTGACACTTAAAATTTGTGCAATTTTCTATATGTAAATTTCTTGAATGAAAAGTTTAATGAAATATACTTTAAAATTCATAATTATGTAAGTATGCCAGGAAGAAAAAAGAACATGAGGCAAGAGCAGGAGAAGAATGAAAATGACATTAGATCAATGCATTATGGAAGAAAAAAAATTGAGCAACTTTACTCATCTTCTTGGTCTGATCTCTGAGGTCCACCTGGACAAGCAAGGCAGAGCCTCCGGAGTATGGCAACTTATCTGTTATTTACATGCATTTTGTGGCTCAGAGCACAGAAAGAAAAGCAAAAATACTAAAACCTGATTCTCCTCTGCCCTCTGATCTCCTGTGTTACCCATTTGCCATACTCAATAGGAAGATAGTTGCAAAGCAGCTTGAGTAATATAGTTCGAAGGGGCCAGCCTTTTAGGTTAAAACAAAAATAAAGAGTAGAGCTGGATGGAATAAAAACAGTCATAGAGGGGAAGTGGACAACTAGTGAAATGTCCTGATACTAAAACTCTTAGTATACCTACAGTTACAAATAAATACACTGGCATTTCTTGGTGTGCTTACTTGGTTTGTTTTCTATAGACAGCAGGACAGAACTGATCCAGTGCTTTCTGAATTCCAAAAGATGGCTGAGATTCAACAAGGCTCTGGGATTGACGGGAAGTCCAAAACTTTCACATGGCTTGAGGTTTCTAAGTAGTGGATAGTTATGACTCTATACATTTTTACCATGTTCAATTTGGCTTATGCCTGCTGTTTCATCACAGATTATTCCCCCTTAGCTACTGCTCTTTCAAAGATGTCTTCTTAAATTAAGATGCCACTGCTGAACTGCCAACAGCTGGAAATGTGTATTTAATTGTTTTTCCAGGAGAGAAAATATGTTGCACCCATCCCATTGGGACCATTGCCTTGCTTTCCTGGGATGGCTGACCGCACTTAATGGAGCAATTTGTGTTGGTAGAACAGCTTTGTTGTTGTTGATGTTGATTTTTTTTCATGCAAAGCTAATTGCTTCATACAATTAGATCCATAACCTTGTGCAATTAACAATGTTCTAAACAACTGAAAATCAACCTACAACCTTTTACTTAAATGGTGAGAATTCAGTGTGATTCTCACCAATGAAGTGAAAGACTTAATCAAGATAGCTTCTAAATGATAAACTATTTTTGTTTCCTCTGCTTTAATTTTAATTTATAAACTAAGTGTATATTTTATTTGTACTAAATATACAAACACCTTTAAAATTTTTTATAATTCTGTTTTCTTTTCTGTTTTACACATATAACCATATGCATACTTATTCTAAAGCTTTATTCCTCTAAGATAAAAAAAATAGTAATTAGTTCTTCAAATACTGATTTTTATTTATAATGGGGAATTTAAGATTATATAACTTTACCCAATTTATATTTATGGTTTTTAAATACACTATATGAACTATTAGAAATCCTAAGAACTACTGTGAATATTAATGTTTATCATAATTTTCCTTGACATCAGAAATCATCACTTCTTCATTCACAAAGATACAATGTTTAATTTAACATTTCATTTTTAAAACCATATGTGATTATCAAATTATCCAAAGACAGAGCCTCCAGAGTTACAAAACAGAAGTATATTTATACCTGTTATTTATGAAAAAAATAATTTTATGAAATAACTCAATATCTAAATCCATCTATCAATAGTCAATCTATCAAACTTCTAAATAAAAATGTTTGAAATTCTCCAGTAAAAATAAAAATTTGACACTGTTTTTAGAATATTCAACACAACTCCATAGTTCCTCACTAAAATACTAGCCACCTTTTTAGTTGTCCTTAATTTTTACCTACTATTACTTTCAAGTCAGATCATAGCACATTTCCCTTTGTGCTGCATCTAACTACAAGTGGTCTAACTTATTATGTGTTACTCAGTTTGGGGGAGTCACATTCCAGATCCACTGCTTTTATGTTTATATTATACAGATCTTCTGCATAAGCTAGTAATGTTTAATTATACAATATCCAATTTATGATATGGCAGTTAAGGAAACTGCCACTCTTTACAGGCTCTTTGAATATTTATTACATTGTTACTCCTAAGGTAATATTTGAGAGAACCTAAAAATGTAATATGGTGTGGTAAATATGACCACTCTGAAAAATTTCTCTTCATCAGTTTGTAAAAGTCTTGATGACATAAATGATCATATTTTTGGTTGTGTCCCTATTATCTAATATGGTGTGTGAGATATTGTTGGTTCTTAATATATGTTTTCCCAGTGACAAATGGAAGCATAATTTAAGACATGGGAACACATAGAGGGATGATTTAAATAAATGGCAAGTAATTAAAAGAGCACTCTCCATTAATATAAACACTTCTTAAAAGGTTATGCCATTTCAAATTAATGTATTTTAACCTAAATAGAACAAAGAAAACTGATGTGTCTGTACGTAGAAATTCACATATTAGGACATGAAACTCTCATGCAAATAACAAATAAGAAAAATATTTAGGAAACATTTATGATGCAGTAACTCTTTTAAAATTTGATATGCTAGAAATATTTATAATGTTTTTTTAATTCTCTATTTTTAAAAAATAAATGTACTAGTCTTCCCTTTCCTTTTTTCCCTGGATTTGTAATATACTGATAACCTCAATATAGAAAAAAAATGATAAAGTGCTTAACAAAACTAAGACACATATACCTAATGCCCCCAGTTTCTAAGTTTTCTTGAACTACTCCCTGATCTCTGTCATACAAGCTTACCTGGGTTGAATACAATGCCAGTGGAAATTAATTTTCTTCCTCTCTTGGAGTCTAGGTACTATAGTCAAATCCCCTGATAGATAGATATTATGATGTTGTTAAAATGTCAACCATAAAATATATGCTTTAGTAGGTACAATGTGACCTAGTTAACTGTACTGAGAGAACCTTTGTTCTTAGCATATTAACATTTTAGTTCTGAAATTATAGGCCATAGGTTAAAATAATAGAAAACTTGAGCACTTTAAATTCTAAAACACACATTTTCCTCTTCTTTACCTTAGAAAAGGTTAGCTCCTGTTCAGACTATCAAAACTAAATATGTGTGTTACATTGCTTTCAAAGCATGTGTACTTTTCAGTTTCTCTGATTTGACTTCCAGCATAAAATCCATAGCATAACTACTAAAAGACAATTTCAACACAACTGGAATTTTTAGATTATCAATTAAGTATTATAAATTTTTCTTCAAAAGCTCTTAAGGTCAAATATAAAAATAAATATTATTATCCAAGTTATTATAGTTTTATTTTTTAATTTATTTTTATTGAGATATAATTGATATAAAATATTGTATAAATTTAAGATGTACAATTGTTGATTTGATACATTTATATATCACAATATGGTTACCATTATAGCATTTGCTACCACCTACCTTGGGTCCCATAAATATCACTTATTTTTTCTGTTGGGAACAATTAAGATCTAGTTTCTTAGAGTTCTGGGAAGATGGTGGAATAGAAGATCATAATCCCATGGAAACAACGAGATAAGAGACACATCAGGGCAGTAACTCAGAAAATGACCTGAAGACTAACAGAACACTCCACAGTGACTCATGAAAAAGGGACCGCATCCAAAAGTGTAGAAGGGACAAAAACATGGGTGGAAATCAAACCCCTGACAAGAATAACCACAGACCAGAAGAATACTAGATGCATAAAGGAGAGAGAGAGGAGCAGACAACATCTCAGGCACCAAAGACATAGGGAACCTGTACTGGGAAGATGAATCTCCACAACATTTGGCTTTGAAAACCACAATGAGTGCCACCCCTGAACTAACCCAAAGAGGTCCACACCAAGATGCATAATAATAAAATGTCAAAAGTGGGGATAACGAGAGAATTTTAGCAGCAGGAGAAAAAGAAAAGAAAATGGTTACATTCAAGGGACACACCATAAGGCTATCAGCTGATTTTTTTTAGCAGAAATTGTACAGGCCAGAAGAGAGTGACAAGTACTGAAAGGAAAAAAAAAAAAAAAAAAAAAAAAGCCTGGACCAAGAACACCTTACCCAGCAAAGTTGTCATTCAGTATAAAGAGATAAAGAATTTCCCAGACAAAGTTCACCATAATTAAACTAGCCTTACAAGAAAGATTGAAGGGAATTTTTTGAGTAGAAAGAAAGGGCCATAATCAGGAGTAAGAAAATAATGAAAGGAAGAAAATTTCACAGGTAAATGAAAACATAATAAAATCAGTAGATTAATCACTTATAAAACCAATACAGAGCTTAAAGCACAAAAGTAGTAAAAATCAATTACGTCTATACAAATAAAATGATTCACAAAATAAAAGGATGTGAAGCATGCCATCACATACATAAAATTTGGGGGAGGGTGTAAAAATGTAGTGCTTTTAGAATGGGTGAAAACTTAAGCAACTACCAACTTAATATAGACTGCTCTATGCATAAGATGTTATATATGAGCCTAATGTTAACCACGCACCAACCATCAGTAACAGATACAAAGAAATGAAGTGAAAGGAATGCAAGTATAATACTAAGAAAGCCATCAAACCACAAGAAAAGAGAGCATGAGAAAAAGAAAGCAGAGAACTAAAAAAAAACAATAAAACAAGAAAGATAGAAAAAAGTATTATATCTACCACTAATTATTTTCTTGAAGATTTTATTTATTTATTTGAGAAGAGAGAGTGAGTAAGTGGGAGAGAGAGCATGAGCAGGGGGAGAGGCAGAGTGATAGGGAGAAAGATATTCCCCACTAAGCAGGAAGCCTGATGGAGGGATCAATCCTGGGGCTCCAGGATTATGATGACCTAAGCTGAAGGCAGAAGCTTAACTGACTGACCCACCCAGGTGCCCCAACTAATTACTTTAAGTGTAGCTAAACTAAATACTCCAACCAAAATATATAGGGTGAATGAATGGATTAAAAAGCAACACCCATGTATATTCTCCTACAAGAGACTACTTTCAGACTTAAATACATATGTGCATTGAAACTAAAGGGTTGAAATGCTTTTATCATACAAATGGAAGAGAAAATAAAGCCGTGGTAGCAATATCTATATCAGAAAAAAAAAAAAAAAAACAGACATTAGAACAAAGAATGTAACAAAGAAGGGTACTTTATGACAAAGGGAATGATCCAATAAGAGGGCATAACTAGTGTAAATATCTGTGTACCTAAGATGGGAACATCCTTTCACAGACTCTAAAGAAAAAACAGACAGTAATGCAATAATAGTAGAGAACTTAAACACTCTACCTTACTTCAAGAAAGAGAGTAAAAAGGGGGAAGAAAATTAATTTGAACAGACAGTGGCTAAAAACTACCCTAATCTTGGGAGGGAAATAGATATCCAGATCCAGGAGGCACAAAGAACCCCCCATAAAATCAACAAAAGCAAATCCACACCAAGACATAATTAAAAATGGCAAAACATAATGATAAAGAAAAAAAATGTAAAAGCAGGAAGACAAAAGAAGACAGTGACATACAAGGGAACCCCTATAAAACTATCAGGGGACTTTTCAGCAGAATGTTTCCAAGGCAAAAGAGAATGGCATGATATATTCAAAATGCTGCATCGGAAAAATCTGTAGCCCAGAATATTCTATCTAGCAGGGCTATTATTCAGAATAGAAGGAGATATAAAATATTTCTTAGTCAAACAAAAAACCAAAGAAGTCCATGACCACTAAACCAGGTCTCCAAGAAATATTAAAAGGGACTCTTTGAGTGGAAGGAAAGATCAAAAGTGGTAATATGAGCATAGGAAACACAAAAGCAGTGAAAATAAATATTTTGGCAAAATATCAATCAAGACTCTAAAAAACAAACAAACAAAAACCCAGGATGAAAATATGACAATATATATATAAAATGTGGGAAGAAGAGGAGTGAAGAATGGTCTCAAACTTAAACACCATGAACTTAATATATACTGCTATATGCAGAAGAGGTAATATAAAACCTAATGGTGGCGCCTGGGTGGCTCAGTGGGTTAAGCCGCTGCCTTCGCCTCAGGTCGTGATCTCAGGGTCCTGGGATCGAGTCCCGCATTGGGCTCTCTGCTCAGCAGGGAGCCTGCTTCCCTCTCTCCCTCACTCTCTGCCTGCCTCTCTGTCTACTGTGATCTCTCTCTGTCAAATAAATAAATAAAATCTTAAAAAAAAAACAAACAACACCTAATGGTAACCACAAATAAAAAACCACTAATAAGGGGTGCCTGGGTGACTCAGTCAGTTAAGCGTCTAACTCATGGTTTTGGCTCAGGTCATGATCTCAGTGTTCTGAGATAGAACTCCACATCAGGCTACACATTGAGCACAGAGTCTTCTTGAGATTCTCTTCCTCTGGCTCTCGCCACCTCCACCCCAATCTCTAACTAAATAAAATCTTTTAAAAAAACCCCACTAATAAATATGTAAATAAAGAGAAAGAAATCCAAATATACCATTAAAGAAAACCATCAAAGCATGTAAGAGAGAGAGATAAGGATCAAAGAAAATCTTCACAAACAATCCCAAAACAAATAATAAAATGATAATAAATGACAATTAATAAATATTTTTCAATAATTGCTATGAATGCAAATGGATGAAACACTCCAACAAAAAGACATACGATGAGAGAATGGATTAAAAACAAAAAAAATGAACAGACAAAAAACAAGAGTCATCTATATCTTGCTTATGAGAGACTGATTTTAGACCTAAAGACACCTGCAGAATGATAAAGAGGGGACAGAGAAACACTTACCATGCAAATGGATGTGAAAGGAAGCTTGAGTAGGGATTTTAAAATTAATCTTGTAGCAAGAAACCAAGAAGGACACTATATAATAAGAAAGGGGACAATCCAGCAAGAAAATCTAACACCGTAAATATTTATGCATCCAACATGGGAGCAACCAAATATATAAAACAGTTAATAACAAACATAAAAGAACAAATTGATAGTAATACAATAATAGTAGAGGACTTTAATATTCCACTTAAATCAATGGTGAGATCATCTAAATGGAAAATCAAAAAGGAAACAATGGCTTTGAATGATACACTGGAGCAGATGGATCTAACAGATATATTCAGAGCATTCCATCCTAAAACAGCAGAATACACGTTATTTTCAAGTGCATAGGGAACATTCTCCAGAATCAATCACATATTAGGCCACAAAACAAGCCTCAACAAATTAAAAAAGGTGAACATCACACCATGCATCTTTTCTGATCATAATGTTAGAAGTTAACTACAAGAAAAATCTGGAAGACCACAAATGCAAGAAGGTTAAATGACATGCTACTAAACAATGAATGGGTCAACCAGTAATTAAGAGAAGAAATTTAAAAAAAAATACATGGAAACAAATGAAAATAAAAACACATGTCAAAAATATTTGTGGTTCTGTGACAGTGGTTCAAAGATGGAAGCTTATAGCAATACAGGCCTACTTCAAGAAGAAAGAAAAATCTCATATAAACAACCTAACTTTATACCAAATGGAGCTAGGAAACCTAAAACCGGCAGATGGAAGGAAATAAAGATTAGAACAGAAATAAATGATGTAGAAACTAAAATAATAGGACAGATCAATGAAACAGGAACTGGTTCCTTAAAAAAAAATCAATAAAAATCATAAACTACAGACAGACTAATTAAAAAAAGAGAAAAATTTTAACAAACCAAATGAGAGAGGAGAAATAACAACACCACAGAAATACATACAATTATGGGAGAATATTATGAAAAACTATATATGAAAAGACTGGACAACTTAGAAGAAATGGATAAATTCCTAGAAACATATAACTTACCAAAACTGAAACAGGAAGAAACAGAACATTGAACACACAGATTGTCAGCAAAAGGAAAAAAAAAAAAAAAAAACTGACTTAGTAATCAGAAAACTCCAAACAAAAGCTTTGCAAGCAAATTCTAGCAAACATTTAAAGAAGAGTTAATACATATACTTCTCAAACTATTACAAAAAAATAGAAAAGGAAAGAAAACTTTCAAATCTATTCTATGAGGCCAGAATTACCCTTATACCCAAACCAGATAGACACCACAATAAAAATAACTACAGGCCAATATCCATGATGAACATAGATGCAAAAATCCTCAACAAAGTACTAGCAAACCGAATCAAACAATACATCAAAAAATAATTCATCATGATAAAGAGGAATTTATTCCTGGTTTGCAGGGGTAGTTCAATATTTGCAAATCAATGTAATGCATCACATTAGTAAGAAAAAGGATAGAAACCATATAATTTCAATAGACACAGAAAGAGGATTTGACTAAGTACACCATCCATTCATGATAAAACAAAACAAAACAAAACAAACAAAAAAACCCTCAGCAAACTAGGCTTAGAGGAAACATACCTCAACATAATAAACACCATAAATGAAAATCTCACAGTTAACAACATCCTTAATGGGGAAATCTTAGAGCTTTTCCGTTAGGAAAGGTCAGGAACAAGACAAGGATGTCCACTCTCACCATTTTTATTGAACATAGTACTGGTAGTCCTAGCCACAGTAATTAAAACAAACAAACAAATAAACAAAAAAAACTATCCAACATGGTAAGGAAGAAGTCAAACTTTCACTATTTGCAGATGACATAATACTATGTATAGAAAACCCTAAAGGTTCTACCCAAAAACTGCTCGAAGTGATTGCAAATTCAATGAAGTCACAGGATACGAATCAATGTGCAGAAATCTGTTGCATTTCTATTCATCAATAATGAAGCAGCAAAAAGAGAAATTAAGAAAACAATCCCATTTACAACTGCACCAAAAATAATAAAATATCAAGGATTAAATCTAAGCAAAGAGGTAAATGACCTGTACTCTGACAAACATAAAACACTGATGAAAAGGTGGTGCCTTGTTGGCTCAGTGGTTGAACATTTGACTCTTGATTTTGGCTCAGATCATGATTTCAGGGTTGTGGGATGTAGCCATGAAATGTGGGGAGTCTGCTTGAGATTCTGCCCCCTCTCTCTGCTACTTCTCCTGCTCATACTCTCTCTCTCTCAAATAAGATAAATCTTTTAAAGATTTAAAAAAAAATAAAGACTGAAGAAAGAAATTGAAGATGACACAAAGAAATGGAAGGATATTCCATGTTCATGGATTGGAAGAACAAATATTATTAAAATGTCTATGCTACCCAAAGCAATCTGCACATTTAATACAATCTCTATCAAAATATCAACAACAGTTTTTACAGAACTAGAATAGAAACAATCCTAAAATCTATATGGAACCACAAATGACATCAAATAGCCATAGCAATCTTTTTTTTTTTTTTTTTAAGATTTTATTTATTTGACAGACACAAGTAGGCAGAGAGGCAGGCAGAGATAGAGGAGGAAGCAGGCTTCCTGTTGAGTAGAAAGCCTTATGCGGGGCTCGATCCCAGGACTCTGGGATCATGACCTGAGCCAAAGGCAGAGGCTTTAACCCACTGAGCCACCCAGGTGCCCCATAGCCATAACAATCTTGAAAAAGAAAAGCAAAGGTGCAGACATCACAATTCTGGACTTCAAGTTATATTTTAAAGCTATAGTAATCACAACATTATGGTACTGGCACCAAAATAGACACACAGATCAATGAAACAGAATAGAAAAGCCAGAAATAAACCCACAATTATATGGCCAATTAATCTTCAAAAAATGAGGAAATAATATAAAAATGGGGGAAAAAGACAGTCTCTTCAACAAATGGTGTTGGGACAAATGGGCACCTGCCTGTAAAAGAAAGAAACTGGACCACTTTCTTACACAATACACAAAAATAAATTCAAAATGGATTAAAGATCTAAATATGAGACCTGAAAACATTAAAATCATAGAAGAGAACACAAGCAATAACTTCTTTGACATTGGCTGTAGCAACATTTTTCTAGATATGCCTGCTGAGGCAAGGGAAACAAAAGCAAAAATAAAATATTGGGACCACATCAAAATAAAAAGCTTCTACACAGTGAAAGATACAATCAACAAAACTAAAAGGCAGTATATGGAACAGGAGAAGATATTTGCAAATTACAAATCTGATGAAAGGTTAGTCTCCAATACATAGAGAAAGATCTAATAAAACTCAACACCATAAAGATGAGTAATCCAATTAAAAAGGGGGCAGAAGATGTGAATAGACATTTTTCCAAGGAAAACATAAAGGTGGACAACAGACACATATAAAGATGCTTAACATCAATTATCATCAGAGAAATGCAAGTCCAAACAAAGGTGATAAATCTCCTTTGACCAGTCAGAATGGCTAAAATCTAAAACACAAGAAACAGTTACGTGTTGCTAAGGATATGGAGAAAAAAGAACCTTTGTGAACTGTTGGTAAGAATACAAACTGGTGCATCCACCTGGCAAAAGAGTATGGAGGTTTCTCAAAAAACTAAAAATGGAACTGCCATATAGCCCAATAGTCTCACTACTAGGTATTTAGCCAAAGGAAGCAAAACAAAACACTAATTTGAGAGGACATATGCATGTCCATGTTTATTGAAATATTATTTGCCAAAATATGGAAGCAAGCTAAGTGTCCATCAATAGATGAATGGATAAAGAATATGTCGTATATTATATTACTGTTTGTACACACACATGCGTGCACACACACTGGAATATTCCTCAGCCATAAAAAGTAATGATCTATTTATGACAACATGGATAGACCTAGCGGGTATTATGGTAAGTGAAGTAAGTCAGACAAAGGCAAATAATTATTTCAGTTATATGTGGAATGTAAAAAACATAAAAATGAACATAAAAATGAATAAACAAAAACTAGAAACAGACATAAATATAGAGAAATGAATGGTGGTTCCAGAATGGAGGGAGTGGGGAGATGTTTGAAAATAGGTAAAAGTGAATAAAATGAACAAACTTCCAGTTATAAAATATCTAAGTTATAGGAAAGAAAAGTACAGTACAGGGAATATAGTCAAAACTTTAATAATGTTGTATGATGACAGATGAAAACTGCACTAATTGTGGTGAGCATTCAATAATGTATAGAATTGTCAAAGAAATATGTTATTCACTTTATACTAATATAACATTGTATGTCAACTATACTTCAATAGTAAAAATTTAAAAAAAAGAGTACAGAATTAGAATCAACAGGAAAGAGAACACTTACAACTAATACAATAGTAATATAGATAGGATAATAGACAACTATGAAAAATTATACACCAACAGATTAGAAAACTTAGAAATGGATAAATTCCTAGAAATATATAATATTTCAAAACTGAATAATGGATAAATAGAAAATATGAATTAGTTGGTTTCTAGTAAGGAGATTGATCAGTAATCAAATACCTCCCAGCAAACAAAATATAGAACAAGACAGCTTTACTGGTTAATTCTATCAAATATTCAAAAAAGAATTAACACCAATCCTTTACAAAACCTTCTAAAAAATAGATGAGGGAGAAACAATTCCAAACTCATTTTACAAGTCTACCACTACCCTGTTATCAAAACAAAAGACCTATTAGAAAAGAAAATTACAGGGCAATATCTCTGAAAATATAAATGTAAGAACCCTCAACAAAATATTAGCAAATGAAATTCAACAGTATATTAAAAGAACTAGGGAATTAAGTCTGGTTCAACATCCACAATCAATCAAAGTGATAGAAGACATTAACAAAATAATGTATAAAATTTATTATCTCAATAGATGCAGCAAAAGCATTTGATAATATTGAACATCTACTTATGATAAAAACTTTCAACAAAGTTGTTATAGAGGGACTGTACTTCAACATAATACAGGTAATATAGGAAAGGCACAAAGTTGACATACTCAATGGCGAAAATCTGTAAGTTTTTCCAGTAAGATCAGGAAGAAGACAAGGCTGTCCACTCTCACCACTTTTATTCAACAAAGTACTAGAGATCCTTGCCAGAGCAATTAGATAAGAAAAAAAAAAAAGACATCACAACTAGAAAGGAAAAGTAAACTGTTAGTATTTGCAGAAGACCTATTATATATAGAAAACTTTAAACAGTCCACCAAAAAGAAACCTGTTAGAAGTAATAAACAAACTTAATAGAGTTGCGGGATACAAAAATCAGCATACATAAATTGGTTGTGTCTATGAAGTAATGACAATATATCCGAAAGAAGAAAAAGAAAACAATTTCATTTATAATTGCATCAAAAGGAATAAAATATCAAGCAACACATTTAACCAAGGAGGTGAAAGATCTATATGCTGAAAGCTGTGAGACATTAATGAAGGGAATTGAAGACAACACAAATAAATGGAAAGATATTCCATGCTCCTGGATTGGAAGAATTGATAGTATTTAATTGTCCATATTACTTGAAGAAATCTACAGATTCAAGGCAATCCCCATTAAAATTTCAGTGTCATTTTTCACAGAAGTAAACAATTCTAAAATTTGTCACAGAAGACTCAGAATAGCGAAACCAACTTTGAGAAAGAAAACAAAGGTGGAGGTTTCACCCTCCCTGATTTCAAACTATATTATAAAATATTCAAAACAGTATGGTATTAACATAAAAACAGATATAGAGGTCAATAGAATAAAATAGAGAACCCAGAAATACTTCCACTCATATATGGTTAATTTATTTATGATAAAGGGGCCAAAAATATAAAATGGAGATAGGACAGACTCTTCAATAAATGGTGCTGGGAAAACTGGGCTACTATCTTACAAATACACAAAAATTAAAGCAAAATGGATTAAAGTCATGAATGTAAGATCTAAATCCATAAAACTCATAGAAGAAAACATAGGTGGTCAGCTCCTTTGACATCACTCTTGGCAAGATTTTTGAATTTGACATCAAAAGCAAAAATAAGCAAGTGGGACTGTATCAAACTGAAAGCTTCTACACAGCAAAGGAAGCCATCAACAAAATGAAAAGGCAACCTATTGAATGGGAGAAAATCTTTTAAGCCATATATCTATTAAGGGGTTAATACCCTAAATGTATAAATAACTTCTATAGTCCAACACACACAAACAACAGAATAATAATCCAATTAAAATTGGGCAGAGGACCTGAATAGACATTTTTTCCAAGGAAGACCTACAGAGGCGCAAGAGACACAAGAAAAGATGCTCAACGGCACTAATCATCAGGGAAATGCAAGTCGAAACCACCGTGAGATATTACCTCACACCCGTCAGAATGGCCAATATCCAAAAAGTAAGAGTTACCAAGTTGTGGCGAAGATGCAGAGAAAAAAGAACTAATATGTATAGCTGGAAGGAATGTAAATTGGTGTTGTCACTATGGAAAACAATATGGAGTTTCCTTTAAAAATTCAAAATAGAACTATTATATGATCCCTTAATCAATTTCTAGGTATTTATCCAAAGAAAATAAAAATACTAACTTGAAAAAATATATATCCACCCTCATGTTTATTGCAGTATTATTTATTATAGTGAATATATGGACACAACATAAGTATCCATCAATGGGTGAATGGATAAAGACCTGATATGAAATAAAATAAAATAAAGTAAAGGAGACCTGATATGTATGTATGTGCAATATATATCTCCAAGCTACAAAAGGTTTACCACAGACCAAGCATTACTAAAATGATCTTTATATTTTAAAATTACAAAATACACTAGAAAACAAGTTATCATGAATGACAGCCAGCCATGATATTATCTGACTCTAAAAACTTTATATAACAAAACTATTAGAGATTATTGAATACATTTGTTGAAGATGTTTAGACATAAAAAAAGGAATTAAATCATACAGGAGGAAAAACAAAACTATCCTAAAATTCAATAGTATGAAATAGAAATTCCACAAATTAAAATTTTCAAAGGCAAGTAAAGCCACAAATTAAACAGTATGTTGAAAGAGTGAGAAAACACTAAAAGAAGACGCAGAAATAGAAATTATGAATGATGTGTTAAAAATAACAGAAAGTAGAATGTAAGATCCAGCATATGTCTAACAAGAATTCCAGAAGGTAAGATTAGCAATAATAGAAAAGAACAAATACTTAGAAATTTCCAGGATTTTATTTTATTTATTTGTTTATTTATTTATTTATTATTCTTAAAGATTTATTTATTTTACAGAGAGAGTCTAGTGCATGTGTGCATGCATGTGGAGGAGGGCAGAGGGAAAAGGAGTGAGAGAATCTCAACCAGCCTTCCCACTGAGCAAAGAGTCTGACTCTGGGCTCCATCTCAGGACCCTGAGATCATGACTTGAGCCTAAACTAAGAGTCAGATGCTTTACAAAGCCACCCAGGCACCCCAGAAATTTCCAGGATTTTAAAAAGACATTAATCATATCTAGAAATAAGAAGTATCAAACAAAGTAAAAATGAAGGAAAGATGGAGGGAAAGAAGGTGTTCAGCCAGGAAATCCTTCAGCAGAGATGCAGTGCAACCATAGAGCTCCAAAATCACAGTGAAGTTCTTAAAAAAAGGATGAGAGATCACCTCCAAAGAAGTAATGTTTGTATTTATAGTATAAGAAACAATATATGCTAGAACTCAAGGATTACAGTCTTCATGGTGCTAAAAGAAAAGAATTGACAACACTGAATATGATACTCAATTTAATTATCATCCAAAATATATTAAAAAAAAGACTTTTTTTCTTTATTTTAGCAAAGACTGAAAGAGTTTACCATTCACAGATCCCTGATGAATGTTCTACTAAATTACTAACCCAGTGGACTCTTGGGTGGCTCAGTCAGTTAAGCAACTGCCTATTGATTTTGACATAGTATCATAGTATCAGGGCCCTGCCTCAGACTCCATACTCATCAGGGAGTCTGCTTGAGATTCTCTCTCTCTTTGTCCCTCTGCCCTTCCCCTACTGCATGTGCTCTCTTTCTAAAATAAATAAATCTTTAAAAACAAAAAAACAAATAAATAAATAGTACTAATGCATGTCATTCAAGAAGAAGGAAATAAATTCAGACAAAAAGAGTAAACATAAACAAAAAAATAAAAGCAAATAAAAAACCACATTCTATATAAATATAAAAAATTAAAACAATAAAATTACTCATTTGAGAATATAGCACACAAGGACCACAACAGAATGTAACATTCACTAAGTACAGTATAGTTAATAGAATTAGTTCAAAGATTCTTGTATTATTTAAGTGAAAAATGGAGATATTATTTCACTTTATTCTCTGTTGTAACAATTATATATTTAAAATTTAAGAATTGCTACTAAAAGAGTAGACATAGAATACACAGTTTGTTCAGAGTAATAGTTGGGAGATAATTGAATTTTAAGTCTTAAATATCTACAAAGAAGGCAGATAAAATAGAAAACTCAAAAGCAGGGTAAAAAGTTAGGAAGCAGAAATTCCAAAGATTATAGGAACAAATATGAATATGGCAGCATATGATATGTATACAAGGTTAATAAATCACTAGTAGAATATAAGGTTGTCATGTTTCATCTAGAAACAAAATCAACACATTTATAAGGATCTTAACTAAAGTACAAGTACACAGAAATATGAAATTGAAAGAAAATGAGTTAATTATACCCAAAAGCAATGTAGAACAATATAGCTATGAAACATAATTATAATTAAGGTAAAAGGCAATATTAGGGATAAAAGTAGCCCCTATATGATGATTCAGTAAAGAACAAAAACACATAGATTGTACAGAATTAAACAAGAACAATAAATAGGGGATGGGATAACTGTCCCTATAGTGATGTCTTCTTTTATACTTATGAGGCAACTTGTGAACTTTCTTTTCTCTTTGATATACATAAAACATGAGAATGCTAAATTAAAATATACAAAATAATATAATCTCATAAATAGAATTACAGGGACTATTTGATAAATTTTGATCACAAATGGATTTTTTAGCACCGTTTTTTAGACATTGAAATGGAAGAACAAGGGCAGAGAACATTTGCTCTAAAATTAATGTGTTTGAGTTAATGAACAGAATGGATAATACATAACTTTGATAAACATAGAGGAAAAAGTTACAAAATTTGCTCATGAATTAGACAGTTTCCATAGAAAACCTCAAGAACTTTTAGAGAATTTATGTCATGAACATTTTAATCTTTTGATGCAATACAATGAAAATAGAAATTTAGAAATATATATACATGCACACACACAGATGATAGCTACAACATATGTTACATATGTTATAGTCATACATAGTTATATTTGAAAAAATACTAATAAAAATAAGATCACGGTCTAGAAAAAGAGCTACAGAATAAACAAAGTAGAAAGAAGGAAATAATTAGGAGTAAAAAATAAGGAGTAGAAATCAAAAATAGAGTTAAGAAGACTGAGAGTCAAAAATTGTTCCCTAAAAATTATAACAAAAATAAACAAACCTTAGGTAAAAAAAACAAAAACAAAAACAAACAACAAAAAAAAAACAAGCAAAATGATAAAAGACAAAGTTAGAAAAATGAACAAAAATGTGGACATAGCTACAAAGAAATATAAAGGACCTTAAAACACAATGATAAATAAAAGGGTTTGTGCCACTAAGTACAAGAACTTAGAAACTATTGCCTAATTTGCTGGAATTTACCTAGTGAGAATCAAGAAGAAAAAGGAAATGTGAATAGTTTATACACTTTAATAATGAAGTTGTTTCTCAAATATCCATCAACCAGAAAGCCACTAAATCCACCTATTTTTTGAACCAAGTCCTAGAAATCAGTAAAACTAAATATTTCTAAAAAAAGACTATTTTAGAAAATAGAAGAGGTCTTTTCAACTCGTTTTATAATTATAACTGAAAAAGGCTACTATGAGATAGAGGAATTATAGGCCATTTGATAGTAAATATCAAGCATGACTATACATATTGTAAAGTAAATATTAGCAACAAAATCTAGTTTAAAAAATTTCATGACGCTTCAGTTGGGTTTATTCTAGGAATACAAGAATGTTTTTATATTTAAAAATTTATTCAAGTAATATACTATCATAACAAAGCAATTACTAAGATTAAAAAAATACCCTAGACTCACTTGAACAGATTTTTAAAATATATTTAACCATGCATAAAACACCCAAATGGATAAAAAGTAATAATAATTTAAAACAAAACAAAATAAAACAAAAACTCATGAAGTTATGACATTTAAAATCCTTTATGCTCTTAGAATATCATTCTAAATCATATGCAGCAAAAGTGGTAGAACAAGGAAAAATTGATACATTCCTAATCTCAATGTAAGAATTTAAGTTAACTGTTGGAACCATATTCAATAACAGAATATAACTGGAGATACAGAAAATCTGAATAAAAATATTAACTGTCTAGATTATTTACAAGCTTAGTCACATAACTGAAAACAGAATACACATTCTTTCCAAACAAACATGGAACATTTACAAAAGTTGAACATGTGGTAGTCCAAACAAGTAGTTTTCAAGCTCTTAAATATAATACCATATGGCCAATATCAGTATCAGAAATGAAAAAAAAAAGATTAAAAATAAAAGAGACAAACTTTAAAATATGGTCAAGGAGAAAGAAAATACATAATTGCATCTTAAGGATAAAAGAAGACATAACTATGGGGATAATGATTGTAATCCTTTCCCATTGTTCTTATTTAATCCTATAACAAAGGTCATTGTACTTTCTGCAACCCTGAAAAATTGGCACTTATGTTTCCACCTCTTACTCTAATAGAAGAATAAGTGTTTTTATTTTGATTGGTGATATTGGTGACTGGGGGGAAACAAGAAAGTATAGTTCAGCTGACTTTGGCTTCCTCTTGGGTTCTGTATTATCCAGAATAAATTGAACGTGTTCTACTATCATCAAGCTGGAGAAGATACTAAAAGTAGGCCTTGTGTCTATATTAGGAAGTGTATTATTCTCTAACTACTCAGCCTACAGCTGGATTTGCAAGTTAAATACAGAATATAGAAGGATAGGGAAGTACAATGTAATTTCAGGTGCAGGCCGTATTTTCTGATACAGCTCAATCAAATATAAAGTAGGTATATTAACGCCTATCTGATAATTGATTTCATTTCCATTGCACATCATTTTTCTTCCAAATCCTTACTTTTACCACATACTTAGTCAAAAAGGGCTTTAGGACTATAAGCAGGCTTATATCTAGGCAAGTGGCTTTATGATAAGTAAAGTTCCTATTCATAAAGCCTAAAAAAATATGTCTGTGTATTTCTCTTCCTATTCATTTTAATCTATCTCTGTCTCTAGCCCTATCTCAGCTTAAGGGTTTAAAAAATTGAGCACCTTAGTAGGGTACTTTTTTTTTTTTTAACATTTTAAAAATTGGTTTCAGGAATAGAATTTAGTGATTCATCATTCACATATAACACTCAGTGGTCAACACAAGTCCCCTCCTTAACACTCATTTAGACAATCCCCTATCTAGTTCCCCTCCAGAAAACCTTATTTGTTCACTATAGTTAAGAGTTGTACAGTTGGGGCACCTGGTTGACTCAGTCTGTTGAGTATCCAACTCATTTTCAGCTCAGCTCCATGAGATGGAGGCCCACATTGGAGCTTGTCCCTCTCCCTCTGCTCCTACCCCTGCTCTTTCCCTGGCTCTCTCTTTCTCTCTAGAATAAATAAATAAAATTGTAAACAACAACAAAAAAGAGTGTCTTATAGAGGTTTGCTTCCCTCTCTTTTTCTCCTTCCCCTATGTTCATCTGTTTTGTTTCCTAAATTCCACATATGAGTGAAATCATACTGTATCTTTCTTTCTCTGATGGACTTCCTTTACTTAGCTTAATACACTCTAGCTCCATCCACATGATTATGAATGGCAAGATTTCATTCTTTTTATGGCTGAGTAATATTCCATTGTATACATATACCACATCCTTTTTTCCATTCATCAGTTGGACATTTGGGCTCTTTCCATAATTTGACCACTGCTGATAACGTTGCTATAAACATTGGGGTGCACATGCCCCTTCAAATCAGTATTTTTGTATCCTTTGGGTAAATATCTACTAGTACAATTGCTGGATTGTGGGGTAATTCTATTTTTAGTTTTTTGAAGAACCTCCAAACTGTTTTCCAGAGTGGCTGCACCAGTTTACATTCCTACCAACAGTATAAGAGAGTTCCTCTTTCTCCATATCCTTGCCAACATCTACTGTTTCTCTGAGTTAATTTTAGCTATTCTGACCAGTGTGAGGTAGTATCTTATTGTGGTTTTGATTTGTATTCCCTGATCATGAATGGTGTTGAGCGTCTTTTCATGTGTCTGCTGGGCATCTGGATGTCTTCTTTGGACAAATGTCTATTCATGTCTTCTCCCCATTTTTTACCTGAATTATTTGGATTTTGGGTGTTGAGTTTGGAAAGTTGTTTTTTTTTTTTTCCATAGATTTTGGATACTAAGCCTTATCAGATATGTCATCTGCCAATATCTTCTTCTATTCTCTAGACTGCCTTTTACTTTTGTTGTTTCCTTTGCTATGCAGAAACTTTTATCTTCCTGAAGTCTCAGTAGTTCATTTTCCTTTTGTTTCCCTTGCCAAAGGAGACATATTTAGTAAGATGTTGCTATGGCCAAGGTCAAAGAGGTTATTGCCTATGTTCTCCTCTAGGATTTTGATGGTTTCCTGCTTCATATTCAGGTCTTTCATTAATTTTGAATTTATTTTTGTGTATGATATAAGAAAGTAGTCCAGTTTCATTCATCTACATGTTACTTTCCAGGTTTCCCAACATCATTTGTTGAAAGAGTCTTTTTTTCATTGGATATTCTTTCCTACTTTGTCAAAGATTAGTTGGCCATATAGTTGTGGGTCTCTTTCTGGGTTTCCTATTCTGTTCTGAACGTATCTGTTAAATCCGTCTGGCCCAATGTGTCATTCAAACCCATTGTTTCCTTCTTGATTTTCTGTTTTGATGATCTGTACATTGCTGTAAGTGGGGTATTAAAGTCCCCTACTATTATTGTATTATTACCCATGAGATTCTTTATGTTTGTGATTAATTGATTTATATATTTGGGTGCTTCCAAGTTGGGGACATAAATATTTACACTTGTTAGAGCTTTTTGTTGAATAGATCCCTTTATTCTGATTTAGTGGCTTCCTTTGTTTCTTCTTACAGTCTTTGGTTTAAAATCTAGTTTGTCTGATAAGTATGGCTACCCTAGCTTTCTTTTAACATTCATTAACGTGACAGATGGTTCTCCATCCCCTCACTTTCAATCAGTAGGTAGGCTACATGTAAAATTAGTCTCTTGTCTATTAGTCTCTCCTATGATATGAATATTATGCTTTATGAGTCACTGAGTTACCTAAGTCTACATTTATGATCTAATACTTTTCTTTCTCTCCTCTCCTTAGCTTATTTTTCCATAGTTTTTATCTTTTATGTCATGTGTTTGTTCCTCCACTTCTTCTATCTTTGTGGTCATTACATCCACTCAGTTTTGCACCTTGGTTATAGCATTTTTTATTTGGCCTAATTTTTAGGTCTTATCTCTGTGGCAAGGGTCTCCCTGGTTTCTTCTGTTTTTCTCAAGCCAATTAGTATCCTTATGATTGTTGTTTTAAATTCTGGTTTAGGTATATTACTTATATCTATTTTATTAGCTTCTTGGCTATGACCTCTTCTTGTTTTTTTCTTTTGGGATGAATTCCTCTGTCTTGGTCTTTTGTCTAGGAGTTTGTCTTTGTGTGTTACAAAAGCCTGTACCTAGCCCTATTTCCACAAGAGCTGAAGATTTACAGCACTCCATGATCAGTAGGCCCAGTGCATGTGGCGGGGGCGGGGGCTTGTCCAGGTACCTGCTGCTGCTCTGGGTCTCAATCACATTTCTTTAGTAAGTAAGAAAGGCACCTATAATGTGTAGTGTGTGGAAGGTTTGGTGTAAGTGGCTTAAGCCTTCACTGAGTGCACTGTGCTGCTCCCCGAAGTCTGTGTGTACTGATGGGAGAGATGAAAAATGACATTGGTTAGCTCTCTTCCCCAAAGATGGAGGGTTTTCATCTACCACTGTTCATGAAGTCTTGCAGAAGATTGAACAATTTCCCCTCTTTTTTTCCAGGCATCTGTTAGTTCCCTGCCTGCACCCCTTTTATGTCTGAGTTGTCTGTCTGCGTGCTGTGCAATGATCCTGTGTTTTATTTCAGTTACATGGCTGGGTTCCAAAGTTCCCAATTTTAGGGACCTAAGGTGGCACAGATTTGGGCTTTCCTCTGGAGGAGGGTGTCACCACAATGTTGCTGTTACCAGTGTGTTCCAGAAAAACAGTTGCACAGCTGCACAGGGACTTGGGTTTTATGGTAAAGCATAGCAAAAAGCCAGCATCCAGTCTAGCTACCATCCCATCCGTAGGTCTCTCTGCTGGTATGCTAATGAATGGGACAGCTTTGTGATGCCTCCAGGCTCTTTTGTCCTAGAGAGGCAGTGCCACCTCTCCCAAAAGCACTCTATGAAGGAGAACAGTCTCTCCCAGTAAGGCCAGAAATCCTCCGAATATGTTGTCCACCCCTGGGCCTCTGCCTTCCTTCTCCACAGGAACACCACTATACCTGCCAGGCTCAAACCTGGCAATGTTGTGGACTTCTAAAACTTCAGACTTTCAGCTCCATTGCTTGTAAAACCATGTGATAATTAGCACCTCTCATTTCCCCAGTCATTTGTTTTGGGGAAGTGTTTTCTTGTGCAATCCCCTGTGTGCTGCTTTATTTCTTTTTCATTCTCTCCTTTTTGCATGATCAGGGCTCTCTCCCCTCTGTAGCACCTGTAATTATTCTTTCCCCCAAATCATGTCTTTGCACCTCCTAGCTTCTACAATGTGGCTTCTTTTCTCCCTCTGGTTTTGCAGTTTTTCTCAGTCCTCAGATCAATTTCCTGGGTATTCAGAATGATTTGATAGTTATCTAGCTATGTTCAAGTGATGAGACAAGTATAAGGTTTTTCTACTACTCTACCATCTTAACTCCTCCTGTAGAGTACTTAAAAAAAATCTAGATACTCCACAATTCCAAAGTCATCACCACATATTAGAGGTTCGTACATTCTGACTACTACTCCATTCCTGTGGCTTATTGTGGTAATTGTTGCTGGACAGCATCATCACTCTAGCATCTAACATTCCTGGATCACATCATCTCATTGATATCAGAGAATTTAACTCTATCACAACACCTGCCACCACCACCACTGGTCTAAAGAGGACAGACACTATTGAGCATTTTAAGGATGCTGGTGTTTCCTTTATCAATACCTTTCTTAATTCCCTGGTAAAAGGATGCCTTTAAGACTCTCTTTGGGAATATAATTGGGGGTTAGCCAAGAAAGATGTGCAAAACATAGCCATTTCAGTATTTCCACCTTGGAGTTTTCAGACTCCTTCCTCTATTATACATGAGAAATTCAAACATTTCAGTGACATATCTATAAGCCATCTTTGACTAAGGTTTGAATTTTCTTACTAAACAGACTTTTAATTCCATCCTATATGCTCAACTGAACACATTCAATTTTTAGTCATAAATGAATGCACCCATATCTATAAATTAAACATGATCAGATTTATAGTCCATCCTTCTTGGCCAAACAATCTATTTCCATTCAAGATTCTCAGACTATATATATCTATATATCTATTCAATTAGTATTGCATTGAATTGCATTGATAGTAATATACTTATATATATTTATATCATATTAATTTATATATACACATATGTGTGTGTGTGTATAACTTAAAATTGTATAACCCATTTCTGCCTGGAAATATTACTTTTTAAATAGTTGATTTGGGATCTAATTCTCATTAAGAACTTAGGGCTTATTAAGAAGAAGAACTTATATAAGAAGAACTTATATAAGAATAAGAACTTATGTAACTTATAAGTATATATAAGAAGAACTTATATAAGAATCAGAAGAACTTATTATCTAAGTTCTCATTAAGAACTTAGAACTTAGGGCTAAGAAAGGTGTAGTGGTGGTTGGACAAGTCACTTGTGAGGCAGCTTCCCCAGGTGAAATTGTTATTGTTTTATAATGAAACAGAAAGATCTTAATGGTTGGGAAAGTAAAGATTGAGGTCTACTTCTTGGGGCAAGCAAAACTCAAGAGTGTTTAGTTCAAATTCATCAGCTTTATATCTCTCTCCTAAATGTCCCAGTCATATTTCTGATCTCAATACTTTCCTCCAGTGCCCTTAATACAGCAAAAGATCAGGTAGTTTTAATATTTGTTTAGCACTGCTAAACATTTAACATTTTCATTCACTAGGCATAGATCTCTGCATTGCAATTATAGGAGAAGGAAACTCTTTTAGAGCTGTCAGGGCTGTCCAATTGTTCCCACTTTGAGTAGGGTACATACAGCTTTTAGTTTCTCTTTTTCCTTATCTAAGCTTTTTAGGATCATGGGAGCAGGTAAGCTATCCCTGCTACCTTCTAATCACTCTTGTCATTATAACGACTACGTGCTAAAACAAGATCTTCAATCTTCTAATGTCATCTTCTATTTGTCCTCCAGCCCATGCTCTTTTTGATAGTCATTTGACCAAGTGTGATGAGATCATATCAAAAGAATACAGCAGTACTGGACCCTATAGTGAGAGAAAGCATGTGCAGAGGGCAGCTTAACAGTAGAGTTGATTTTCAGATGAATGAAACAAGCAGTCTATCCAAATCATGAAGGAGGGAGCAAGGAAATAAATATCTAGAATTTATTCTTCTTCCTCTGCTTTATCCCAGTTGACTAAAACTGACTGAAAGCCAAAGGGCAAAGGAATCTCCTGATACACACTCAACAGGCCAGCCTTCTAAGGAGAGTTGAGAGTGTTTCTAAAGGGACAAAGAGAAAATACCTTGCATATTTGGCAAGAAGGTTATAAATGTTCAAATTCACAATAACTAATTCACAAGTCATTTTATTCAATGATATGCTCTTATCAAGTCTTTCTTAATTTGGAGGATTTTGGTATTCTAGTTTGTTGGCAGCCAGTTTGTCTATATATTATGGTATAAATATAATCTCATTACATTAAAATCAAATTTTTGAAAAGAATATGAATTATATTTTTAGGCAGTCCTACTGCCATATTAGCATTCCATATAAATGAAACTCAAAGACAACTCTCAATTTCCAAATAGAGATATAACTTTTTGCTTCTCACATTTAGTATTTAAAACATATGGGTCTCACTTTAACCAACAACAGAAATTTTACATTAGAATTCTATTTAAAAATTTCAGTTCTAATTGACTAAAATCTAGAAACTGCCAAGGGTTGGCTCAAGACTTGTGAAATTTCAAAGAGAAAGAGAGTTCAACAGATGTATCAAATATCTGTTCTTCTTATGTCTGTAAGTTCCAGTACTAACATATATCACCAGAAATCAAATAACTAGATATATTTTCTCAAATCATTAATGTTTTCATTAAGGTATTAAAATTATCCCCTTAGTTTTCACACTTGTAATTATATACTAAGAGTTATAAAATATTTGGTATGTACCAGGCACGGATCAAAGATCTTTACATGCATTAATTCATTCCTTACAAAAACCCTTTGCATAGCTACCTATTTGGATAATATTTTTACATTTTAGAAAATAAGACTTCATCTATAGTGTTAACCATTCAATACAAATAAGGTATATGGTAAATTTTCTGCTTTAGTAAAATTATTTTAAGATTTTATTTATTTATTTGAGAGAGAGCAAGAGAGAGCACGGAGGGAGAATGAGAGAGAGAAGCAGATTTTCTGCTGAGCAGAAAGCCCAATATGGGGCTCAATCCCAGGACCATGAGATCAGGATCTGAGCCAAAGAATAACACTTAACTGACTGAGCCACCTGGGGGCCCCTGCTTTAGTAAAATTCGATGAAAGCATATTTTTTTCTTCTTTCAGCTAGTTTCTGTTTATGTATTTTGGGAATATATGATAAGTTACACATTTATATCTTAAAATTTTAAGTATATATTTTTACAAGTTTAGAATTCAATTGTGAGTACAATAAACATAACTCAGGTACCTAATAGTATGTACTTTCTCTGCTTCCTTTATGTGATTTTTATTCTGTTGTATATCTCAAATAGCCATATTTTGCATTAAGTTCAATCTTACTATAAGTTTCCTTCCATTCTGTTTGAAATATATAGCATATACATTCTTAATAAATAAGGTAAAATTAATCTCAAAAGCCTGGTAATATTCTCAGCAGGAACTCTGGCTTTGTTTATTAGAGATACAGAGACTTTTTTCCTCCCGCCTATGAGAATGTATCATCAAGATCAATTTCAGGCATATTAAAAAAAACATAATTGTTTCATATACCTAGACATCAGATTATTACATAAATGTATATCCTTATGAATATTAATGAGTATCTCAAAGCACTTATACAGATTCTCATTGCCTTATTTCTAAGCATAAAAATAGCTAACATGCATATAATAAGTGCAACCATCTTCAGTATAAATATCTATGACTATGAACATATACCTCTGCACTTCATATTATGGAACAGTCTTGCTGAAATGACAGATAAAACCATAGGAGGTATCTCTATCTATTTGTGAAGAAGGCTATGGAATCATGTACTTTTTAGAATACATTTTGGTTTGAGGGGAAAAAAAAAAAAAAGACACGTTCTTTTTATTTTTACTATCCAGGAAAGCATCATTATTATATAGATGACACCTTGATCTGTTGAAGTAATATTCTGGAGCCTAGACTTTTGGAGACTCCATCACCTACTGATAGATGCTCCCTGGTTAGTTAATTGGTTTAAAACCTGCTCTGCTGCTTATCATTCATTTTCCCTTTCAAATTTGCTCTCTACCCTTGTGTGCCCTGCTGTCTGCCTGGGCTGTTAACTTTGTTTAGACTATCTCAAAAGATCTTCATGCCCTCAGGCTTCCATTTGATTTGTACTAATGGAGAGCTCCAGAAGATTACAGGAATAAAGGAGTTTGAAGTCAGGTTATAGATCCTCCTGGCTAACTCCTTGCATAATCAATGGGCTGCATTCCTTTAGGTTAGTCCTGGCTTCTTCTTTTTTTTTTTAAGACTTTATTTATTTGACAGAGAGAGAGATCACAAGTAGGCAGAGCAGCAGTCAGAGAGAGAAAGGGAAGCAGGCTCCCCACTGAGCAGAGAGCCCGATGTGGGGCTCGATCCCAGGACCCCGAGATCATGACCCGAGCTGAAGGCAGAAGCTTAACCTACTGAACCACCCAGGTGCCCCTAATCCTGGCTTCTTCACAAGATTCTCTGCTTCCAGGTTCTGAAAACTTTTTTCCTTACCTCTCTTCAGGTCTAGGAATGGTAACAGTTCTCTGGTCTTCGCTGTGGGTGCAACAACATTCTTTATAGATTCCTAACACTCTGTCCACACTTTCATACATATTTTCTCTATCAAACTGACCTCAAATTATCCGAATATAAATGTTTCATCAGTTTCTTTTCGGAATTCTGGTTAATCTAAACAGCTTATCAGCTTTGCTTTATTGGTCTCAGGGTCTCATGCCTTCATCCACTGCCCATGTTATATTGGCTGGATCTGCCCTGCTTGATCCACCGTGACTGTACATCTTCCTGGCACATTGTATTATTTGAAGTTTTGATCCTGATAACCTTCTTTTTTATCTCAATCAGCCTTGGATGTCATCAAACAGCATCTTATAATGCAGCAGATAACTGGGCAAGACATTGCCAGTTATTGTCCACAGTCAGACAGAGAGGCTTGAATTATAGAATCCTCATTTCTTTTATGATTATCTGCCTGAGTTCAAAGCTATGATGTTCATAACACCACTGGTTTCCTTTCTATTATTTAGAGCATGTTATTTCAATGTGCATGCAGATGAGGAGACAAGGAACACTAGCACTGTATAAGTCAATCAGAGAAAGATAATTATCATATGGTTTTGCTCATAGGTGGAATATAAGAAACAGTGCAGAAAACCCTAAGGGAAGGGAGGGAAAACTGGATGGGAAGAAATCAGAGAAAGAGATAAACCTTGAGAGAAACTTAACTATGGAAAACAAATTGAGGGTTGCTGAAAGGGAAGTGGGTGGGAGATGGGGGGTGGCTGGGGATTAAGGAAGGCAGGGGATGTGATGGGCATTATATACAACTGATGAACTGTTGAACACTACATCTGAAACTCATGATGTACTATGTGGTAGCTAATTGAATTTAAATAGAAAAATGAAATAAAGAAGATCACATTGGGATAATTTTCTAAGTATACTGTCCTGGTATTTTTAGGATACTATTGCCTATCTAGCTATTTGTGAATTCCTCTTTACATCTCTTGTATTTTAAAGTTTAAGTCATAACCATCCTAGGTCAACATTTTGTCATGGCTCACAAGATCTTTTACAGTCTACCTATACTTTATCATCCCAAACATAGAAGCACAATTGAGGGGTCATGTGTTAAAATTACATAATTTCCCCATTTTGTAACCCTTGTAAGAAAAAAAAAAATGATCCTCGTGAAATATTCCACTAAGTCTCTCCTTAAGTGGTGAATGAGAGGAAGATTAAAAACAATACTAAATAATACTAAAACCCCTCTTTTTTATCTCTTGGAAGATTGAGTGTCAAACTCACATTCTACTTTGGAGTTGCCTAATCTAAGGAGAATTTCTCACCTTTTCAAAGAGGGTATAACTTCTCATAACAGGTTTCTTCCACACCAATTTAACATTTCTCTGCAACTGGAAAATTCCACGCCCCTACCCCCCAAGGTACCAACAAAGTCTTTGATAAGTGACATACTTTGTGACTCAAACCTAGCAGCACTGGTGTATGTGACTAGAATCTTCATTATTTAGTCTGGAATTTGTGTCATATCTCTGTATCCTTAGAGACAGGACCATCCCTTCCTATGGAATCTTTTGGGTCCACAGTCTGAAGAAGAAGATCATTCAGGTGCAGGACTTCAATTTTTTCCCCTATAAAGAAGTAGGTTTCTGGAGAAATGATTGTATCCAGGCCTAGGGCAGGAAATGTACAAGATGAGCCTAATATCTCACTCGTTCTGAAACTAAAAAAGTGTGCAGGGACGCCTGGTAGCTCAGTGGGTTAAGCCTCTGCCTTTGGTTCAGGTCATGATCTCAGGGTCCTGGGATTGAGCCCCACATTGGGCTTTCTGCTCGTTAGGGAGCCTGTTTTCCCCCCCCCAACCCCCCTGCCTCCTGCCTCTTTGTCTTGTGATCTCTGTGTGTGTGTCAAATAAATAAATAAATAAAATCTTTTAAAAAAAAAGTGTGCAGAGAATGAAGGATATGAAGGTTGCTGGGGGTGGGGGGAGGGATAGGGTTGTTGGGTTATGGACATTGGGGAAGGTGTGTGCTATGGTGAGTGCTGTGAATTGCGTAAGACTGATGAATCACAGACCTATACCCCTGAAGCAAATAGTATATTGTATATTAATAAAAAAAAAAAAGCAAACAGTAGCAGCCTAAAATAGTCCCTATTATTTGAATCTGGGACAATATGAGCATCAACATAATGACAGTAATGGATTTGTCCTGCAAAATAAGAATCCACTAGTCTTATATGCATGCATGAAGAACTGCAAGCTCTAAAGTAGGTTTCCAAACCCTGAATGAAGAATGATGAAATTAAGAAAATCACCATTTGACAAATACCACAGTAATAATTGATTAGTAAGAATCACCAATGTATAAAGCTAGTGGCCAATGTTTGATGAACTATAGGATATCTGTGTATTCTTAAAATAACTCTCCCACAAAATACTTAGTAAAAATTCAAAACTAGTAACTTTACAAGGTAAAAATCTTATATACATCATCTTAATCAAATGATAAAAGTTAACATCATTAATAATGGACTACCTACAATTTTTGTTTTATAGAATTTTTAGAAATATTTTTTGCTCTAAAGGATATTATTTAGGCAAATGTGACTAAGACCTGTAGAATAATAATTTTTGTAAACTATTATTTATTGATTTTGGTTAAGTACTGTATTAGTTTAGTAAATACATAGTGAAGTATCTAGGAGTAAAAGGGCACTATGTGTACAGTTTACTCTCAAATGACTTAGGAAAATGAAAAAATATGTACAGTTATGCAGATTAGAGATAAAGTAAATACATTAAAATAGTTACAATCGGAGGATCCAGAAAAATGTTATGTGGGAATTATTTGATTTTAAACTTATGTGAGTGTATCTGAAATTATTTGAAAAAAAAAAAAAGGAGTAAAATACATTTTGTTAGTATTCTAGGACTGCCATAACAAACTATCAGAGGTTGCTTGGCTTAAACAACAAAAATTTTCTCACAGTCATGGAGACTAGATGTTCAAGGTCAAGGAGTTGGCAGAAATTTTTCTTCTGTGCCTTCTCTCATTGGCCTATAGATAGCCATTTCTTCTTGTTTTCACATAGTTTTTCCTCTATGTGTATCTGTGTCTTAATTTCCTCTTCTTATAAGGATACCTCTCATATTAGAATAAGGCCCACACTAATGACCTCATTTTAACTTAATTACCTCCTTAATGACCTATCTTTAAATACAGTCACATTCTGAGGTACTGAAAGTTAGGACTTCAACATATGAATGTGGGGAGGAAACAATCTGGCCCATAGCATGTTAAGCTTTCAAAATTAATTAAAAATATTTCATGGCCAATTGATACTAAATGTCCTCCTTGAAATCAATCTTACATAATTAAAAATTTTTGCATTAAAAAAGTATTTTTTTATTATCAATAGAATTAAATTATTTATACATTGCGCTGACTTGCATTACTTTTTTTTTTTTTTTTTAAGATTTAATTTCTTTATTTGACACAGAGAGTGAGAGATCACAAGCAGGCAGAGAGGCAGGCTGACAGAGAGGGGAAGCAGACTCCCCACTGAGCAGAGAGACTGATGCAGGCCCAGGATGGATCCCAGGACCCTGAGATCATGACCTGAGCCGAAGGCAGAGGCCCAACCCACTGACCCACCCAGGTGCCCCTGCATTACTGTTTTGAATAAAATTTCTCTAACATTTACCAGTATGTTATTATATACTTCTGTGTATGTGTGTATTTCTTTATTTTGGTTTAAAAAAAAATTATTCTTCCTTTGTTAGTGAGCATTTAAAACTGAAGATCAGTTAAAGACTTGTTGGATTGTAGGAGGTGGGAAAGAAGCAATGTGTATAAAATTATTTTTCATAATTAAAAGTTAAATTTAGAGACCATTACAAGAATCTTTTTGGAAAAATGATTAATTCTGAAGTCTGGAAATAGAATACATAGTTTTCTTACCTGAGATAAACATTAAATTTTCTCTAGTAATTAGTTTTCATTAGACCCTGTCTTCTTAATACTTTTTGAAGTATATTTTTCTAGTACTAGCACTGTTTCCCTAGTACAAACTCCTCTGCTCTCTCACCTAAATTTTGGCAGTGCCATTCTGAGACTGTACTCATTACTAGGATTACTCTTTTCCAAATCCAAGGAAGTTACCAGGTGGCTTAATACCATTTACTGGTTCCTGTAAAAGCCTAGAATAATTTGGTTTACAAAGTCCTTGCATAATTATGTGCATACTTAACCTTTCCTGATTTCTTTCGCCAATTATGCCAGTTCTAACATCTCTTCTCTACCTTTTTCCTTTTCCCTCCTTGCCACCTTCTACCTTTCTTTCTCCCTCTTTTCCTCTTCTCCCATCTCCCTCAGTCCCTACCCCAACACACTCTGCTAGGTCCCGTGTGTTTTCTAATTTTTTTTTTTTATTTCTTTTCAGCGTAACAGAATTCATCGTTTATGCACCACACTCAGTGCTCCACACAATCCGTGCCCTCCATTATACCCACCACCTGGCTCCCCCAACCTCCCACCCCCCCCACCCCTTCAAAACCCTCGTGTTTCTAATTTTAGCTTATACATCTTGTGGGAATTTTTATGGACCTCTGAAATCTGGTCAGTGACTCATTTTTGATCACATAGCATCTTTATTATATTTTTGGAATAAAAATTAAGCTATTATACACACACCATGAACTTCGGCATTTTAAAATGTACAACTCAGTGACTTTTTTTCAGTGACTTTTAGTATATTCAGTTTAGTATATTCATTTTAGTATATTGCTCACCCAAAAAGAATTTCTACATCCATTAGGAAGCACTCCTCATTCTTCTCTTCCTTCTGTACTTGACAACCAGTAATCTACTTTCTGTCACTACTGCCTATTCTGGATATTGTGCATAAATATAATCCTACAACACATCGTCTTTTGTGTCTGGCTTCTTTCATAATGTTTTGAAGATTTATTTATGTTGTAGTCTGTGTAAATACATCATTCCCTTTTATGACCAAATAATACTCTAACATATGAAAACACATTTACCCATTTACACATTGTTACCCAATCATATATAATTTCACTTTTTTACTATTATAAATAATGCTACGAATATTTGTGTACAAGTTTTTGTGTGGAAATAGGTTTTCAACTTTCTTGTCTAAATAATAGAATTGCTAGATCACGTAGTAATTCTATGTTTAACTTTTGAAGAAACTCTTAAACTGCTTTCCAAAATGGCTTAATCATTTTATCATCCTGCAAGCAATGTATTAGGGTTCCATTGATTCCCCAACCTCACTCACATGTTTGACCTTATATTTGTTGATAGCCATGCTAATGGGTATGAAGCAATATCTCATTTCAGTTTTAATTTGTATTTCCTTAAAAATTAATGATATCAATGATATTTTCATTAGCTTATTTGCCAATTAGATATCTTCTTTGAAAAATGTTTACTCAAGGGAACCTGGGTGGCTCAGTGGGTTAAAGCCTCTGCTTTCGGCTCAGGTCATGATCCCAGGGTCCTGGGATCGAGTCCCACATCGGGCTCTCTGCTCAGCAGGGAGCCTGCTTCCTCCTCTCTCTCTGCCTGCCTCTCTGCCTACTTGTGATCTCTGTCAAATAAATAAATAAAATCTTTAAAAAAAAAAAGTTTACTCAAATCCTTTATCCCTTTTTAAATTAGATTGTCTTTATATTGGTAATAGCTCTTAATATATTCTGGATATTAGAACTTTATTAGATATATGATTTGTAAACATTTTTTTCTCATTCTGTGATTGTCCACTTCTTGATAGTGTCTTTTTTTTTTCTTTTATAGTGCCTTTTGAAGGACACATAATTTTGCATAATCCAATTCATCTTTTTTTTTTTTTTTGGTGCTTTTGCTTTTTATGCTATATCTAAGAAACTATTGCCTAATTCAAGGTAACAATGAATTATAAAATTTATGTTTTATTCTAAGAGTTTTGAAGTTTGTCTTTTATACTTAGTTCTTTGATTCACTGAGTTGATTTTTTTTTAAGATTTTATTTATTTTATTTGACAGACAGAGATTACAAGTAGGCAGAGAGGCAGGCAGAGAGAGAGGAGGAAGCAAGCTCCCTGCTGAGCAGAGAGCCTGATGTGGGGCTAGATCCCAGGACCCTGGGATCATGACCTGAGCCGAAGGCAGAGGCCCAACCCACTGAGCCACCCAGGTGCCCCTCCTTTGAGTTAATTTTTATAAATGATGTGAGCTCAGGGTCTGACTTCACTGTTTGCACATGGATATCCAGTTTTCTCAGCACTACTTTGTTGAAGACTTTTTCCCACTGGATTGTCTTGGTACTTTTGTTGAAAATTTTCTCATAGAACCTTCTTTCATATCCTTTATCTTACTTTGTTAGTTTTTTCAGACTGCTGTTACAAAGTAGCAGATATCAGGTGGTTTAAACAATGGAAATTTATTTTCTTACAGTTTTGGAGGCTAGGAGTCCCAGATCAATGTCTAGCAGGGTTACTTTCTAGTAAGGACTCTCTTCTTGGCTTGTAAATGGCCACTTTCTCACTATGTCTTCACATAACAGAAATAGAGAACTTGCTCTGTTCTGTCTTTTCTTAGGACACTAATCCTATTGGATCAGGGCCACATCCTTATGACCTCATTTAACCTTAATTAGATCATCTCTAAAAACAGTCCCATTGGGGATTGAATTTCAGCATGTAATTTTTTTTTTTTAAGATTTTATTTACTTGACAGAGAGAGATCACAAGTAGGCAGAGAGGCAGGCAGAGAGAGGGGGCATAATGCTCCCCCCCGAGCAGACAGCCCCGATGTGGGGCTCTATCCCAGGACCCTGAGATCATGATCTGAACCGAAGGCAGAGGCTTAACCCACTGAGCCACCCAGGTGCCCCATTTGGCATATAAATTTTAAGAGAACAAGAACATTCAATCTGTAATGCATATCAATACTGAATTTTGTTTGATAAATTGCAAACTGTCCTACAACTAGTGAAGTGTCAGGTATATAATAGCTTTTAAGTAAATACTTTTTTGAATTAATGAATAAATAACCTCAAATTATAGTGAAGAAAACTGATGAACATATTTGAAACATGTTTAAGGTATGCTTTCTTTTTTTATGTTACAATAGATACAAGACAGATTAAAGAACACCTTAGTTAGCTGAGAATGTCCCATTATGGTCATGGAGAAGTAGTAAAAAGATTTTCACAATGCTTTCTCTATCACCTATTTCACTTCATTTTAAAACATTTCAGATTTCAGAGAACCTATGTGAAGATTTTTTTAATGTTGAATTGAATCTCTCTGAGCCTTTGGGTATTTAAAAAAAATATAGGTTACCAAAGTAGGACCAAGCTGTAGAAATTCTTGAGATCTATTAGCCATGCAATATCCTAAGTAAATGAATATTTTCTATGAGTTTATATTTTTGTGTTAATATTGCATAAAACCATATGTTGCATGCATTGGAATAGGCCATAAATATATGTCATAAATAAGAGTTCTACCTTTCTATCAAATTATTTATATGTTGCTTTTGATTAGTCAGAGGTAGAGAGACAGATTATAACTAGATAATCAGAAATGGATATGAGATTTGGGCTGAAAGTGTGTCCCTTTTAAGTATGGTTGCTACTATTTATACTTTTAATAAAATGGATATCCAAAGTATACATTCAGTAGTTCATGCATTTATTCAATCAATCAACATATGTTTGTTGAATGCCCATCTATTCCAGATACAGAGGACATATGGATTGATAAGACAAAACTCCTATCTTCAAGGAGCTGACAGTCTAAAGCAAGACACAAAAGGTAAAAAGAAAAAGATACAAATGCATGTAGTGAGTTTTGTGTTTCTGAACTGTGTACTTACTGGGGGGGGGTTATTACATAATCAATTACGTATATTTACTAGGTTTTTGTGGATATGGGGAGGCTTTTAAGGTGAATAAGAACTTATTCTGCTAACTAAGGAGAAGTGGTTTTCCTAGTCAGAAGCAACTACCTGCAGACATAAAGAGAATATCAGGCAAAAAGAACTGTGAGTAATTCAGCTTAGAGAGAGCACTGGATAAATAAGAAGAAATGAAACTAGCAAGATCTGCAAAGCACAGGTCATGAAGGAGAGAGTGTTCAATCCCTTCTCTGTGGGATACTCAAAGCACTACAGGATTTTTAAACAGAATGATAATCAACATTTCATTTTAGAGAAATCACTAGGCAATGCAGTGTCATGAGGACAAGACAGGAAGCAGAATTACCAGCAGCCCACAAAAGAAGTAGAATTAAGACAAGTCTCCAAAATGATATGATTATAAGCACTCAGTGACTGAATGTGTCCAGGACACAAAATGGTGTCCAGAACAGACTGCTTGGGAGACTAGGTCTAGAGTTACATTATCACTTTTCTGGGTTCCAGACACTTTTGTTTGCATGGGCCACTTCCCTGAGCGGGTGGAGGTTAAAAAATTTGTTTTAGGATGATGTTGGCTTAGATAATATGTTGATATTACCTATTAAAACACTTTTGGGGCACCTGGGTGCCTCAGTCAGTTAAACGTTTGCCTTCAGCGCTGGTCGTGATCCTGGGGTCCGGGGATCAAGTCCTGCTTCTCCCTGTACCCCCTGTTCCTGCTCACTCACTTGCTCTCTCTCACCATTTCTCTCACTCCTACAAATAAATAAACAAACTCTTAAAAACAACAACAATAACAACAACAAAAACCACTTTCTTCAACCTAAAAGTTCATTGCTTTCTTCAGATCTTTAAAATACTATGGGCCCTAGGCATTGTGCCTATTGTCATTTTGGATAAGTCAGCCCTGATTGAGATAGATGGTGACATAGATCATAAAGGATAAGGGGGAAAAACAAACAAACAAAGAGGCTTAAGGGAGAAAATGGTAAGCTAAGTTTGGAACATCATTGGTTTTGTGGGTCTTGTGAACACTAAGTTGAACAAGTTCAATAAATCAAAGTCTATGAGGAATGTTTAAATTGAAAGTAAGTACTATATGCAGGGTAACTAAAGCTGTAGGTTCAAATGAGGTAATCTGTGGATAATATTTAGGGTGAAGAGATAGTAGGTATTGGGATGTGCTTGAGAAAATACAAATATTTAAGGAGCTAATGATGTGGGACAAGACAGAGAAGGTACAACCAGAGAGAGAGGGGACTATGATGGTCACACTAAGAGACTGGCAGAAGTAGAAAAATCAGGAAGAAATGATTAAATAGTATATAAATGAAGAGAGACCATGTGTTAAATATTGTATCTATCAAGTAAAGGACAGAAAATATACCCTTGGGTTAGGCACATCATTTGTCATCTTTGACAGTATTTTTCATGAAAAGTGTAGAGATATTGCATTGCAGATTTTGAAAGATACATGGGGCATTGAGAGGTAGTGTCAGTAATGTAGACTAGAATTTCCCATGTAGCATCAAGATAAAAAGCTTCTGGACGGTGAAGGAAGCAGTCAATGAAATTAAAAGGCAACCTACAGAATGGGAGAAGATATTTCCAAATGGCATATTAGATAAAGGGCTGGTATCCAAGATCTATAAAGAACTTATCAAACTCAACACCCAAAGAACAAATAATCCAATAAAGAATTGGGCAGGAGACATGAACAGACATTCTCCAAAGAAGATAAATGGCCAACAAACACATGAAAAAAATACTCCACGTCACTTGGGATTAGGGAAATACAAATCAAAATCACAATGAGATACCACCTCATACTAGTCAGAATGGCCAAAATTAACAAGACAGGAAACAACAAATGTTGTTGAGGATTTGGAGAAAGGGGAACCCTCTTACACTGTTGGTAGGAATGCAAGCTGGTGCAGCCACTCTGGAAAATAGTATGGAGGTTCCTCAAAAAGTTGAAAATAGAGCTATACTATTATAGAGTATGCTTATGTGACACCAATCCAAAGGTTGCTTAGTCAGAGCTTCTTAAAACTTAACATGCTTCTGAAGTACCTGAAGATCCTGTTGAATGCAGATTCTGATTCAGTAGGTCTGGAATATAGCCTATAGTTCTAAAAAATACCTAGCAATGTTCATGGTCCTGGGCCAAGAATTGCTATATTAACATTTCGACTATTATACCCTCTCTTCTCCTCTGAGACCTTGGTCTATCAATTATATCTTCCCTGTCTTCTACAGTTTCAACTTATTTCTCTACACTAGATGCTTAAACTATGCAAATATGTTTTTAAATGAAAGCCAAAGAAAACAATCGAACCTCTCAACCCTTATGATGTTCTATTTATCACACAAGCCCTTTATCTCACACACACACACACACACACACACACACACACACACACACACAATGGAATATTACTTAGCCATCAGAAGGATGAATACTTACCATTTACATCTATGGAACTGGAGGGTATTGTGCTGAGCAAAATGTCAATCAGAGAAAGACAACTATCATATGGTTTCACTCATATGTGGAATTAAAGAAACAGGGCAGAGGATCATAGGGGAAGGGAGGGAAAACTGAGTGAGAAGTCACCAGAGAGGGAGAAAAAACATGAGACATGCTTAACTAGGAAACAAACTGAGGGTTTCTGGAAGGGAGGTGGGTGGATGGGGCAATTGGGTGAAGGGCATAAATGTAGGCATGTGATGTGATGAGCACTGGATGTTATACACAACTGATGAATATTGAAAACTACATCTGAAACTAATGATATACTATATGTTGGTTAATTGAATTTAATTAAAAAAGGCAAGGACTGTGTGATAAATAGAACATCATAAGGGTTGAGAGGTTGGATCGTTTTCTTTGGCTTTCATTTAAAAACATTTTTGCATAGTTTAAACATCTAGTGTAGAGAAATAAGTTGAAACTGTAGAAGACAGGGAAGATATAATTGATAGACCAAGGTCTCAGAGGAGAAGAGAGGGTATAATAGTCGAAATGTTAATATAGCAATTCTTGGCCCAGGACCATGAACATTGCTAGGTATTTTTTTTAGAACTATAGGCTATATTCCAGACCTACTGAATCAGAATCTGCGTTCAACAGGATCTTCAGGTACTTCAGAAGCATGTTAAATTTTAAGAAGCTCTGACTAAACAATCCTTGGATTGGTGTCACATAAGCAGATAGATTTTTTTTTTTTCCATCCCTTGAGACTGGAGTAAGGAAATGGTGCATGCAGATAATAAATTTGCAGTTGGTTAAATAAGAGAGGTCAATACTGATTACTTCAACTTTCAGGAGAAGAAGGCAAGGTCTTCTGATAGAGAAAAGGCTGGGGTAAGCACAGATTAGGAATATTAGGAAATTTTTAGAATTAATCTTGGAATATTATGGGGAATGAGAAAATACTTAGAGATTCAGAAAGACTACTGATAAATATTAAGATACTTTAGTACTAGGCAATATACATTTTTCACCAGTAGGTCTGAACACCCCATGTTTAGAAAGAGAATTCAGAAATTATGTTATAATGAGCTAAGTTTAGAAAAAAGATAAGTCACTAAGAATAGTGAGACTGTTGGTTAGAACTAGAAAGTACTTTCAATAATGTGTCTTTAGTTGGGTATGTAACTAATATATTGGAATACCAGTGAAGTTGAAAGATCAATAAACACCAAGAAGAGATAGTATTCAATATAGAGATTGATTATACTGAAGAACCCATTTATAGGCAAGATAGCATGAATGCATATAGGTATTTAGGATCATAATCCAAAAATGGTATGTTAGGGTTTAAAGTTTTAGATGTGGATGAGTCTGGGATTTGCACTCTCTGGAGAACAAATCGTTAAGTAAAGGTTAAAACTGTGGGAGGAAAAACATTCAAGCAATTGTTGTCTAAGATGTTGGGTGGTCCTTTACGTAGATTCTGAAGCACCATTTATCTTCCTTCCACCAAAGTTCTCAGACTGCCATGACAGTAAAGGTAAGGACTGTAAGACCAATGCCATGGTCCTGCTGAGAAATAAGTAGTAAAGGTAGGTAAAGTAATTAAGCATAAACACCAAATGTGGTAGTGGAAAGCATCACTTGCAGATTAAAAATTAAAGGTTTAAAATAGGTACAGAAATACATGTTTCATGTCTAGAACCTTAAATATATGGAGAATGAGAGAGTTGTCTTCCACACAGAGAACTGTGGGAAGGACATGTTTCATTTTAGACACTGGGTTTGAAGAATTCTACAAAAACTTTGAGGATAGGTATGAATTAATACAGGGAAGACTAGAAGGCAAGTATACAGAGGCAAGATAAAAGTACTCCTCTGTTTTAAAGGACTTTTTCAGGTGGGAAAAATAGAGAAAATTATTCCTTTGAGGACATCTACTTGGTGCAGTCAACAATGGCTCCCTCATAATTTAGAGAAAGCTGATATAAGTAAAGAGCTAGAAGACACTTCCAAGGCCTCAAGTCCAATCTTCACTTCCCTTCCTCCCCAAAAGTCTTCCTAGCTAATGTGGAGGGGTGGCATCAGGAGGAGGTATATTTGGAAATATTCTCTCTTGATGCCAGCGACTCTGGTATTGAGAAGCAGTACCATTGATCCCGGTTGAACATTTATAGCACTGTACCATCTCTCTCAAAGCTAGAATAATTTAAAAAAATAATGGTGCTTGGATTGTTGAGCCTCTACTTCATTCAGTACTCTAACCTCCCTTCATCATATTTGTATATAATTTCTGAAAACGTCTGGATCCTGTAATGGACTAAAGTCTAGATTATATACACAGTTATAAATTAATCATCTCTGTATTCTCTTTTCCAGCACTCCACAAAGTGCTTTTTATAATAGCTATTCAATAAGTTTTTGTTTTCTAAATCAATAAATCTCTGTTGTTTTGTGTCCCAATACCTTGCAGTCTCAGGGAGCAGAATAATACTCCTAGAGGAATCACTTGACATTCTTTCAGTAGCTAGGATATAATGCCTAGGAATCTGATCATGGGATTGATATTAAAAACTTGGCAAAAGTGAATGGCATATTTTTGAACCAAATTCCAAGTAGCTAGGGTATCTCTAAGGTTGAATGTGGATAAATTAAATGTACCAACCTATTAAAAATTGGGAGTTATAATATGTTGTTACCTGCCCCTCAATGTTTCAGAACTATCATTCTGCTATGGAAAACTCAGTAAAATCAATAATTCAATAATCAATCTTATTCAATAAAATCAATAAAAATACACAAGCCGAGGTTTACATATTGCATAGGGAGTATTATGTTCACTTATGCTTTATGTTAAGATTATGGTTTTTATCATGATTGATTAGGTTATGGCTATGTTTCTTTTCTTTTTTTTATATTAGCCTTGCTTTTCCTGTAAAATGTGCCTGTATAAAATTTTTTTTTTTAGAGTCTCCATTTTCCCTCTTACTTGTCAGGAATGCATTTTATTGCAAATAACAGAAAACCAACTAACACATATGGATTTATTTTTCTCCCTTAATCAGATGTCTGATGATAAGCAGACCAGAGCTGGTGTACTGGCTAAATGATGCCATCAGGAATGAGGGTATCTTCAATATTTCTGTGTGCCATTTATTGATATGGTTTTCCTTGAAGTTTAAAAATTGCTCTTGTGCTTTTTTATTTATGCTGGAAAGAGAAGAAATAGTAGAGGGCAATAGAGGCATTTCTGCCAGCCTTCTCTCTAAGAAGGCTTCCTGGAAGCTCTACCCAGCAATTCCAGTTATTACTTCCCTGACCCAAACTGTGTTATGTAGAATTGTAAACAGGGGTTGATTAATCCAATCACAGTGTCTACTATTACCTTTAAACGTTAACTGGTATGTCTGCGTAACAGTCTTTCCTGAGGTATATATGTCTTGGACTCAAACACCATGTTTTATATCATGCATTTAGATTTATCTGTATCTTTTACTCAAGGATATGCTAATAAAAATAACAATAGATCATATTTATTGGACGTTTACTCAGAGTAATGTTGTGCATAATACTCTCATTCAGTCTTAATTCTATTTAGTATCAATGAAGAACTGGGTCTTGGGTTGAGTAAATCATCTGAAGTTAAAGTTTCTTCATTTTTCAGGGAATGGGTGTTAAGCATGTATCTATCCTATTTTCTTCTGTTTCTTTTGTTGTTCTGTTTTTTCTTTGGGGAAGATATTTCAGTTAAAGATTATTACAGCATAATATTTCTTAAAGTGCATTTTAAGTGCTCTTAAAAGTGATATACATTAAAAACAAGTTACATTGTTAAATGATATTGAAAAATGTTATATGAAACAAAGTTTAAAATATTTATATATTTGATTATTATTTGTTTTCTCAGCTGAATAATCAGCTTTCTGTAAGTGGTGGTGCATCTGTGTTGCACATACTTATAAACCAAGGGTCTAGTATGATGTTTGGTACAGAGAGTATACTATAATTATTTTTAGATGAATCCTGGAGCTCTCACTATGCTAATGGAGGGAAAGTCTAAGAGAATGCAGGTTCAAGTTCCTGCTTACCAAAATAAACTGCATGGCTTAAAAAATTCATTATCGGGGCACTTGGGTGGCTCAGTGGGTAAAGCCTCTGCCTTTGGCTCAGGTCATGATCCCGGGGTCCTGGGATCAAACCCCACATTGGGCTCTCTGCTCAGTGGGGAGCCTGCTCCCCCCACCCCGCGCCTGCCTCTCTGCCTACTTGTGATCTCTGTCTGTCAAATAAATAAATAAAATCTTAAAAAAAATAATAAAAAATAAATTCATTATCAAAAATAAAAATATAGGTCACTCTTGACTTTATCTCCCCTTCACAAAAAGAGCAACTACAATTATCTATGGAAAAGCACTCCTGAGAGAATCCTTAAACACAGGGATGAGGCTGAAGTAGGCCCTTGCACCACAGAGACCAAGAGAGACTGCATTAGGAAAGTAAAAGGAAGACCCGCAGAGTGACTCTCTTGCCCCTCACTCACGCTGGCACAGCACATCATGAAGAGGTTTCCTCTGAGTCTATAGTTGTTCCAGTGGGGAAAGAGAGACTAGAATGACATCCAATCCCACCCTACAGCGTTATGGACTGTTTTGTGGGAGCCCCTATCCTGGTCTTGCCCCATGGGGGTTGTGGGGGAACTTTTGGGGTTCAACCACTGGGAATCTGATTGTGACAGAAAAGGGAGGGAAACACAACAAAGACCACTGGCTCTTGGTAGACCCAGTTCCTATGTGCAGAACCCAAAATAGTCATAACTAGCAGCTCTGCACATCTGCAGAAGCAAGTCAGTGGTGCTCTCTGACCAGGGAACTCAGCAAGGTACAAGTGTGCTTGATTTGAGTCCTTGAGGAGTTTTGCTGGTCCTGGAGCCTATTCTGCCCACAGCCAGGCCAAAGAGCTGAATTATAGCTCCATCCACTGTGTAGTAAGGCAGCTCATGACCTCTTCCAACTAAAAAGGCTGTTTAGGAAAATTTGGGCATTTCCTAAAGTGGGTCATCCCTGAAGATGCCCAGGAAGAGAGCTTAGTCATGGTTCTACCTATTGCAGGGCAGAATTCCCAGCCCTATCTGACAGGGAGGGCTAAAAAGAACACCTTGAAGCTGCTGCGTAGTCTTGAAATGCTTGAGATGAAAAGTGGGTGGGTAAAGCTGATTGTTACCAGATCAAAGCCAGTGGCTTTGTCAGGCCAAAAAACTTATGGCATGGGTTGATTTGAGTTAAAACCACAGAGTCTTACTGGCCTTGAAGAGGTTTCTTCCACTGAGCCCAGGGAGAGAAAATAATTCATAACCCCACTTATTGCTGAATACTGTCTATAGTCCATTTGATCAGGGAAATTTAAAAGAGCGTATAGGAAGATGAGTAGCTTTTCAAATAGCCCTATTTGCAGTAGCACTTGAATAGAAAGCATGACCTGTGTTTTTTCTTTATGCAGAGAAAAACTGTTAGCCTAAGCTGACCAGGGTATTCAGTGCATGCTCTTGCCTGATTTTGTTTGCTAAACAATGAGGCATGCAGGCCCTTGGTCCTGTCCTGCTGCCCATCAGATCAGAGAAGCTAATTTACAATCACCTACTACTTAGTACAGTACCCAGTTCTGATTGTCTAAAAAACTGAGAGAATGCAAACAACCATGAAGTCCATCATACAGTTTCACTCGGGCATGGAACCAAGCCAGCAGTCCTATCCAGCTGTTATCAGACAGTGGCACACCCCCTATCCTCAACCTCAGAACTCAAACAGTTGCCTTACTTAACATAGACCCTAATAGCAGGCTCTGCCTGCCCAAGGATGTTGCCAGCAGACACATTCAGAAACCCAAATTGAGCTGACTGGTGAAAAACAGTGTCTACCAAAGTAAACTTGTAGAGTCTAGAAGAGAAGGCTTACTCAAATACATGGATATCAACATAAGGCAACAAGGATTATGAAGAATCAAGTAAATATAACACCATTAAATGAAACTAATAAAGCTTTAATAACTGCCCCTAAAGAAATAAAGATTCAAACTGTCAGACAACAAATTCAGAATAATATACTTAAAGTTTAGTGAAGTAAAGAACACATATACAACTAAACAAAATCAATGCATGAACAAAATGAGAAGTTCAACAAAGAAACAAATACACAACTCAAATCCTAGAGCTAACAAATACAACTGAACTAAAGAATTCAATAGAAAACTTCATGGGGCACCAGGGTGGTTCAGTCAGTTAAGCATCTGCCTTCACCTCAGGTCATGATCCCAAGGTCTTGGGATTGAGCCTTCTGTTCTCCTTCCCCCTCTGCTCATGCCCTTACACTCTGTGCACTCGTGCTCTCTCTCTCTCTCTCTCTCTCTTTCTCACTGTCTCTTCTCTCAAATAAATAAATAAAATCTTTGTAAAAAAGAATTCAACAGAGAACTTGAAAAGCAGACTCAAACATGCAGAATAAAGAATTAGCAACCTAGAAGGTAGCACCCTTGAAATTATTCAGTCAGGAGAACAACAACAACAACAACAACAAAGACTGAGTGAAGAAAGCCTACAGGATGTATAGGACAATGGAAAGAAACAATATTTACATTATGGGGATTCCAGAAGAAAAGGAGAAAGAAAGGGATAGAAAGTATATTTCAAGTTATAATAGCTGAAAATATCCCAAAACTAGAGACAGAAACATCCAGATCTAAGAGGCCTAAAGAACCCCAAATAGGTTAAAACTGAAAAGGGGTACAACAAAACACATTATAAGCAAATTTTCAGAAGGCAAAGACAAATACAAAATTATAAAAACATTAACAAAAATGTTAGAGTTACATACAAGGGCACCCCCCGCCTCAAGACTACTGGTGAAAAACAGTGTCTACCAAACTAAACCTATAGAGTCTGGAAACTTAAAGGAAACTTTTCAGGTTAGGAAGGAATGTTAGGACATATCTAAATATTGAAAGAAAAGAAGTATGAATCAAGAATACTATACCTGGCAAAGCTGTCCTTCATAAATGAAGAAGGAATACTTTTCCAAACAAAATAAACCTGAGGAAATTCATCACCACTAGACCTGCCCTACAAGAAATGCTAAAGGGAGGTCTTTGAGTGGAAATAAAAGAATGTTAATATCATAGAAACATGAAAAGGTAACATAAAACTCGCTGGTAATTATAAATATATAGACAAAGTTAGATTCTGTAATATGTACATAGTGGTGTGTAATTCACTTACAACTCCAGTTTAAAAGTTAAATATAATAAAAATAACCATAACTACAATAATCTGTTATTAGTTACAAAATATAAAAGTATGAAAGTTGGAACATCAATAATCTAAAATGGGAGGGGGAAGGAAAATTAGAAATGTAGCTCAGGGACACCTGGCTGGCTCAGTTGGTTAAGAATCTGCCTTCAGCTCAGCTCATGATTCAGGATCCTGGGATTGAGTCCCACATTGGGCTCCCTGCTCAGCAGGGAGTTTGCTTCTCCCTCTACTCCTTCTCACCACTCATGATCTCTCTCTCTCTCTTACACTCGCTCTCTCTCAAATAAAATGTTAAAAAATATGTAGCTCAGGAATCCTATTAAAATTGCTATTAGTATAAATAGGGTTTTATAATTTTAAAATTTTATGTAAGCCTCATGGTAATCACATGTGAAAAACCTGTAGGGATTACAGAGAATAACATACTGTTAAAGCATACTGATGCCACAGAAGTCAAAGCACACTGATACTAAAAGTCAACACACAAAAAGACAGCATGATAATAAATAATTGATCTGTAAAACAACCAGAAAAAAATTAAAAGGTAAATCCTTACTTATCAATTATTAGTTAACATAAACAGATTGAATTTCCAAAAAGATGTAAGTGGCTGAATGTATGAGAAAACAGCAAAAAAAGGAAGATCAATGACATGCTGCCTTGAAGAGATTCACTTTAGCCTTAAACACACACATAGACTAAAAATGAAAGATAGAAAAAGATATTTCAAGCACATGGTAACCCCAGAAAAGCAGAGGTAAGCAGGAGTAACTATACTTACAGTAGATAGAAGAGACTTCCAACTAAAAATCATAAAAAGAGACAAAAAGATAATTATATAAAGGAATCAATCCATCCAGAAGATATGATAATTGTAAACATTCATATGAATACACAAAGCAAAAATTGAGCAAATAAAGAGAAATAAACAGCAATACAATAATAGCTGGGGACTTTAATACCCCATTCTCAACAATGGATGGGCCATCCAGATAGAATCAATAAGTGGGAAGAGTAGATTTGAGTAATAGTATCAAAGAAAGGGAGTTAACAGGTATATATGCAATATTCTATTAACAACAGTAGGATATTTTCAATTGCACATGGAATATTTCCTAGAATAGACCATATGTTGGGCTGCAAAACTAGTCTTAGCAAAAGAAGAATTAACACCAATATTTCTCAGTTTCTAAAAAAAAAAAAAAAAAAGAAGAGAAAAGACTTCCAAGCTCATCTTACAATGCCAGTATTGTCCACACCAAAGCTAGAAAAGGACATTACCATATCCTATAAATATAGATGCAAATGTTCTTAATATAATGCTAACAAACCCAATTCTGCAGCACATCGACTGGATCATTCACTATGATCAAGTGGGATTTACACCTGGGAAGCAAGTATAGCTCAACATCTGCAGATCAATGTGATATATCAACATAATAGAATGAAAAAAAATAGTCATGATTATCTTAGATGTAAAAAAAATATTGACAAAATTCAGTATCTGTTTATGACAAAAACTCTTAACAAATTAGAAAAAGAAGGGACATGCTTCAGTATAATAAAGACCATATATGATAATCCCATAGCTGCTAATCAAGCCTACCACATCCCACTCAATGGTGAAAGACTGAAGGCTTTTCCTCCAAGATTAAGAAGACATGGATGCCCACTCTCACCACTGTCATTCAACATCATACTAGAAATCCTTGTCAGAGCAATCAAGAAAGAAAAAGAAACAAAAGACATCCAAATTGAAAAGAAAGAATTAAAATTGTCTCTATTTGAATATGACAAGATCTTATGCATAGAAAATCCACCAAAAAGCTTTTGGATCTGGTCAACAAATCAGTAACATACAAAAACCACTTGCATTTCTAGACACTAACAATGATTTTTTTTTAAAGATTTTATTTATTTATTAGTCATAGAGAGAAAGCACACAAGCAGAGGGATTGGCAAGCAGAGGGAGAAGCAGGTTCCCCACTGAACAAGGAGTCAATGTAAGACTTGATCCCAGGACCCCAGGATCATGACCTAAGCTAAAGGCAGATGCCTAACCAACTGAGGCTACCCAAGTGTCCCAGAGACACTAACAATGAATTATCCTAAAAAGAAATAAAGGAAAAGTTCCCATTTGCAATAGCATCAAAAAAAAATATTTAAGAATACATTTAACCAAAGAAATGAAAGATCTATACTTTGAAAACTGTAAGACACTGATGAAATTTAAAAAAGTCCCAAATAAATGGAAAGGTATCCTGCATGCAGATTACAAGAATATTGTTAAAATATCCATACTTCCAAAAGACATCTATAGATTACTGTAATCTCTATCAGGATTATAATGGCCTTTTTTTTTTTTTAACATAATTTGGAAAAAACTTAAAATGTATATGGGACCACAAAAGACCTGGAAAAGCCAAAGTAATAATGAGAAAGAAGAGCAAAGTGGGAGACATCACATTGCCTGATTTCAAGGTGTACTATAAACCTATTGTAATCAAAACACTGTGGTACTAGAATGAAAACAGACAAATAGGTTAGTGGACCAGAATTGGGACTCCAGATATGAACCCAAGCATATATAGTCAACAAATATTTGACAAGAGAGGCAAGAATACTCAATGGAGAAAAGATATTCTCTTCAATAAATGGTGCTGGAAAATTAGATATTTACGTATGAAAAATGAAACTTGATTCCTATCGTTTACTACTCACAAAAATTAACTCATTATAGCTTAAAGACTTACATGTAAGACTTGAAACCATAAAATGCCTACAAGAAAACATAGGGAAAAAGCTCCTTGACAAAGGGCTTGGCAATGGTTTCTGGATAAAACATCTAAAGCACAAGCAATTAAATAAAAAATAAGCAAGTGCAAGTATAGCAAACTAAAAAGCTCCTGCACAGCAAAGGAAATCATCAACAAAATTAAAAGGCAACTGACTGAGTGGGAGAAAATTTCTGCAAACCATACATTCAATAAGGACTTAATACCTAAAACATATAAAGAATTCTTTCGAATCAGTAGAAAAAACCCACAAGTAACCCAATTTAAAAATGAGCAAAATATCTGAACACTTTTCCAAAGATATATAAATGGCCAATAGATACAGGAAAGATGCTGAACATCATTAGTCATTAGTGAAATGCAAATGAAACCATGAGGTATCATAATATACCAATGAGATATTACTTCATGCCTGTTGAATGTCAAGCGAAAGATAGATAAAGAAGTGCTGGTTAAGATGTGAAGAAAAAAAGAGCTCTTGTGTACTGTGGCTGGAATTGAAAACTGATACATCAGTGTGAAAAGCAGTGTGGAGAATTCTCAAAAATTAAAAATAGAATTACTATATCATCCAGCAATTTCATCTCTGAGAATGTATCCAAAAGAGACAAAAAATAATAATTCAAAAAAATGTATGTACCCCCATGTTCATAGCAGCATTGTGTACAACGGCTAAAACATGGAAACCATCTACAGGTACGCTGAATGCTAAATGGATAAAGAAGTTGTGAAATAGACACACAATGGAATATTACTCAGCCATAAAATATACAATGGGATGTTATTCAGCCATAAAATACAAGGAAAATCTGCCATTTGTAATAGCATGGCTAGACCTTGAGGGCATTATGGTAAGTGAATTAGAGAAAGACAAATACTAGGAAATATCACTCATATGTGGAATCTAAAACAAAACTCAGAAAGATCAGAGGCAGGGGTAGAAGAAGGGGAGATTGAGGAAAGTTTCTCTAAAGATACAAATTTTCAGTTATAAATATAAATAACTACTATGGATGTAATGTACATGATGATAACCATAGTTAACACCAGTATATATGTGAAAGTTGTTAAAGAATGAATTCTGTTCTCATTAGAAGAAAAAAAATATTTTTTCCTCTTTTAAAATTTTTCTTTATACTATATCTATATGAGATGATGAATACTAACAAATTATTGCAGTAATCACTTCATTATATATAAGTCAAAACATTATGCTCTGTGCCCCCTTAAACTTATACAGTGTTATAGGTCAATATATTTCAATAAAACTGGAAAAAAGTGAATTCTAAGGTTAAAAAAAGTAAAATACAAAAGTTTTTAAAAAGAAAAAAGAAAGGTAAAAAGCAGAAAAAATTCTCTTTATCCAGATTGTTTTCCAAGTACCCAGTTTCTTTACCTAAATGCAACCATGGTTGACTAACCATTTTTAGACATCTTCATAGTGAAAGTCTGTGTGTTGCACACATGATTTTCTTTAAGTGGAAGCATACTATATTTTCACTCTCTTGCTTGAACTTTTCATTAAACAATAGAAAGCACTCTGTATTAGTGCATAGAGAGCAATTTCATTCTTCATTTAGTAGCAACATAGTATTTCATTGTGTGGCTCCAACATAATATAGCAAATTTCTATTTAGGTTGTTCTCTGTACATGCATTTACATCATTTCACACATCTGTGGAATATATATGGGAATTTATTGAGTCAAAGTGTATGTGAATTATAAAATTTAGTGGATTGCCCAATTATTCTCCACTGAGGTTATATGAATCTATACTCTCATCAGTAATGGATAAACATATTTCCCCTCAGCCTTGACAACATAATATATAATTAGTTTGTTTTCCATATCATATAGTTCTCATAAATTATATTTAAGCAAAGTGGTCTATTCGAGTGTTAAATTCATTCTGATGATATCTGCAATGTATATTTTGGATTTATGCTTTTCTTCCCTTATTGTATGTAGGTCTTCCTGACTTTAATTGTATAATTTGTTAAATTCTTCCGTTTTCTTTATAAAGTCCTTCTATTTTATAAAGGTGTGTGTGTGGGGGGGGTGGGACATGTGCAATGTCTAGCATATGACTTTTGATGTAAATATAATATTTTAAGTAATCATTCTAAACATGCATGATATGTTTATGTGTTTCTCTCATTTTAGAGAGGAGGTGACAGAGGTTCAGAAATGTTTGATACCTTACTTAACAAAAGACACACAATAGATAAAACCTAAAACTGATTTCAAATCTAAACTCTCTTCACTAAATAGGGGCCTTCTGATTATAATTGATGTACTAACAGTTTTACTAATGTTTTGTATTCTATTTTATTGTGTTAAAATACTTTAATAAAAGGAAAAAATTATGTATGTTTGGTCATATATACAACAGAACAGAAATATTTGCAGATATAAATATTCTCTGTATCTCCATTTTTTAAATTATGAGGTAAAATTGCTATAACATAAGATTCAGGTGTACCAACATTAAACTTGACATCTGTATACAGTATAAGGTGATCACAACCACAAGTCCAGTTACCTTATTTCTAATGAACCATGTTTCATTTCATTGAAATATTTATTTATGTGTTTTGAAGGAAAAGGAGGACAGTGCTTTTACAAATAATCAAACTGGAGCTAGCTATCTGCAAATGATTTATCATAATAACAATTACAATGCCTTCTCTGTTAACTATGTATCAGATATTGTAAGCACTTTATTTTAAAAAATTGCAACCTTACACAACCTTATGTGGTATGAAATATGATCATTCCATTTTCCAGTTAAGAATCTAAAGCTTAGACAATTAAGTAACACATGTAATGATAGCAGAAGCTGGTATTTCAGCATATGCCTGACATTAAAGTCCCTACTCTTAATCACAACATAATAATGTGAAATTTTGTTAGTAAAACAAATTATTTCTATGTAAAACACATTATTTAAGGAAGAGGTGGAAGCTGAGAGGGACTTGGGTATACAGAAATTATATAGATGGCTAATTTTCAGAATAAGATCTGCCAGACAGAATGAGAATCTCAAGGAACAGAATTCCGATTTCTGCAGTTTCTTATGAACCAGTAAAAATGAAGGATTTTGAGAGGTATCTATAAATGCTGGAAAAAAAGAGGTAATTTTTTACTAGCAAAGGAAAGAATGCAGGTCTCCAAGATTATCAGGAGAGAATACTGTAAATTCCAAGTAGAGTGTTAGAATTGAAGAGTAATTGTGATCTCTGGTGGGAGGTAGGTAAATCTAAGGTGTTAAGGTGTTAAGTGTAAACCTGTTAAATACTATTTTATTTTCCTTCCTTTCTTCCTTTCCTTTCCTTTCTTTCTTTCTTTCCTTTCTTTCATTCATTCATTCAAATTCAATTAGCCAACTTGTAGTAAACACTTGTTTCAGATGTAGTGTTCAATAATTTATCAGTTGCATATATTATCCAGTGCTCATAACATCATGTGCTTTCTTTTAAAAAAAATTAAATTAAATTAGCCAACATATATTTAGTTTTTAGTGAAGTGTTCAATGATTTATTAGTTCCATATAACATCTCGTGCTTATCACATCATGTGCCCTCCTTAATGCCCGTCACCCAAATACCCCATCTTTCTACCCACCTGCCTTTCCACAACCCTGTTTGTCTCGTGTAGGCAAGAGTCTCTCATGGTTTTTCTCCTTCTCTGATGACTTCCCATTTACTTTTCCTTCCTTCCCCTATGATCCTCTGTGTTATTTCTTACATTCCACATAAGAGGGAAGCCACATAATTATCTTTCTCTGACTTATTTCAATTAGCATAATACCCTCCAGTTCCATCCACATTGATGCAAATGGTAGTTATTCATCCTTTCTGATGGCTGAGTAATATTGTTTTAAATATAGTTAAAACTGGGACGCCTGGGTGGCTCAGTTGGTTAAGCAGCTACCTTTGGCTCAGGTAATGATCCCAGTGTCCTGGGATTGAGTCCCACATCGGGCTCCTTGCTTGGCGGGGAGCCTGCTTCTCCCTCTGCCTCTGCCTGTGCTCACTCTCTCTCTCTCTCCCTCTCTCTCTCTGACAAATAAATAAATAATATCTTTAAATATATATATATATATATAGTTAAAACTGAGAACTGACACGTTCCTAAAGTTAGAAAATTCTTAGTTTTTCAAATAGAAAAATTCAAGGTGAATGTAAGCAGTAACCAATTACCGTTGAAATTTTCTAGGGAATATATCATAGATATTTGCATTAAAAGTCATATTAAACATGATAGTCCTTTGTTAAGCATAGCAGAGACTAGTTAATATATTAAAATTTACTATTTTTGTGTTTGTGTAGCAAAAGCTCATATACAAAGCTCCACTTTTCTCTTAGGAATCCACACCTGGGATACCTCTTTTTGTTTTAGGAAAACATGAAAATGCTCACTCATTCATGGGTCATGAAAGTCAGTAGAATGTGGTAGAAAGTATTAGATAAAAACAACATATGGCTATATTTGAATCCTGATTTATACAGCTCTAATAAAAATTATTGGCACTTTGGCTCTCAGTAAAAGGAGGAGATAGAATATCAAAATTTTAGATTTTATAGATTTGAAATTCTGATCTTTTTTGAGAAAAATTTTAAATAAGTTAGAGTAGAGTACCTGGCAAATGATGGGCATTCAATTATTATAAACCTAAGAGCTAGCTAAAATGCATGGTGCATACCTCTATAGAGCTGATCAGTAAACCTTATGTAGTTCTGAAGATCACAGCTAAAAGAATTGAATTCATTCATTCATTTTTCATCTTAAATACCAACTACATCCAATGCCAAGCACATTTAGACATCAAGTCTTTAAATATTTTCTTTGTCTGAAATGTTCTTTCCTAACTATTCACTTGACTAATCTTCCTTGACCACCCTTAAAAATACCCAAATCAGACCCCTCCTTATTCTGTCATTAGCTGATACTATATAGTTATTTGCTTGTCTTTTTTTTGTTTATTTTCACCACAGGAATATAAGCTTCATATGGGCAGGAGTTTATTTGTTTATGGCAACATAACCAATGCCTTAAATGATGTGTGACATATTGCATGTAATCATAAATATGCTTGAATAGATTATTTAATAAATCATGCCATATCACAATATGTGGTGCCCATTTGTGTCATAAAGTATCCCTTATCAATATTCTTTAGTGTTTATACATTATTTCTTGTTTATGAAAATATAGTATTTTCCTTGTTTTGATTTAATTTATTTTGATGTTTTAAATAATGCTATAATAAACATCGCTGTACATGAATGTTACTGCCTAATTCTGATTGTTTCATAAGGATAGAATCCTAGAGAGGAATAGCTTGATCAAATGATTAACATTTTATTAATTCTTAAATATTTTGACATAGCAGTAGGTTCACTGGCAACAGCTAGTTCAGTATCCTGCTGCTAATAAGAACTCAAGAGATTGGTGTTTCATTGAATGAGTAGGTTTTTGTGTATAGGAATAGAGTGAGATATAAAAGGATATCAGAGAAGGAAGTGGTCTAGGGTACTCTGGAGTAGGTACTTACATACAAAGGTTAAAAACCATGAACTTGATGAGTTATCAACTACACAATAAAGGAGCAAAAGGGTGTAACAATTTTGGATGGATGTGATCAAAAAAGCAAGCGGAGAATAATGCTTTAAAGTTGTTTTGAGGATAGCCCTTAGATATTTATGCAGAAGCCAATGAGTACCTGAATATACAGCAGAATAAAATGCCCAATAAACAAAAACATTATCTTATTTTAGGCTATGAGACAATCAAGATTAATATTAACCTAAAGGGGTTTCTCATAGTCGTGCTATTTAGCTGACTATATGTAAACTAAACTGCTATCTAATGGTTTATTATTCAGTGTAAGGAAATTATAAACAAATATCATGTTTTTGTGAACCATTCTCCATTTCACACATATTGGAGTTAATTCTCCCATCTTATATGATTAATAGGTACAAATTAAATATTTAAAAATTTCCTCTGCTTTCCAGAGTAGCCTCATTCGCTTAGGCTTACTGCACTGTACATTTGTTAAACACCTTATAAGTGCAAAATACTATGCTAGATGTTATCTGAGCTAGAATAAGGTATGCCATTGTTCCTGTCCTTGGAAGATTTTAATCTCTTTGGAAAGAAGAGACGTAAGTACAAGATGTAACAAAATAAGAATTAAATAAATATTCAAGAGAAGAGGAAGCAGTGAAACAAACAGCACTAACATCCCTAACAACAGAGTTAGAAATACAGCTGAATTTAAAAGTGAGAAGAATAGCTTAATTTGAAATTCCAGGGACGACTCTGTGGAGAAGGTAGGATATGTAGGATTTAAGTAAAGTCAGTGGAAGGGCATGGCATTATGTGGGGAGAAACAGCGTGACTTAAACACATATAGCAAAATGTAAGGAAAGGAAGTGGGAAAGAACAATGATGTTCACCTCATAGAGAGTAAAACAGTTTGGCTGAACTGATTGTAAATCAAAAGCAGACAACACTGAAAGACACGATAGATATACATAGAAAACCATGCTAAGACATTTAATAAAAGACTAAAAAGAGTGACTGTAACTTCTAAAATGGTTTGCCTAATCATTATGCGCATGGCATTTTAACAGTGATTCACATGCTTTCATAGAGAATTGTAAAGACAGGGGTTGATCCATGAATGGAGTTAATTGATACTAAATGATTTCTTTCACCTTAAACCAGAAGGTTCATAAAATGTTTAGCCATTTAGTTCATTGCTGTGTTGGAAGCACAGTTAGGAGGAGGAAACTATGTAAGTACTGGGATGTACCCAGAATAATTTAGGCCTAACAACATTTCATAAACTCAGAGGTTGTGATTCCTAATCCTGCTTTTATAGTTAACACAGCATGTGGCCTTTCTGCATTAATTTCTCTGGTTATAAAATAGCTGTTTCCCACAACTCTCAAGGGGATCCTACGAAAATCAATTGAATAATGACAGATAAGTACCTTGAGCTTCTTAGAGAGAAAACTAAATCTTATAATTGCCTTCTCCAACCACCTTCACTTTATTTTATAGAGCGAACTGGAGTACATATAAGAGATGGATTAATCTTATCTTCCTTCATTTTTTTTTCTTAGTAAATTGCACAAAAAGGAATTGCCATGGAAGTGCAGCACATACAAATTCTGTTCATAAATGATAAACATATGATATAACTAGCAATGAAATAATTTCTATGATACATTTAGGAATTGAGGAATAACTCTTTATAATTAAAATCCATACATATAAAATACCTAAAGTAGGCTTTTAGGTTATAATCCACTTTCAGAATTATTTTACATGTTCTTTGGCTTTTCTGGAAGAGAGAACTGACGTTCAGTGATTCACGTATACATGTTTTGGTCCAAATTCAACTTCACTTCATGGTACAAAATTTTAAGAAATATCTGGCTAAGTTTAAATGTGATGACTTTGCAGTATGGAGGTTCCTCAAAAACTTGAAAATAAAATTACTCTGTGATCCAGTAGTGACACTTTCGGGTATGTACCCAAAGAATAGGAAAACACTAATTCAAAGGGATAGATTCACCCCAGTATTTAAAGCAGCATTATTTACAATAGCTAAACTATGGAAGCAGCCCAAAAGCCCATCAACAGATGAATGGATAAAGAAGCTGTGGTACACACAGTGGAATACTACTCCGCCAGAAAAAACCAAAATCTTGCCATTTGCAACAACATGGCTGGATCTACAGAATATAATGCTAAGTGAAATAATCCAGTCAGAGAAAGACAAATAACACAAATACCTGAGAAAGAAATACTACTCATATGTGGAATTTAACAAACAAAACAAATGAACAAAGGGGGAAGAAAGAAATGAAAAAAAAAAAAAAACCACAGATTTTTTTAAATTAAAAAAATAGATTCTTTTTAAATTTTTTAAAAAATTTTATTTATTTGACAGACAGAGATCACAAGTGGGCAGAGAGGCAGGCAGAGAGGGGGGTGGGAAGCAGGCTCCCTGCTGAGCAGAGAGCCCGATGTGGGGTTCGATTCTAGGACCCTGAGATCAGGACCTGAGCCAAAGGCAGAGGTTTAACCCCCTGAGCCACCCAGGTGCCCCTAAAAAATAGATTCTTAATGGTAGAGAACAAAATTGATGGTTACCAGAGGGGAGCTGAATGGAGGGATGGGTGAAATAAGTGAAGGGGATTAAGAGTGTACTCACCTTGATGAGCACTGAGTAACGTAAAGAGTAGTATATATATAGAAGTACAGAATCACTATATTGTACACCTGAAACTAACATTATACATTAACTATGCTAGAATTAAATAAATGTGATGTCCATAGACATAGAACAGTTTTCTGTGCAGCACTAATGAGTCTACTGTATCTTTTAAGTGTATTTGGAATAAATACAATAGAAAGGAATGGACCTTGGTCTATTTAAATACAAAGGAGTATTATTATAAAGTTGTATGGTAGTCAAATGACAATGGCAGAAAAGCAAAGCCTGTGGAAGAGCAGGTGCCAGAACAGCTCCAGGGATCAGGGATTCCTACATGTAATAATCAAAGCATGATCATCAAGTTGCTTCAATTCTCCTGCGATTCTGGTCTGTATCTCTCTATGTAGATAACAGTTCCTGAGCAGGAGACAAATCTGATGGGAACAACTTGAGTCTAGCCTGTAATGGTTTGACAGTCATGCACAAGGCAAGCTCAGGTGTTCCGGGGCTGCATCCAGAACAGGAAGATTTGTTGGGTACCTAGGACCCAACATACTTGGTGATTGCAGGAGTTCTCATAATCTCCTGAGAACTAGGAAAATTAAACTTGTCAGGAGTTAAATCAATCTACACAAAAGTCATTTAAAAAATTTAAATGATCGCAACTCAAAAAAGGATTTGAAAAATGGAATATTACAGAAAATAAAAGGCAGGAAAGAAAACAATGGAAGAGCTAAATTCTAGGATGTTATATATAGTAATCGAATCTACTCAATACATACACTAAGGGCCTTAGATGTGGATATAAAAATACTGAGAACAGATAACATATAAGATGAAAGAAATACTTTGGCATAAGTCAGTTAATATCACTCCACATGTATCATGGAAATTTTTTTGAGGAAGGAACCCAGAACTGGGTTGTTTTGTTAATATAAAGAGAGAACAGAAGTGGTGGAGGAGTATCCCTGCATGCCAAGGAGGTGTGTAATTGAATGGGAATCCATGGATCCGAGGGTGGATCACACCAGAGAACATTTGGGAAAGGATAAAAGTAAAGAAAACTATAATTGATGTTGCTGTGGAAGTAGATGACAGCTCATTCAGCCCAGCAGATGCTTCCCTAATACAGATCATGAAACTGTCACAGAAGCAAGATATAGTAGTAGTGTGGGACTTCAAATGTCTGGACATCTGTTGGAAGTCTTGTTTTGCTACAAGCAACAAATCCGATAAATTCAGTAATGGTAGCTAATGTGTTCTCTTCACTAATGTCATTCCCATATGTCTTAGCCTTCCCCCAAACAGACCCATCCAAAGTCTACTCATGACCTTTGAACTCCACACCAATCTCATATACACAAACCCCTTACCATGATACAGGCCGTTCTTTTCTCTATTAGCTTTTTACTAACACCTGGTTCTTTCCTAAGAAGATGATTTCATCTTCTAGTCTCTCTAAAGTTTTTTTTTAATTTCACGACGATCACGCAATGCAGGATATGGAGAGTACTGTAACAGTCTCTAGTTCTTGCTGCTGTTTCTAAACCATTATGACCCAAAGCCCATGGAAATAGTCATATTCTATTTTGATGCTCATCATACTTGGCTTTACCACCTTGATCCTTTCTCATTCTCTGCTATCTACCCACCACCTGTTAGTACCCCACTACCATAACCACTCTCCTTGAAGTCTCTGACCCTGGTTAACAGTTTTATCCCATGCCTTAAAGCCTTGTCATTATTCTGGGGTCTGCATGGGTAAGTCTTAAACATTGGGACTTACCATTTCTTTGCCTCAATTTCTTAGACTATTTTTCTCATTCCACAGTTAACCCCACTTCTTTCACACTCTGGAATGGGTATTTGTGACAATAGTTTTTACTTCTGGAGTCTTATAAACCACTTTCTAATCTATTTATTCATCAAGTTACTCACTCCTATATCCCTTTTACATCTGTTTCCTGACTACATTTAGAAATCCTATCCTGACTACCTTATTGATTTCCAGCTTACCAGGAAAATCTTTGCTTGTTATTCTATCTAGTTAGATCATGTTACTCATAAATTCACCCATTCTCTTGCTAGTATCCTCATATCCCAAACCTCCTTTCTTTACCAGTTCTCATTTGGCCAAATAACTATCTGCTTTCTCCACTCCTACATCTAGTCTGTTGAGCGGAGTGAGGAAAAATTCTCTTTGCAGATTGTGGAGATTTAGTATTTAGACTTTCTAATCTCATCTGGTTCCCAACACTACCTGAAATTCCTTATGTGTGATCTAATCAGCCTGCTTTCCTACTTGCTAAAGTTGCTGTATTCAACCTTCTCTCACGGTAAAAATAAATAGCCACCCCCAAATTTATCATGTCCCTCTAAATCAAAGAGAAAATAGAGGCCCTCAACTGAGTAGTTCTTAACATTTCTTGTCCCTATGTCAGACAGAATATTTTTGCCTGGAAGTGCAACTTCTTACCAAAAGTGTTTTTAGATAATAAGGACTTTTATTGACTCACTTAAGAAAAAGCTCTGAAGTACAAGATTCAGTTAGTTCAGCTGCGTGATACGATCATTATATATCAAGCCACTTTCCATCTGTGGTGGACAGATTAAGGCATGAACCCCCATGATCCCTGACTTTTAGTGTTCATGCCCTTGTATAATCTTTATCCCTAGGAAGAGGGTGAGACATATAACTGGGTTCTAAGCAGTAGAATATGGCAAAGGTGAGAACATGTTACTTCTTTATGGCATGCAATCTTGCTAGCAGACTTACTCTAGAAACTCTCTATTAGCTTTGAAAAAAGCTAACTCCATGTTTTGGAGTCCCCCATGTCAAGAAGGTGAGGGTTCACTCTAGGAACCAAGTGACAACTCAAGTCAACAGGCAAGAATAAACTGGAGTCCTCAATCCTACAACCACAGGGAAATGAATTCTACTGACAACTAGTGAGTGTGGTGACACAATCTTTCCCAGCAGAGCCTCTGAATGAGGACACAGTCTAACACCTTAATTGCACTCTTGGGAAACTCTAAGCAGAGGTCCCAATTAAACTATGCCTTGGCTCCTGGAAACACAGGACATGTAAGATAATAAATGTGTGTTGTTTTCAGCCACTAAGTTTATGGTAATTTGTTACCTAAGAACCAATCTTGATTCCATTTGTCCTTGACATGCCACAACCATTTCATCCACAATTCTTATTTGGTTTACCTTTAAAATACAACTACTGCTTATGACCTCTACCATAACAACCTCCTACCAAGCCAGGATTAAATGCCTTCTAATTCTTACATTCTTTCACACTTATGATATAATCTCTGCTCAATAGATAGAACAACCTTTTAAAAAGCACAATCAGATTATGTGACACATCCATGCACCATTCAGTGCAAAATCCTACAAAAGCATTATACCCTTTTTTGAATATGTTTCAAATTGTTCATAAAGTCTTCAAGATCTGATGAATTCATTAATCTCATTTCCTACACTTTCCCAGAACTTGTTTTGCTGTAGACAAACTGGCTTTCTTAGCAGGATTGGTCCCTCCATTAAAGCATTTGAATTGATATTCCCTCTCCCTGTCATATCCTTTCTTCATTCAGTTATGCAAAAGTAGTTATTAAATGTCCACACTGTGCCATGCACTAACCAGATGATAAGAATATTTAGTTTGCTACTGGATTTCTATAAAAACACATCAGATGTTGCCTAAATGAATTATTTACATTATTAGATTGGCTATAGATGGAAATAAATTTGGGAATTCTTCTAACAAGATTACCCAGCATACATAACCTAAATAGTAATTGATGTTACTCTTCTTCAGCAACAAATCTAAGTCGAGTTCATGCTCATAGCTATCTATGATAAACTGGATCAAAGATCAGTTACTGGTAAAAACAAAAAGAGAACAGGACATGAAAGTTTTAAAGACATTCCTCATTACATAGCAACACTTCTAATGTGGCATTCTTGAGAATAACTCAAATTAAGTTGTTTTTCTTTCACATTCTTCCCATGTCATTAATTTTTGTTAATTTCCACTCTAAAAATAGCTTCCATATATATCCTATTTTCTGGATGCCGTTCTTACCATACTATAGGCCCTATCTTCTTCATCATTATCATTCAAAGTTCAAATTAAATAATATCTTTTAGGTAGAAGGCTACCATGTAGATTTTCCGAGTTATTTTGGTTCCTGTGCTCCTTTGATACTTCATAATTGTCTTTATAAGGCACCTAAAAAGTTGTATGTAATTGACATACTTGTTTGCCTTTCTAGATTTATCATTTTTTAAAACTAGGTCTATATCATTAATATTTTTCTCCAGAATCTGTAAAGTTAACTGACTCAGTAGCCACAACATAGGATATATGTGGAGGAATTAGCAATTAATGAAGCACTACCAGAAGAAAAGGAAGAAAATCTGAATACTTTCATTCAATAGATTTTCATGTCTAGCACTATCTTTATTTTAAAGAGACATACAGGCATTTGTAATCAAAATATTACCAAAAACTAAAAGTTCAAGACCAGATGGATTCACAGGTGAATTCCACCAAACATTTAAGAAATAGTTAATACTTATTCTTCTGAAACTATTCCAAAAACTAGGAGAGCTTCCACATGTATTCTACAAGGCCAGCATTACTCTGATACAAAAACCAGACAAAGACACTACAGCAAAAGGAAATTAGGGGCCAATATTCCTGATGCACATAAATGCAAAAATCCTCAACAGAACATTAGCAAGCTGCATTCAACAACACATTAAAGGGATCATTTACCAACCTCAAATAAGATTCATTTCAGGGATGCAAGGATGGCTCAATATTCACAAATCAGTGAGATATATCATATCAAAAAAAAATGAAAAAGCATAAAAACCATATAATCTATTCAATAGATACAGAAAAAACATTTGACAAAATGAAACCTTTCATTATAAAAGCTCTAAACAAAGTGGGTTTAACAGAGACCCCAATTAAATTATGTCTTGGCTCATTATCAACAGGATATGTGAGATAATAAATATATACTGCTTCCAGCCACTAGGTTTTGATATTCTATTACCTAAGAACCAATCTTGATTCTATTTGTCCTTGGCATGCTTCAACATAATAAAGGCCATATATGAAAACCCACAGCTAACACAATACTGAGAGTATAAACTGAAAATTTTCCACGAAAATCAGGATCAAGACAAGTATGTCGACTTTCACTACTTTAATTCAACATACTACTAGAATTCCTAGTAAAAAAAAACAGACAATAAAAAGCATACATATTGGTATGGAAAAAAAGTTAAAGTCACTATTTGCAGGTGATATGATACTATTTATAGAAAACCCTGAAGACTTCACCAAAAACTACAAAAGAATTCAGTAAAGTTGCAGGATACAAAATTAATGTCCAGAAGTTGGAAATGTTTTTAACACAATAGCAAAGTAGTAGAAAGAGAAATTAATATATAATTATATCCCAAAGAATAAAATACCTAGGAATAAAAAGATGAAAGGCATTTATTCTGAAAGCTATAAAGCATTGAGGAAATAAATTGAAGATGACATAAACAAATGGAAAAATGTTCTACGCTTATGGATTAGAAGAACAAATATTGTTAAAATGTCCATATTACCCCAAACAATCTGGACATTCAATGCAATTCGTATCAAATACCAACATTTTTCACAGAATTAGAAAAAAAAAAAAAAACAATTATCAAAACTTGTATGGAACCACAAAGACCCTGAATAGCCAAAATCATCTTGGGAAAGAGAACAAAGCTGGAGATATTACAATTCCAATTTTCAAAGCTGGAAGTAGTCAAAACAGTATGGTATTGGCACAGAAATAGATACAAAAATCAATGGGACAAAATAGAAAATCCAGAGATAAACCCATGTTTATATGGCCAATTTATCTAGGAAAAAGGAAACAAGAGCATACTATTGGGAAATAGAAGTCCTTTCAATAAATGATGGTGGTAAAACTGGACAGCTACAGGAGAAAAATGAAGCTGAAGCACTTTATAACAGCATACATAAAAATAAGCTCAAGATGGACTAAAGGCCTAAATGTGAAACCTGTAACCAAAAAATCCTAGAAGAGAACACAGGCAGTAACTTGACAGCTGAAGCAACGTTTTCCTAGGTGTATCTCCTCATGCAAGGGGAAAAATGGAACAATAAACTATTGGGACTATACCAAAATAAAAAGCTTTTACACAGTTAAGGAAACCATCAACAAGACCAAAAGGCAACTTACTGAATGGGAGAAGATATTTGCAAATAACATATTTGCAAATATATATACAGAACAAAAATATACAACACACACACACGTATGATTAAAACATGGACAGAGGACCTGAATAGACATTTTTTCAAGGGAGGCCTACAGAGGACAAAAACTCATGAAAAGCTGCTCAGCATCACTATCACCAGTGAAATGCAAATCAAAACCACAATGTTCTATCACCTTACGCTTTTCAGAGTGATTAGCATCAGATAAAAGATAAGTGTTTGTGAGGAGGTAGAGAAAAAAGTAAAAGAACTCTTGGGCACTGTTGTGGGAATGTAATTGGTACAGCCACTGTGGAAAATAATATGAGAGTTCCTTAAAAAATTAAAAATAGAATTACCATATGATCCAACAATTCCACTACTGAGTATTTACCCAAAGAAAATTGAAAAAAAAATTTATTTGAAAGACATATGCATCCCTTTGTTTATCACAGCATTATTTATAGTAGCCAAGATATGAAGTAACTTAAGTATCCATCAATAGATGAATAAAGAAAATGTTTATCTCTACTGCATTTTTTTTTAAAAATGAAATTTATGGCAACCCTGTGTCAGGAAAGTCTATCCATCATTTTTCCAACAGCATGTGCTCACTTCATTCCTGTCTGTCATATTTTGGTAATTTTCACAACATTTCAAACTTTTTCATTATGGTTATATTCCTATGGTGATTTGTGATCAATGATTTTTAATACTATCGTAATTATTTTTGGATGTCAAAAACTACACACTTATAAGACAGCAAAACATAATCAATATATGTTTTATGTGTTCTAATAGCTTCATTCACCAACACTTCCGCCATCTCCCTCTCCTCAAGGCCCTTTTATTCCCTGAGACTCAATATTAAAATTAGGCCAATTAATAACACTACAGTGGTCTTTAAGTGCTCAAGTGAAAGGAAGAGTCACACATCTCTTATTTTAAATCTAGAAGTGACTAGGTTTAGTGAGGAAGGTATGTCAAAAGGCAAGCTAGGTCGAAAGCTAGTCTTGTGTCCCCAGATTAGCCAAGTTATTAATGTAAAGGAAAAGTTCTTAAAGGAAATTTAAAGTGCTACTCCAATGTTCACACACAAATGATAAAGTGATCAGCCCTACTGCTGATGTGGAGAAAGTTTTAGAGATCAGCACTGAAAAATCAAACCAGTCACAACATTCCTTTAAGCAAAAGCCTAATTCAGAGCAAAGTCCTAACTCTCCTCAGTTCCATGAAGGCCAAGAGAGGTGATGAAGAACTTGCAGAAGAGCTTGCCAAAGAAAAGTTCAAGGCTAGCAGGTGTTAGTTAATAAGGTTTGAAGAAAGAAGCCATCAAAGTACAAGACGAAAGAGCAAGTACTGATGTAGAAGCTGCGATCTTTACCCATCCCTAGCTGAGGTAATTCATGAAGGAAACCACTCTAAACAACAATTTTTTTAATGTCTTCTATTGGAAGAAGATACCATTGAGGATTTTCATAGTTAGGGAGGAAAAGTCAATGCTTGGCTTGAAAGCTTCAAAGGACAGGCTAACTCTCTTGTTGGGGGCTAATGTAGCTGGTGACTTTAAGTTGTAGTCAATGCTCATTTGACATTCTAAAAATCATAAGGTCCCTAAGAATCATGCTAAATCTACTCTGCCTGTACCCTATAAATGGAACAAGGCCTGGATAACAGTATATCTATTTACAACATGAACACTTTCTGAAATATTTATTGAATATTTTAAGCCTACTATTGAGATCTCCTGCTCAGAAAAAAAAAAAAAAAAAAAAAAAAAAAGACAAGAAAAGAAAAAAAGACTTTTTTTTTTTTTTTTTCCAGAATAGGACTAGTCAGTGATAATACACCTGGCCTCCAAGATCTCTGATGGAGATATACAATGAGATATCATACCTGTTAATACATCCATTCTGCAGCCCATAAATCAAGGAGTAATTTCAATTTTCAAGTCTTTCAATTTAGTGTATATACTTTATAAGGCTATGGTTGCCATAAATAGTGATTTTTCTGATGGATCTGGATCAAATACATTGAAAGCCTTCTGGAAAGTAGTCACCATTCCAGAAGCTATTAAGAATATTTGTGATTCATTAGAAGTCAAAGTGTCAACACTAATAGAAATTTGGGGAAAGCTGATTGAGCCATACATAATGAATGAGTTTGAGGCATTTAAGACTTCAGTGGAGGAAATAACATCAGATGTGGAAATAGAGAATTAGAAGTGAAAGCCTGAAGATTGGACTGAATTGCCACAATCTCATGATAAAACTTCAATTAATAAGGAGTTGCTTCCTATGGAAGAGCAAAGAAGGTGGTTGTTTGAGATGGAATCTACTCCTGGTGAAGATGCTTTCAAGATTATTGAATTGACAACAAAGGATTTAGAATATTTTATAAACTTAGTTGATAGCCAGTGGCAGAATTTGAGAAGATTGACTCCAGTATTGAAAGAAGTTCTATGATGGATAAAATACTATCAAACATGTTACAGAGAAATTATTTGTGAGAGGAAGAGTCCATCAGTGTAGCAAACTTCATTGTCTTTTTTTAAGAAATTGTCAGTCAGGGGCGCCTGGGTGGCTCAGTGTGTTAAAGCCTCTGCCTTCGACTCAGGTCATGATCCCAGGGTCCTGGGATTGAGCCCTGCATCAGGCTTTCTGCTTAGCAGGGAGCCTGCTTCCCCCTCACTCTCTGCCTACTTGTAATCTCTGTCAAATAAATAAATAAAATCTTAAAAAAAAATTGTCAGTCACCCTAAACTTCAGCAACCGCCATGATCAGTCAAGCGGCCAGCAATATAGAGGTAAAACTTACCACCTGCAAAAAGATTATGACTTAACTCACTGAAAGCTCAGATGATTAGTATTGTTTAGTGCTAAAGTGTTTTTTAATTAAGTTATGTACATGTTTTTAAGACATGCTATATTTATTTATTTTTTAGATTATTTATTTATTTGACAGAGACCCAGCGACAGAGGGCATAAAAGCAGGGGGAGTGGGAGAGGGAGAAGCAGGCTTCCCTCTGAGCAGTGAGCCTGATGTGGGGCTCAGTCCCAGGACTGTGGGATCATGACCTGAGCTGAAGACAGACACTTAACGACTGAGCCACCCAGGCACCCCAAGACATGATATTTTTATAAAAGACTTAATGCTATTGTACACTTAAGAGACTGCAGTAATATAAACATAATTTTGATATGCACTAGGGAAAAAAATCATTTGGCTTGTTTTATTGCAATATTTGCCTTATTGTGGTGGTCTAGAAGCAAACCCAAATCTCTCTGTGGTCCACTTGTAATCACTCGTATTATTGGCAATGTGATGCTAATCATACATTTTTTTCCTTATAAAACACTGAGAAACAGTCTAAAGCACTAATATTTAATGGTAACACTGATACTTTTAATTGATAGGGTGAGGAAATGGAAAATCTGATTGGACAGCTTGCAAAATTTGACATGTGAGACAATAGCTAGACAGAAAATGTTCCACATAAACTGAGTGCATATGTCCCATACAAGTTTTCTTCTATTTCCACTTGACTTCTTTGTTTACCTATATTTCAAAACCACGTGGGTTTTGCATGAATTCTGTATCTTCCATTAGTTTATCCCTTAGTGATCACTTGCAAGATAATATAATAAATGCACTCTTCAATACATATACAACTTTTTCATGGCTTGAAATATGCCATGTTATACAGAGCTTAAAGATTATAGTGGGAGAATGAAAAGTAGGACTGCCCTTCATGAACAGACAGTGCAGCCTGGATAGGAATCTGTATGATCAAGGGTAGGTTCACAGAAATGGATGGAGTTTCCAATAGGGGATATGGGACTAGTATCAAAAATAATGCTTTGTCGCCAAAACAAAAACTATGGAAACCCAAAGGAAAGGTATGGTATCTAATTGGATTTTCTACCTTTCTTCCCGTGTGTAATTAAGTATGAATTGTTCCTTTCCAGTAAGAAAGACAATAGGATTACTGGATAACTATGTGCATCCATGATTGTGTGTATCTGTCTGATATTTAAGGCAAAGGAACAGTAAGTCGTCCCTTTGGGTAATTCCTGCTGGTCTAGCATATGGGCACAGGCCAGGTTGAATTTGAAACGTGAAAAGTGTAATTGTGTATCACAGGCCAGCTGGCCAAACCAGTTACAATGAAAGATCATCCTTACCACCATATTCTTTCATTATGAACAGATGACATGAATTTTAAAACAGGTTCTCTCTAATATCTTTTAGTGAAAGCAAATATAATCTATATTATTAAATATAAATATAATTATATCTACTATAATAATCATGTCACTTGGGGCAATATAATTCAAGGTCAATTTATCCTCAATATATGCAAGAAATATTTTAATTCATCCTCAATATATGCAAGAAATATTTTTTCTTATGTATTAGAACATTTAATAATTCTTTCATAACTATTTACTTTTCCTAAAATGTTATTAGGTTTGTTTTGAAGAAAGGAAAAGCCAAATTTTAATATAAAGACATATATGGAATATTGTTGAAAATAAGGGATATGAAAATATACATTTTATGTCAATACACAATATTCAGCAAATAAAAGTGGTACTATCCTCTGTATAGCTTAATAGAAATAATATTTAAACATTACTGTGAAAGCAAAGCACTATTTAATGTGCCCCTTTTCTCCCTTCTTGCTACATCCTTGTGTCCATTCTCTGCCACAGTTGTAGCAGTACTCTCACATCTCAGCTCAAAAAGTCTTCATTAAAGTTTCCCTGACATCTCAAAATAGAGAGGTCTCTTTCACGTATGCTCTCAGTGCAACTTTTCCTTTGCCTTCAGAAATTTTAAAACAGTTTTTATGCCAGAGCCCAACTGAATCCTTTTCCTGGGAAAAGTATTAACATCTGCCTGAGTCAATAGGCACTGGAGAACAAACCATCAAGAATCAAAAAACAAACAAACAAAAACCCATCAAGAATCATACATATTCTGTGCTGATGGGAGAGTGGTTTCTCAGCCAGGTTGGTGAAAATACACCAAATGAGCAGAGCAAGAGGCACTATGGAAAGGAGAATAGTGATGCATGGAGAGATGCAACAAGATGTAGAGGCAGAGAAAATTCATACAGGATATCCTCCCAGAACTAACATACGAAACTTATCCAATTCTCCTTCCTTTGACATAAATGTGTGACTTGGATGGTGTCATCTGATTCCTTATTTTTGATTCCTCTGGGAGAAATTTTGGTTAAAAATTGAAAAAAATGCAGAAACCTCCAGCAGTGTTTTTTGGTGCCTATCTTTTCTGGGGCGAGTAGGTATAATGATACCTAGGAAAGTGGTTGTACTCATGTCTTGGTCTGATGGAGAGGCACAGTCATAGTAGAGCTGTGTAGGGGCAACAGGTCTACCTCAGGGAATTGTCCTTATTAGAAAAAAAAAAAAAAAATCAGATTTCACTTTTGTAGGATTTGCAGGGATATGAAAAGAGATGTATTTTATGGGCACCAAAAAACCCTCTGCACTGTATACTTTAATATACATTTACAGACCTGTTAGTGAAACCAATGAGCTCTGTAATTTTTTTTTTTAATGTGTCCAAAGTTTCTGGAGTCACATGGGAATTTTTTTTTTTTTTTTTTTTTGGTCTGTGAAAGTTTAAGTAGAGGAAGAATTAAATGCTTTTAAATGTTTAATTCTCCCAAGCCTAGCCATCCATGTACCCTGTTGCTTTTTCCTATGATCTGTTTCTGTCAAACTGTCCTATGGTACCACTAGAGGTAATTACTAGAGGCACTAATGGCTTTGGAAGAGTCAAAACCAATAGTCTAAAAGAAACAGTTTATTTTTCCCTGCTATCTCTAAGTATACATGCTCCAAATTCAAAGTTTTGTTTACACTGCTTCCCTCTCTTAATTCCTCTTTATCACCTTCTCCTTTATCATGTCCCTTTTCCATTATGCGATTAAAGGCATATACAAAGAAAAGTGAATTCAGGCAATAATTATGTCTCTATTAATTTATTATAGAGTCCATCAGTTTTAATCATATGAAAATGTTTATATAGGTTAATTTTCTAAACTGACTTGAATTCCTTATCTCTATTGTGGTTATTGTGAATCTAAAGAATAATTCAAGTGATGATTCATTTTTTTTTAAGATTTTATTTATTTATTTGACAGAGAGAAATCACAAGTAGGCAGAGAGGCAGCAGAGAGAGAGGAGGAAGCAGGCTCCCTGCAGAGCAGAGAGCCCCATGCGGGGCTCAATCCCAGGACCCTGGGATCATGACGTGAGCCAAAGGCAGAGGCTTTAACCCACTGAGTCACCCAGGCGCCCCATTAAGTGATGATTCATTTTACCATGAACCACTCACCACCCTCTAAATTTAATCCTCTCTAAGTGTAATCAAGCAAGTGAAGGCTGTTTGACATTATTTGTGGCGTCATTTAGTTATTCCTATTAATGTTTTTCTGAGTATACTTTAGAAAGTGAAACATATGAATTTGATAACAACCACAAAATCCTTTCTCCCCAGGATGAATATTATTCTTTGAAAGTAATAATGGTAGTAGTTCTTTCAAGATCTATCTATGAAATATATGATACAGAAATAAGTAACTTGTTCGTTCATATCACTAAAAGTTTTTTCAACAAATATTTATGAAAAATTTAATATGTGTTAGCTCCAATTGGTTCACTGCAAAAGATTATAATAAAATTCCATGTTCTGCCTATTTAATCTTTGTGTTGCCTTTGATGAGCTCTTTCATGGGACTTACCATGTGTACCACCTTATATATGCTCTTATCTGTGTTGGAGAAAGAAGGATAGCTAAGTAGACCTGGCCTTCTCAATGTTTATACCAACCAGATGCAACCTGGCCCTGACCACTTCTCAGCACGCCTGATATTTCTCCCTCATTGACTCCTTGGCTCATCACTCTCAAAATGTTCCAAATATCTCCAGCCCAATTTTTAAGATTCCAATTTTTCCTCTTTCGTCTCAGAGCAGCTCTTAATTCACTGAATGTTTGGGGACAATTAAGGAGGCCTTTCATTATCTTAGCATTTTTTTTCCCTTCATTTTTTCCATATAGTCTCTGAAATGGAATAAGATGGAATGGTCTAAAATGCAGAACTGTATTTTTGATACCATTTTCTCTCAGCTGGTAGACTCCTAAATGCATGTTAATCCCTTTGAGTTTAAACATTTTAAATGGCATTCTCCCAATTTTTTAAATTATCCATTCAATTAGCAAACATTTACTCGGGGGCTACTACATCAGACAATGGGCCTAAAGAAGAAAAACAAAGTAATTTTTGAAAATTAAAGAGTTAACAAACTTTATTTATATCGTTTTATAATGTGGTAAATAAAGTAAGTAAATAAGTAAGTAAATAAGAAAATCAACAGATATTATATTGAATTCTGACTATAGCCAGGCATTGTATTAAAATCATACAATTATAAAAAAAACATGATAAAAGTCTTCCAAGGATGTTCTGTGCTTATATTTTTATCAACTATGAAACTGAGGTCTTGAGAGGCTAAATAACCTTTAAACCCTACATAACTGGAGAGTAGAAGAGTTGATATTAGGACCTCTGACTCTGATTCCAGGGTTCAGGTACGAAAAATGTATTTTCTCTACAATGATAATAAGCTGTATAAAGTAATAGGAGAGAATGGTAATATCTGATTCCAGATTGGTATATTGCAAAAGTCTCCATGAAGCAAGTTATACCACATTGTCTTACTAAGTGATAATTGGATTAAGGTAAAAGTGCAGTGGTCTTCTCCTACAGGGCACTGCACATAGAAGAGACTACATGCACAAAGTATGGTGATTGTCAGTAGCTTTGGCAGGGAAATGTGATCTGGTATTAGAATATCAGGGTAGAAAGACAGATGTAGTTGAAGATTATGCTGAGAAGGCATCTGGGACCTTGTCCTTGAGGGCCTCATATGGCACAATGAACAGTTTAGATTTTGTATAAGAGAGATTGGAAGCCAGTATAATTTATTAAAAAGAAAGAAAAAAAAAAAAACTCCCAAGGTCAGATTTGTATTACTTATTTATAACTCTACCTAGAATGGGAGAAAGTTAAAGAAGAAAGCCAGACAAGAAGCAGAGACAGAAGCTAGACAATTGTTCCAATAATCCAGGTGAGAGGTGATTAATGAGGGTTTTGCAGAGCAATGACATTGGCAACAAGCAGATCTGCATTATCATTCTGGCTCTGCCACCTAGCCACCTCCCAGCTGGGTGGCTCAGGGCTAGTTTTTAACCTTTCTAACTTCCAAGTGCCTAGAATGGTAAATGAGGGTAATCATGTCTTCATAGAATTCTTGAAATAAATGTGATAATCCATGTAAACTGTTTAACATATTGTTTGGCATATTTTAAGTATTCAACAAATTAGTGATATTGTTATATTTACTTGCAAAATCAAAGTTTTATAGCTTTCTTGCAGAGCAGGACACAGCATTATCTCAAGTTTTGGTTTTAGAACTCAGGATTAAATGTTGCAGTTGACGGAACAGGTCTAGTACACTAGGCTACAGAAATCTCTAGACACACATATGTAATTGGTGTCAGTCTTAGTGCACAGACCTAAGATATATTTCATACTAAATCAGTATCAAGGCCTCTCCTGATATAAAAATTTCAAATTCAGGAACCACTAGGACTCCCTCTCCCCCCACAGGGTCCCATAGGTCATCAAAAATCCAAGAAAAAAAACAGTCTCTTAATCCAAATTGAAACCATTTTTTCCTTGGAGTCTTTTGTTCTCCAGTATGAAGATGAGAGTTGGTCTTCAAATGCTGTTCAGTGACTATATTTACAGCCAACTCAAGAATATTCCGTTGGTTAGATTATTCTGTCATAGCAACAAACCCCAGAAACTCAATAATTTTTCCTTTTGCTCATGCTGCATGTTCATTTCATATTTAGTTGGAGGGCTCTGCAGTGCATTCTGAACACTCTAGGACCCAGGATAACAAAATGTTTCCAGGCACCATAGCGGGGGTGGGGGGTGGGGAGCATCATGTGTCCCTCGTTGACTCTTAAAGTTTCTACCAGAAAGTGAAATGCTACTTTCTTTCATATTGAACACTAACCAAAGCAAGTCATAAGGACACCCCAAAACCCTAAAGGTCAACAAAATAAAATCTCACCATGTGCACAGGAAGAGAACCAGATATATTTGGCAACTAGCACTAAGGCCTCCTATAGTTGCAAATGACACTCCACTCCCCACAAACTTGCCCGGATGACCTTTCAATCTGTTCCTTCGTTTGCAAAGTGTAGTATACAGTCTCTACTAATTTACACAGCAAACTCCAATAGAAGGCACTGCTTATGGGTGGGGGCTTTCTCTCCATCATGCACAGAGAACATCCCAGAGACCACCATCCTGAGGAATCTCAGTCTTCCTAGAATGGTTCATTCCTGCTTCGCTCTACTCAAGCTTTCATTGCTCAAATTCTTAAAGATAACTTCTACAAATTCTGCTTTCAGTCTATCAGTTTTTTAAAAACATTAGATCTGTGTCATCCACCATCTCCACCTAATCCAATTCCCTAGGCAAAGGGCTCTAAAATTAGAACTAAGACATTCCATAAGACAGCAGAGGGTAAAATGCTTTCAGCCATGAGAAGAGGAAAAAAAAAAGTATATTTTATACACACACACACACACACACACACACACATTATATTACATAAGTTTCAAAACGGGTACATCTTAAGATAAAGCCAGTGAACTACTTAAGCTTTGGGAATAGTGATTATCTGAGGTCAGGATATGCCTCCAAGTCAGGAGGCAGAATGTTGAAAGAGCCACCGAGACAAAGGCAAAGAAAAAGGAAGCTTAGCAGTAAAGCCTGGGTATGGGAGAGGCAGGAAAGGAACCAAGGGCACAAAGTCTGTTCACAAGTCAAATCTGATAGATTTAATAAATGGAGGAATAAAGGATGATTTTCAAGTTTGAGTCTAGTTCCTTAGGTGATAGTATCATTTATTCAATTATTTAACACTGAATAAGAAGTAGGTGCAGTTTTGTTTGTTTTAATTGAAGGAGAGGGGCTGATTTGGTTATGTTCAATTTGAGGCATCTGTGGAGTAACAAGAACAAAAAGACATCTAGTAAGTATCAAGATATGTGAGCCTGGATCTTAGGAAGGATACTTGGATTAAAATTAAAGACTCTGGTCCCGTTAGCATATAGCTGGGTGGTGAAGCTACACAAGAGATGAAATCTCTCAGGGAGAGTGAGGGGACAGGGAAGACCTGAAATCTCATGTTGCCTTTGCTTTGGAAAGAAATTGTTTGTTAAGATGACTTCTGAATTTAAACATTAAACCATCTGTTCTCTGCCAGATTATTCATATTATCTTTAATAATTGATTTCTGGCTTATTCCTATATGCTGATAAAATAAATTTTAAAAACCCACAACAACCCTGAAATACATTTTGTACGTATATATGTACAATAACTTAAATGAGGCCACCACTTAATCTATCAGCTAAATAAGAATTGCAGTTATAAAAATTATAACTGGAGATTCAACTATGTGTCAGAGACTAGATTAAGCACACATGAAATTGATTTCAATTTTCAGGAAGACCTCATTCAAGTATGAAGCTCTATCTTCATTTGTTTGTGGAAGAAAATTAGAAGAGTTAGAGTGAAGGGAGAATGTTAATCCTATATTTTTTGTAAACTTCTACTAACAGGTTATGTGTTGGGTTATTTATTGGATGAAAGTATTGACTAACAATTTAGAATTAACAGACATCAAACAGTGATTTTGTTTAGTTATTAGGTGAATTACAATGGAAGTCAAAGTTTAATTCTCTTTCAATCTTGTTATCAAAAGATAGATGGACAAAGTACTTTAATCACACATGAACTAATAAGTGAATTTTCCCCGGTTTACTGGAGCTAATTAATACCCTCAGAATCTTATATTTCCATTGGGGAATACATACAGGGTGTTTTGGATAGCTCACTGAACATTTGTCCCTTCAGTAAAAACAGTGATGTTGGACACTTATGAGAGTTTAACAATGCTTTATCACATCTGTCACCTGACAGTGTGTATGAGTCTTGTTGTGGAGATAATCAATTAATAAATGCCTAACATTATTTCTGTACATAGCTAACCAGGAACTAGAAAATGGAAATGAGTCATGTTTGTTGAAAAAAATAAAATGGCAATAAATAAGTAAATAATTGGTAAGAATTTAGCTCACATTATGCATGCTTTCCATATTAAGATGAGAGTAATTAAAAAGAACTGCCCATTTTGACACTGTCTGCATTTTTTTGTTTTAAGGTAAAGTTTCCTTTAGTTATATGCTACTTGACTCCACAAACCTATTATTTTATCTGCTATCATGTGACTGAAATATGTGGTGAACAATCTTTGGCAAAAGACTATCATAATACTGGTATATTTTGTAGCAGATCTTCTCCCACACTATGGATTAAGATTACTAGAGATGAAACAGCAAGCACCCGAGAGTCAATGGTTAACTAGATAATCTAGTGAAATGGAGAACTGCTCTTGGTTTTTTTAGCTCTGGCCTAAATCTGATAGGTCCAATGGAATCTATTTTGTTGATCTAAAAATTTAAGTGACAGCAAACAGTCTAAATAAGCTACAATCTACTAGCCCAAACTTTGTTATTGTTTCTTTCCATGCAGTACAAATAGACACTAATCCCCTCCCAATTTTACCACCTTTTGGTATTACATAACTATTTTTATTAATAACTAAAAAGCTGTGATATACTACCATCTTCACCGGGATTTTAGAAGTTAAATACCTAACATTCATTACTAACACATGTGACTTTAAGTGCCTTAAATGAGTACTTAAGAAAGTTTCACCTCATCTGTGTATGGCAACTCTTAACGAATTATTTCAGAACAGATGTTAATGTTTAACACATTTATTTCTTAGATGTTCATTTGAAAAGAAATCTCTTAGGCTGTAAATTATCAGAGTGACAGACCGGAAAGAAGGAAAATATCTATATTTTTCCTATCGATTAAACACATTTGATTTTAGAGTCAATGTCTTCAGTGAAGTTTTTCGGAGCTGTTAAACATTGTTCATGTCTATTCAATTACTTTCGCTAAGCATTTAAAAACTCCACAGGGAGAAATTGTGTTCCCAATGTCAGTGGTTACATAGTTACCAATGTTAATCCTTTTATTCTTTAAAAATATCTGCACAGCAAATATCTGCTCTGAAAAGGGATGGGATATGGAGAATGAGTGTTATGTGGAATAAAGTAACAGATCTCAAACTTCAGAGTACATGAGAATCAAGTGGCTTCTAGGCATGTTAAAAACACAGACTATGGCCGTCCCGTCCCCACCCCCCCCTCCAGAATTTCTGATTTAGTTAGCCTGTATGGGATCCAAGAATTTGCATTTCTTTTTTTTTTTCTTTTTTAAGAATTTGCATTTCTAACAAATACCCAGGAGATGGTGATGCTGAAGTTGTTGGTCTGGAACTGGAAGGCACACTTTAAGAACCACTGCGTTTAAGTGTACCCCGTTGTCTTCCTGTGTTAAAAAATGTTCAATAATTGAAAAAAAATTATGGAAATCCTGCAGATCATATGATCCTATTTCTAGGAGATTTACAACAGAAGTTCTAAGAAGCTCTAACATTAAGAATTTTTTATTCCTTAATTTTCTTCAAGTAGGTATTTCTCCAAGTCATTTGACCCCAAATCATTTTAAAACACAGATAATTAACATCTACTTGGATATTTCTTGAAACAGAGTTAAGAAAATTCTTTTTAGGAGTTTATTCTGAAAACCTCATAGCATTCTGTCTTAAGGAAATGTACTAGTCACACTCTTTTTCTCTCCTTCCTTTTCCCAAGAAGATATTTAGTTGTATTACATATTTAAAGTTCAAGGGAGAACTAGTCTTCCTTAAGGTAGAAATTTGAATGTATTCCTATAATAGAATAGTAGAGATGAGTGTGAAGACAAAGAGGCCATTTCAGTGGTTTAGAAAACTAGGCTTAGAGAACATGAAATATAAGGAAACAAGTTTGGTTGAAGTATGGTGTTAGATACGACAGATGAAGTGACAAAATCTCAGACCAAATCAGCCTCTTGCATACGGTCATGGTCAGTATTTACCAAAGGCCATGCAGTACTTTCAGGAATCTTCAAAGATTGCTATAATTTCCTGCTCTGGCTTACTATATTCCCCAACTCCTGACTCTTCCCCCAAGGTCAAGTTTCCCTCAAGAAGAAAGTTATTGTTTCTATCCAAGGAATATGTAAAAGAAGTTTTTTGTTTTTGTTTTTGTTTTAAACAGACTTGTAAGAGATCTAATCAAGTTGGTTGAAAGGAAAAAAGAAAAGCTTTCATGGATTTTTTGATTGAAAGGTATGTATTAAGGGTTTGCAAAAGAATGAACAGGTAGGATAAATTCAGGGTTAATTTAATTCATATTTTCATAAAGATAATAATAATCAAATAAAAAATCTTAGTGTTATATTCTTCCTGTATTGATTTATTTTCATAACATTTATGCACCAATGTCACAATGGGAAATGATGGGAATGAATGGGAAATGGGAAATGAATGCCAAATGGCTGACTTTAATTTCAGAATAGAGAAGGAGGGCAAGTAACATCAAAGGCACTCTTTGAAAGTATAAATATTCTTTGGGAGACTGAAATAGAGTATACATGTTCATCACAGTACAGATTCTTTTTTGCCAGTTAATACAATTAGTTAAAATTATTTACTAGTCACCTACTGTGTTCAATACTCTAGTCCCCCCCCCATCTTTAGATCCAAATAAAATCCATAACTTGAAACAAATGGAAATGCTGCCTGGCAACCAGAAAGATGTTGGCAACTCTATTAGTTTTGCATTGCTGCATAAAAAATAATCATACCAATAGCAGTTTAAACAACATACATTTACTGTTTCACATTTATGTGGGTCAGGAATCTGGATAGGACATACCTGGGTTCTTGGTTCAGGATTTCACGAGGTTACAATCCAAGTGCTGGTCAGATGTCTTCTTGTCTAGAGGATCAACTGAGGAAAGATCATCTTCCACGGTCCCTCTGGTTGTGGAAAAAAAATTACCTCCCTGCAGTTGTGAGGCCGAGGTTACAGTTTTCTTCTCCCCTGTCAGGCAGGAGCCACCCTCATCTCCTAGAATCTGCTCCATTTCTTGCTTTATTAACCGCTTCATTGGCCTTCTCCAACAGGCAGTTGGAGAGAAGGGGGGAGAGGGGGGAGAGAGGGAGAGAAAAGGGGAGAGAAAAGGGGAGAGAGGGGGAGAGAGGGGGAGAATGAGGGGGGAAAGAGGGGAAGGATCTTATCAGTGACAACACTTTCTCCCCTCCCAGCGCCCCCATCTTCTTTTAAATGTTTTCAACTAATCAAATCAGGCCCACCTGAGATGATCTCCTTTTTAATTAGTTCCAAATCACCTGGCTTGGAAACTGGGTTACATATGCAAAATCCTTTCACCTCTGCTGCATTCTATTGGTTGGAAGCATGTTCCTCTCACACTCAAGGAGAGGAGAGTATATGGGTGGGGACATAAGGTGGGAGGAGAAGACCATAGGTTCCGTCTTAGTATTTGCTTCTCACAGTAGGATTAAGTCACATTCTTGTAATGACAAGTAAATCTTTAGGAAAGAATAAAAAGTCATTTTAAATCAGTGGTGAATGGAAGAGAGAAATACATGGAAAGCTTTTAGAATATGCTCATGACTAGGCCTTACACCTGAGTTTGTGATTTAATTGTTTTGGAGTAGGACAAGTGCATTAGTGGTTTTAAATGTTCTCTAATACTTCCTTGTTCAACTAGGCGGACACAACTGTTTTCAATACTCAGAAAACAAAGCTCACCCAGTAGTATACCTCTTTGTAATCTCATTGGATATATGCACCCTGATGTTTACAACAGTATTATCTACAATAGCCCAATTACAGAAACAGCCCAAGTGTCCATCAACTGATGAATGGATAAAGAAGATGTGGTATATACACACACTGGCATATTACATAGCCTTAAAAAAAGAATCAAATCTTGCCATTTGCAACAACATGGGTGGAGCTAGAGAGTGTTACGCTAAGTGAAATAAGTCAGTCAGAGAAGGAAAACAACCATATGATTTCACTCACATAAGGAATTTAAGAAACAAAACAAATGAGCAAAGGGAAGAAACAGAGACAAACCAAGAAAAAGGCTCTTCACTATAGAGAACAAACTGATGGTTCCCAGAGGGAAAGTGGTTGGGGGGAAGGGTGAAATAAGTGATAGGTATTAAGGAGTGCACTTGTGATGAGCACTGGGTGTCGTATGGAAGTGTTGAATCACTACATTGCATTTCTGAAATATGGCACTGTGTGTTAACTAACTGGAATTCAAAAAAAAAACTTAAATATATAAATTCTATAAATAAATGAATATATATAATGAAGACAAATCTTTTCTTATAGTAGAAAGCTATGTAATGTATGAAGAGAGAATTAAAAATTCATCATGTGGTAAATATCATAGTAATTGACACAGCCTAGATTCATCTATGGATGCTAAAAATAGTGGGTGAAATTATAATGAGAACCAGTATGCTTAAAAAATCTTACACTATCTCCCCAAACAAGTAAAAACAATAACAACAAACTTAATTAATTTTAGAAGGAAAAAAGACTGTTTTTAAATCAAAAAATCACAGCCTACATGACCCCAGTCAAGGTATCAAATTAACATCACCAGCATTGGGACAAAGTCCAAAACATCATTCAATGAAGTAAAGCACAGAATGCATGATCTAATCATGAGGAAATATAAGACAAACTGAATGTCTTTATATAAAATTGCTCTGCAGGGGTGCCTGGATGGCTCAGTTGGTTAAGTGACTGCCTTCGGCTCATGTCATGAACCCGGAGTCCCAGAATAGAGTACCGCATCAGGCTCCTACTTGGCAGGGAGTCTGCTTCTCCCTCTGACCCTCTCCTTTCTCATGCTTTCTCTTTTTCATTCTCTCTCCCTCTCAAATAAAAGAGGGGTTTATAAATAAATAAATAAACAAATAGCTCTGCAGATATGTATATATGTCCATTAATACTATGAAAGTCAATGGAAGAATGAGAAACTATTCTAGATTAAGGAGAAAAAAGAGACATGACGACAAAATGCAGCTGAAAATTGTTTGGCTATTTCAATATGCATTTTTTTTTGTTAGATAATTGTGCTAACTTGAATGGGATTTGTGTATTAGATAGTATTAGTTAACTAGGACTACCATAACAAAACACCACAGACTAAGTGGCTTAAACAACAGAGATTTATTTCCTCATAGTTCTGGAGGCGGGAAGTACAAGATAAAGGTGTTATCAGGTTGTTTTCTTCAAAAGCTCTCTCTTCAGTTTGTAGATGGTTGCTCCCTTGGTGTGTCTTCACATGGTTGTACCTCAGTGTACGCACGTCCCTAGTGTCTCTTTATGTGTCCAAATTACCTCTTTGAAGGGTACTACTCAGATAGACTGGGATATATCCTACTAGCGTCATTTTAATCACCTTTTTAAAGGTCCTGTCTCCAAATAGGGTCATATTCTAAAATACCAAATGTTGGGACTTCAAAACATGAATTTCGGGTGGATACAATTGAGCCCTTAACATATAGTATGAACAAATAAGTGTTAAATTCCTCATTTTGATGGACATATTGTGGTTGTGTTAGAGGATATCCTTTTTAGGATTCACATATTATGAAGTTTAGAACAGAGAGGATATCAAGTTCTCAACATACTCTCAACTGGCTTGGGGAAAAACAAGTTATTTGTGCTATTTTTTTTTTTTTTCAAAAAGAAGTAGAAGTAATAAGAAAAAAGAAGCTTTATATAGAAGAGGTATCAATGTCATTGTGAGGGAAAGGGGTAAGACAGTGACAATATTTACTAAGTGATCACTACATGTTTTTTTAGTTTTAGTTCATGTTGCAAACCATAGGAAAAGTGAACATGGATAGATTCACTTTATTGCTCTAACTGTGAAAGATATCTGGGCAGATAAACAAAATAGAATCCTAAGGGGCAGGGGGGAACAAAACAAAAAAGAGAGAAAAAGCTCTAGCTCAGTATAACCAAGAAAGATGAAATATTTTTGTTGCCCCAGGCATAAAACCTTACATCAACTTTTGACATCTTAAGTGCAGAACTCTGACAGGTAGAAGGAAATGCAATTTTGGTTGGCTGTGAATAAACTGGAAGCATCAGAGTGAGGAGTAAGTTAAAGTAATTTCTGGAAAAGACAGACGCTAACTTTAATATTAATTAATAATTAATAGCCATTGACAGTATATAAAGAAAAAACACCCTATTTTCCTTCACACTGATCCTTTCTCCCTCGGCTGTTATTATCATATTTAACTGCATTCAAAACAGTTAATTAATCACTGACCCTGTCTGTGTAAATGACATTCTGGAGAATATAAGACAAATTCTCTCAAATAAAGGACTTAGCATCTCGTGGTGAAGATTGATTGATTGATTTTTAAAGATTTTATTTATTTATTTATTTGACAGAGAGAGAGAGAGAGAGAGAGCACAAGCAGGGGGAGCAGCAGGCAGAGGGAGAAGCAGACGCCCCACTGAGCAAGGAGCCCAATGCAGACTCCATTCTGGGACCCTGGGATCACGACCTGAGCCGAAGGCAGACGTTTAATGACTGAGACACCCAGACACCCCTTAACAACAAGTATTTAAATGGTAGAAGGTATTTATTGGGCTCACAAACAAAACATGAAATGATATATGTGGTATGAATTATATTGCTCCTTCCCCTTCTTTTGTCACTGGTTCTAGAAGGGGAGGGGTTTGCTCTGTCTTCCTTAGTCTCTAGAGGATTGTGCCCTCTAGTGGAAGAGGCGTTAAAGGCTCCTTCCAGAGGTTGCCTTATCTACAGATAAGATAAGGTTCCTATCTTGCAGACGTTCCCATCTTTCTAAAAGCAGGGAGATGGGAGGCCTGGGTGGTCCATTTGGTTAAGTGAAGGACTCTTGATTCTGGCTCAGGTGGTGATCTCAGGTTCTGGGATCAAGCCCTGTATTGAGACCTGTCTTGTTTCTCCCTCTGTTTTCCCCTCTGCCCATCCCTAGCACATGCTCATCCTTCTCTCTCTCAAATAAATAAGTAAATTTTTTTAAAGATTTTATTTATTTATTTGACAGGCAGAGATCACAAGTAGGCAGAGAGAGAGGGGAAAGCAGGCTCCCCACCAAACAGAGAGCCCAGTGTGGGGCTTGATCCCAGGACCCTGAGATCATGACCTGGGCCGAAGGCAGAGGCTCAAACCACGGAGCCACCCAGGCCCACCAATAAGCAAAATCTTAAACAAAACAAAACAAAAAAAAAACAGGGATTGCTGAAGGCTTGTAAATGGATCTTAGGTTCCTCTTACAGGGAGAGTCTAATTTCCGTAGTCTTGGTTTGTGACCAAGGGTCAGTCATTTAAAAATAACCCCCCATTTCCAACCAATCCCAGTAGGATCAACTTCCACTATTTCTTCTCTTCAAAGGCAGTGGTATCAAAGCAGGGCTGGCACCTCATTGGTCTCTTTTTTCCTGAAGCCTCTGCCAAAGAAAAGTTTGTGAGGTGGGGCAAGGTTAATTAATATTGATTCACTGATTTAACTGTATCTACTTTAACTTACTAAAAGAATCGTACTTAATATATTAGATTAGAGCATTTCTCTGGCCTCTTGGTTTTGCTGACCAGCATTAAAAAAAAAGCTTTGATTCATAATATATTTGGAGCTAAACATATTCACAGCCTGATACTAAACTTTACTTAAATTTTCAAGGAGAAAAAAATATCGATATTCTGACCATGAAAATGTCCAATTGCTTTCCTTTTTATCGTAGCTCCTAAGAATGCCTTTTAAAACTCAAGACTTTAAGAATTATTGTCCATATCTTTAGACTGACAAAACTGGCTTTGTATTGGCAGCTACCAGGATTTTAAGTGTAATGACTAGAAGAAGATAATGAGCTTCTGGGGTGACCACCTTGTCTTTCCTCCCTCATCGAAATGATGATGAATGTCCCAGAGAGTGTCAAAATTAGTTGCCCCTTTCCTTTTCTTTTTTTTTTCTTTTTTATTCTATTGTAGGTCTAGGGGTCAACAATTGCCTTAGTGTCATGAAAAATCAGTTTTAGTTACCTTGGCATATCTCCATGTAACTGACGCATTCTTAAAACTCATTTTTAAGTATTTCTTAAATACAACAGTTGCAGTTGAATATTATTAATGCCAATCATTGAAAACAGGTTTATTTTTAAAATATGTATGGGGGTAGGGGGGTGGGCGATCCTGGTGGTGGGTATTAAGGAGGGCATGTATTGCATGGAGCACTGGGTGCTCATGAACAATGAATAAAAAATAATATAAATAAATAATATTCATAAACAATGAATCTTGTAACACTGAAAAAATAAAATAAAATTAAGATGTTAAAAAAATAAAACAAAATACATGAAAATCTCAAAAAACGTGTATAGAAAAATATAGTATTGTATTTTGAGCAGTTTAACAATTTTCATTTTGAGCAGTTTTATAATTTTAAAGGTAATATACTGGGGGTAAGGTTTCAATTGTGTGTGTGTGCGTGTGTGTGGTTGCAACCAAAATTCTTCAAAATCATAAGAATCATTGAAAATGTGGAGGCTGCTAGTTAAAACAACAGTGAATTGAATAGTAAGAAATTATGTCATATGGTTTTTTTGAATGCTGGTCTCATCTTTATTCTAGTATATTGGTGATTTTTAAAAAGGATTTGTTTCTAGAATAAACAAGAAGACTTGAAAAGCAGACTCAGTTCCAGTGAAATAGTTTAGCATTAATAAATTAATTCAAGCTTAATAATAAATCACAGATTGCATTTGCTGGGTACCTGCTAAGTGCCATGGACTAATCTCAATACTTTACATATAGAAACATATTTAATCTTCACAGCAATCATATGACTAAGATACTATTATTATCCTGATTTTACAGATAAGGAAACTTGAGGCATGAAGATTTAAGTATCTTGCCCAAAGTCATATACCCAGTAAGTGTCAGAGTAAAGATTTGAATCCTAGCAACCTGGCACTAGAACCTGTGTTCTTAACTACTGTGCATTTGCTGGGCTATGTGCATTTGCTCCTCTGAGCCTAGAAACAGTGGGGACCATGTTTGCCAGTGTGAGCTGCCAGCAGCCGGTAGCCAAGTGGCAAAGAGAGTATGGGAGCCTCAGCTGTTGAGGACCTCAGAGTACTCAAGCTGCTACTACTTTATAGTGCAAGGGAATAGAAATGAGAGACAGGAGGCAGATCTAAGAGGCCTCCGCCTCACTAGAGTTATATTACTAGAAAAATAAATAAATGTGCAGAATTTAATGAAGTTGCACAAGTAAATTCATTTCTACTAAAATCAAAATAAGTTTTCTAACCTTGAGTGATGAAAACAAATCCTTCCACCCAAGTATCTCCACTGTTTTCTGTTAGAGAATATCCTCAAGTTAACAGTCATCTTTAAAGAAGTTGATCACCATCTTGGTGGCTCAGAATGGCAGAATATGGGATGGACTGTGCTACGGTCTAAATAAACAATCATTTGTTTTTCCAAAATTCATATGTTAAAATTATAATGCCCAATGTGATGGTGTTAGTAAGTGGGGCCTTTTGGAGATGTTTAAGTCATGGGGTGAAACTATCATGAATAGGATTAGTGTCTTATAAAAGACTCCAGAGAGATTCCTTGCCCTTTCCAACATGTGGGGACACAGTGAGAAATCCCTGCCCTGGAAGAGGGCCCTCCCTTGACCATGCTGGCACCCTGATCTTGGATTTCCAGCAACTAGTACTGTGAGAAATAGATTCTTATTGTTTGTAAGCTACTCAGTCTGTGGTATTTTGTTATAGCAGCCTAAACGGACTCAGACAGCCTGTGAGTCACAAAATATTTTTAAAGGACTAATAAGCCAGAGAATTTGGTATTTCTCCCTTCCAGACCTTATTGGTTTGAAACTTCTAGTTATTCTTAAAATGATTTGACATTAATTTTTGCTTATTTCTTCTTTCATCTTCCTTCCTGAAACTCTTGACGTTTCTTGATTCTCTAAGAATGTTCTACACTCAGGGTTCACATTCAACAGGAACACACCTGCATGCTTGACAGATATTCTCATGATCAAAGTCCATGCTATTTGTATTGTTAATTATATTGGTTATCATCTCTGCTTATGCCACTACCTTTGTCCATGTCTTATTCACTGATTGTCCTCTTCTTTTCAGAAATGCTCACTATCCAGCTGTGCCTGGGTGGTTCAGTCATTTAAGGTTCTGCCTTTGACTCAGGTCATGATCTCAAGGGATTAAGCTCTACATTGGGCTCCCTGCTCAATGGGGAGTCTGTTTCTCCCTCTCTCTCTGTCCCTCCCCTCCCACTCATGCTCTCACTCTCTCTCTCTTTCTCTCAAATAAATAAATAAATAAAACATTTACTAAAAAAGAAAAAAAAAACAGAGGTGTGGGCAACATCATTCATTTATTCAGCAGATATTTACTAAACAGCTCCTCTACACAATGATCACTTCTAGGGATTGTACTGTCAAGGACAGAATGACAGATTCTTTCTACTGATCTTACAGGCCAGCGAGAGAAGACAGTTAAAGAAAAACAATAAAAAAGATAAAATATAGGTAATTTTATGTTTTGTTAGAAAGTGTTAAGTGCTCTGTTGAAAAGAAGGAAGTGTGATTTGAGAGCATTGAGGAGTTGGCCATTGCAATTTACATAGAGCAGTGAGATTAGATTTCCTTGAAAAGCTGACGCTTGATAAATAAAGACAGAGATGCAGATATATGGTGTAAAAAGGGCAAGCAAGTAAGTAAGTATGACTCTCCATAAGAAGGGTGTGTTTTCTCGTACTTCAAAGTACAGCAAGAAGCCCACCGTCGTTGTAGTACAAGGAAGAGTAACTGGAGATAAGATCAGAGATGTAACAAGGAGACAAATCAAGCAAAGTTTTGTTGGGCTTTTATTCTAAGAGCAAAGGGGAGCCATGTAAGTCAATTTACATTTTAAAAAGTCATGCTGACTTGTGTATTGAGAAAAATGCGGGAAGTTAATGTGGAATTTGAGACAGCAGTCAGGACACACTATTGCAACAATTCCAGTGAAAACTCATGTTGAATTCTACTAGGGTAAGAACAGTAGAGGCAGGTCAGAAGTAGTCAACTTCTTCTTCTTCTTCTTCTTTTTTTTTTTAACATTAGAGACTGTAAAATTTCCTGATAAGTTTGTTATGGGGCCCAAGAGAAAAGATAGTGTCAATGATGGATCCAGTGTTTGTTTTGTTTTGTCTGTTTTTCTGAAGCAACTGAGTGAATTGATTTATTATCAACTGAGGGAGAAAAAATTCTAGTGGTGCAAGCTGTCAGGGAAAGATTATTATTTCACTTTTTATGGATAATATTTGAGATAGATTAATTAGACTTCCAAATGGAGATTTAAAGTAGGCGGTCTAAATTGGAGATACGATATTGGGTCATATAGGTGCTATTTTAAGCCTTAACAATACCAAGAGAATGTGTATTGATGAAGAACAGAGAAGACCAAGATTCAGCCCTGAGCACACCAATGCAAAGGGTTGAAAAGAGGAGAAATCAGCAGAGGAACCGAAGAAGGAAAAACCAGCGAGTTATAAGTGACGTCTGGGGTGTTATGGGGTTCTGCAAAATGAGAGACTAAAGAATATTGATGAAGAGGGCGTGATCGATGTTTGGAATTCTACTGTTAGGTCAAGTAAAATGAAGACAGAGCATTGACTTTTGGATTTAGCAAGATGAAGGATATTGGTGATATTTACTTAGTTTCATGAAGCTATGAGTGTAAAAGTTTGATTGGAGTAGATTAAACAGAATGAGAGAAGGTCGGAAGAAAACAATCATAGCAGCTCTGGAGGAATTTTACTACAAAGGTGAATAGTGAAATGAAGTTTGGCTTTTGGGGGAAATATGTGTGTGTATGTATATATGTATGTATATGTACATGTAAGCACATATGGAACATGTTTGTATGCTGGAAGACATTATCCACTGGGTGAAAACTGAAGAGTGAGACGATTGAAACTTAGGGAAATGGGAAATGGTTGCATTTTATAAGTGATAGAGAAAATGCAAACCATATAAAAGAAAAAGAGCAATCAGAGCAGAGATTTGATAGAAGTAAAAAAAAAAATAAGAATTCCTTCTTCTTTCTCTGTATTATATCTCTTGTATGGGTTTTGAAATGACTAGGTTATAGTCTGAATATAACCATTAGATGGAGGGTATTGGACAAAGCCACATTCCTCTAGGGGTGGTGTGTTTGAGGACACTGCATGTCAGTGACTGAGAGAGAAATCACTTGAAGAAGAGCAGCTGGCCAATCAAACACATCCCAACAGGGTGGCGCTATTTTGGTGAATTCATTATGGCCTAACTGTCAGAGTTGGATTCATGCTAATGAAGCTCACAGAGAATACAAATTTATTTATTTAAATAAGGCACTTTCTCTTCTGACTAATGCAAGAGACATTACCACATTTTGTCTTTTAGTTCCTTCCTTTTTTAAGTCTATCTCCCTTCTCTTCATATATTCTTCAGGCTCTTTGAACACAGCTAAATATAATTATTCAATATGTGTTACCCTAGTTACAGTCAAATGCAGTCATGCCTCCCTAGGAACATTCTTAGGTCACTTTGATCAGCCTACAGGTACATAGAAAATGCCTCAAATTAAATGATTTAGACAAATGTGGTGATGACAAATCTTATTCTACATTTTGAAGCTCCCTAATTAATGTATCATAGGGTAACATTTACTACCGTAGAGAAGGAACTTTGTGTACGCCTCATATGCTACTCATGGGTAGTGGATGGGTTCTTCTTTAAAAGCACAGCTACCTTGAATGTTAATCATCCAGGAGGCAAACAGGACCTTCAGAAAAAGCAGAGATTGATTATTTCCATCCCTCTAGGCTCCCATTTCACATATCTACAGCAGATATTTAGGCACATGCCCTCAGGGTAAGCACTAAACAGTACCTGTTAAATGATAGTTATTCAAGAAGTAGCACTGTCTACCAATTTGGTATCGTATGTGGTTACCAGCATAGAAATAAGAAAAAATGAGCTTAGCGAGATCAAGTAAAAAAATCCAAAAGTACATATTCTAGGGTAGTCATGGTGACTTCCTGATGCCTTAACACTACAGGGGATCCTCAACACCATTCATTCACCATTCATTCAACACTTTCATCCTTGAAGATCTCATTGTCATTGGTAGTGACTTCAGCTCTAGCCACCATATCTCCATAAAGGGTAAAAGGGCTATACAACCCTTCCCATTGAATTCACATTCCCAAAAGCCTCACCTAAAACTTCTACTCACATCTCATTGGCCACAAATTGATCTTGCTAAAAAACTGGGGGCACCTGGGTGACTCAGTCATTGGATGTCTGCCTTTGGCTCTGATCATGATTCCAGGGTCCTGGGATTGAGGTCCACATCAGGCTCCCTGCTCGGCGGGAACCTGCTTCTCCCTCTCTCACTCCCTCTACTTGTGTTCCCTCTCTCCCTGTGTCTCTCTCTGTCAGATAAGTAGATAAAAAATCTTAAAAAAACCCTGGAAATATAAAGTTCTTTAACTGGAAACAATGCTACCACAATAAAATCATGATTTTGTTACTAAGGAAGAAGAAAATTATGCTTTTGGCATAAGCAATAAACTTTTTCCACAGTTGAATTGGGTTGTAAACCCTCTAGGGGCCTTTTTTTTTTTTTTTTCCAGAGAGAGAGGTGGGCAGAGGGAGAGGAAGAAAGAGATCTTAAGTAGGCTCTATACCCAGTGCATGAGCTGGACATGGGGCTTGAACTCACAACCCTGAGATCATGACCTGAGCCAAAATCAAGAGCCAGATACTTATTCACTAAGTCACCAAAGCGCCCCATCTACAAAGCTGTTTTTATATAATCTGTGTATTAATGCCTTAATTTTATTTCAATTTGTTATGCCTGAGATTTTATTCTTACTTGAATGTTCCTGATTGGTTTCTGCTATTGATATATTTAACTAGATTTTTAAGAGTGCTGTTCCATCCAAGTATTGATGGGTGATCTTCAGACACGTTGTTTACATATAGAGTCAATTTTCTTCTTTATTGCTTTGACAATTATTTTCCAGGCCAATTCTGTTAATAGCTTTTCCCTTAAAGTTATACTTTGCTTTCGGCAAAATAAATCATTTATTTCATATGTACTCTTCCATATAGTGATTTTCATCTCATTATGCTAAAGTTGAATACCACAATAAACTTGTTGAGTTTCTGTGTAGTCTATCTTTCCAAAGCTCAAATGATTTATAATATTTTAATAATTATTAATTTGGCCCTCTCAGGTTTTTCTTTATAATCTTTTCCCAAACATAAGAAGATAAAATTTCTATTTAAATAATTCCCCCAAATGATGTTTTCTTTTTCATTTTCCTGTTTTAGATAATCTTATGTTCATAATGATAACAATTCTATGAGAACGTGTTTTTTTCACCTTTCTTATGTGAAGGCTAAATAATAAACATTATTAAAATTATAAAAATGCTTATCTCTACAAGAACTTAAAATCCAATTTTAAACCAACTTTTTAAGAAGATTTTTAAAAATTTATTTTATTTGAGAGAGAAAGAGAGCAGGGGAGGGACAGAGGGAGAGGGACAGAATGTCAAGCCGACACTGTGCTGTATGCAGAGCCCAAGGGGGGAACTCGATCCCACAACCCCAAGATCATGATCTGAGCTGAGTTAGATGCTCAACCAACTGAGCCACCCAGGTACCCCTACGTTATTTTTTATAAAATAATTAGTAATACATACTTCCAGAACACATACCCTGTATCAGAGTAGTAATAATGTGCAGACATATAAACATCAATAACACTAATCCTGATTTAATGACAAAACATGTAAGAAAATGAACACCCTAGAGATCTAGAGACTTCTCAAATGATTCCAAAGAAAAGATAGGTAGGGAAAATATTGAGTTAAAGAAAAAGATACTTGAGATTTTTGAGAGTGCGGTGAGTGTATTCCTAAAAGCAAGCTCATTAGGCAAATATGTTAGCGGTTCTAACCACCAGTGGAGGTGCAGTGTTTTGTTTTTGGTCTCAAATTTTATTTATTTATTTATTTATATTAACATATAATTTATTATTTGCCCCAGGGGTACAGGTCTGTGAATCATCAGGCTTACACATTTCACAGCACTCACCATAGCACATACCCTCCCCAATGTCCATCACCCAGCTACCCCATCCCTCCCACCTCCCTCCACTCCAGCAACCCTCAGTTTGTTTCCTGAGATTGAGTCTCTTATGGTTTGTCTCCCTCCTGATCCCTGTGTTTTACAGTGACAGGAATCACAGGGAAGAGCAGAGTTGCTATGAACAGGTGTCAGAAGCAGGCAGGATTAAAAGCACTCTTATATTGCCACACATGAGTCTGAAATTATTCCATAGGCCAACATTTATCAAATCGTGTTCATAAACATTTATACTCTTTCCTTCTCTGCCTCAGATTTGATGAACAAATAAGTTCAGGAAATACTGAATGCTGTTCTATATTCTTGTATATCTAAAATGCGTATAACATCAAAATACTCTGAGAAGCCTATGGTAATAAAAACAGTTAACAGCCACAATTTCCTAAGCTTACTTGTCCAAGTAAATTTTGTTTTTATCCCCCAGCCCTATTTTGGATTTCAATTGATATTCATGGAACACAATATGGAACACAATGTTATGGGCTTTGTAGAAAGCTTTGAATATGGTATCACATCAATGTACTTTTCATGTTTCAAAATTTCATTTTAGTAGTCATATTAAATTGGGAACTTGGAGAGACCAGAGGCCAGAAACCAGTTATCAGGCTATTGTTCTAGTCCAAAAAGGGAATCAGGAAAAGCAATGTTAGTGGAGAAAAAGAGAAAATAATAGATTTGAGAGATATTTAAAATGTAAAATGAGAAAATTTATGGATAATTCAATAGAAATGCATTATTCGTGTATAGGTAATAAGACCCAGATCACTATCAAAGAGAATAAGGGATATTACATGGGAGTGGTTACATATCTAAAAGAGACCATCAAAGCCTTATGAAAGATGCTTGATTTTGAAATGAAGAAAAGCAAATGCTTATTAATAGTTTTCAAAGTCTCCTGACATGAAATAGTGATAATACAAAGCAAATATTTTAGCTTGAAATAAAATTATTTCACTCATAAGAACATTTGATTATAATATAATTCAGTAAGAAAAGTTCAATTTTTGACATAAATGTGTTTTACAAATGTCTTAGGAACATATGTATTTTGTCAGTGGGGTAGCACACCAGGATGAGATTGAGAAAATCATGTAAACTGTCAGTCTGAACAAGGAAAATATGGCAGAAATGTGATCTGAGAAATAATGTGCTGGTAATGCACTGGGGATTAGAAGATGATCGTGAGGTACATTTCTGCAACATGTGTGACAGGGAGTGAAAAAGCAAGTCTTTATTGGTTAGTTCTATTTTTAACACTTCAGTGGACTATAGTGAGTCTAAGTTTGCAGTATTTGAAAGACAAAGAATTTATAAACCTTAAAATTGTATTCTTGGTCACTCTCCCATTTCTTTTATTTATTTTTCTTAACAACAAATTCTCTCAATATAGGTGACATTACCCAAAGTTTTTCATCAATCTTGATGACAATTAGATGTTTCTACCGCACTAAAGAGCTTAGCATTTGGGGGGGAGTAGTGGTTATCTTTATAAAACAATGTTTCATAATTTTTATTAGGATTATAATAAAATAAAACTAACCATTTACATGTGGTGAGTACACCTTCGAGCTATCTTTTTTGTTGAGCTCTTTTATGTTTATTACAGTATAGACTGCAAGAGTATATGTCACAAATGTAAGAAGATTAAACTAAGATTTCCAATATCTCCAAATTCTGTAAGAATATCATAAAACTTAGGCAAAGCAAAATTTAGGTTAATATCTACCCCAAATAATTTAAGTGTAATACACCCAACTTTAATTGAATGTAAAAAAATTAAGCACTCAAACATGACGGTATGAACACACTGAATAAGAATGAGTGTTCTAATATGAATAGATTTGGCTATCTAATGAATATAATGGCAATGTGTAGCAATGTGTGTGAAATCTTGAGTATTCCATCCCGTTTCTCCTTTCTTGTGTTTCTGCTGATCATAAGGAGAAACAGACAGTTCTTCTCTAAAGAAGTATAGGCCCATCTGCTTCTCGCTTTGACTCTCTTTATGCTTGAAAGTTTTAAACTAATTTTCAGACCATTTGTAAAGTGATCTAAAAGAACTTCAATCTTTACATTTGGCACTGAAGAAGACAGCCAAAATCCGAGTTCAACTAATTTGTTTTTGCTGAAATATTTGATATTGCATCATCCATTTGTTTCTTTTCCAGCTGAAGTTAATATTGACTTTAAAAATATTTATATATATATTTCATTATTTACAAATATATTAGAAAATAGCAGGTAAGTTCAAAATTTATATATCCTGAGTTAAGTGTATCTACCCTCATGGATTACTTAGTAACAGCATGAACCTTATTTTTTGTTCTAAATGAACATCAGCACCCCTTATAAATAGACTCCATGAGCCCTAATTATAAGTCAGCTATATAGATACATATATATATATGTATATTCTCTCACTTTTCCTTAACCAACTGACTATCCAGGAATAAAAGTAATATCTACCTATAAAAATAGATTAATTTACTTTATGCTGAGAAATTAGACTGTCAAACCTAAAATTGCTATTATTAATTTAATAATTATGCTTAAGAAACTTACTTAAATCTGTTCAAATGACTAGTTATAGTTGACATTAACAAAATACAAATAGCATTTGATTCTTTCTATCATTCTTCTTGTCTGCTTCCCAGTTTATAAGATTTAAGTGTTATTTCATTTCAGGTGGGGGAAAATCTGTGGGAGAAATTTTAGAAAACTATAAAAATATGAGATTTTAATCATTCTCCACTTAATTCAGCCAAATAATAGCAGAAAGTGAAATATCAACAGAACATCTATTTATCCATTAACTGAATTAAGGGTCATTTGGTTACAGGTAAAAACTCGCCACAGTTTATAGCATTAAGGACTGTGAGGGCTGCAATATATTTCAAGGCAAGCACTTGTAAGGACTGGTCACTATCATCTACATATCATCTCCAGCTCTTAGAAAGATTTTATGCTGTGGGGCACCTGAGTGGCTGACCATTAAGCTTCTGATTTGATTTCGACTCAGATCATGATTTCAGGGCTGAGGGACTGGGAACCATGTCAGACTCTCCACTCAGTAGGGAGTCTCCTTCATATTTCTCTCTCTCTCCCTCTGCACTTTCCCCTGTTTGCACTCTCTCTCTCTTTCTCAACAATGAAATAAATCTTTAGGGGTGCCTGGGTGGTTCAGTAAGTTAAGCATCTGTCTTCGGCTTGGGTTATGATCCCAGGGTTCTGGGATTGAGCCCCACATCGGGCTCCCTGTTCAGTGGGGACTCTGCTTCTCCCTCTCCATCTGGTACTGCCCCTTCCTTGGCACTCTCTCCCTCTCTGTCATATAAGTAAAATCTTGAAAGAAAGAAAGAAATAAAAGAAAAAAAAAGAAAAGAAAGGGAAAGGAAAGGTTTTATGCCCAGCTCCATGACTTGCTTCTTACTGTCTCTTGGGGAATAGAGTGAGAAACATGCAGTGCACAAGATGCTTGTGTGGGGGTTGAGAAGAGGAAATAAATTTGAGTTTGATTTTGTGGTATTGTGTAAAAGTGGGAGAAACTAAAGCCTGAATCATACAATATTCCTGCACGTTTTCCATAAATACAGAGAGGTTGTGCATTCTATCATTTAGAGATTCTCAGTGTCTCTATATTCTGTGTCTCTAATAATATATGAGAGCAATTTGTTTCTTGGTCATTAAACTTCTTACTATAGCTATGTAGTAATGGTATTTCTTTTGCTTTTCAGATATTTCCAGAAGTACTGGAAGGGGAAAAATATGTTGGTGTGCACATTTAAATAAAATAAGTAAATATTAAATGATTGTGTGGATTATATTGTTACTTACAGAATGTGTTGATATATTCCCAGGTAGGACTTTGCTAAGTATGCATGTCACTGTTGTCTGCATGTTTGGTCTTGTTGTGGATAAAGCAAGTGGAACTCTCAATTAAGTTGGGCCTGTTTTATTTATAGTCATGAGTACAAGGCAATTAGACCATTGCTAAGTATTTATTTTAATATTTCATGTTTTAGAGAATATTTATAGATCTGAAACCACTTATACAGAAGAAAATTATAAGGCATGACTGGATTATCTGATTCCTATCTTATTCTGGTGCATTCTAAAATTGTCTGAATTGACCAGAATGGGCTGAACATTCTCTACCTACCATGGAGTCAAAGAAATGATTGACTGTTCTCCAAACAAACTGTCATGCTCAAACTTTCTGAAGGGTCAAGAAAGAAGCACTATTAAGGGTTACAAAAGGGCATAGTCCCCATGTCCCAGCTGCCTATCAGTTGCCCCACAGTGCCAAGGGTCAGACACAATCTATAGTGTGCCTGAGGAAGCATCAGTGAATTCTGCAGTTCCTTGTGGTCTGTACTATATGTGGCTCACAGAATGAGGGCACTCTACACAGATGTCTACATCCCAATAGAAGGAACCTGGTAATATATTTGTTACCAGGCAAAATGAGCTTCAGGTTGCAGTTAGAATTAAAGTTGCTAGCCATTTTCCCTTGACATAGGGAAATTCTTCTGGATCACCTGGGTGAACTTAATATGATCCCATGTATCCTTAAAAGTGGAAAGGAGAACTAGAAGAGAGAACCAGAGAGAGAGAGTAGCACGAGAACAACTTGACTTGATATTGCTGCCTTTGAAGATAACAGAAGGGTGCCACAAGCCAGCTCAAGAAATCGGTGGCCTTTTGAAGCCAGAGAAGACAAGGAAACTGTTCCTAGCCAGAGGCTGCAGAAAAGACAGCCATGCCAACACTTCATTTTAGCCTGGGAGACTTAGAAGTCTGACCTTCGGAATCGTAAAATCGTAAACTTGTGTTAGGCCACAGGTTTACTGTTTAGTATGACAGCAGTGGAAAACTGTATATATTTTGGTGCCTGAAACTGAGGTGCTGTTGTAATAAATACCTAAAAATGTGGAAGGGACTTTGTAACTGGGCAATGGGGAAAGGGTAGCAAAAAGTGAGAGAGCATGATAGAAAAAGCCCTGATTGCTAGGGAGAACTCAGAAGGGAATAAAGAGAATGGTAGAGAAAGGATTTATAGCCTTAGAGAATCTCTAAATTGTCATTAATAGACTGATAGTAAATTATATTAAAAGTATTGCTGGCAAATGCTCAAAAGGAAATGGGAACCTGTTTTCGGAAACTGAAGAAAGGAGATCTGCATTGTACAAGTGGTAGAATCCGAGCATATTTGGTCCTGCTACTATGTAGATAGAATTTATCAATGATGGAAATGAATATTAACTGAGAAATTTCCAAGTGTTGAAGGGGCCTCTTAGTTTCTTTTCGATGCTTAGAGTAAAATGCAAGATAGGAACTAAATTGAGAGAAGAATTGTTAAACAAAAAGGAAACTTATTGAATGAATCGTTTGGAGAAAGCTCAACATATTCAGACTGCGAAAGATGCTGAAATTAAGAGATTCACTATTGGAAAAGTGGACTCTAGAAAAAAAATCAAGGGTAAGGCTGGGTAACTTTTTGATAATACCTCAAAAGGAGCAAAAGTATAAAGTGTACTTTCACACATAAGCCTACGAAAACTTCAAGTGTGTGGCTCAGATTCTCTCAGCTATACCAGGAACCCCCCCCCCAAAAGATGGGCTTATCGATGAAAGATCAGTGGGGAAGCCTCTTATCTAATGGAGTGAATGCGATGACATGCATGGTTACATGAAGGGTCACTGTCAGTCAGCAGCGCAGCGTAGACTTGGCACCCCATCCTTCTCAGCAAGCATCAACACAGTGATACACAGAATTGTGATGGAACCCACCTAAGCCATGGAGCTCATTCTGAAGCTACCACTCAATGATGATGCTGCCTCTGATCCTGGTTTGGTCTTTGGAGTTTCACATTTGAGAAACGAGTTACAATACATATGGCCATTCTTATGTTTGTTTTATTCAAATATTGTACAAATCGATATGGCAGTAACTAGCAAAGCTGGGCAATACAGCTCCTTATCATATATTTTAAGAGCAGGGTAACTATCCTTCCTAAGCATGCATCATCCCTCTGAAGTTCTGGTAGGGGATGGTTTTCATGTTTGGGAACAAATGATGACTTTTATATGGTGATAAAATCGTTCTCCAATTTCTGCTGTCTTGTATCTTATCAATGAAAGAATGGTGGAATTTTACATTTTGGAAGAATTAAGACTCCCTCTCTTTTTTTCTCTTTGCGTCTTTTTTTTTTTTTTTTTTTTTAGATTTTATTTATTTGACACAGAGAGAGAGAGAGTGCACACAAGTAGGGGGAGCAGCAGGCAGGGGGAGAAGAAGAAGAAAGGCTCCCATGGAGAAAGGAGCCCAGTGTGAGATTCGATTCCAGATCCCAGGACTGGGATCATGACCAAAGCAAAAGGTAGCCACTTAACTGATTGAGCTACCCAGGCACCCCTGTTTGTTTGTTTCTTAAATAGATTCTTAACTATAGAGAGCAAACTGATGGCTACCAGAGGGGAGGTGAGGGGGGATGGGTAAAATAGGTGATGGGATTAAGGAATGCATTTGTTGTGATGAGCACCAAGTGTTGTATGGAAGTATAGAATCACTGTATTGTACACCTAAAACTAATATTACACTGTATGTTAACTAACTGGGATTTTAAAAAATTAAGTAAAAAACTGTATCATTCTTAAAAAAAAAAAAAATTAAACATGTTGTCATCTGAAGGTTTTGTGAAACTAAATATATTCACAGCCCAATTTTAGGTTTATGAGTTTGAATTCATACTCCTGAATATAAGATCTAGTTCTCATGTCCAGTCTTTCTACTCATGAACTCTGAAGGCATATAATGTATTATAAATAATTTTTCAGTGCAGACATGTCCCAATTGCATTGCTTATGGTTTCCCTAGTCTTCTGCCAATATAATTTGACCTCGTGGTAGATAGAGAAGTATCTACAGAATAGTTAAAAATAGTAATCTAATATGGTTTAGATGATATAGCCACATGGTATTTTGAATGTAAATAGCAATTCCTAAAGAATATCTTTGTTTATACACAAGAATATCTTTGTTTATACACAAGAATTGAACACTTCTCTTGCATATTAATTTTCAGTAAATTATTATTTCACTATGAATAATTTGACTAATTTCAATATCTCATTGCAATGACAGATTATAGTTGCTATATCAAAGCAGCATTTTTGAAATAAATTTTTTTACCTTTCTCTGGTATTTGGGCTCGCATAAGGTTACATTTCCATTGTGAATTTTATAAAGGATAAATGATGTTGTAAATGCTCATTATATAATTTTTCCTTGGTATATTACCATCAAATATACAAAACTTAGAGGGTAATTTATATATTATCAATTTATGAGAGCTAGTATCTTCTATCTGATGCTTCTAGCATGTGTTGTCATTTGTTCCCAAATTGAAAATACAGCTTTCTTTCCCTTGGATATGAAAGGCTCCTGCTAGAAAAGGATGCTTTAGAAAGAAAGATCATGTCCCTCCGGTTTTCACAGAGTACTCAAACACTGTGGCTGTTTTATGGAGGAGGCAGTTTGGATGCACTAGACTTTTCAAGAACATGAAAAGCCCTGCTGGGTAATCATTCTCTACATCTGGAGATGACGGAAAATATTTCTTCTGGTCTCAGTACCTTCTGGTACCTATACACACAGATGGAATGGAGATCCTGTCACATTTAAACAACACCTCTCTCCCTGCACTACAATCTCTTTGATACACATTTATTTTCTTGAGTTTATTCTTAAGCTTTCATGGGCTTGGAAACATCAACTAGGATTGAATTTCTTAAGTCCAGGAGACAAAAATAGAGCAAAGACAAAGCAAATTATATTCCACGGTACCTATTCATACCCCTTAAAATACTGATGTATAGTACATTAGTTTTTAACCTTTAGGATCAGACTCCAGCTAGGAGTATACAAATCCCATTGTAAATATTGGGGTATTAGCTAGTTCTTGGTTCCTTTTTACAGTGCAAATTACGAGAAATTTGCTTCATAATGACAAAGGTTGAAATTAAAATGTTCCACATTATTTTACAAATGACAGGATACAGCACAATTTTTATAATGTAATGAAGATTATTATATTAAAATACATCTTTTAAATGGCAATCCTCAGTTCTGTAAAGCAATTTGTATTTCTAGGGACCCTGGAGAATGTTGAAAGATAGTCTCCTAATAGAGGAAGAATATATTACACTCTAACTTTCTTTGAAAGGGGAGTACAGTATGGAATGTGAACCAAGATATTTGGTTAAAATTTTTTAATTTAAAGGAATATTTATTTACTTATTTGAGAGAGAGAGAGAGAGAAAGAGAGAGAGAGAGCATGGAACGGAGGAATAGGACAGGGGAATTGGGTCTTATGCAGTTGGACTGTGCAGAGCACAGAGCCCAGTGCCAAGCTCTATCTCTGGACCCTGAGATCATGACCTGAGCTGAAAACAAGAGTCAGACACTTAACCAGCTGAACCACCCAGGTGCCCCCAAAAGACTTAATTTAAGAATTTCATTAATTTTCTATTTTCGTAGAAATAACACCTGAATATTAGAGTGGTAAAACACTATTATGTTAATTGCCATGACAATCAAACAGAGTAGTTATTTCTATTTTCTTTTTACAGTTTAGGAAACCAAGTTTCAGAGAGGCTAAATGCCACATAATCACATGCCTTGAACATACTGAATTCCAAAGACTACCAACTACCTTCTGCTATAACGGAGACCGTGGTAAGGAAAACCAAAAGGCTAGATACACTAACGGTGTTAGTAATAATTAATATCTTCAGACTTCTTTCACATAAAACACACACTTTTAAAGGCTTCAAATTCTGAATAGTGAAATTGCCTCTTTTAAAATCTTACTAAATTAGTTTACTATTTATCTCACTCCAGTCCTATGACAGTTCTACCCACCTAAGTGTCTATAAAGATATTCACACACACACACATGCATCGGGTGGTTTCCTCCAACTCTGAAAACGTATAGGAATTTGACCATTTTTCAGCAAAACTTGTATTTTAGTGATTCTGAATTTTAACCAATTTTAATTTTCATAATTTTTGGCATTGCATACTATGTATGGCTTTATGTGATAAACTACAAACTTCAAAGTACTTTACCAAAACCCATTTATTTCTACAACAATCTTGCACTGAAATAAAACACTCTTATTTGCAGAGAAAAAAAAAATCCAACAAAAGAATGACCATTTGTGCTTTGGTTTAAATTATTTGATTGATAAATGGAACAGTCCTGGGAGATCCTGTGGCTTGCAACAGTCTCCATTCTATTTCCTGAGCTTTAAGCTTTTTATCCTTTTTTTCTAAAATGGCACTTTCTGGTATGTTTTGAGTTGAGACCATGATGGGACTAATAAATGGCTTTCTGTTCTGTAGCCACAACATGGAGACACATCTTGGACTCTGGGACATCTTCATATATGAAGGCAATTTAAAGGGCACCTAAAAAATATTTCTGTTTTAGTTTCAGTTTACGGATTGCCAGGGGGCAAGACCAGCATGAGTATTAGAATCTCTGTTAATAATTTTGGAGCCTAGTTAATTTTCTAAAAGTCTTGAGCAGCTGCAAGCAAAGCATATGTATGTTGAGACATTGGCTAAGTCAAATTTCAAATTCTCAAGATGACTTTCTAGTCACTGGTGCCCTACATTAACCTAAATTTATAGAAATTGATAGCCTACAACATTCATTGCAGAATGTAATTCAGGAATGGAAACTCTTGAGGGACATATAGGTAATCCAATACATATATTCTAGTTGATTTTAGGGCAGAAAATATGGATATAGCATTTTCATTATTTACTACTGCTGCCACTTCTAATTCTAAGTTCTACTTCAAGAAATAAATTAAACATTGATGGGTAATGAAGTGCAGACTATGAGACAGAATCAGAGAACATTTGTCCAGATGCATATTTAAAACCAAAAGGGTTTAGAATATTTTCCTTCAGTAATTTTAATCACATGTTCGTAAATTTTTTCATGCATTTGAGATTGTTAGATGTCTCCTCAATATTCAAATCCATTCATTTACATCTTGAATCTTACTAATACTTAAAGCCCATAATGGATTAAGAAATTGGCAGAAAAAGTGATAAGAAAATCTAACCTGAATTCTTGAGATGTTAATCAAATTTTAATTTTATCGCCATTTTAAGGTCCTATTTCTAAATAATATTTACAAATAAGATAAATAATGTTTCTCAGATGTAATAAACTTTTATTTGCCAATTAAAGCATTACATCACATATAATTTAATTAGGCAGGAAGAAGTTGTGTTTTTAGTACTCTCAGTTTAGGAAAAAAAATCAGTTTTCAGATTTTGACTTCTATCTGGTGGTGATAAAATATACTTTTAAATTATATTTTATGCTAATAAATTAAAATTATAAAATCTCTGATGTTATGTAACCATGAATTAAAAGGATTTGCATTAATGTCAAATGATATAATTAAATATAATTACAGTTATTATATAATTTTTCCATACTTGGTGTATGACTACTTATTTCCCCCCAAATTTGCATACTTCAAGCATTACTTTTTGAATGCTGCATTTGGTGAATAATAAATAATAATATATATATCTTTCTATTGTCAAAATGGTGTACATTACAACCCTAGAAATTATTTAGCTCATAACTGAAAGTTTATTTATATTAATTCTACTTTCCTTTATTTGATCAATATCATAATATTCTGCTAATACATGATAAGAAGTTACTATCCAAGACACCCATATATCTGAAGAAACAGTTTTAGATTTTAGAACCTTCTGCATAATTAAGAAGTCTTCTTATCTTACATTAAAGGATAATGTTGCAAACCTTTCATATTCACAGTGATAAGTATGTGGGGTTTTTTTCTGTACATAATAATCTAAGGGCTTCTTTTAGTAATGTAAAATTATATAATGCATTTCTTTCAACCATGCAACTCTACACTAAAGTTAATGAAGATTACATACATCGACACTTTTTTGTGTGTTCATTTTCCTTTAACTGCCCCATAACTGGAGAATGGTTAAATAAATTGCAGTGCATTGATCAATAGAAAAAACTATTTATCATTAAAATATTTTCTAAGGTTATTAATGAGCTAAGAAATGTTTATCAGATAATACTCAATGAGAAAAAAGTGATCTACCATTATTCAGCTCTACAATATACTAAGGACAACTGTTTTATCTGTACATACAGATTTTCCTTTTGTTTAAGGGGTGTGTCACATTCCATTGTATCCCCCCTTTTTAAAAAGTTTTTATTTATTTATTTGACAGAGAGAGAGAGCACAAGTAGGGGGAGCAGCAGACAGAGGTAGAGGGAGAAGCAGGCTCCTCAGTGAGCTGGGAGCCCAATGTGGGGCTTAATCCCAGGAACCTGCGATCATGACCTGAGCTGAAGGCAGCCACTTAAGCAACTGAGCCACCCAGATGCTCCTGCTAACTCCTTTTTGATGAACACTGAGTTGATTTCTAAATAGTCTACTATAAAAAGTTCTGAAAGATAACCCTTGTATAGATACCTTTACATACTTGTACAATTATTTCTTTCAGATATATTTCTTGAAATGGATGTATAGGTAAAAGGAAGAGGTGCATTTGAATTTCCTGAGTTGATTTGTAATTCTGATATTCAAAAGTCATTTTCCCATGGAAATCATAGTAATTTTTGAGGCCCTGTGTGTAGTTTTCTAAAATTTTAATTCCAGAATAGTTAACAGTGTTACATTAGTTTCAGATGTACAATATAGTGATTCAACAATTCCATATATTACTGAGTGCTCATCAAGATAAGTGCACTCTTAGTCTCTTTCACCTATTTCACCCATCCCCCCACTCCTATAGTGATTGACACTGTGATTATTCACAGCTTTTCATTATTACAAATAATATTATAATGATGATGTTTGTACAGAGAATTTGTCACATTTCAGACTTTTTCTTAGGGGCCATAAGACAGGGTTAAGCAGTATTTATACATTTAAAGCTCTTTGCAAAACTACAAACATCATTCCAACTAGGTTGTGCCAGGAAAACTTCCCAATGTAGTTTCTAGGAATGGAAATTTTACAACTGCTGTCCAAATACTTTAAATATATATAAGCCTTCATGTACCATTGGCATGTGTTGCCTGACTCTAATAAATTGTCTGTTCTTATAGTAGTCATTCTTTTTCAGGAACAATTTTCACCTTTGTGAAAATCTTCGACCTTTAAGAACTTTCTTTTTATTGTTTTCATCTATCCTTTGCTATTAATTCTTAGTCTTCTTTGCTGGTCCTGCTTCTTTTGACTGACCTCTAAATAGCAGAAGGTTGCATGGTTCAATTTTTGGCTGTCTTTTTTTTTTTCCCCCACTGAAGTATTTTCTCTTTAGATGGAGTCCCATGTCTAGTGCTAGCGTATCTCTTAAGCTTCAGATTTACTTGCATCATTCTCACTTAACCTTCCTTTGGGGATCTCAAACTGAGCATATTCAGAGCATACTGTTTAATAGTTAATTTACCCCATTTTAGGTAATGACAACACTACCTACCAAGTTGTTAATCCAAAACATGGAAGTCATCCCTGATTTTCCACACATCAAATCCACTGGCAAATCCTGTTGGTTTTACTGTCACCATATATCTGATTATATTAATTATCTTCACTTCTAACATTTTAGTCCCAGTTTGCTTCAACAGACTCCTAGGAACTAATTCACTCATCTTTTTAGGTATTTCCATACAGCAGAAAATCTCAAGAGATTTTTTTTTAGACAAAAAAATCTAAAGCAATAACAAGCATATATGCAGATTTATAAACATGAGAGAGCACACACAGTGACCTAGAAAGCCTTCCATGATCCAATTTTGCCTATGTCTTTAAATTAATCTTGTGTTACTCTCACACATTAAAAATACCCCATATATACCAGCCTTTTTTGTGCAATTCGACAAGCCAAGTTAATTTCTCACCTAAGAACTTTATATTTATTATTTTCTCTGCCTGAAACACTCTTCGCACATTTTCACTTGGCTTGATACTTTATCATTCAGGTCTCAGTTCAAATATCAGTTTCTCAAACACGGTATCCTGATAAAATAATCTAAGTAGCATTATAGAGGCCATCCCTTTTATGCTGTGTTATTGTCCCCATAGCACTTATTGTGTCTTGAATTTACCTAATGATAAATGTTTTTTGAAATTTCCCAGAATATATCACCTTTATTAATAACATATATCCTGTATTGACTCTTATTCTACTTCTTTCCTAGTCCAGTCTCTGAACTCAGAGGAAAACATTTCTGGCAAATGCTAGATACTCATGAAGTCAGTATGACTTCAGTCTCTTGTCTAGCATGATTTCTCAAGATAGCATTAGCTTCAGCATTACCAATGGGTTCCCTTTCTGGCTCAAACATATGGAGTATTCTAACTTTGTGAAAAAAATAAAATGTATAGGCATTCATGCATATATACATATATACACATACAATTTTCTGAGCTTTAATATTTACTACTTGTCATCTCAGATGACATTGCTAGTCATAAAGTAACTTGCATGCTTCCTTTTTTCTTCCTGCTAATTACCTTGTATTTACCTTACTTACACTTTTTGCCTTTCATGAGATTGCAACCCTGACCTTAAGTGATCTGGCTCCTTAATTTCTGGTCTAAGAGTTTGTAATTGGCCCATGGAGTAGGTATATAAAGCACACAGCTCCTTAGTAATTGCAGACAGTTTCCTTCATATAGAGATAGAGATGGGAACATAAAGTAACTGAAATGTGAAACACTGTATGTAGATTGTTAAATATTTCTGTCATTGATCTTCAATGAACCTTAATGTTTCTTTCCTTGTCATGGGGAAAAATATAAAATTGCAAGGAAGTTTTGTTCCTGTAATATTCCTTTAAAAATCTCATTTCCCTTTAATATACACTAAATTATAAATTTAGGTTCCTATCAGCAAGTTTTACATGTCCCCTACTTTTTTGCTACCACTACCTCACCATCCTTGCCTAAGTCTACTTTTCAACATCCTCTACGTCTACCTGACAATAAAGGAAAAGGAAGAGCTCCTCTAAATTATTATTGACAATTCTGACTTTTTTGTGCACATATTGTATCTTTGGCTACAATTGTATGACAAGCCCATTTCTGAACCAATTCTGATGGTCCAGGGAAACTTTGTTGCAGATTGTCTTAAACTATATAAAATTGCTCCTGGTACTGAGCAGGCTCCAAGTCCAACCAATTTACATGGTTAAGAATAGAGGTGGGGTGCTTCACCAAAAGAAATTCAGAATGCCATGAAGGAGAGGGAGTGAGCTACAGACAAAAAGAAATATCCACTACAGGGATAAAGTATATCAAATTGGAGATTACCTCTGCTTGGCTTGCTGGAAAAGAACAGCATGGGCTGACGACATTAGTCTGGGAACAGAAAGCCTGAACTATTTTCTGAAACGTTTTGCATATTTGCAGAAAGAATACCTCTAAGTTCTTCCTCCTAGCTCTCTTCAGCGTCTGCTTGTTTAGCTCTCTTCAAGTGTTCTTCCAGGGCCCACCCACTCTAAATGAAACAACCCAGAATAGCTGTGGCTTTGCTGATAACATTAATTTCAAAAAGAAGCCACAGTGAGAGAGTGAGGAGCCATCAGGAAGAGAGGGAAGAAAATTAGACAAGAATTAGGCCTTTTTCCTTTAGCAACTTGCCCATAATCTGATATATAACAAATATAGCATTTTTATAAATTTGACCCTACTTTGTCTTTTATTTGATTGAAAGAGAATACGCTTAGAAATTTCAGAGACAGTAAGAACAAAGTTATCTAGATTTTAATTTACCTTTGGAACAAACTCCAACTTTACTAAGATATTGCTGGTGCCTACTTCTTCAGTTTCAGGGTTTTCCATTTTATCTCTCATCTTACTGTTCTCTAGCCACTCAATAGTCTTCCAATTTCAATAATGCTTTAACAAGACAAACAAACTCCTTTATGCCTCGATCTTTTTCTTAGGCTGTTGTCTTTGCTGTGCATGATCTTCTGACATTCTTCTCTCAATTTCTTCTTCACCTGAGTTACCTCTGCAGTTTGTAGATAACTACTTTTTTCCCCCGTTTCTCCTTCCATCCTCTCTCTCTTTCTCTGTCTCTCTCATAGGAATCATTTAAAGAAACTTTTTGTTCCGTAGCTGCTAGGGTAAGTTCCCTCAGGTCATGCTTCCAACTATCTATCTATCTATCTATCTATCTATATGTATATAATCTCCTATTATTGATCTTAAATGCAATTTTTAAAATGTTTTATGTGTATTTAACATATTATATGTGTATTTAACATTATTAATGATACATACTAAAATTACAAAATTTGATACATTTTGACATGTTATAAACCTATGAAACCACTAATGCAATTAAGACAATGAATATATATTTATGTTTATAAAGTATTTATAAGTATTTATACTTCCTGCCTCCCCTCCTCTACTCCATTTCATGCAAACACAAAGTTGATATGGCTTCTGTCACTATAGATGAGCTTACATTTTATTTCTTTTTCCTAACTTATTTTGAAATTATTATTGACAAACAAGAAGTCAAAAAGGTAGAACTGAGTAGTCCCCTGTATCCAATATCCTGCTTTCCCTAATGACAACTTACATAACTATACTGAATTATCAGAACCAGGAATTTGATATTAGTAAAGTTCAGTGAACTACATTACAGGCCTTACTTGGATGTCACAAGGATATCACCAGGATTTCTAGACAGTAGAACTAATTTAGATTCATTTCTTCTTGCCAAGTTTCACATATTTACATAAAAACAGTAAAATACTTTTTAACTAAGTAGTCTCATCTTGATTTTGTTGCTATGACTTCTGGTCCAGACTGCATTCTATAGTCATGGATCTCTCCTGGGGAGGGATGAGACTGGTGAAAATGTTCTAGAGAGTAATGTCAATCCTATGCTTTCCTTGTTGTGGAGAATTCATGTAAAATACAAACAGGAAAAAAGAAAACCTGCAAAAGGAAATAGAGTAAGGAGTTCGTCTAGATAAAGAGCTAAAGAAAAGAGAAACGAGAAAAACTTTACAGACTGGATATAGGAGAGTGTTTAGTGAAAATCTCCAGATGCACCATCAAGTAAATGAAATTGGAGAGGCATGGAAAAGTGATTTTGAAAATGTTAGTTCTGGTAATGAATTAAATAATCTCTAAAATTCTTCAAGATATACCAATAAAGATAGAAAGTCCTTTTTAATTACACATCATTTCACATCTGTGCATCTATGAAAATGGTTCAGTTCAAAAGCTTGACCATATGGAGTGCGAAAACTTATAGCGTATCACTAAATTCACCCACCACAAAAACCAAGATCGCAGCACCAACAGCACCACTGCCAAGGTACACACCCTCCCATGTTCCCAATGCTGGTGAGAAACATTAACACCTCCCCAGTTCTGGAGAAAGAAACCTTGTTTTAATTTTCATTTCTACCCTTAGAGCCTAATATTTATATTTATTTCATACTTCTTTCTGTAGATTTGATTTCTTAAACTTCTTTCCAATTCATTTACATTGTCATCATCATAGTCCTTGGATCCTAATTCAGGTCCCTGACCTCTTGAGTCATAGGTACCACAGCAAATTCTAAATGCTCTATTTCCCTTCTTTCTTTCTTGGTCTCCAGTTTGTTTTCCCACATTGAAGCTGATATGATTTTACTGTGATACATATCTGATGGTAGTATTCTATTGTTCCAAAAAATTTTAAGGATGTTTTGCTACTTGGAAGAAGTCCAAAGTCCTTTTGTTTTGGCCTCCCGTTTCCCACCTCAGACTCTTAACTCCTTGACATACCAACCTTTACTTTTCTTCAACTTGACATGCTCTCTCCAGCCTGTGAGACTGTCCTTTTTATGTAAGGCAAACCTTCACTTCTCTGCATCCTGTTTCTGGTGTACCTGGGCCTGTGCCTACACCTTTCAAGTTTCTACCTACAGTCCACTTCTTTCAAAAACATTTTCCCCTTCTCACAAGTCTTGATTAAGTGCCCATCTCTGTGTTCTGAGACCTTCCCTACTTCCCATATGTTAGATCTTGTTAGAATATATCATAGTGGCAGTGTTTACTTGCCTTCTTCACCAGAGTGAAAGCGCTATACGAACACAAACTATGTATTTCTTACTTAGCGTTGTAAAAATCAAACAAACAAAAAAGCAAACAAAACCCCACAAAAAGAACAACAAAAAGCCCACCGTGACTGGCTTCTATAACATCCTGTAAACATTTGTTGAAGTAAAATTATATCTCACATATTCTGTCTTTCTATGCAATAGTAAATATGTTAAATATTAAATTAAATACACCTATCACTTTACTGCTATCATGATATTGGATGAAACTATGGTTATCTTATATTACCTTGTTGCTGTGTCTCAGAATATAAAACTACCAGGCTCACTAATATGTGCTAGCCAAATATATATTTAGTACTGACACATATAGGCACTAAATAATAATTGCTTTCAAATGAGTAACACAAAGGAATATTTTTTTCATTGACTCATTTTCAAAGGAGTGGTTTTTTATTGACTCTTAATGAGCACAAGAATTATCAAACATCTTCAAATTAATAATATTCTTAAGTAATTTTTAAGAATGCAATATCCTGCCCCCCCCACCCCACCCCCGTAAAGTTGCACTTGTCAGCTTTGGGCTTCTTTTATTTTAAGACCTCTTATAATTCTCTGAGAGACCAAATGGACTGTAATAATTATCACGTAATTTTTATAATTGGTGTCATACATTTGCTTAGCAGACAATGAAGTATCAATTGGCTATTAAGTAAATGATATTGTCCAAATAGATTTTACATTTTAGAATTGTGAACACAACCTCAGTATTTTCACATATCAAGAATATGGTTTTTTGCCATACAGACTTTACTAACTGTGTAACAGGCATCAAGCTTACTAAACATAATATTACCATCATAACATAAGATACATTGCTCTGAGGCTCATCCTAGTCACTATTCGCCTCCCACTAAATTAACCACATTCCTGACTTTAAACATAATAGATTATTTTTGCTTGTCCTTGAATTTCACATAAATGACATCGTATAGTATATACTCTTCCATGTTTCTTTCACTCTATATTATGTTGAGACATCAATATTGTTGCATGTAGTTGTAGATTGTTGCCATTGTTAATATTCTATTATTTGCATATCATACAATTTTTTCCATTTTGTTGTCAACAGACATTTTGGGAATTTCTAACTTTTGGCTATTACAAATAGTTCTATTATGAACATATATGTATTTCTGTTAGGTTTCTACCTCAGAGTGGAATTTCGGGATTATAGGATACTCATATATTTAATTTTAGTATTTACAATTAAGCACTTTCCAAAGAGTTTTGAGCAGTTTGCCAACCTACTATCAGTAAATGAGAGTTCTGGTTTCTCCATATCCTTGCTAACACTTGTTACTACATTATTATTATTATTATTATATTACTATTATTTATTTATTTAAATTCAATTAGCCAACATATAGTACATTATTAGTTTTGGATGTATTGAGTTCAGTTATCCATCAGTTGCATATAACACCCAGTGTCCTCCTTAATGTCCATCATCCAGTTACCCCATCCCCAACCTATCTCCCCTCCAACAACCCTGTTTGTTTCCTATATTAAGAGTCTCTCATGGTTTGTCTCCCTCTCTGATTTCTTCCCATTCAATTTTCCTTCCCTTCTCCTCTGATCCTCTGTGCTGTTTCTTATATTACTATTATTTTATTATTATTATTATATATATTTAAACCATCTTGCAGAGTATAGTGGAACAGGGACATATTGTTGTTCTAAGTTTCATTTCTCTGATGATTAATGAAGCTTAATAAAATGCTTTTTTATATGTTTACTGGTCATTTGCATCTCCTTTCTTATGAAGTATCTGATCAGGCTTTCTGTCCATTTTTTATTAGCTTCAGTGTCCTTTTCACATATTATTTATAGCAGCTTTTTTTTTATCTTTTTTGAACTTATGTATGGCAAATATTAATTTTTTCACCCTTTGGTCCTTTTTTTCCTCTCTTAATGGTTTACTTTGATAAACAAAATTTCTTAAATTGAAAGTAAATCAGTTTGTTAGTTTTTTTTTAGCATTATGGTTAGTGTGAACACTAATTTTAATAAGCTGCACCTTAAAACTAAATATTTGGAAAACTATCTTTATAAAGTAACAAGCATATACTCTAAGACCTACATTATTCCCTGGAGCTTGTGTATGGGACCTTAGGCAAAATAGTTAATTTCTCTCACCTCTATTTACTCACTGCAAAATAGAGATAAGGAAAATACTAATACTCATTTTCTAGACTAAATGCAAAAATAATATACTGATGATGGTGAAATTTTTTATAAACTGTGAAGCATAACATAGGTATAAGACAATGGTAAAAGGTGTAAAGTTTCGCAGGCAAGGTAAACACAACACCAGGTGAGGTAGGCGCAAGGCAAGATTTATTAAAGGCATCTCCAGCGAAGTTTCAGGGCTCGGGAGAAGGGGAGCCAGGAAAGTCGTGCCAGGAGGAGGTGGGCACCCTCGGGCGAGGTTCCACGACTCTGGAAAGCGGAGTTGGGGAAGTCGCACTGGGAGGGAGTCAGCGGGGTCTTTTATCGGGCCAAGGTAGGGCATGGGCTCACATCCATATATGGTAGGGTATTTGGTGATCGGAAGGTATGGGGTGAGGGCTCCTGATACTCCTGTTTCCAGCATAGGTATCGGGTTACCTATGGAGAGTGTCCTGGGGATACACCCTTTTGGTGGGAGAGTCAAGGGTTAAGGAAGGGGTGGGGGGAGCTGGAAGATGTCGGCCCCGGTGGTTATTTCTATTGTTTCTCCTGCATTCCCGGAGCCGCCAACCTAACATACCAACTTTTTTGGTGTAATAAGGGTGGCGATTCAGATCTGGCTACTTCCTGCTGGCAAAGGGGTGTCATTATTGGGTCCTTCCGCTGTGGGTAAGTGGGTATAGGGATGCAGGAGGAGTTGGTTGGCAGTGACCCTGGAAACCTCTCCGATGGGATCCTGAATGAAGCGAAGAACACAGGGGGCAATTAGTGCTAATAGACAGAGGGGACTTAGGATTGGAAGGAGTGTTAAGGGGGAGAGAAACAGGTTCCTCCCTTGTCTGTGGTGAGCGGGTCCAGGGCTTGTAGGTTCTGTAGGGCTACCTGGGCCATGGAGGTAATCTGTTGTTTGTAGGGATGCCAAGGACTTGGCTGAGGCCTCCACGGCTTCCGGAGCTGTTCAGATAAATCTCGAGTAGTGTCTATGGAGTGGGCTAGGTCCCCGGTGTCCAGCCCAGTGGCCACTAGGGAAGACGCCAAGGAGACCCCAATAACCAGGGGAAGAAACACAGCCCTTTTCTGTTGCAGGAAGGGGGTGGACAGGACGGACATTTCTACTAGGGCGGGCACCCTCTGTGCTGGCAGTCTGTGGTGACCAGCTGACTAGACCGTGTGGTGTCCCCACGGGTTCAAGTTTCCACTAGGAAGGAGCGGCACCTGAACCCGGGCGTGATGGATGAGTGGCTAGGGAGGGTTAGGAAGAAGGGGAGAGTGAGGAGAAGTGCGGGAAATCCACAACCATGTAGGCCCCAGGGTTTGGGAAGCCCAGCCATCCTGTGGTGGGACTGGTTTTAGATTGGAGATGTGTACCCACGGGTGGTGTCCTAGGAATTTTGCCACTGTGGGAGTTGTGAGCAATAGAAATAACTGCTGCGGCCGCCATCTTCCAGCCCCCTCCCTCTCCTCCTTCCTTAACCCTTGACTCTCCCGCCAAAAGGGTGTAGCCCAGGTCACTCTCCATAGGTAACCAGATACCTATGCTGGAAACAGGAGTATCAGGAGCCCTCACCCCATACCTTCTGATCACCAAATACCTTACCATATATGGATGTTAGCCCATGACCTACTTTCCCCTGATAAAAGAACCCCTGCCAACTCCCTCCCAGTTGACTTCCCCCACTCCCCTTTCCGGAGTCAGGGAACCTCGCTGGAGGGTGCCCACCTCCTCCCGGCGCAACTTTCCTGGCTTCCCTTCTCCCGAGCCCTGAAACTTCGCCAGAGAGGCCTTTAATAAATCTTGCCTTGCGCCCACCTTGCCTGGTGTTGTGTTTACCTCGCCTGTGAAACTTTACAAAAAGAACTATATGATTCTCCTATCAAAGCCAAAATAGATTTTATAGGCCTTAATTTATATCATGACACTCAGTCGATGTTCACCTCACAAAAATAATTGGTTGGTAAATCAGGGTGCTTGTCATTGGTCCACAAATATCTCTAATATTACTACTTTTTTTTAATAAAGATTTTATTTATTTATTTGACAGACAGAGATCACAAGTAGGCAGAGAGGCAGCAGAGACAGAGGAGGAAGCAGGCTCCCTGCTGAGCAGAGAGCCCTATGCGGGACTCCATTCCAGGACCCTGAGATCATGACCTGAGCCTAAGGCAGAGGCTTTAACCCACTGAGCCACCCAGGCGCCCCAACTAATATTACTACTTTAAATGAAATCCCTTTAATAGTAATCAAATGATATATATTACAATTAGTACATAGTACATTGATTTCTTTTCTATATAATAAAATAAACTTAAATTTCATAGTCGTTTCGTGATTCTTATTTGGGACCCACAACTTAAAAGGATGTCTCCTAAACATATCAATTCATGCACGGACTGTAGCCATGTAAACTATAAAACAATTCAACCTACTATATTATCATTTTACACATTTTTCAGATATTTTAATATAACATTTATAGTTATATAAGATGTCTGTTGGTTTATTTATATAGTTAGTTAAAATGTATTGAGAATCTACCTTATTATTAGTTGAGATAGGCTGGATGATTCTTCATAAAAAGTGACTCCAAACTTAGTAGCTTAAAATATCAGTTATTCTTCATTCATGCTGCATATCCATCTCAAGTGAGCTGCTGTTTCTGATCCATGTTTTCCTCATTCTGAATCTAAGCTGAAAGATCAGCCATCATTTAGAGCATTGCTAGTTGTGAAAATGATGATAGTGCTCTGAAGAATCTCTCTTCAGTTATGATCTTCCCAAGACACAATATAGGTAATTTTGCTCACAATTCATTGACCTTAACTAGTAACATGTCCCCACCTAAACCAAGAAATGCAAACTTAACCTGTGACTGAAAGGTAAAGAGCTGGGATATCTGGTCAATAGCAGAAATTATGATTTGTACTATGCTAACTATACCATATAGGTTTCTAGGGAACACAAATAAGAAAGACGTGCTTATGTCTCAATAGCAACAAATAAAAAAATACACTCCACTGAGATGTGTGTAATAAGAGCTCAGTGGCTTTGCAAAGAAATGCAAGGTAAGCTTTTTTAGATGAGTGTAGAAAGACATCAGAAAGAATAATAATTCATCTGTATTTTGAAGGATAAATAAGAGTACAACAGACAAAATGAGATAGGGATCAAAAATTGTTTCAGCTAAAAGAAACAACATGGTTAAATTGTGAGAAATATCTACCTTTACCAAAGAAGTTTTGTGATTTAGCATTGCAGGAGTACAGCATAAATGAGAGAATGAAGTGGGAGAAAAATTCTGTAAACCATATATCTGATAAGGGGTTTCTATTAAAAATATAAGGAACTCATACAACTCCATAGCAACAAACAAATAAACAAACAGCCCAATTAAAATAGTCAAAGAGCGTAAAAAAATAGTTAAAGACCTAAATAGACATTTTCCTCAAAGAAGCCATATAGGTGGCCAATAGGTATATGAAAACTTCATTAATCATCAGGGATTAAAAAATCAAAACTACAGGGTATCACCTCACACCTGTCAGGATGTTTTTTATCAAAAAGACAAGAGCTAACTAGTGTTGGTGAGGATGTAGAGAAAAGGATATCCATGAACAGTGTTGATGGTAATGTATATTGCTACAGCCATTATGGGAAACAGTATGAAGTTTCCTAAAAAAGTTAAAAACAGAACTCCTGTATGGTCCAGCAATCCCACTTATGGCTATATATTCAAAGAGAAAACAAAATCATTATCTTAAAGAGATATCTGTACTCCCATGTTCATTGTAGAATTATTCATCATATCCAAGGTATGATACAATCTAAGTGTATATGGGTGAATAAATAGATTAAGAAAATGTTGTATATATAGATAATGAAATATTATTTGGCCTCAAAAAAGAAGGAAATCTGGCCGTTTGCAAAAATATGGATGGACTTGCAGGGCATTATGCTAAGTGAAATAAACTAGGCAGAGAAAGACAAATACTGTTTGGTATCACTTATATGTGGAAAGTTAAAAAAAAAAAAAGTGGAACTCATAAAAACAGAGTAGAATTGTGGTTGCCAAGGGCTGGGAGCTAGGTAACACGGGAAGAGGTTGATCAAAGGCAGCAAACCTTCAGTTATAAGAGGAATAATTTCTGGAGCTCTAATACAACATGGTGTCTATACTTAATATTACATTTTGTGTATTTGAAATTTGCTAAGAAAGATTATAAGCACTCTTACCAAAACCAAAACAAAATGGGAAAGTAACTATGTAAGGCAATGGATATGTTGATTGAAATGGTTATAAGAATGATTCCACAATGTGTACATATATCAAATCATCATGCTGTACACTTTAAATATATGATAATTTTACTTATCCAAAAAATTAAAAGAAACAAAGTTAACGACAACAACAAAAATGGAGCTGAAGAAATACAGAATGTATAGACAAATAGCCAAGTATTCTAAAGAGATGTAACATGGTTATATTAGAATGTGGCTCATTACTGTCATAGAGGAATATAAATTTTTTGCCAATCTAAGACATTAGTAATAAGTCTATTTGAGGATTTCACTTAAATTTGGGAGAGGGGATTTTTTTAATCTGTTTTGCTCATTAAAACAAATCAAGATTCTCATTATTATTAAAAACTGTAGTTTAGCACTTTAACTGCTGAAAGGATAGATGCCTCTTGGGAAGTATAATTAGTTTTAATTTAGAATAACTGGTATGATTAATCTTTGATTGAGTTTTCTATATTTTACATTAATTTTTGAAATGGGAATGGCTGATTATCCACATTTTCTAAATAGTATATGTAGCTAATAACTCTTCTCCCATCACTTTTTTTCCCAATCATTAGATGTCACAGTTAAGAATTCATGGAGTAGAAAACAAAACTGATCCAGATATAAGTCTTTCTCTTATATCATTGTTGTCTTGTGTGTGCCAATGATGGCAGGTAGTTGGACCTTTTTTCTGTTTGATAGAAAGTAATATTGATTTGTTTCTTCATTTCATTATTCTAATTCCAGCCTCTAGCAATTGATTAGCATCAACAAAGTCTTAGGATGTAGGAAAAAAATGAAACAGAACAAAACAAGAGAACCTGAATATGAATAAACATCCATCCTGTTTACTGATGGGAAAATTACTAAAAACAAAACAAACAATGCAACAATAGCAACAACAAAAAGAGCTCACATTTTAATATTCACAATATGTCTGGTACTATGCTAAGAACTTTCCACTTAATAAGGAAGGCATTCTATAAACCAGGTTTTACGAGATGTTGTAATTCACATATCAGGATGTGGAGAATCAGAATATGTCACTGACGCAAGACCTCACAGTTAAAAAGTTACAAAAGCAAGACTTGAATCCAGCTGAGTATATACTCTTAAAAGGAACACACTAATTCTTTCTTGTTATGAGCTCTAGATGGAAAAAAACAAAAACACATTATCCTCAACACAAGCTCCAGCCTACACACATGCTAATTGATTGTTTATATTTCCATTACAAGAAGACTTCTGTCACCAAGAAGCATTCTCTGATAATGATCATTTTCTCTTTCATAAGATGTGCTACAGCTAATGATGAAAAGCCAGTTTAAATATAGAGTAATTTTAAACTTCTGGAGTTAGATCTGAAATACTGCATTCAGCAGGATTTTATCTCAGGGAACTTAACTGCTCTGAAGTTTATTTTTTCATCTGTAAAATGGGAATAGTAACACTGCATTTCTCATTGTTGTGAAGACTCAGGGAGATAATGAATGGGAAATGATTTATTAAGAGACCAGCACATAGTACACCCTCAAAAATATAACTGTTCTTTCCATCATCATCATCATCATCACTATCGATTTCATCATTTAGAATTATGTAAACATATATTTTCAGGAAGATAGCTGTTATGTATGTGAGGTTGTGCATAACTATATTTTTATATATACTATAATATGTAAAATACATATTAATATATAAAACTATTTTATATGCATATATACTACATAGTGTGTATATTGTATATGTATATGTATATACACATAAGTATGTATATTTATGTAAATATATATAACACAAAAACATTCTCCCTCATATTTTGGTATGTCTGTATTATTGCAAAAATAATTGGATTGTGATCTTATTTTTTTTTTTTTTAGATTGTGCCTTTTAATGTTTTGTATTAGAATGTGACCTCATGATATGTATTTGATTGGATGACTTCAAGCTATGCATTTCATAAGCCAAGCACATGAGGGCATATGGCACTAAGCAATGTCAATCCTTTGTAGCAAGTTCTTTGACTAGGGAGATTTCATGAGCTTAAATGTTAAAATTAAATATTGGAAATAAAGATTATTCCTTCACATAGAAAATAGCAGTCCAAATTAAATAAATTATTATGTTGATTAAAACATATTGGTATTTAACAACACTTGTATTGGATAGATGAAAAGCATTGTCAACGCTCTCATCTGTACATATTTTGTGTACTTTTAGATTGGTGTAGGTTAGTACTGGACAGAAATCCTATGCCTTCCTGACATGTTTAATTGAAGACAAGAAAACAGCAGCATTCAGTTGTTGGGTTCACATTAAAGGTAGAAGAATGAATGAATATAATTTAAAGATTAACTTGAATTCTATCATTTCAAGCTGGCTAGTGTCAGAAATTTGGAGTGCAGTAAAAGTTTAATAAATATTCGGCGAATCAAAAACAAATCAAATTCACTTGAATAAAATTATTTGGCACTTGATTTTTTTAATTTGAAGATATGACATTCACTTCTTAAGAATACAAATAAAAGGAGATATCCAAGTTCTAAAATGTACATTTGTGCAAACATGTTAGACAATTTTAGTAGCTTTTACATTAAAAATATTTAAAACATGAAGAGAGTGAAAAGATGGACACATATAAAAGTAACTCGTGTGTATTGTGTTTGATAATATACAGGCACATGGAGAAACTGTAACTAGGTTAATCACGAATTGGATGATTGAAATGTCACTTTCTCCAAGGGTGCAAATATGGATTATATTGCTACGGGTTGTTTTTAATCCTTTGTCAAAAGTGCTTAAGTCACTTTGTATCTACACGGTACCTGAAAACAAATGAAGTTACTTTTCATCAGTTGTAACTTTTATATCCAGTAATTTCCATATCTATGAAAGAAAATTAGAATGAGAGATTTGGGAAAGATAAAACCATCATCCGCCACTGAGATGTGTCTTTCCCATAGAGGTTTTAGTATATTTCTGTAAGGTTTAACAGTTCTTCTAAATTCCATGGTTTTGTGCTGATAGGGGACAATGATACTTAGTTGCAATTTGATTCAAGAAGGGACAATAGGTTCTGTTGCATTTGCCAACACTGATCTAGTTTTGTGATTGAAACTCCATTATCACTGTATTCAAAAGGAGTTTAAAACTCCCTTCAGGCCTAGGTGTGAACAAGTTTTGGTTGATTAGTGGTGTTGGCTAAGGGCAGCTGTGGGAGGAAATAGGAGTATCCATGGCAGGCTATATTGGCTTTTTTGGATATTGACTGCTCAGATCACCTAAGAATACTTTTCTCAAACAGGATAGAACCCTAAGTCAAAAAAGGTTATAGACATAATCATCTCTTTTTAAAAAGATTTTATTTATTTATTTGACAGAGATAGAGAGAGAGAGCACAAGCAGGGGGAGAGGGAGAGGGAGAGGGAGAAGCAGGCTCCCTACTGAGCAAGAAGCCTAATACAGGCCTCAATCCCAGAACGCCAGGATAATGACCTGAGAGGAACACAGATGCCCAACTGACTGAGCCACCCAAGCAGCCAATAATCATCTTTTTATACTATTCATGATCCATCTTGAACTACATAGGTGCTACATACATAATACTTAAGAAACCCAGGAATGATATTTTAATTCATTCCCTTAGTATCTATGGGCTTTAGGCTGACTTATTTAAACAATTTAGCCATTATAATAACTTATTCCTGTGGTGCTTATGAGAATTTAATAATAAAATATATGAAACATGATTAACACAATATCTCACATAATAAAACCTCAATGAAAGTTAGTAATTATTATTTCCGCTATACTGATTATATATCAATAATTTGTGTCTGTGGAAGATAATTACACTGGCCATTCTCTAAAATATAGATATACATATATACACTGGCCATTCTTTTAAATATATATAGACTCATTTTTTCCATTAACATATATATTAATGAAAACAACATATATTTTTCATAAGTTTAAAAAATAATATCTAATATAATGTCATTGCCTTTAAAGAGTATCAGAAAAAGTTACTAAATTATCTTTTTAATGATTTATATTGAATTCAGTGTTATAAAATGGAAATAAATAATATTCCCATACATGTTTTATTGTTAAAAATAGTACATTGTGATAGGTGACCTAACAAGTACCTAAGTTTGCTAAAATTATTAAAAGTACAATTTCAGTAAGTTCCTACCATTCAACATCTATTGTATATCTTCAATTAGGAAGATGCTGTGACTGAAATAGGCACAGTGTCATAGAAATTTATAAATGATCAACTTTTTAGAAAATTCCAATACATTTTGAATAAAGCCTGGATACAATTATATAATTATGCACTTAAGACTGCCCAGTATTTTTCAAAAACTTTCTCTAGTTTTTAGTTTTTGGGGAGGTATAAACATTGATTGTGAAAGCATTGAAAGCTAATTGATATTAAATCTTATTCCACTATTTTTTTTTTTAAAGATAAGTGTTGGCAATGATATGGAGAAAAGGACACCCTTGTATACTGTTGGTACACTGTTGTAAATTGGTACAGCCATTATGAAAAACAGTATAGAGACTGATCAAAAAACTAGAAATAGAAGTATTGTATTGTAAGGACCTATTTTATGTTTATATTCTGTCAAGAGGCTTTCATTGAGGTCAAACAAAACCTTGTTTAGCCCATGAACTGTCCTGCTCCCCTTCCCCCAGGGGATTCACTTAAAGGCGGGTCCCGGAAACCAGCTCCAGGTAACAATGCCCAGATACAAAGATGGGTCAGGCCAGGTGGAGACATCCGATCAGTAGGGGGTTGCATACTCTCTCCCTAGCTACCAAGGAGCATGGGCCCCCGCCCTTTGGGAACCCTTTTGGCGCCAATCCTAATCAAGGTGTAATAGGCTGATTCAAATGTCTACTAGGGTAAATTATAATTCAATTGGTCACCTAGCATTACTGTGGAGTTTCCTGTGTGAGTTACAATCTCATTGGTCACCTGTGCATGGCCAGGCCCAACCGCATGGCCTTTACCCTTAAAAGCTAGACTGTGAAACAGAGAAGGGTCGCCCTCTCTTGTAAGAGGTGTGGCCCCGAACGTTCGGTTAGATTCTTGATGCTTGGTGCAAAATAAAGCTTTGCTTGACCTTCGCTTTGTATCAGTCTCGCTCCTTTAATCACGGACCCGTTATTGGGGCATAACAGTATGATTTCCCAAATCTTTCTTTTGAGTATATTTCCAAAAGAAATAACATCAGTACCTCAAAGAATTATTTGCACTCCCATATTCATTGCAGCATTATTCACAATAGCCAAGATATGGAAAAATTTGTGATGAATGAATGAATAAAATGTCATATATATATATATATATATATGTAATATTTTCAGCCTTTAAAAAAATGATAATCCTTACAAATGGCCAACAGACACATGAAAAAATGCTCAACATCACTTATCATCAGAGAAATACAAAGCAAAACCACAATGAGATACATCACAACTGTCAGAATAGCTAAAGTTAACAACTCAGGAAATAACAGATGTTGGTAAGGATGTAGAGAAAGGGAAACCCTCTTACATTGTTGGTGGAAATGCAAACTGGCACAGCCACTCTGGAGAACAGTATGGAGATTCCTCAAAAAGTTAAAAATAGAACTAACATATAATCTAGCAATTGCACTACTGGGTATTTATCCAAAGGATACAAAAATGCTGATTCAAAAGGGCACATGCACCCCAATGTTTATAGCAACATTATCAACAATAGCCAAATTATGGGAAGAGCCCAAATGTCCATTGACAGATAAATGACTAAAGAAGATGTGGCATATATATGACAGACTTCTACATCATCTCACTCATATGTGGAATCTAAAAAAGAATATATATATACATACACACACACACACACACACACATACATATATATGCAATAGACTATGGCTCAGCTATTAAAGATAATTAAATTTTGCCATTTGCAACGATATGGATGGAACTAGAGTGTATTATGCTAAGCAAAATAAGTCCATCAGAGAAAGACAAATAGATGATTTCACTCGTATGTGGAATTTAAGAAATCAAACAGATGAACATAGGGGAAGGGAAGGAAAATACAATAAGATAAAAAACAAAGAGGGAGGCAAGCCATAAGTTGCTCTTAACTATAGAGGACAAACTGAGTGTTACTGGAGGGGAAATGGGTAAGGGGTTAGACTAGATGGGTGGTGGACATTGAGGAGGGTACTTGTTGTGATGAATACTGGTTGTTATAGGTAAGTGATAAATCACTAAATTCTACTCCTGAAACCAATGCTACACGTATTATGTAAAGTAATTTGAATTTAAATTAAAAGAAAAAAAAGGAAAAAGAAAATTTGGAGTTGGATCTTGGCTCCAGTTGTTTCTAAATGTGTGGCCTGGAGGAAGTCCTTTCACTCTTAACTTCTTGTACTGCTTTTGTCATGTTTTGTTATGAAAATTAAGCTAATTTTATTAAATGAGTTGTGTAGTATTTCCTTTTCTCCTATGATCTGGAAGGTTTTGTTTATGAGGTTTGCCTCAAGTGATGAAGAAAATAAAGTTCCAGAAAGGCACAAGACAAAAAAAAAAAAAAAAAAGTTCTGGCTATTTGCAACAACATGGATAAGCCTGGGGGAAATTATCTTTAGTGAAGTAAGCCAGACACAAAACAAAACAAAGAAAAAAAAAAAAAACAAAAAACCTACATTATCCCACTCATATGTGGAATCTAAAAATTTAAAGACATAGAAGCAAAAAGAATGGTGATTACCAGGGTAGGCAGGTGCAGGAAATGGGGAAATGTTGGTCAAATGGCAGAAAGTTGCAGTTATGTAGGATAAATTATCCTAGAGATGTAAGTTATAGTATGTTAGCTATAGTGAATAATTTCATGTTGAATACTGGAAATTTGCTAGAGAGTAGATTTCATGTACTCTCATCACACACAAAAAGTGGTAACTATGTGAGAAGAAGATATGTTGATTAGTTTGACTGTGGTAATCACTTCATTATGTGTATGTATATCAAATCACCATGTTGCACATCTTAACTATATACAATGTTTATTAAAAAAAAAAAACAAACAAACAAATTTGATTCCCTGGGAACAGCAGGGTTTGAGAGAGAAATATGAATTTACATTCAAATCTAGGCATGGCCAGTTACTAACCCCATAATACTAGGTAAATCAATTTTTTTTTCTCCAATTACCTTACATGTAATAGGATATAACAGTATTTAGTTTGTAAGGCAACTGTGAGGACTAAATAAAAGAGTATACATAGGGTCTGACTCCTATCAAGCAATTGTTACTCATTAGATTTCTTCATGTCTGTCCTTATATAAATAATCCAATAATTGAATTATAAATTGGTTTCTCTCATAATATATGAGGGGAAAATATAGTGAACTATTCAAGCACAAGTTTTATATGTCCTAGAGTTATCTTTTAAAAGGTTAATCAGATTGTGCTAATGTTGGTGCTAATCCTGCCAAAAACCTTGCAGAGTCTTCTTAAAATAAAAATAAAATATTTTACTACTGCTGACAGAGCTCAATATATTTATCTTCCAACATTTCTTCAAAGCCATCATATTTTGTATCCTCTATGTGTCAGACAGACAATTGGGTGTCTGTCCTTCCTGATCTCCCCCTCCCCACCTATCTTTGAGTGTTTGCAGGATTGGTGACTTCCTTCTAGCCAATAGAAAATGACAAAAATGTTATGCTAAATAAGGATCCATTGTGCTAGTGGACTCACTCTAAAGTCTTTTTATCGTTGGTGGTTTTGAAGAAGGAAGCTGCGGTAAATCTTATGGCTGCAAGAAAATGAATTCTGACAACAATCTGAATGAGGTTGGTCATAGGCTCTTCCCCAGTTGAGATCTCAGATGAGAACTCAGCCACAGACAAAACGATTATTGCAGACTCACAAATGACTCTGATAAGTATTTCTCCCAATTTGTAGGAACTTTAAGTTATATAATATTTTAGTACATTAGGTTTATGGTACTTTATTCTGTAACACAGAGAATTAAAACAACTTGTTTACCAGCAAAACTGCCTAGCTTTCTGTTCCTCAACATAGCAAACCTGTGTGCTCATCATTCTTTAAACTCAACTATACTAAGCCCTGCTATTCTCAAATCTGCTAGGTCATTCTCTACTCATTATATTCTATCTTTTTTCATTGTGCTGATAGATTTGAAATTAATTTACTTTAAAACTTTTTTTATTTTTTGACCCCACCAGGAGATTGTAATCTCCACATTTATACTGAATTATGCTGTACCTCTAAAACCTTGCACAGAGCCAGGAAAGTGAAGAACTTAAATCACATTTCTCAGAGTGCAGTTTATGTCTACACAATTCCAACCAACTGGTTCATACATCTCCTTAACATAATTGAACTTTTAGTTGAACATTTTCCAGCAAAATTATTTGCCTTATAATATCCATAAGTAACAAATTACTGTGTATAAAGGCAAAAAAAAATTGGTATTAATTATCAGGGCATCTACTTGTAAAAAGTGCAGCATTTTTAAAGAAAATTATATTTTAAATACAAAAGATGACCAAATGCAGAGCTACAGAGAGATTTCATAATTAATTTTTTAAATAAAAAATTCCTAGTGATCTTGTTTCTGGAACATAAGTCTGTAAATAGATTTTTTTCAAAGATCACCATGCCTAAACTATATGCTACATACCAATATAAAACATAGATTATCTTCAAAAACTCCTGTTTTGCACTCAAATCTTGATACACTTGCTTCATTCATTTTGGGGTAATTCTTAAACTCTTTTAATTATAGAAAGAAAAACATGGGCACCTGGGTGGCTCAGTGAGTTAAGGCCTCTGCCTTCGGCTCGGTTTGTGATCCCGGGGTCCTGGGATCAAGCCCCGTGTCGGGTTTTCTGCTTGGCAGGGAGCCTGCTTCCCTTCCTCTCTCTGCCTGCCTTTCTGCCTACTGTGATCTCTGTCTGTCAAATGAATAAAATAAAAATCTTTAAAAAAAAAAAAAAGAAAGAAAAACAGGCACATTCATTCACAAACAGCAAACCATGTAATCAAACACACTGGTTTTACAAAGATATACCCAGAATCTGGGGCTGAAATGAAAAGGAAGTTCTCTTAAGATTCAGTTAAATTTTTTCAAAACTTTGTAATAGATGAAATCAAACATGTTCAGGAAACAAAGGGACCACCTTAAATAACAACTTATAAGTGTGGAGCTAATGAGATTGAGGTTGAGTTTAAGGCATCTCTCAGATAACATCTATATGTTTGTAAATACCCTGTGCCTAGGACTACATGATGAGAATGTAAAGCAATGTGAAGGGAAACTAAATTCAATATTCTGAAGTGAGACAATAAATATGAGAAATATAAGTTCTTAGTACATAGAAGTTCAATACATAGTCGTTAAATAAGTGATTCTCTATTGAACTGTTGGAGAAGGTCATTCAGAGGTCATGACTGCTGGTTGACCTGAGAGCTGGACCGGAAAAATCAAGGGTTCTCACTCCCTCCCTGTCCTTTGGAGTGTATGTTCTGCTCACTGTTCCCATAGTGGGAGCCATTCTTTTTTTTTTTTAATTTATTTATTTGTTAGAGAGAGCGAGCAAGCGAGCACAGGCAGACAGAGTGGTAGGCAGAGGCACAGGGAGAAGCAGGCTCTCCACCGAGCAAGAAGCCCGATGTGGGACTCAGTCCCAGGACGCTGGGATCATGACCTGAGCCGAAGGCAGCCACTTAATCAACTGAGCTACCCAGGCGTCCCAGTGGGAGCCATTCTTAAGGATGAAGCCTTGAGAGAGCAATGTGTTGTTGTGGGGTAGTATATATGTGGGGTAGTATATAAGAATGAGCCCAGTTAGGGTCTCTATATAAATTTTTAAGATCCTGACTGATTGGTGCAGATATCTCCTCTTCTGGTAGCCATGCAAGAGAAGCTTCATGTCTACATTCTCTTCGTTTATTAAATATGCACCCTACCAATCTGGAGTGATCTGTCTCTTTTTTCAGTTTCTTTGCCCTCCCTGTATGGAGGCCACTTTCGGATTTCATCTGGGAAGCTCCCAAGGTTGCAAACCAACATGAACTAATTCCATTAAAATTTGTTCAAATTTTCAACCTTTCAAGCCACATATAAATATTAGGAATTGACAAAATATGTAATAAATGTTTAATAAAGTTATTAGTAGTTTAATTTCCCCCATGTAGTCTTTTTTTTTTTTTTAAATAAAGACTTTATTTATTTGAGAGAATGAACAAGAGAGAGCATGAGTGAGGGGAGGGGAGAAAGGTAAAGGAGAAGCAGACTCCCTACTGAGCAGGGAGCCTGATGTGGGGCTCAATCCCAGGGCCCCACCATCATGACCTGAGCTGAAGGCAGACACTTAACTGACTGAGCCAACCAGGCACACTCCCATGTAGTCTTCAAGAGATACAAAGCACAAACACTGGGAAGTTGGCATAAATATCCTGATTCTTTAGTTAGATAAGAGTATCACCATAAAACAGTAGTATGTTTGGTAGTATATCAAATTCGCATGATTTTGGTGAATGTGAATCAAGTCTAGTCATCTTTGACTCATCATCTCATCATCATTAATGGTATTATTGACTCCCCCTCCCCCAAACACACACACACACACACACACACACACACACACACACACACTATGGCAAAATGAATAAAATCAGTACAAATCTGATAAGAAATAACTGTGATTGATCATAGAAGAATTTCATAGTCTAGCTGAACTATCTGCTAGTTTATTGAAAGCAGTACAATTCTGAAGGGAGATCAAGCCTTGTTTAGACAGGAGACAAACATAGAGCTAAATCGAATTCCTCAAAAATAAAGCTATTTTAAGTCAATGCAAGCTTACATTTTACCTTCCTTCAAGTTAAATGGAACATTTCCAGAACATTAAAATTGTACTTTCCAAATACTTTTAATTCTGTTCTTTAAAATAGTTGCCATACCTATCTTGCCAAAAATACAAGATGTTCCTTTTGATAGTGTGTTCATTTTATCCCCACCAACTTTAAAACATGATCATTGTAGAGAAAATGAAATTTGGGGATTAGCAAATGGACAGTATGTCATGTAATACTGTAAATGTTGGTATACATTTGTTTAATGTATTTGACACAAATATCAAAAGTGTTTGATATAATTATTACATATATATCTCCTACATAATATATGTTGAGATCATGACTTTGACTTTGGCTCTAGGCTCCAGTGACCTTTATTGTGAGGAAGTTAATTTGCCTTACCAACCTTCAATCCCTTCATCTTTAAAATACAGAAACTAATCCATCCCATAGGTTGTCATAAAGATAAAATAACATAACATATTAAATGATTAGCAGAATAAGTGCTAGATATTTATATTATTAGTCCAGTGTCATCCTGTTAACTGCATATATCTAAACATTACTTTAGTTTTTTGTTTTAAAATTATGAACATTTAAATAGAACACATTATATAAAACTAAAATAAAATTTTTATTTCACTTAATTTCAAATGCCATATGTTGCATTGCTTACCTTTAAAAAAATAAATCCCTAGAACAAAAATGCATGCCACAAATTTAACTCTGTGTCAGTGCTACACAATTGTAAACATGGCCACATTTTTCCTCTGAAGAGTAACAACATTTTCCCAGTGGCAGAAAGCCTCTCCCTTACCTGCCAAACACTACTTCTCTGACCCCATTATTCCTCTAACTTCTAAAGATAAGTTTGTAGACTCTGAGTTATTATGTGCTTCTCTTCTCCAAGTTACAACACATGCTTGCCTGAGGAGGTTTGCAAACCTTGGTTAATATTAATGAAACAATCGGGGCCTAAGCAGCCCAGAGAACAAACTTTGTCTTCATGGGCTGCGCTGCATCTCCTCATTAAACATGGGGAACATTCCTCTCACATTCAATTATAGATGCCTAAATAGTATTTCTTCCCTGGCAATCTAGGATTTTTTAGCATTAAAGAGAGAAAAGTCATATTTTCTTTCCAAATAGCTTTTATTTCTCACACTCAGACATGAAACTCTGTCAACCAGCTGTAAGTGTGTATGTGACTCACTGGTCAGGGAGATGCCACATGCTCTTTTGAGAAATGATGAATGATTTAAAACTCATGATCTGAAATAGAACTTGGATCCCTAAGGGTTACTGGAGGGCCTATCTGCAACAGCTCACAGAAAGCAATATACTGTTGGTTATGCACTCTTTGAGCAGGCATATTCCTGGGTCTAGGCTACTCCTGAGTTTCATACATTATTAACTCTTCAGGAAACTGAGTATCTATTTAATGTAGTAAAGATGACATTAAAAAGACCATATCCAGGCTTGGTTTTCATAAGCAATGAAAATGTGAATTCTCAGTGAATTTACAAATTTTCTAATCTCAACTGAACTCTCATAAAATCTGGCCACTTATTATTTTTATTCATCTCTTTTCTTTTTTTTGCCTTGCCACCACATTCTCCATTAAGTTGTTCAGAGCCCTCTTCACTTACCTTATGTACTCAAACTTATCTTTATCAATAGATATAGGTCATTTCTCAGCTTCTCTGGAGGATTAGAGAAGGAAGGGAAGGATTTGCTGAAAGTCTACTGTTATCACAGTGCTCAAAAGAGCCATAGATGTTAATGCCATCCTCCTGTCTTATGGATGAGAATATTTGGCCAAGAGATTTCAAGTGGCTTGCTGAATATCTCACATATTGAGCTAATGACTGATATGGATTCTAACTCAGGTCTGTCTGATGCCAATGTCCATGCTGCTTCCAAGAAGTACAACTCAGTTTTGCCACAGTTAAGTGTCTTTTTGCCTGTGTGCTCACTCCTGTTTCTAGGACCTACTTCCTCAAGTTTTAACCCTTCCTAACTACATTGAAAATCCTTTAACTATTTATTTGTTTTTAATTTTAAAAAATTTTAATTCTAGTGTAGTTAATGTACAGTGTTATATTAGTTTCAGATGTATAGTATGCGATTCAACAATTCCATACTCAGTGATCATTAAGATAAGTAGACTCTTAATACCCTTCACCTATTTCACCTATCTCCCCCACCCATTTCCCTTCTGATAACCACCTGTTTTTTCTCTATAGTTGAGTCTGCTTTTTGATTTCTCTTCTTTTTTTCCCTTTGTTCATTTGTTTTCTTTCTTAAACTCCACATATGAGTGAAGTCATATGGTGTTCGTCTTTCTCTGACTGGCTTGTTTCACTTAGCATAATACTCTCTAGCTCCAACCCTGTTGTTGCAAATGGCAAGATTCATTCTTTTTGTGGCTGAATAATATTCTATTCCATTCCATTCTCTCTCTATATATATCTCACTTCTTTATCCATTCATCTGTTGATGGATACTTGGGCTGCTTCTTTTAGTTTGGCTATTGTAAATAATTCTGCAATAAACATAAGGGTACATGTATCTTTTTGAATTTGTATTCTTTGGGCAAATATCCAGTTAGTGCAATTACTGGATCATAGGTAGTTCTATTTTTTTTTATTTTTATTTTTGAGGAAACTTCATATTATCTTCCACAAGTGTCTGCACAAGTTTGTTTTCCCACCAATTGTGCACAAGTGTTCCTTTTTCTCCACATCCTCGCTGATATTTCTTATTGAGTTTTTTATTTTAGCCATTCTGACAAGTGTGAGGTGATATCTCATTGTTGTTTTGATTTGTATTTTCCTGATGTTGAGTGATGTTGAGCTTCTTTCCACATGTCTATTGTCCATCTTTAAGTCTTGTTTGGAGAAATGTCTGTTCATGCCGTCTGCCCATTTTTATTGGATTATTTGTTTTCTGAGTGTTGTGCTTTATAAGTTCTTAATATATTCTGGGCACTAAGCCTTTATCATAAATATCGTTTGGAAATCTCTTCTCCCATTCAGTAGATTTTCTTTTCCTTTTGTAGATTTTTTTTTTTTTTTGATGTGCAGAAGCTTTTCATTTTGATGTAGTCTCAATAGCTTATTTTTATTTTTATTTCCTTTACCTCAGGAGACATATCTAGAAAAATGTTGTTACAACCAATGTCAGCGACATTTACTGCCTGTGCTCTCTTCTAGGATTTTTGTGGTTTCAATTCTCTAATCCATTTTGAGTTTATTTTTGTGCATGGTGTAACAAAATGGTCCATTTTCACCATTCTTTTATGTGTGCTGTCCAGTTTTCCCAACATCATTTGTTGAAAAGATTTTTTTCCCACTGCATATTCTTTTCCCCTTTGTCAAAGATTAACTAACCCTGTAATTGTGAATTTATTTCAGGGATGTCTATCCAGTTCAATTGATCTATTATAAATATTTATGCAGCCAACATGGGAGCATCCAAATATATAAAACAATTAATAACAATCATAAAGGAACTAATTGATAGTAATAAAATAATAGTAGGAGACTTTAACACTCCATTTATATAAATAGCCAGATCATACACATAGAAAATCCACAAGGAAATAGTGGCTTTGAATGACATACTGCAATGTATGTATTTAGCAGATATATTTAAAAAATTTCATCCTAAAACAGAATACACATTTTTTTTCAAGTGCACATGGTACTTTCTCCAGAATGGATCATATATTAGGCCAAAAAACAGCTCTTAACAAACTAAAAAACATTGAAGTCATACCATACATCTTTTCTGGTGACAACACTATGAAACTAGAAATGAACCACAAGAAAAAATCTGGAAAGAGCAAAAATATATAGAGGTGAATAACATGGCACTAAACAATGAATGTGTCAACCAAGAAATCAAAGAAGAAATAAAAAATTACATGGAGAGAAATGAAAATGAAAATGAAATGGTTCAAAATCTTTGGAATGCAGTAGAAGTTGTTTTAAGAGGGAAGTTTATAGCAATACAGGCCTACATCAAGAAGCAAGAAAAATCTTAAACATACAAACTAACCTTACACCTAAAGGAGCTAGAAAATGAACAACAACAAAAGACTCAAACAAAAACAAAGCTCCAACAAACAAAACTCCAAACCAGTAGAAGGAAGGAAATAATAAAGATTAGAGCAAAAATAAATGACATAGAATTGAAGAAACAATAATACAGATAAAAGAAACCAGGCTGGTTCTTTGGCAAGATCCACCAAATTGATAAACCTCTAACCAGAGTCATTTAAAAAAAAAAGAGAGAGAGAAAGAGAAAAAGAGAGAGAGAGGACTCAAATGAACAAAATCACAAATGAAAGAGAAGAAATAACAATGGACATTACAGAAATATAAATGATTGTAAGAGATTATGAAAAATCTTGCCAACAAATTAGACAACCTAGAATAAATGGATGAATTCCTAGAAACATATAACCTATCAAAACTGAAGCAGAAAGAAATAGAAAATTTGAGTAGACTGATTATCAACAATGAAATTGAATCAGTAGTCAAAAAGCTCCCAACAAAAGAAAAGTCCAGGACCAGATGGCTTCACAGGAGAGTTCTACCAAATATTTAAAGAGTTAATTTTTCAACTTCTCAAACTATTAAAAAAAAAATAGAAAAGAAAGAAGATCTTCCAAATACATTCTATGAGGTCAGAATTACTCTGATACCAAGCCAAACAAAGGCACCACAAAAAGGGCACACCACCAGGGCACTTGGATGGCTCAGTCAATTGAGTGTCTGACTTCAGCTCAGGTCATGATTTTGGGGTCCTGAAATGGAACCTTGTGTAGAGCCCTGCATAGAGCCCTGAGTTGGAAAAAACAAACAAACAAACACATAAATAACAAATAACAAAACACAAAGAGCCCTGAGTTGGGCTCCACGCTCAGTGGAGAGTGTGCCTGTCTGTCTGCCCCTCCCCCCAATCATTCTCTGTCTCAAATAAATAAATAAAATAGTTAAAAATATGTAAAAAAAAGAGAGAGAGAGAGAGAGAGAGAGACAGAGAACCACAGGCCAATATCTCTGATGAATATGGATGCAAAAATCCCCAACAAAATACTAGCAAATCAAATCCAAAAATACATTAAAAAAGTCATTCATCATTATCGAGTGAGACTTATTCCTAGGATGCAAGTATGGTTCAATATTCACTAGTGGGTCAACATGATTCATCACATCAAAAAAGGATAAAAAAACATACATATAACTTCAATGGATGCAGAAAAAGCATTTGACAAAGTACAACAGCCATTCATGATAAAAGCCCTAAGCATAATGTGTTTAGAGGAAACATACCTCAGCATATTAACATATTAAAGGCCTTATATGAAAAACCCAAAGTGAATATTATACTCAATGGGGGAAAACTGAGTCCTTCACTAAGATCAGGAAGAAGTATGTCTGCTATCACCAATTTTATTCAACATGGTACTGAAAGCCCAATCATAGCAACCAGACAAGAAAAAGGAATAAAATGCATCCAAATTGGTAATGAAGAATTAAACTTTCACTATTTGCAGATGACATGATACTATGTATAGAAGACCCTAAAGACTCCACCAAAAAACTACTAGAACTCATAAATGAATTCAGTAAGTTTACAGGATACATTTCAATATACAGAAACCCATTACATTTCTGTACACTAATAATGAAGCATAAGAAAGAGAAATTAAGAAAAAAATCCATTTACAATTGCACAAAAAATAATAAGATACCTAGGAATAAACTTAATCAAAGAGGGGAAAGACCTGAACTCTGAAACCATAAAACACTGATGAAAGAAATTAGAGATGACAAAAAGAAAGAGAAGACATTCCATACTCATGAATTGGAAGAACAAACATTGTTAAAATGTCTATACTACCCCAAATGATTTACATATTTAATGCAATCCCTATCACATACCAACAGCATTTTTCACAAAACTAGAACAAATAACCCTAAAATTTGTGGAACCAAAAAAAGACCTCAAATATCAAAGCAATCCTGAAAAAGAAAAACAGAACTGGAGATAACATAATTCCAGATTTCAAGTTATATTTGAGAGCTTGAGTGATCAAAACAGTATGGTAGTGGCATAAAAATAAACTACTTTAAAGGTAAACTTGTTCTTTTCATGCATAGTGAATAACCTAAACAAACAAACAAACAAAAAACTATCTTCCTTCAAAACTACTATATGCTTTCACCACAATCTAATCCCTTCCTTCCTTCACTGTCTACATATTTTAGAGAATAATTTATATTTATGGCCTTCACTGTCTCAGAAATCACTTTCTTTTTATTCCCTCACTGTCTGACATCTATTTCTACCTGTTTTATAAAATGTTCTTCACAAGGTAATTAATTCTTTCATATTTATACATTTAAATATACTTTTTATTTAAGTCACACATTTATTCATACAATCCCCTGCAATTTCTTGAAGGATTCTTTTATTCTGGCTTCTGCTACAAATAATTTTTTTTCTTCTTATGAAAACAATAACCATAAGACATTGTGTGCTAGTGATTCTGCTAGGATCTCTACATCTTTATTACATTTAGTCCTAATGACAATCTTTCAGATTAGAAATTATTACCACAGAGCAAGAAAGTGAGGCTCATAGAACCTATGTCAGTTCCCCAAGTTAACTGCTTCTTTAAAGACTTTGCTTTTTCTTATATTCCACATACTGTGACATTTCCTATGATTTCATTATAGTGTCTCCTCTCTCCTCATTAAGTTCTATTCTCTGAAAACATCTTTTATAATATGAATTGCCACTACCAGATAGACTGACTTAAATCTGAACTCAATTGCATTATTTCCCTAACACCCTTTCCTCCTCCTATCCATATTTCCCTACCCCCAAGAGCTTCATTGTCTTATTACTGCCCTTTGTGCTCAACGTTTCCAGCTACATAGTCCTGAAAAATGAAGCATCCTGATTCTCCCACACCTCAGTTGTCCTGTTGTTTATTCTATTGATGACTATTTCTCCTAACCATTACCTTCTTTCCATTGGCAATGCTATAAAGTTGATCAAGCCCTCACTGCTTTTGCCTAGGTTGCATCAATAACTCATTGCAAGATCATTGTTAGTCTTACAGAGAATGTCAAATAAATCTTCCTAATATGTGTCTGCCTTCATATGAACCTCCATGAAGTTTCTGCTTAAGTCTAGCCAACAATTCCTTCCTTTATAGAGCTCCAATTTCTTTAACAGAAACAAATCACCCAGAAGTAATCTTCATATAAGTCAAATGGAATTAAAGAAACCAGAATTTCTCACTTTTACACATTTGTTTGTTCTTTTAGGAGACAAAGTCAATTCTTTTCCACACATATCTTATAAGTTTTATTATTATATTAGATCATAAATAATTTGAAAGAACTATGGTGTATATGGTGTATATGTATATTTATATTTATGTGTGTGTGTGTGTGTGTACATTACACCACAATGTGTGGTATTTGTTTTAAAAATACTAGCTTCTTACATTTTAAAATGTGTTTCTTTTGGAAATAATGTATTTTCTAAAGAATTTAGAAGCTTAAAACATTTTCAATAGCATAGAAAATCAGTCTCTCTCTCTCTTTCTCCCCCACCCCCCATAGACAATGCTCCATATGCACCATATATATGTGTATATGCATATAACTTTGAGAGTATTTTTTAAACTGAAGTCAATTTATTTACATCTAATTTATTTATTTATTTGAGTATCTTTTCCCATGTTTTAAAGTACCTTGATCACTTTCAACAGGCATTTATGTTTTACATGAAAAATTGTGCTTTTTCTGTATGTTCAAGTTTTGGTTTATACTGTATATAATTAGAAAAGAACAGACTGTGTGAAAATGAGGGGGAGGGAAAAAGAACCACAAGCAAAGGTCTTCAGTTTTAAAATATTGTTTTTGATTTTTTGTGTATATGTATTCTGAATTTATTAAGCTCCTTTCTTATTGTCTATTTTATTCCTGGTCTGTGATATATAGATATAGACATAGACATAGATATAGACATAGATATAGCCAACAAATGTATCTATCTATATCTATATCTATATCTATATCTATATATATCTATGTCTATATCTATATATCTAAAATTATATATGCCAAAAAGGCATCTAGTTTAGGGGAAATCAAATTTGTTGTCCTTAAAAGTTAAAAAAAAAATAACATCACATGATCTCTCTCTCTCTGTCAAATAAATAAATAAAAAATCTTAAAAAAATAAAAAATAAAGGAGTGCTCCCGGGTTTTCCTTTAAAAAAACAAACAAACAATTTGTTGTATACTCTTCCACCTTTGCTGTCATGTAACTATTAAAACAAAACACAGAAACAATAATGAGTCCAAAGGGACCATTAAAGTCTGTTTAATAAATGATCCAGGAACTGAAGTATCTACTCGACCTACAGGCAGTGAAATATAAAATATGTAAAGACATAGATACACATATGTTTTGGTACACTTTGTTACAAAGCTATGTATAAGTTGCAAAGAAAATTTTTGTAAAGACAGCCTTATTAGGAGATACAATTGAAGAATAACATTCATTTCTTTCTTTCTTTCTTCTTTTTTTTAAGATTGTATTTGTTTGACACAGAAAGAGATCAAAAGTAGGCAGAGAGGCAGGCGGGGGGGGGGGGTGGTGAAGGCTCCCTGCTGAGCAGAGAGCCAGATGTGGGGCTCGATCCTAGGACTCCAGGATCATGACCTGAGCCAAAGCAGAGGCTTAACCACTGAGCCACCCAGGTGCCCTAACATTCATTTCTTTATAAATGTTTAGTTTATATATATATATATGTTTGTGTATATACATATATTTGTAATTCACGTTCATTAATAGTTTCAACCTTATATACTTCAGCAGCCATATTTCTTCTGGGGGACAATATGGTATCTGAGGCCCTTTCCTAAGTTGGAACAGTAAGCTATTCTATTCTGTAAGTCTCATGACAGGCAAGATTCTAGCTTCCACTGCAGGCTAGAAATATATCTACTGGTTTTGTCTAACCCTTGGTACTTAGAGTGCTGGACAGTTAATCAAACTGAGATAATTCAGTTCTACCACCTGGATCTTTAACTGGTTCAATGACACAAAGAATCAGGGAGTAGGTTAGAATTTATTATGGTTGTAGCCACAATTGTACTGTAGAAGTCTCAGTACAAGCAGAGTTCTCCAGTATTCTGGATGATTTTGTCTTCCTTCTGGTAGCTTTCCAATTATTTTCTTTCCTGGTCCCAGTAACCTACATCAGTTTTAGTTGTGTGAAACCAAGAACACTGACAAATTCATCTTTGCAGAAGCTTATAATGTACCTTCTATGTACTTATCTATCGATATATACTGCCAAAACACTTCCACAAAAATAAAATATATTCCTTTTTTTTGCTATAATTCTTAGGAAAGATATGAAAAGCCTCATAATCACTCAACAGATGCTATTGAGCTTTAAAGAAACACTTTGTAAACATTATAACAGGATGAAGTGCAGTCTGTTCTTTAGTTCTTAAATCAAGTTAGTCCATTGAATTTTAATGAATGTTTCATTCCAGATATTTTTCATCTCAGGTATGTGCATCCATTTAAATGAATACATTGTACGTTTGAGAATTTACATTTGAAAAAAGAATTTCAATTTATTTTATATGAAAAAAAAAACAATAGCTAGAGGATCTATCACCTCTATCTATAAATAGAAGATATGATAAGGAAATCCTTTTTGAAGTTGATAAAGAGGAAAACAATGTTTTTTGTTCTATTTACTATAAATTACATTATTTAAACTATAATGAATTATAATCCATATTACACTGCAAAAACAAAGCTGAGAAATTTGATGTAATCTGTTTTCTTTTTCACTTTAAACAAAAATTCCACTTTAAAGTCTAAAAGTCTATCTGCAAGATTCTGCTGTTCTCTCTTAACTACTAAGTAACATGTTTAACTTTTTTTTTCTTTTTTTTACTGATTATTTTTATTAACATATAATATGTTACTTTTCCCAGGGGTACAAGTTTGTGAATCGTCAGGCTTACACACTTCACAGCACTCACCATATCACATACCCTCCCCAATGTCCATAACCCAGCCACCCTCTCCACACCACACCCCCCGCCCAGCAACCCTCAGTTTGTTTTGTAAGATTAGGAGTCTCTTATGGTTTGTATCCCTCCTGATCCCATCTCGTTTCATTTTTTCCTTCCATACCCCACCTTCCCTTCCCTGCCTCTCAAATTCCTCATATCAGGGAGGTCATATGATAATTGTCTTTCTCTGACTGACATATTTCGCTCAGCATAACACCCTCTAGTTCCATCCATGTCGTTGCAAATGGCAAAATTTCGTTTCTTTTGATGGCTGCATAGTATTCCATTGTATATATATACCACATCTTCTTTATCCATTCCACTGTTGATGGACATCTAGATTCTTTCCATAGTTTGGCTGTTATGGACATTGCTGCTATAAACATTTGGGTGCATGTGCCCCTTCAGATCACTGCATTTGTATCTTTAGGGTAAATACTTAGTAGTGCAATTGCTGGGTCATAGGGTAGCTCTATTTTCAACTTTTTGAGGAACCTCCATGCTGTTTTCCAGAGTGGCTGCACCAGCTTGCATTACCACCAACAGTATACAAATAAAAACCACAATGAGTTACCACCTCACACCAGTCAGATTGGCTAAAATTAACAAGTCAGGAAGTGACAGATGTTGGAGAGGATGCAGAGAAAAGGTAACACGATTAACTTCTACTGTAAACTCTCCACAAATTTAAAGTAATGTGGTTAAATAGTTTCTGGTTAACTATAATTAATTTGTAACTACTTTTGGATGTATCTTTAGGATTCCCATATCTTGCTTTAAAAGTAGTGTTGGTGAGGATGTGGAGAAAGGAGAACCCTCTTACACTGTTGGTGGGAATGCAAGTTGGTGCAGCCACTTTGGAGAACAGTGTGGAGATTCCTTAAGAAATTAAAAATAGAGCTTCCCTATGACCCTGCAATTGCACTACTGGGTATTTACCCCAAAGATACAGATGTAGTGAAAAGAAGGGCCATCTGTACCCCAATGTTTATAGCAGCAATGGCCATGGTCGCCAAACTGTGGAAAGAACCAAGATGACCTTCATCAGACTAATGGATAAGGAAGATGTACACTATAAGAAAGATATACACTATGGAGTATTATGCCTCCATCAGAAAGGATGAATACCCAACTTTTGTAGCAACATGGACGGGACTGGAAGAGATTATGCTGAGTGAAATAAGTCAAGCAGAGAGAGTCAAGTATCATATGGTTTCACTTACTTGTGGAGCATAACAAGTAACATGGAGGAAATAGGGAGATGTAGAGGAGAAGGGAGTTGAGGGAAATTGGAAGGGGAGGTGAACCATGAGAGACTACGGACTCTGAAAAACAATCTGAGGGTTTTGAAGGGGCGGGGGGTGGGAGGTTGGGGAGCCAGGTGGTGGGTATAAAAGAGGGCACGTATTGCATGGAGCACTGGGTGTGGTGCAAAAACAATGAATTCTGTTACGCTGAAAAGGAATAAAAAAAATAAAAAATAGTATACATAACAAAAGGCAAATAAGAAGATGTTATTTTTTCCTCAGTGGTGTTGTTATAGTTCTGAGCACTAGTGCCCATTGTATTAGACTATAGAAAGAGGATATGAAGACTTAGTCTAATGTTTCACTACAGTACTAAGATACAATTATTTCAGAGAACTGGTGAAGGTGTTTCAGATGAATTTCCTAATGTGAATCTGTGTCAGACTCTGCCTCCTCTTACAATTCTAAAGAACTACCTCTGTATGCAGCCTTGCCAAGTCCACCAATCACTGGAAACCCAGTGTAGACAAATTTAGGAGTCCTTTATTGATAGGTAGGGCATGTGGTATTCTGTAAGAGTGGGTCTATTCTGTAAGAGTGGGTCCCCTTTGAACAGCACCAATCTCTCCCATCTTATCTTAGGTTCTAAGATATAGGTTCGGGTCTTAATGCATGTGACTGTTCCTGAGACTGCCTTCATCATTCAACTTCAGTTATCCATTTAGACTGGAAAGCAATTGAAAATCCCTTCCTTTAGCTCCTCTTGGTATCAGTCTGTATGAGCAGAGTTGACACTCAAAGCTTTATCAGTTATTGAAACTTGTTGGGCTGTTTTGTCAGTGACATTTCTGTCCTTAAGACTCCTTTAGAAATGGTAATGTTTAACCTCATACTGAGTATCATATGCCAACTTTCTAAAGAGAGCTGGTCTTCCCTAATAGGTCAGACTCATTTCCCCTTACTTTATCTCTCCCACCAAATTGATTGATTTTTCTTGTTCAGGCAAATTGAACTCCTTTATTCTTCATTGTGAACATTTTCTTCTTGTTCTCTCAGTGTGGAATTTTTTCTTCAGTGAATTCTTTTAAGAATGGGAATTAGCAAAGTAGTTGGAGAAATAAGATGTAGAGGAAAATTGTGCTTTCTTTGTTTCAGGTTGGTTAAAACTGTCAGTTTTTTGAACTTTTTCCCATTGGCCTTATTTTCCAAAAGTTATTCATTTTTGCAGCTTCCTGCTCAACCCTTTCAAGTTTTTCATTCTTTTTATCCTGTGTCTGAATTCTCTATTTATACTAGAGCTATATTAACCTTATCATTTTCTTTTTTGGAAGTTAATATCACTTTTAAAATGGAAGATTTTAAAAGTAAATAATTTCCTTATTAAATATTTTTCATGTATTTTAGAGTTATATGTGAAAAACTAGCTTGGCAAAAGATGTCTGGAAAGAAAAATGAAAAAAAATTACTATGCTAAGCTCATATTAAGAAAGCGTATCTCTTATCACTTAAGATTTTAACCCACATAATACTACGGGCATGAGAGACACCAGGAAGGAACAACACAGTGCTTACATTCAAAATGCTTCCATTTACTGGAGATTAAGTTTTTAATTTTTTACAGGAAAAATATAATAAATGGCATAATCAAATGTTAGTTTTTCTTGTACATTATTGCATTTTATTTAGACTGCCATATTTTTATTTGTGAATTTGGTAATTTCTGTCTCTTTTAAACTTACAGTCTGAGAATTTTCTTTGCATCTGCATCATCACAATTAATAATGAAACTCTATTTCAGAATCTATAAAAGTATAAGAATTCATAGATCTTTTCTCAAGGTGTTTATAATTAATCTTAAAGGTCAATGACCATACTTAAAATGGTTGGAAAACATTTTAACATCTGTCAATGTGAGACTGACTTCTATGAAACATAACAATATTACTCTGACTGATACCAGGTAATCACTATTATCTAGGTAAAATCTTCCAGTAATTTTCTAGTATTTAGATTGTCTTGATATTCTATGATCTGGGCTACTTGATTTCATATTAATGTCCTGGAAATTTCTGTTTTTCTGTCACCAGAGCTTATGTTTAAGTCTAAGTTCAGTAAAGTTGAATGGCTTAAGTGGAACAAAGCAAATATATAAATTAAAGGCAATAGTACTACTGATAAATACTCTCAAACTAATCCAGATGAATTATATGGATTACTAACATTTATTGCAATTTGAAGAAAGCATGGTGGAGGCACATTCAGTTGGTTACCTAGACAAGTCTCCACAGGATGGCAGCATATTGGTATTATCACTATGTAGCATGATCTGCCTCTATAATAAGCATCTATTAATCTTAGAAATTGGACTCCCTTAGTGCAGTCTGAGATGACAAACACGATGGTAGATAGAAGACATGCGTAAATACCATAACATTAATTTATCATCTTAATAAATAGTTTATAGTAAGTGTTTATTGCATTGATGGTTACTGACTACTTTGTTCATAGACACGTCTACACAGTAATCCAAATTAAAATTGTAAGATTTCTTAGTATGTGTGAAGTTTACCAAGGGGAAAACATGAAATGCTGTTCATTTTTAGTACATTTTTCTCTACAAAAACACTGAAATGCCAATTTCCACTGACAGGTTTTACCAACACCATCAAGTAGATACTAATAATGCTACTACTGCCACCACCACCACCACCACTACTACTACTACTACTACTACTACTACTACAACATATCTACCCTAATACTTCTACTAGCTGTTCTTGATGTTTCCAGGAAAGGATGTTCATTAGCATACCCTTGAGGCCTTTCCTTATCTTCTGTCTTCTCATTTATTCTATTGCTGTACTGAAGTGACTTAAGCTGATTTGATGGGTTTAGAAGGAAAGATTGAACACACTCAGATCAACTCTGTCCTCTCTTCTCTCTTTTTCCTGGGAACTCTATATGTAAGCAACACAAATACTGTTATGTTTCTCGAGGATATCACTTTTACAGAAGTAAACCTCTCATGTGAAGAGGGCTTATTAGGTCTGGTGCTATTATTACTGGTTGCAAAATTCTGTCTAAATCTGACAGAATTTATATATATAAGTCTACTTATATAGATTTATATTTATAAGTCTACTTATATAGATTTAAACCATAATGTTTAAGTCTACTTATATAGATTTAAACCATAATGTTTCATAATCAGCTTTATCTACATTAAGACTTTTTTTCCCCCTACATCTGCCTTGTCCTGACCTATTTCTAAATTGTTTCAGAATTCAGTCAGAGAAGATATGTATTACTTATTGGGCCCTGCTATATTCCTGCTATATTCCTTAAGACCATTCATAGGATATCTACTAAATACTGAAGTGCTTTCCATGGATGGGATGGTTACTCTTATCATCATTTTATAAATGTAAACACTGAAGTCTTGAGAAATTAAGAAATTTGTTAATGGCCACATTCCATAGATCCATTATCTATTGCTATGTAACAAATTACTCCAAAACTTAGCGGTTTAACATAACACCAATTTATTAATGAACAATTTCTGTGGGTCAGGAGTCCGGCCACACCTTGATTAGGTCCTCTGTTTCAGGGTCTCTCAAAAAGCTGCACTGGAGATTTGGCCTGAGGGCTACAATGTCATTTGAAGGATCAAATGGAGAAATACCTGCTTTTACATTCATTCAGTTGCTGATGGCAATATAGTCCCTTGCAAGCTGCAGTTGGCTAGAAGTCAGCTTCAGTTCCTTTCCACATGGGCCTCTTCCACATGGCAACTTGCTTCATGAAAGCATGCAAGTTGAGAAGGCAATAAACAAGGTCTGAAGGCCAACCTGAAATGATAATCTTTTGCAACCTAATCATGGGAATGACATCTCATCGCTTTTGCTGTATTGTATTGGTTAGATGCAAGTCACTAGGTCCAGCCCATGCTCCAGAGAAAGGGCTTACATAGGCCAAGACTACCAGAGATGGAGATCATTAGAGACCATCTTACAAGCCAGCCTACTGCGCTGCAGTTCTGTGCGAGAGTCAGGATTGGAATCCAAGTATTCTGATACCATTCTCCTAGGTATGTCAGTAATCCAAAGAAGTTTCTGCCCTGGAGCACATTACAGTTGCTTAGCTATAAGATTCTCCATTTCTAATTTTCTGTTTCTAGCAAGCCCATATCTAATGAACAGAATCTTTTTTAGAAGGTTTAGAATATTGATCAGGTTGTGGTTAAGTTTCCACTTGGGTATCAGTTTGAGCTGAATTTATTCATATCTATTATAAGATATATTTATCTATCTATCTATCTATCTATCTCTATCTCCTAGATGAAGATGAATATTTTTCCTGTATTATCTAATTTCTCAAAATCAATTATTATAACACAATTATTTCTAAAATAAACAGAATTCTTATTTTTAATATTAATTTTTAATACTAACTTTTTTTTTAAGATTTTATTTTTATTTATTTGACAGACAGATCACAAGTAGGCAGAGAGGCAGGCAGAGAGAGAGGAGGAAGCAGGCTTCCCGCTGAGCAGAGAGCCCGATGGAGGGCTCAATCCCAAGACTCTGGGATCATGACCTGAGCCGAAGGCAGAGGCTTTAACCCACTGAGCCACCCAGGTGCCCCAATACTAACTTTTAATACTAAGGAAGTGATTCTAGATTACATATAGTGATTAAATTAAAATAATCTTTTACTAATACATGGAATTAGAAAACCACTTTGTATATTTTAAAGTCAAGTATAATTCTCAATTATTGTTACTCTGCAAATTACAATGACCTACATGATATCTATACAGGTCTGCAAGTTGAACTAAGCATATTTCTTGAGATGAGGAAATTACCAAGTCTTATGACAGTATTTTTTAAGTTCTCTTTTCTGCTTGTTTATTTTTCTTAAAGCACAACATTAACATTATCAGTAAGATTCATAAAATAGTCAGAGTCCACATCCAGAGGTATCAGAATTTTGCCAGTGGACATGAATTAAATATTTCCCATCGAATTGTATTATAATCTTTAAATAGTTTCTCCATTTTCAAATCATTTTCAGTAAGTGGAGATTTCACATATTTCAGGTTTAGACTCTTCTTCCCCTCAGGCTCAGACTCTTATTCAAGTAGATATTGATTTATACATAAACACTTAACTAGACCTGTGAAGTATCTGTTTATAGAAACTTGCAGTACTTCCATAGTAATATAAAGTATTCCCACTTAATCTGTTTGTCTATAAATGTAAATTTTTGTCTTTCACATTTCTGAAAGCAGTATGGACCTATTGGTAAGAGTAAGCTCTGAAACACAAAAGTGCTCTATTTGTCCAACACATGTTAATGGGTCAATCCAGATTATTACTTGTTTTTAAAAGGAAACCCTCAAATTGCCCCACATTTCTGAAAAATCCTTTTAGATTTTGTGACATTTTACAATCAACACTACACTATTTGTACATCTCCCCTCTGTTTGCTATTCTATCCCGTGAGCTTTCTCCATTCTCTTAATTTTCTTTGTAATAGTCACTAGAAAATCCTAACATTTTATATGAAAAAATACCATGCTTGCCCTTTCATAAAAAATCAATATAAATTGTGGTTTCTTCCTCATTCTACTTAGACATTGTCAGATATAATTATGCCCTCAGAAAGATCTTGTAACTCATCAATAGTATTTTTGTCTGTTAGCACAGTAAAAAATCTACAATTCTTTAGCTTGACAAAGAAGAAAATGTAGGCACTTTATTATAGGTTATGTAACATGTGAATGCACAGGAAATGTGATCACTGTTGGTGTGTTCTCCCTATTGTATCATACAATATTAATTATGGTTATTAAAATTAGTTAAGAAAGATAATCCTTAGTAACTCAAAATCTTATCTGAACTGAAATATTATTGTCTGACTGACCTTTTAAAAATAAAATGTACTCTAAAAGCCATTTATTTTGTAATTGCAAATAAAAGTATATTTGAAATAATCCAGCTTTGAACCTCAACACTCCTTATAAAACATAGGTTAGATGTAATACAATCACGCATGTTTTAGAAATGCAGCCTAAAGAAAAAGTATTCCTCAATTCAGTCCAACAAAGGGTTTAATTTGGGTCATGAGAACATTAAGTTCTTTCTACAATGATCATTTACGAGGTTTTCCCAACTGCTACATTCAAAACCTGCCACATGGTAATGAAAAGCTATTCAGAAAACACATAATGAAAACACTCTTGATCCTACATTTTACTGTCGATATATACCAACCTTATCCTACACCAAATTGTATGATTATTTGTGGACTTTTAAGACTGTTTTGTCTATTGGCTTTTTATTAATTATGTTTTTTTATTTTAGGATATTTGAGTTAGGAGTGTTGGTGCTATTTATAAAAATAAGATTCATTTATTAAGTCTAAATGTGAGATAGCATATTTGGAAATATGTAGAATCCATGTATTATGATAGTGGGAAGTCTCTACACACACAAATCTTTAGTAAAATATCAATCAAGTGTGAGGAAGAGAGAAAATCTAATTTGAAGATATATCTCCATAAATAATATAGCAATCTAGACCTTGCTGCATAATAGAATTACATTTTGAACATTTAAAAAATTATCCAGGTTCCATTTCCAGATATTTTGATTCACTAAGTCTTGAATGGGACCAAAGCATCTTCATTTCTAAATATACCTCGGTAATTTTCCTAGGCAGCTAGCTTTGAAAACCATTTAAATTTTTTGATGGTAGAAATTAGTATTATGCAACATAGTTTGTATATTGTAAAAACATGTGACAAATATGATTATTTCTCATGAGAGATTGATTATTATGATTAGCATTATAGTATTAGATATTTGAGGAATTCTTTCTGTGGATTCTGGTAGTAGAGAAAAACAGAGATATATAAAGATTTAACTGATTAAGCCACGTAATTCGAGAAACAAAATATCTCTAATGCCAATAGGAAGAGTTCTAGGCTGAAACTTGGTGATAAGTATAACAAAATAGAACATATCACAGAAGGTAAATGTTGTAAGCGGGATAATATCTCCCTCCCAAACAAAATACTAAGGTACTAATCCCTGGCATATATGAATATATTATATTATACGACAAAAGAGCATTCAGATGCAGACAGAATTAAGGTTGCTAATCACCTGACTTTATGATGAGGATATTATCCTTATTTGTCTCAAGTCATGATCCTGGGGTCCTGGGATTAATTCCCGCATTGGGATCCCTGCTCAGGGGCGAGCCCGTTTCTCTTCTTCATCTTCTACATGCTCATGTCTCTCTCGCTATCTCTGTCTCTCTCTCACAAATAAATAAATAAATAAAATCTTCAAAACAATGGGAGAGGGAGAGTGATGCACTATGAGATGGATTTAACCTGCTTTTGCTGATCTTGAAGATGGAAGAATGGGGCCATGAGTCAAACAATGAAGCAGTCTCTAGAAACTGGAAAAGACAAAGAAATATATTCTCCCCTAGAATGTCCAAAAGTAATGTAGACTTACAAGTACCTTGATTTTAGCCCAGCAAAACGTATTTCAGACTGCCAATTTATAAAACTGTAAAATAGTTCTGGTATAAAATGGTATAAAAATATTTATACCACAGAATTTGTGATAAGTTGTTATAGCAGCAACAACAACAACAACAAACTAAAACAGTGTGTAGAACACTAAAATGGGAACCAGGGAAACAAAAGTTGTCAGTATGCAGCACCCATTAATTTTTTTTTTTAAGATTTTATTTATTTATTTGACAGACGGAGATCACAAGTAGGCAGAGAGGCAGGCAGAGAGAGAGGAGGAAGCAGGCTCTCCATGGAGCAGAGAGCCTGATGCGGAGCTCGATCCCAGGATCCTGGGATCATGACCTGAGCCGAAGGCAGAGGCTTTAACCCACTGAGCAACCCAGGAGCCCCTGCAGCACCCATTCTTTTTTTTTTTTTTTTTAAAGATTTTATTTATTTATTTGACAGACAGAGATCATAAGTAGGCAGAGAGGCAGGCAGAGAAAGAGGAAGGGAAGCAGGCTCGCTGCTTCACAGAGAGCCCGATGCGGGGCTCAATCCCAAGACCCCGGGATGATGACAAGGCAGAGGCTTTAACCCACTGAGCCACCCAGGTGCCCCTGCAGCACCCATTCTAAAGAAGAAAGTGGAATTAATCTCAGAGCATGTATAATCCAGGCACTGAGGCATGCTCTCTTGTTCAAGGTGCAGATAGACCAAATGGTTTCCAAGTATCACTTGAGACTATTTTTTGCTTCTTTTTCTCTCCTTTCCTTTGCTTTTCTTTCCTTCCTTCCTTCCTTCCTTCCTTCCTTCCTTTCTTCCTTCCTTCCTTCATCGACCTTTCATTCTTCCTTTTCTTCCTCCTTTATCTCTATTTATCATGGAAACTTTTAAGGGCAAATTAAAAATTAACAGCAAATTTAATGTTCCGTATAATTTATCTAAAATAAAACATTCTGGATAGACGATACAAATAATTCTGGTCTTTAAAAGACCCTGTTGAACCCAAAGTTCCCTATTGAAAACTTGGCAAGTTAACATTCACCTATACATTAATCTGTGTGAGGTTAATGAAAGTCACTTACTTTCATTCTTATAAATGTTCATTCATTATTGAAAGATCCCTACTCCTAAAAGGAGTAGGAATTTTATCATCAAAGCAGATGTGCAAACGTTTTTTGTCTTGACACACAAAATCCTGTACAAAAACATCAGTCAATTTTTAGACATTTTGGTGTCTCATTAATTACCAGGATATTAACCACTAATGTATAAAACACTTTTGCTATGCATTAAATATTTCTTACAGCCACCCAAACAAATGTTTCTCTTTTTAACCCTTTTATTACTTTCAGTACATACACCTAGTCTGCTTAATTTTTCATTATAGTCTCACAGTTCTTTTTTACCATATATGTAAGCTCTAGCTTCATAAGATAGTAATATCTGCAAAAGCAGAGAACACATACTTCTTAGTATCTCCCAACATGTGGTGACAAAGGCAGTTTTCCTGTAAATACATTCTCTTTTAATGAAACAATTCCCATTAACTTATATATTAAAACATGTATTCCCATTGGCCCTTGTTAGAAGCAAGTCAACAGGATTACACTACATATAGAAAAAAAAATTTGAAATTTTAACTTAAAAAAATGATTTGATAATTGAATAGTAGGAATAAAATGAAGTACTTTTTTTTTTCCTTACTGCAAGTGCCTTGGTTTTTTTTCACTTAAGTGTTATACCTCTTACTTTTGTGATTAAAATGAGCACAAATCTTCTCATTGTACAGCGATGAGAAACAGGAATTGCATGAATCAGATAAATTATAATTAGTATGATATTGTACATTCTGATATTTACTTGGTCCAAAAACCCTCTTTATAATTACATGTTTGAATAAGCGCTTACTACTGGCCCTAATGACTGATTTAAGATTTGCTGGATTACCTCTTTCTATTTTTCCCTCTAGTGGAGTGACTTTGAATTGCAAAATGATCTAACAAAGGCAAAGTCCAAGTAGAAAATTAGGACATATGAAAGTCAGGACCTATGAGGAACAGGTCAATCATGATTCATGGTGAGAATTATTGTCCTCCTCTTAGTTTTTCCTCAAACATATTTATTGGGCACCCGTACTGTTCATGCTGTACTAGGCTCTGGGCATTCAAGAGGCATGAAAATCAGTAATTATGCCTGTGCTGTCCACTTGCCAGAGAGGTTCCTGACCATCCACACAGTTTTCTGGACATGTCTCTCCACTTCTTCAGTATTGTTTCCCAGGATGATATTTCCTGAGGTTTTTCAGTCGTTTTGAGCAGAATTTGTTCATAAATTATGTCAATGTATTTCTTATTTCTCCTTCCTTTTCTTTCTCTCCCAAATCACTTTCACTCACACTTTAGTACTCTTTCCTTATTATTTATTCCAAGAGTCCATTGGTACTTTCTCTAGAGTCCATTACACTTCATCTTCTTCAATGGTTCCTTCTTATCAATGATAACTAAGTCCAGATGTCATCAATTCCCTTATTGCTCCCACAGCTATTCATTGGGTTCATTGGGTCAAATAAAAATATTGTCAGATAATTTGTGATTAGGATCTGAGGTGTTTACTATGTTCATTACAAACAACTTCTTATATCAGGTATTTATTTTTGTTCAATTATATTCTTTATATATTCATTCTATATATACATACACATGCATAAATGTATATGTATACATGCATATATATGTTAGAAATTAACTGGACTTAAATATATATAGTAATATTAATTATTTGTCTTTAATACATAGAGTAATATTAATTATTATATTAAAAACCAAATAATTTCCAGGCACAGAGTTGAAGTTTTGTACTCCATCCTTTGGTATAAAAGGAAACTCTTTCTTCTCCTTCTTATAACAGCTTAAATTAAGATGATTTTTTTTTTTTTAGTCAAATGTACAAAAAGCTAAAATTTGATGCAAATTTCTTTAAAAATAAACATTATTTGTCTTTGTTTGCTGTTTTGTAGATATGCCCAGAGGCACTGAGTACACTTTTGTAAATGAAAAGTAAATCTGTGGGAAGTTGATAACAGACAAGACTATTGCCAATGATATCACATGCATCTGGTAGGAGAGGTGGTTTATCTTAACTGTAGGCTTCTCCTAGTTTAGTTAAAAACAAAAGTGAACCTACTACTATTTCTACCTGAGAACTTGTATATTTGTGTATTAAACTGAAGGTCATAATGTCAAATTTGTTTCACCAGAACATTTTTGTGTTCAAAGCATATTATATTGACTAATTAAATAAAAGACTGGGACTCAGTGAACAACAATTTTAAAATATGTCTGAAATATTGTATTATCCAACCTGGAATTCTGGCAGGTAAAAACACTGGATAATGAGATTCATTTAATATTTCTATAAAGATCTTAAACATTTCCAGCTACGTGTCTTGAATTTCCAATCATATACAGGCTTATTTGACTTATAATGAGCAAACCTTCAGTCATTTGGCTTTTAAGTTTATTAGTAATTGGGAAAAATATAAGGCTATAAAAACTGTCATAGGTGGTGAGGCTGAACATTAAAGCAATCTACTTTATGGTGTCTATTTTTTTTTTCCCTTTGGCCTGTAATACCTTAAACCTTAGTTCAAAAATGTTTTTTAGTAGCTTTATTACATTGGTACAAACACTTAAAAAATCATTAAAACTGTTTAGAACTATCTACTACTTAAAGCAGCACTAAATTTAACATGACTGTCTTTAAACAACACACTTGTACCATACTTTATTCAGGTCTTACAGTGGAATCTTTGGAAATGTGTGCTTTCTGTGAAAAATGAGTAATATTCTGTTCCCTAAAGTATATCTTCAAGAACCATTCACAAGAACATTCAATGGTATCTCATGGTTAAAAACAGTAAAAGCTTCTGACAGAGCCAAAAGTATCTGGGTCCCTGCAGGATGACTTAAAGAATTCCTCCACTAAACTTAGATAATGAACAAGAAATTGTGATGTTAAAAGCAGTCAGGGATTCTCAATTTAACTATAGGTGTTATTTTTCACTTACTGTTGCTGAAAAGTAGAAATTCTGAATTTTAATCTATGGAATAAAAATGGAGCAACACCTGGCCAAGATTTTCTGGGTATTTTTAAGGAATTGGAATCTTATGCTGATAAAAATGAGAGTGCAGGAACAGATAATTAGCAAAGGACTAATTTTGAAAACACAAAACCAATTTTCAAGGTAATTCTTTGGGACTTGGTTCTTATGGGTAATGATTTTTATGATTCCCATGAAAAACATATATGGTATCTTGGGTGCAGAGATAATAATTAGGAAGATTTAGCAGTAAGACTGGATCTAGGTTTGGTTGAAGAACTATAGCAAAAGATGACTGTTTACCTGTTATGTTCTTTAAACCAAGAACATCAATAACACATACGCCATTCTGTGACAATATTCATATATACCAGTCCTCAATTATATGAGAGAAAGGGCAACATTTTTGTGTATGCCATACATTATTAGTAATATTTCTTCCTGTATAAAGTTGGTCATTGAAGCAATTCTTCTATTTATCTTTATTGTGACATGATTTAAAGTATTTTTTATTTTCCCAGATATAACATTTTCATGTAGAATCTCAAAAAAGTCAGCTTGAGACCAATGTTATAGATATCTTATTTTTCATGCTGTTTAGAAAATACTGCAACAAATTCCAGTAATATTTCTCTTCTTATGCAGCTAACATTAGTTTCCTTGTCCTCCTTCTGCAAATCCTGTATTTAAAATGATCTGTAGTTTGTGAGTTATTCAAGTATGGCACAATGGAAAGTATTTCAGTGAATGTGAGTTTGCTACCTTCAGGAAAATTTGTGTTTATATACAGAATTTATTTGTGGCTTTGGCATGAAAAGGATATTATTTTCGTTCCTTTCTTGCGTTAGTAAATTTTCAATAATTTTGTCATGTAATTAGTAAATAGTAAATTTTTTTCTCATCATTTTATCATAAAAATTTTCAAATACATAAAAGTTGAAAGAATTTCACAGTGAACATGCATGAACAGATCAACTAGATTCTATAATTTTTTTCTCATATTTGCTTTATAGCTCTCTCTATCCTTTTATTGATCCATTAGTACATCTTGTTTTTTTCTTAGTGCATCATAGATAAGTTGCAGACATCAGTATACTTTATCCCAAACATATCAGCATATGTATCAGTCTTAAAATGTGTTTCTTTATATAAACCCAGTTCCTTTAGCAATGTTATTTAAAAATTATCTTTTTTTCTTTTTTTTGTTTGTTTGTTTGTTTGTTTTTGGGGGGGGTTAGAGGAAGATGGCAGCAGAGTAGGAGGATCCTAGGTTCACCCTATCCCATGAACACAACTAGACAGCTATCAAAATATCCTAAAAATCTCAGAAATCAATCTGAAGACTGGCAGAAAAAACTCCAAAACTAAAGGTAGAGAAGAGACTATATTGGAGAAAGTAGGAAGTGTGGAGATATACAGTTTGGGAAAGAAATGGATCATGGCTACAGATGTGGGGAGGGAGCCACAGTCATAGAGAAAGACAAAAGACAGAATAGCACACAGGAGACCACATGGGGAAAACAAATTCCCATAGCAATTAGCTTGGAAAATAGGAGGGGCTGGATTTCATAAGTTTTTGCAACCAGTGAGGCTTAAAGCCCAGAGTTTTAAAGGTCAGTGGGCTTGGCTCAGGGTTAGCCCATAAGCAGTAGGGCTGCTCTTTGAGAGAAGACAGGGCAAACAGCCCATAGACATACAGTGTGAAAACAGAAATCAGAGTGCCTAGGGCACACAGTGGTGAGGTCATTCTCTCATCTCGGAGTGCATCCCAGAGAGGCAGCATCCATGGAAAGACTCCTCCAGGAACAAATGAACTAGAGGGTGTCTTTTCCCTTGCCCACTCCTCAGCATAAGCACAGAACCACCTCTAGGGAGCAGCACAGTGCCAATATTCTCTACATTACCCAAAGGTTTTATAGTGCTTCAGTTCTGGCACCAGACGCACGGGTCTCACGTCACAAGCAGACCAGAGCACACCTAGTTGAAATTTGCCATATTCAGGCCAGGGAAGAAATGCTTCCTACAACAGGCAAAGATAGTCTCTGCAGATGACTGGCTTGAAGGATAAAGCATCCAAGACACAATAGCGGAGCACATGTGGCACTCATTGGAGACACTCCCTGATGTAGCAGGCACTAGGGAATAAGGGACACTATACTGAAGGGCACAAAAGAGCCTCTTCTTCATAAGGGCATTATCCTTTAAAGTAGGAGATATAGCTGACTTTTCTAACACAGCTGACTTTTCTAACACAAGTAGGCAAAGAGACTTAGAGAAAATGAAAAGACAGAGGAATTTGTCCTAAATAAAAGAATGAGATGAGGCCATGGCCAGAGATCTAAATAAAATGCATATAAATAGTATGCATGATAGAGAATTTAAAGTAATGATTAAAAAGATACTTGTTGGACTTGAGAAAAGAATAGAATGCTACAGCAAGATCATTAACACACAGGTAAGGAATAACATAGCAGAGATAAAGGGGTCAATAAATCAAATCAGAGGCAAGCTTGATGGAATGAAGAGCAGATTGGAAGAAGCAGAGGAATGAATTAATGACCTAGAAAGTGAAGTAAAGTAATCAAGCTGAACAAAAAAAAGAAAAAAGAATTAGGCAAAACAAGAATAGACTCAGTGGGGCACCTGGGTGGCTCAATGGGTTAAGCCTCTGCCTTCAGCTCAGGTCATGATCTCAGGGTGCTGAGATCAAGCCCCACATCGGGCTCTCTGCTCAGCTGGGTGCCTGCTTGCCCCCCTCTTTCTTCCTGCCTCTGCCTACTTGTGATCTCTCTCTCTCTCTGTTAAATAAATAAATAAATTCTTAAAAATAAAATAAAAAAAAGAATAGACTTAGAACTCAGGGACTCCATCAAAGGTAATAACATTCATATTTTAGGAGTTCCACAAGGAGAAGAGAGAGATGGGGGCAAAAAATATATTTGAAGAAATAATTGAAGAAACTTCCCAAATCTAGGGAAGTAAACATATATTCAGATTCGGGATGCACAGAGAATTTCCAACAAAATCAACAAAAGCAAATCTGCACCAAGACATATTGTAATTAAAATGGCAAAATATAGTGATAAAGAAAAAAATCTTAAAAGCAGCAAGATGAAGGAGAGACTTACATGTAAGGGAAATCCCAAAAGGCTAATAGGGGACTTCTTGGCAGGAACTTGCTAAGCCAGAGAGGAGTGGTGTCATATATTCAAAATTCTGAATGGGAAAAATCTGCAGCCAAGTTTATTCTATCAAGCAAGACAATCATTCAGAATAGAAGGAGAGACAGAATTTCCCAGACAAAGAAAAACTGAAGGAGTTCAGGTCCCCTACACCAGTCATGCAAAAAATACTAAAAGAGATTCTGTGAGTACAAAGGAAAGACCAAAAGTGACAGTATAAATGTAGGAAACACAAAAGTAAAAATGAATATTGTTGTAAAAAATTAGTCAAGGACCTAACAAAATAAAAAGATGTAAATTATGACAATACATATGTAAAATACATGGAGGAGAGTTGTAAAGAATGGTTTCAAACTTAAATGACCATCAGCTTACTACAGACTGCTATATGTAGAAGAAATTATATAAAAACATAATGGTAACCACAAATCAAAAACCAGTAATTAATATGAAGAAAATAAAGAGAAAGAAGTTCAAATATATCACTAAAGAAAACCAGGAAACCATGAAAGAGAGAAAGACAAGAAGGGATCAGAGAAAATCTCCAGAAACAACCACAAAATACGTAATAAAATGGCAATAAATACATAACTATCAATAATTACTTTGAATGTCAATGGATTAAGTGCTCCAATCAAAATACATAGAGTGACAGATTGTATATAAAAAAAGACCCATCTATTTGTTCCCTACAAGAAACTCATTTTAACCCTAAAGATACTTGCAGATTGAAAGTGAGGGGATAGAGAAACATTTATTATGCAAATGAATGTCAAAAGAAGTCAGAGTAGCAATACTTATATCAGGCAAAGTGGACTTTAAAATAAAGACTGTAACAAGAGACAGAGAAAGTCACTATATAATAGTAGAGAGAAAAAAAAATAGCAAAGGGGACAGCCCAACAGAAACACATAACAATTACAAATATCTATGCTCCCAACAAGGGAGTGTCTGAATATATAAAATAGTTATTAACAACATAAATAACTAATTGATAATAATAAAATAATAGTAAGGGCTTTAACATCCCACTTACATCAATGGACAGATCATCTAAAAAGAAAATCAAGGGAACAATAGCTTTGAATGACACCCTAGACCAGATGGATTCATCAGATATATTCAGATGGCAGAATACACATTCTTTTCAAGTGCACAAGGAACATTCTCCAGATTAGATCACATACTAGGTCACGAAATGGGGCTCCACAAATATAAAAAGACTGAAGTCATACCATGTAAGTTTTCTGACTACAACACTATTAAACTAGAAACAAATATCTGAAAAGACCAAAAATACATGGAGGTTAAATAACATGCTATTAAACAGTGAATGGGTCAACCAGGGAATAAAAGAAGAAATAAAGAAACACATAGAAACAAATGAAAATGAAAACATGGTGGTTCAGAATCTTTGAGATTCAGGAAAAGCAGTCCTAAGGAGGAAATGCATAGCAATACAGGCCTCCCCCCAAAAGCAAAACAAAAACAAAAAAAAAACACCTCAAATAAACAGCCTAATCTTATACCTAAAGGAGCTAGAAAAAGAACTACAAACAAAGCCTAAAGCCAAAAGAAGAAAGGAAATAATAAAGATTAGAGCAGACATAAATTATATAAACACTAAAAAAAAAAAAAAAAAATCCAATAGAATATATCAATAAAACCAGGACCTGGTTCTTTGAAAAATAATAAAATAAAATTGGTAAAACTATAGCAGGACTTATTAAAAAAAAAAAGGACAAGGACTCAGATCAATAATATTACAAACGAGAAAGGAGAAATAACAATCAACACCACAGAAATGTAAACAATTTTATGACCGCATTATAAAAATCTATATGCCAACAAATTGAACAACCTAGAAGAAATGGATCCTAGATCTAGAAAAGTTCCTAGAAACATATAACCTATGATAACTGAAACAGGAAGAAATAGAAAATTTGAACAGACTGATTACCAGCAAATGAATTGACTTAGTAATAACAACAATAACAACAAAACCTCCCAAAAAAACATAGGTCCAGGACTACATGATTCACAGGCAATTTCTACCAAATATTTAAAGAGGAGTTAATACCTATTCTTCTCAAACAATTCCAAAAACTAGAAAAGGAAAGAAAACTTCCAAATTCATTCTATGAGGCCAGAATTATCCCAATACCCAAACCAGATAAAGACACCATAGGAAAAGAAAGCTCTAGGCTAATACCTCAGGATGTGAAAATCCTGAACAAAATACTTGTAAACCAAATCCAGCAATACATTAAAAAAATTATTCACCATGATGAAGTGCCTTTATTCCTGAATTACAAGGATGATTCAATATATTCAAATTAAACAATGTGATACAGCAAATCAACAAGAGAAAGGATAAGAATCATATAACCATACCATTCAATAGGTTAAAAAAAAAAAAAAAAAACTGACAAAGTACATCCATTCAGGATAAAAACCCTGAACAAAGTAGGGTCTTTACACAGAACAAACTTCAACATAATAAGTACCATATATGAAAACCAACAGCTAACATCATCCTTGGTGGGGAAAAACAGAGTTTTTTCTTTAAAGTAAGGAACAAGAAAAGGATGTCTACTCTCATCACTTTTACACAACATAGTACTGAAATTCTTAACCATAGCAATCCAACAATAAAAAGGAAGAAAAGGCATCCAAATTGGCAAGGAAGAAATCAAACTTTCACTATTTGTAGATGAAATGATACTATATAAAGAAAACCCAAAAGACTAGACCAAAAAACTGCTAGACAGTTCTAAATATGTTCAGTAAAGTCACATGATACAAAATCAATGTACGGAAATCTCTTGCAATTCTTTATACCAATAATGAAGCAGCAGAAAGATAAATTATGGAATCAAATCCCACTTACAACTGCACCCAAAATAATAAGATACCTAGGAATAAACATCACCAAAGAGGTGAAAGACCTATATTCTGAAAACTACAAAACACTGATGAGAGAAATTGAAGACAACACAAAGAAATAAAGACATTACATGCTTGTGGGTTGAAAGAACAAATACTGTTAAAATGTCTATAGTATCCAAAGCAATCTATATATTCAGTGCAATCTGTTCCAATATACTTTTCACAGAGCTAGAACAAACAATCCCCAAATCTGTATGGATCCACAAAAGCAATATTGAAAAAGAAAAGCCAAAGCAATATTGAAAAAGACAAGCACAGCTGGAGGCATCGCAATTCCGGACTTCAAGCTCTATTACAAAGCTGCAGTCATTAAGACAGTATGGTACTGGAACAAGATAGACACATAAGTCAATGGAACAGAAAAGAAAGCCCAAAAATAAACCCACAATTATATGGTCAACTAATATTTGACAAAGCAGTGGGAAAATATGCAGTGGGAAAAAGTCTCTTCAACAAATGGTGCTGGGAAAATTAGCTACTTGCAAAATGATGAAACAGGGCCACTTTCTTATACCACATACACAAAAATAAATTCAAATGGATTAATACCTAAATGTCAGACCTGAAACAACTACAAAAAAAGTCCTAGAGGAGAACAAAGTCAGTAACTCCTTTGACATTGGCCTTATGAACATTTCTCTAGATAGGTCCCCTGAAACAAGGGAAACAAAAGCAAAAATAAACTATCAAGACTACATCAAAATAAAAAGCTTCTGCTCAGTGGAGGAAGTAATCAACAAAACTAAAGGCAACCTACAGAATGGGAAAACATATTTGCAAATGAGATATCTAATAAAAGGTTAGTGCCCAAAATACATAGAGAACTTGTAAAACTCAACCTCTCCCAAAAGAAGTAATGCAATTAAAAATGGGCAGAAGGCATGAACACACATTTCTCCAAAGAAAATGTCCAGATGGCCAATAGACACATGAAAAGATGTTCAATGCCACTCACCACCAGGAAAATATAAATCAAAAACCACAATGAGATATCATCTCACACCTATCAGAAGGGTTAAAAAAAAAAAAAAAAGATACAACAGGTATTGGTAGGGCTATAGACAAAAGGGGTCTTCCTGCACTGTTGGTGGGAATGGAAATTAATGCAGCCACTGTATAAACAATATACTGTATAGGGAGTATAGAGTATGCAGGTTCCTCAAAACTTAAAAAAATATTAAATAGTATTAAATATTTATATTATTAAATATTTAATATTATTAAATATTATTCAGCCAAAAAAAGAATGAAATCTTGCTATCTATAACAACATGGATGAATATCTCAAGAGTATAATGCTAAGTGAAATGAATCTGAGAAAGACAAATCTGTATGATTTCACTCATATGTGGATTTTAAGAAGCAAAGTAAATAAGCAAGAGAAAAAGAGAGAGAGAGAAAAACCAAGAAACAAACTCTTAATTGAAGAGAGCAAACTGGTTACCAGAGGAGTGGATAGGGGAATGGCTCAAATAGGCGATGGGGATTAAGGAGAGCACTTGTGATGAGCACCAGCTGTTGTATGGAAGTGCTGAATCACTATATTGTACATGTAAAACTAATATAACACTGTATTCTTCACTAGAATTAAAATTAAAACTCAAATAAAATAAAATAAAATAGTTATATTTTTGCTTTTTTTTTTAAACTGGTATTTTTTCTCCCTTCGGAATGTTGCCATAATATCTTTAAATAATTTTTTTAAAGATTTATTTATTCATTTGAGGTGGGGAGGGATAGAGGGAGGGGGAGAGAGAGAACATGAAGCCAACTCCTTGCTGGATGTGGATCCAGATGTAGGGCTCCATCCCAGGACTCTGACTGAGATCACCACCTGAGCTGAAAACGAGAGTTGGCTGCTTAACCGACTAAGCCAAGCAGGTGGCCCTATCTTTAAAGAATTTAAGGCTAGTTTTAAATTGCTTCATATGAAGTAATAAATAATTGATTTCCAATGCACATTCAAGCTTAAGCTTGAAAATGAGTCTTCTTTTAGGGATCTCTTAGACAATTCAAATAAAGGATAGAACATCACATTTTAAAGTCTGGTTATTAGCCTTCTCTGTGAGGATTCCCCTTCCAACTGTTTGCTTTGTACTCCATGCTGGGAATAAAATCAGTGTGCAAAGGACCAAAGTAGACATGACTTCTGTGTCACCTTCTACAATAGTAGTTGCTCGGTCCTTCCAAGGGGCAGGAGATTTATTGCTTGATTTGTAGTGTAACTCTTTCTAAAACTTGAGGAGTTTTTGTTTTGCTTCGCTTTGAATAAGAGTAGCAACTGAAAATTACAAAGATGTTGTGTCAAAAATGTTTGATTTTATTGCCATATTCCAACATTTATTAATGTCTTCCAAGTATCACTAATCTTGGTGTTTATATTATATTGTTATATTTAGTGAATAGATTTGTTTTGTGTGGAAACATTTTCTCACTTTTGTAATATGATTGTTTAGCTTCTTTTTCAAAGGCCATTTGTTTTTGTCAGTGTTAAAATATAAACTAGACCTTAATACCTACCTAATTATATTGAATCTTGGAATGATGCATGTCCACTAAATACATAGTGCTTTGTTATTTGTTAATTTGCAGTTTATCAACTTTATAATACAATGTTCTTTTTTAAAAAATTAATTTATTTATTTGACAGAGAGAGGGATCACAAGTAGGCAGAGAGGCAGGCAGAGAGAGGGGGAAAGCAGGCTCCCTGCTGAGCAGGGAGCCCGATGTGGGGCTCGATCCCAGGACCCTGAGATCATGACCTGAGCTGAAGGCAGAGGCCTAACCCACTGAGCCACCCAGGTGCCCTTACAATGTTCTTTTTAAGAGAGATTTTATTTATTTATTTATTTATTTGAGAGAGAAAAAGAGAGCAAGTGGGGAGGTGCAGAGGGAGAAGGAGCAGCAGACTCCTCATTGAGCAGGGAGCCTGACACAGGGCTCAACCCCAGGACCCTGACATTATGACCAGACCTGAAGGCAGATGTTTAACCAACTGAGCCACCTGGTGTTCCTGTAATAGGATATTCTTTTAAGAAAAAAATATTTTATTTATTTATTTGACAGAGAGAGACACAGCAAGACAGGAAACACAAACAGGGGAGTGGGAGAGGGAGAAGCAAGCTTTCTGCTAAGCAGGGAGCCTGATGTGGAGCTCGATCCCAGGACCCTGAGATTATGACCTGAGCCAAAGGCAGACGTCTAATGACTGAGCCCTTGAGCCACTCAGGCATCCCTAATAGGATGTTCTTAATTTCATCCTAAGTACATTATATAAAACAGTGGCATCAAAGTTTACGTTTTCTTAAAGCAAAAAGGTAAACTGATATTTTACACTGCTCAAGTAATCTATACTGTTATTTGCTGCAAATAATATAAAAACTGATCCAATGCTAAATTGAAACATTCACCAAAAACTGCAAATAAATTAGAATATTTCTTATTTAAAATTTCAAAAAATCTCATTTAATAAACTATCTTTAAAAACACAAGTATAAATACATATATACACATATAATACATATAATACACACATGTAATACACATATAATGCTTTTAACAGAGAAGAAAACAATGTATTTTCATTTGGGTAATATTTCATTTTAAGTAAATAAAAATATTCTCTGTACTCCATTTTATCAAGATTCCATTTTGTATTATTATCTATATACTTTCTAGTTCTCTGTTGCTAGATCATATAATAGATCAAATAACTATTGGAGGCAGAATTAGTAAATACAAAATAAAACAAATTACTTTAGACTATGTTGTCCAATTAATTACCCTTTTACTCTCTTTCGTATAACACTGCAAATACAGTAAAGTCACCAATCAATAATTTGTAGATGAAAAAATAAATTTATCCATATACGAAGTTGCTATTTTAGGAAAGACATAATCCTATATCCTCTACATTATATCAAAACTGTTTTGGGGTGCCCGGGTGGCTCAATCTTGGTTTCAGCTCAGGTTATGATCTCACAGTCATGGGATCGAGCCCCACATCAGCCTCTGCACTGTGTGGAGTCTGCTTCAGATTCTCTCTCCCTCTTTCTCTCTCAGATAAATAAAATAAATAAAATCTTCACAAGAAAAAACTGTTCTGGGAAAAATTATTCAGTAAGATTCAGAATTTTAGTGTATTTTCTAAAATTGTTATCTAAGAAAAATTTGAATAATGATTCCTATTTCCATATAATGGGAAAAATAAAACAAAATAGAATCAACCTTGCTTGCCCACCTGCCAAACATATGGGAACATATGGAAATCTAAATAGAATTATAAGATGTAATCCTCATTATGCATATGTTTTCTTAAATCTCCAAAAGAGGAGTCCTAGGGGGGAATATCCATAGTAAATAAGTCATTTTCTACCATTAGTTTCACAGACTTGCTTAAACTGCTAATAAATCCCATCCTCTCTTGAGCTCAAAAACATCCTGATTTTAATTCAAGGTTGAGCTATAAAATCTATATGAGTCTTTGTCTGTAAAGATATTTTTATTTCTGTTTAGTTCAAAGTTGACATCAGGAGTATTTGAGCCAGGTTTCCTTAGTATGAACCTGGAGTTGATTCAAATACATATAGGATGCAGGCAGGTAACAAATGAGGGAAGCAGCTGATTGTAACAAACAAAACTGAGTAATTTCCATAAAAATAATAACTGATTCTTGGTTGGTGAATCTATGTTGTGAATATGAATAAAAGTTGGAGGAATAAGAAAAACTGAAGAAATATCCTTTTTGAAGGGAGTAGCACAGCTGATTATATAACATGGTAATGTTGATTCAGTGTTGTTACATCTAAGTCAGAAAGGTAATTTTTTGTAGATATTACAAGAAACTGTCCAAATTTCAACTGTCAGCACCTAATTAAGTTTAAAATGCAGGGGTAAAAAAACCCCCAACAACACAGCAACTAATTACCACCACCAATAGTCAATGAAATCCATCTGCCTGATCAATAACAACCTGAGGGCCAACAATGCTCAACTAACTCCAATTAACTAAAAAATTCTGCTTCCTCTGAACCCTAAAATCCTAAAATCCTAAAATCCTTCTTCTAGATACAACTATCTTTCTAGGGAATGAGGTGTCGTTATGCACTCCATCTCCTGAAGATGCTTATTAGAAGGAGATGAGTATAGCCAATGTCCAGCTCTCTGGGAGCATTCTTCAAAATGAATCAGATTAAGACCAGAAACATTAGCACACTGGATGTACGGAAACACTGGTGGTGGCTCCACCCGTACCGCTAATGTAACATGCTTTCTCCCCTTCCCTAAATCTTTGGGGATACTTTCTCTCTCTTCCACACTGATGTTGGGTGACAGCACTTCTTCCCTTTAGATATAATTAGCCAATAAACTGAAGGAAGAAGCCAGGCAAAGGCATGCAAGTAAATAAAAATGATTTAGTCTTAAGGTTTTGTAGAACTTAATTGAAAATATTTTCCAACAGAGTAGATAGCAAAACAGTTAAGCCCCTCAATAACTTCCTCTGACAGGAGTAATCTGTGTGTTTTAGATTTTGTTATGAGATTTATGTTTGCTTTGTTCATACAGGTTTCCCCTTATCTAGAGACACAGATCATGTGGGTCAGTTTGGTGGGCTCTACACACTATGAGCTAGTTTATTTGAAGCTTTTCTGAAGAGAAAAGAAAATATACAAAACACCTCCTTCCCTGCCACTACTTAGAACCATGAATATTTTATACTCTGAAAGGATGTTCTAATTTTAGATTTCAAGTCTGACTTTGTCATAGTAACTCCCATTCAAAAACATGTAAGTGTTTTATTTACATTAAATATTTAGTATATAACGTGAATATCTTTCTATGTCATTGCAGATACAAGACTAGCTTAGCTTTTCCAGGTGCCAGGTACCCTTAACTGCAGAATCATCATACCAGAGGTCTGTTTGATAAAATGTGCTGAAACATCTGAAAAATTGCTGATAGAATTCTGGGCCTTCTGGCTTTTATTTTTATTTTTTTTATTTTTTTATTTTTTTTATTTAAGGGAGAGAAAGAGCGCTCAAGAGTATAGCGTGGGGTGAGGATGGGCAGCCCCAGGGAGAGGGGGGAGAGAATCTTAAGCAGGCTCCATGACCCGTGTGAACCCAATGTGGGGCTTGATCTCAAGACCCTGAGATCATGGCCTGAGCTGAAATCAAGAGGTGGAGGCTTAACTGACTGAGCCACTCAGGCACTCCTGTTTTTTTGCTTGACATACGAAAGAACATGTATATCTTGCTGGTGGAAACCATACGCTCCCAAAGGAATAAAATCCTAAACCCAAGTCTTCATATGAAATGTTCTTAGAAAATGAATCCACTATTCATTTGACTCTATAGCAGTGTGATTTTTATGCCCTTAAGTCATGTTATGGGACTAGGTGCTCGGATTGCTAACCAAGGAATCAACAGGCTAACCAGGCTCTTTGGCTATCTCCCTGAACATATGTCTCTCAGAGGGAACATTTTTTCTGAGGTCTAAAATGCTCTGTTAGTTTCTGAATAGCTCTATTAAAACCTCTATTATCTCCTGTTCCTCTGAGCATGGAAAACATATCCTGGAGGTCAAGCCCCCTGAAGGGTGACTTTTTTTTAAAGACAACTGCAGAATTAAATGCAGTTACAAGCAGTTTTAACATCTCCATTTAGATCATATTTGAACAACCCTTAATCCTACATTTTGGACCAAAGTAGCTGAATCCACAGGAAGGTTAAACGGTCATTTAAAATTACACATAGTAACTGATGTAGGCAAATCTACACGATTCTCCTCAAATGAATATCAAGTGTCTGCTTCAGATAACTATGTGTAATACCATTTTTTATGACACCATATTTAAATCATTTTTATTAACATGCTTCTAAATGGAACATCATAATATTACTTACTCGTCATCTCAAAATTTTTATGAATACTCTATTATGTACATAAATTTTCCTGTACCCCAATAAGATGCAATAAATATAGCAGCACATTCATTTTCTATTGAGCAATTGAAGAAAATGTGCTAAGGCTATAGCTGAATTTATATTTTTTCAGAGTTAATATGTGAGGATATTAGTCATACGTAGCTGACAATGGAATGCATACGAGAAAGGTGATTTGAATCAAAAGAGATCTGACTAATCTTTTAGAAATTTTACCAGTCTCTTCATTAAAATGCATTAGAAATTAAAATTGGAACCACCTGTAATCTTGTGTGTAATATAGGTTCTAAAATTATGCTTACACCCCCTGAGGGAGGGTTTGTATGGTATCTGCCCTGATCAGATCCCCTCTACAGGACTGATGGACTTACGCACTGGGCTTTAGACAGCTGCCCTTGCCTTGCCCCAGACTGTGCTTCCTTCCCAGCCGATGCTGCAACCACCAACTGACTAACTGATGCATCAGAAGGCCAAGCTTCTTCACCTGTCAGAGAGCTTAACCTCCTCCTCAGAGGCTTTCAAGTGATGCTGATCTGCAACACCACTCTCTACCAAGAACCAAGCATGGAGCAAATATATGATGGGTGTTCAATGAACATTTGCTGAATGAAGTCTAATGAAGTTAAACTGTACATGGAGTAGTCCTCAGGCTTTGGATTATTTTCATTTGGTTCTCAAAAAGTTTAAAAGATTTTGGATAGATAATAGAATATGGTGTAATAGGATTAATTTTAGTCAATATATTTCTATTCTTTTCTCTGGAAGTTTTTGGTAGAGAAAGATTTATCCGTTGATAATGATGAAGTGAGAAAATCTGAGCACATCAGTCACACTCAGGAATAAAACAATCAAACATAAAAATGAGGTTAATTCTCATTCTAATTACCATTAGAACTTAAGATCAAGTTATACTTAATTTAAAGAGAGAGAGAACCTACATGCAAGTAATTCCAGATTTAAAGCTAGTGTATCGAAACGCTCATTCATTTTCTAATAGCGATCTTTGAAAATTTTTGAAAGGATGACCAACTTCAGTTAATCATATTAACTTTGTGAAATTAAAGCAGGTTTATTATTTTTTTAATGAAACAGTTTAAATTTGAGGTTGAACATTTGTTTTGTGAAATTACTGATGTCTCATAAAACTTCCTGTTCTGGAATGAAATTTTCTGAGAGTAAAAGATGAACCTCCAGGTGTAACATCTGTTACCATGAGTATAATAACAACCTCATTCAGCAAGAACAGCTGCAGCCACTGCCAGGTCTTCTCTCTGGAGGAAACCACCCTGCGGAAAAAAAAAAAAAAAAAGGCTTTGTAGAATTACCATGGGCTACCACTGAGCAGAAATGTTAACCTGTTCAGTAAGTGAGGGTATGTGTGGCAAACGTTAGAGTTTTATTTTGTTTCTTGACATTCTTGACATTTATAGATAACTTAAGTAATGTAAATTTTTCTGATTAAACATTAAAAAATAGGGAGAATTTTATATTAATAATGTGCGCGCTCTTATTGTATTTTTACTATTCTTAACTCTGTGCAATATCATTCCAAAAATTGCTCTCTATCATGCCTTTCAGATCCAGTAAATTACTACTAAGTTATATTTTAAATAATATAAAATGCAACATATTTAGTAATGCAAGTTTTGTATATTAGACAACATGGAAGAATTACAGGACACGCTATGTATTGTAGGTTCTGCATGGATCTTTAAAGTTTTGTAGGATGGAGTAGAGACATCTAATATTTGTGCACATCTCATTGTCCTTTTCTTCTAGGTGAATGAAGGGATTACATTCCCATGCTCTTTTGTAATTAGATCGAGACATGTGACTATTTCTCATACTGTGTTTTGAGCAAAAATAACATATATCACCTGCAGAACAATGCATTTAATTGATGGCTTGAGACCATACAGTGCTCCTTTTCCTGCTGCATTGACCAAAGATACCACGTGCTGCAGACAGTGAGCTGCAGAATGGCAAAGCCTCTGCCAACCTAGAATTGTGAGAAGCCACATGGAGGGTAAATCACCAGGGTAGACTTTCAGACCCACAAAAGACTTTGACAAGTGAGAAATCATTCTTCCATATGTTAAATTAGTGGGAAATTGTGATTGGTTGTCACTACAACATAATCTATTCTATTCTGACTTTTGCATATAGCTAAGATATATTAGTGAGAGGCCTATTTAAATTTCACGAGATTGTAACCATATTGTTTTTTAAATATTCATGATTCAATAAATAACCCAAAGACACCTTTCCTAAGAACAGGGCTATTTGGTTTTGAAATAAACAAGATCATTGTAGTTGGTCCTACAGATTAAGTTATACTTAATGTTACCTCTATCAAACAGTGCGGTTATTTCATGTGTTAAAAGTCAAATGTACATCGTAAATGAACCAATTTATGGGAGTATCCTTTTAGATTTTTTCTTTGCATGTTATAGATAGACACACTTTACAACAATTAGTAATATTCTTGGCTTATCTGCTACTACTTCTTAACTTTGTTAATAGTGTCAAATAATATTTGACAATGCTGTCAGGATTCCACAATGTTGATAATTTTATCATTTTACAAATTCTCTAGGGAAATAACTAAATGGAAGTCATTATTAAATTCTATGTATAGTTAAGTAGATCTCATGACCTCTTTTACCCTGTTTCCTACATTGTGTTTTTAATATTTTCTCAGTCAGCGTACATTTTTATAATGTATAAATAATACATTATATATTAATAAAAATTAAAAAAATTAAAAATATAAAAAATGTATTTTCTCAGATTTAAGTACATTTTCTTGCTAATCATTCTCAGGGCTTCTTTCTATTTCTCAACTTTTTACATTATTGCATTTATTCTCATTTTAGAGGTTGAAAATTCCATTTGCACTTTTGTTTACAAAAAGAAACAAGCAATAACAAATTTAGTTAACCTGAGATTAGAATAAGTTGCTTCCAGGTAAGAATAGGTGTTTTTTTCCCACCTCCTCTTACCTCTCCCCACAAATACGTGAATGTAGCCAATGAGACAGAAATTAATGCCATATATATATATTTTTAATAACTTGAAAAAGCCTCTGATATGGTTGCTATAGACCTTATGATAGATTTTTAGAACTATAAATAGAAACTTGTGGTCTGAAGACTTTCTTATTGTTTGAGAAATTATTTATATAAAAACATTGAAATTATATAAAAGTAAAATATACAATATAAATTTAAGAAAATATCCTAATTATAACAAAATAAAGTAACATGTAACTTTATTGTGTGATAAACCTTGTATTTATTGCAATAGTGTATCAGGCACAAGTCAGGCATATAATATAGCCATACAATCATTAAATGGAGGTAATCCATCTGATGGTTCCTTATTAATAGTATACCTGAAATAGATAACTACTAACTATGGTCATACTCAAATGAGAAAATAGGAATGTATGTGTTCTAGAGAACTAAGGTAGTAATAATTGTCAAATCGGTCTTCATTGCTGAAGTAGGGTTACAGAAAGCATCATGTAGTCAGGACTACATTTCTTAAATTACCTCAAAACATATGCATGTACTGAGACATTGTTTGAGTAATATTAGATGGTACATAGCCTGAGATTCAAAGACTACCTGAATCACATCTGCCAACTGTTTCCTTTTCTACGAGATTTCTGAGGGAGGTGTATTAATAAGGATCTAACAGAATGAGGGAAAATACCATCTTATTGTTAAATGGACCAGGGCCTGATGCTGAAATGCATGGTTCTGATAACATGGGATTTCAGCAAACTTGCTGGACAGTCAGTAGGCAAACAGAAGTTGATGTCTCAGTCTTGAGGCAGAATTTCTTTTTTTTCCGGGAAAACTTAGTTATCCACATCCACAAGATACCTTTACAGTACCATATAGAACAGTGTTAGATTAAATAACTAACTGGGTACTATAGCCTAGCCAAGCCGACACATAAAACTAACCATCATATATCCCTCTGACACTAAATATAAATCTTGGCAACTTATCATCAGTAGGTTAGAAACTCAGTGTAAGGACCTAAAGCATTTGCTTAACTAGGAGTGTCTAAAAAGGAAGAGATAAATATTATTGAGCTGTTCCTGGATCTGAATCTAAAGCAGGAATGAAGAATTTCAACAACAACTCTAAACACAAACACAATTTTTGCAAGCATGGGATTCTGTCTTTTCACAATTGTGACACATATTGAACTTTGCAAATTGACCAAGCAGAGAGCAACCCATCCTGCCTTAGGAGAAAGGAGGATGGAGTGGACAGAGTTAGACAGGGTTGGAGCTTTTCCTTTCCCTCCACAAACCCTTGGGTAAATCTACTTAAAAAACGGCAGAAGCTGTCCTAATACCTTTGGCACTAACCATTCCTACTAAGGAAGTGCCAGGCAGTTAACATAACTGAGAACAGCTCTCAAGTAGTGGTGGATAGTTGTTAGGATAAACGCCTCAGGTTCCTCTTCTCCAAGTAGGACATCTCAATGTTATATTCTGGCCAATCTCAAAGTTCTCCAGTGATATTAAGCCCCAATCACTCACAGTGAGAACCCACTCATTATACAATCTGTAGTGATTGCCTGTGTTTTGTGCGTCATTTATCTATTCTCCAACTGGAGTCTACTGGGATTACCTCCCAAATAAACCACTCATAATAAAATCCTTGACTCAGACTCTGCTTCTGGGAGAAGGCAAGGATGGGATCTAAATCTAAGATAAATGCATATGAAATTCTTCACATCATCTTATTAAAAGCTTTGAAAAATGTTACAATAAAAAAATCTGTCATCTCTGTGTAACTCAATATACTTAAAATTTAAGCACAGAACACTTTTTTTTTTTTTACTACTACTACCCTAACCAAATAGAGTTCCATGTATTAAACTTTGAGAAATTCTAACCTAGAAAAAAATTAAATGCATTTATCTTTTTTAATGTATTCTACACCCAATATGTGGCTTGGCACCTCAAGATCAAGAGTTGCATGATCTACTGACTGAACCAGCCAGGTGCCCCATATTTATCTATAATCCTTAACTGTTGTGAATACTAATTTCTTTAAAAAATGATACATATGTAACACTTTTCCTATTTACTCATGTAATTTGTGAAATTGTATAGAACTTCTGGATTGATGGATTTATTTATATTTTATATCCCTTTTGTTTTGGCAAGACACAACATGTAGAAGTCCTACAATTCATAATATTAACATAATATGTCTTAATAAATAAACATGAAACATTATGTGTGGAAAAATGTTGTAAATAAGTCCAAAGACAAATCAGATACAGGTATTTACAAATCATATCTCAAAGACATAATTTCCTTTATATAAAAATTTTATATTAAATCTGTAGAAAGAAAAGGTCAATACCAAAAAATAAAATAAAATAAAATAAAACAAAGGGTATGACAGACTATTAATAGGAAAGAAATCATTCTAAAATGTGAAAAAAAATACTCATCCACCTTTTATGACAATTACATAGACATAAACTATAACCAACACTTAGGTAACATTTTCTGCTATGTGAATAGTCAACAATTTATGACTTGATATATCACAGTATAACCATACATTCTTTATCAGAATTATTAATTGGCACAACTACCTTGGAAGATGATTTGGCAATACCTATAAAATTCCATTTTTAAGAATGCATTTACAAGTAAACTTACTTATGTAAAAAGTCTGTTTGTAGGAATATTCACTGAACCATTAATATAGGATTTAATAAATTATAATAATTCTACACTTGAATATTATGTAGTTCTACAAATAATGAAATAGGACTTTATGGTTGTGATCATTATATGCAAGAGATTTGTATCAATCATTGCTTCTTGAAAAAAGAACTAGAAGACTGAAAGGGGTAGGATAAAAACATTTTTTTTATTATATGATCATTGTGCCATTTGGGTTTTGTTCCCATCAGCATGCACTGTTTTAGGGGAAAAATTCTACATTTGCAATCTCTTTCTCTCCACTGACGAACTATCTGAGAAAAAAACCCTACTTAATAAAAAAGAAATGTATGTCTCCTTTGGTTTCCTTTTACTTTTTTTATTGGCTATATTTCCTTGACCCCATTTGTATACATCAAATATACAAGAAGGAAGGAGGCAGAACGAGTGAGAAATGTGAAAATCACATGGCTGTATTTTTCCAGTTAGAATTCCTCATGGAATTGGCATGTTTTGAAAGCTAGCTATAACTAGGTCCCAGACCCTGTGCTAGGTAGGGGAGAATCAGAGGTAACTGACAGGGAATCCTGCCCTCACAATCAAAGGTCAATGGTGACTCTTAGGTATGTAGAGAATCCCAGAAATTAAACAATATTCACACCCTTTAATTCACCTGTACAAAATGCACTGAGCTCTTTCTGTGCTGTGCTATGAGGATAGTAGTCTATGAAAGGTACAGACTAAAATTTATTTCTCTGACATAAATGTTTGTAACAAATGACTTGGGGTTAGCAGATTTCCAAATACCACTATACTTCCTAGCTGGGGAGGTTGTCCCTAGTGAGCTGAATATTTAGAAACTATCTTTGAAGCAGATAGCTTTAACATAAGGGATTCCCAGAACCAATTTCTAAAACTGTTTATATTCTAATCAGAACAAGGTTTTCTGTACCAAAAATACAACACGTTTTAAAGGAGAAATTTAAATCCTTTCAATTCCACAGATAATTCCTTCGTCTTGTTTGTCCCTAATATCCCCACAACCTTTGCCATGTTTCCCTTCTTAGTCTCCACAGGAAACTTGAGTGTTTTTTTCCTTCTTTTCTTTCATCTTTGTACTGTCATCAAGATCTGCATAAAAAGAGAGTCACAGCACATAATATTTAATGCTCTAATTTTGAATTTTTCTTCTTACTGGTCATTGAGCATGATTGATTGTGACTGTGAATCCAATGGCCTCAGGTCTAATTACACTTTCTAGTACTTTCTTCCCCTTGCTCCTGTAGTTGGAGATTTAGCAGCCCTTATGACACCTTGCTACATGGAACTTCTATTCTCTGCATAATGATTCTGTTTCTCCTCTCAGCACTTCAGCCTGACAATCACAAATTTCCTTCCCAGGATGATCTCCTGGATGGTGCCTCCTACCTCAATGTGTTCCCTTGTATGAGGCACTTTTCCCCTGACAACCAGAACTGAACACAGGGGGGCATTCACTGGGAATTTCTATAATGAGACTACACATCTTCTAATCCAGTTCATGTATTTGATTTTGAGAATGTATATAAAAAAACTTCTTTCCTTTTTCTTGTCAAAAATATTGTTTACATGTCAGTTGTTACTTGGGGATTTTTTTGTGCACAGTATATTTGACTATCAGTAAAGTTTTTTTTTTTTTTTTTTAAGATTTTATTTATTTATTTGACAGAGAGAGAGAGAGAGAGAGGTCCCAAGTAGGCAGAGAGGCAGGCAGAAAGAGACGGGGAAGCAGGCTCCCTGCCAAACAGAGAGCCTGAAGCGGGGCTCTATCTCAGGACCCTAAGATCATGACCTGAGCCCAAAGCAGAGAGTTAAGCCACTGAGCCACCCAGGTGCCCTGACCATCAGTAAAGTTATAAAAATTGTTAATTTATGTAAAACACATATACTATTGTTTATTTTACTGTAATACTTTTGTATTTGTAAAATAGGAATGCTAAGATATAGGTTCCTCTGTCTCTCCTCACGCAGTTTTCTAAACAAGGTATAAGAGTTTATCCAAGCTTGAGATTATTGATAGCAAAGTTATTAAATATTTTCTACTGGACATATTTTCAATTTTTATAATTACACAAATTTTGAGCAACCAAAAGAGGAAGTTACTAGGTACTAAGCTTTATTGTTTGTGTTTGCATTAAAGACAACACAAGCAAGGGAAATTTTAAAAGTACACTGGAATGCTGAAACCATTATTCAAAATAATTATGGGTGAAACTAACAAAGAAAGATGTGCAAAGCTTTGGAGGTAATGAAACAATTCAATGAGCAACATAAGTAGTAGGCAGAAAGCTTCCTCAGACTGTGAGAAGTTAAGCAACTGATTGGGAAGAGTAAGCAAATGCAAGTTAAGATCGAAAATAATGGAGCAAATTTACTGTGTCAAACTGAATAGACTATTTCAGCTAACAACATTGTATTCCTCAAATCTATTCATAGCAGACAGAAGACAAGAGAAAATTGGCTCTCTAAAGTGACAGGGGAGAATTGTATCTTGTGGATAAGGGAAAGAAAATTTGCTAAGCAGTTTATTTTTTGCTACCATCAGAACAGAGAGAGGCCCAGATTCCTGAGGCATATTTCTTTTTATATGTCACGGCCTAGAGTCATTAGCACCACATCCAATCGGAGCTGCTTACCCTGGCTCAGCCTGACCCTCATCTGCCATCTCGGAAAATATAAACAACTCAGGTAGTGGCCACTTATACTCCGGAGGTATCACCACTGTTTTCTGGATGAGATATGGAAGTAAAAATAGTGTGTTTCCTTCTAGTTAGTAAACCTGCCAGAAGATTTAAGAGACTGGCGTGATGCTCAAAACCGCTGACCTATCTGGGCATTATCGTCCCAGACTACAGTGTCAGGGAAAAGGGAGAGGAAGAAGATGAGTTTATTTGATCATAAACTTGTTTAATAACTTGTTGATATAAATGTTAAAATGCAGATGCCTGGACCTACCCTCGGATGTTCTGAGTCTGTATGTTTGGGTTGGCAGCAGAATTTTCCTTCCTAAAAGCTCTCAGGTTTTATCAATGTTAACAATCTAAGAACCACACAGACTAGGGCTAGAGAGCTTTCTTCCCTTTGTATGTTCCTGATGTAACAGATGATTGCCAATTTGTTTCCGGCTCTATCCCCCGTGTTACCCCAACTCTGCTCTGGATCATGGGGACCGTATTTCCCAGGCTCCCCTGCCTTCTCATTTCTGGGTGAGATTGGTCAACCAAAGGTACTCTGATTGCATAATCATTTCTTTTCTTGCTTCTCTAGACCTGGGGAGGAGAGCGGCTTTCTCCTGTTGTGAATCTTTAAATTGCTTCTCCACCCTCTGTTTGATTTCACAGCTATTCCATCACGAATGTAACCAATTATCCGTGTTTGTTAAATATATTTATGAAAAATCTAAAATTGCTTGTCTTTCCTGGATGGGCTCTGATTGCAAAAAAGTATTGCAATATGCCATGAACCTAGCATATTCATAAATAATTCAGGATGAGAAGTCAAAAAAATTGGCAAAGCTAAACCTTGGGCTTTGGAATAAACAAAATCATGGAAACTTCATTATGTATCTATTTCTTAAAGATAGATGGCAAAATATTTCCTGTTAAATATCCTTAAAATATCCCTAAAATCTAAGAAATTTCAATCATCTGGGGGAGTTACGTTTAAATATTGATAAATAGTTTATAAATTCAAAAAGGCAGTTAACTCCATTGAGAAGAAGGAAAGACATTGGAAAGGTTTCATTTCCTCATCTGGGGCAGGAATGTAACTCTGACAAATCACTCTGTGTGAGACTCGGAAGCCATAGTATTGACCTTGGTCACGCCAAAAGTCATCAGACCAATGAGTCCTTTAAGTTTAAGTCAGATAAAGTCCTAGAGAAAAGAGACCATTTGGGGGCTCCCACAGTACCTTCTTATGCGTTGTTTCTGGTGGCAAAGTGTTTAGGTCAGGGCCATGTACAATGCATAGATTCTTAATATTTAGTGATACAGATGATTACTCTTTAATTTTTTTTTTTTTTTGTCGTTTTAGGAATCAGAGTCACCATAGTATAAGGATACTTAAGATAACCAGAATTCAAGGAAGTTGATTTGTAAACCACTGATTTAAATCATTACTAAGTGGTTTCCTGTGAGGAAGTAATTTTCCTGCCTCTGACAAATTTTATGCTTGGTTGGGGAATGGGAGGTGAAGGAAGAATATAAGAGAAGCTCTTTTTGTACCAGGCCCTGAAACTATTCCAATTATATTTTGGAATAAAAATTTTCTACTAAACATGTTAAATTTATGCTTCAAAAGAATAATCAAATGGAATAAGACTAAGGAAGAATTACAATCATCTTTGAAGTGTTACATTTGGAACCTGTGACTTGCACAGAAAAAAAAAATATTGATTTTGTTTTGATAGTTATAAAGATTTGATAACTGAAAATAATGTTTATTTCTTTTAATGCTTTATATATATTGGCAGTGTTCTAAGTGCATTACATATTTTAGCTTATTTAAGAATCAAAATAACCCTACATGACATGTACTATTATTATCTGTTTTGTTTTTTTAAAGATTTTATTTATTTATTAGAGAGAGAGAGTGAAAGAAAGAGAGAGAGAGAGAGCACAAGCAGAGGGAGTGGTAGGCAGAGCATGAGGGGAAGCAGACTTCCTGCTGAACAGGGAGCCGGATGATGTGGGGTTTGATCCCAGGATCCTAGAACCATGACCTGAGCCAAAGTCAGATGCTTAACTTACTGAGCCACCCAGGCACTCTATTATCTCTGTTTTGAAGATGAGGAAGCTGAGACCAGAGAGATTCAATAATTGCCCAAGTGATACAGCTCATACATGGCAGAGCCAGGATTTGGGCACAGGCACTCTGCCTCCAGAGACCATGCTCTTAACCACTAGCAGGTGCCCCCTCCTCTTGTACCATGATACCATGACATCCATTATATATTCTATGCAGAGAAAAATCAAGGCTCAAAAAACTTAACAGTTTTAAGTTGAGTGGGAATAAAGTTCTGAAGGAAATAAGACTTGCCTATTTCTAATCCCATGATTGCTAAATGAGGACATAATGGTTACTTAAAAACTGGAGAGGTGTTTTCAAAAGGGGATGTGGAAATCTGCTTCTATTCCTTTCTGGTGGTTAAAATTTGAAATGGGAATTGTGGGATCTACTGCTTACATGCCTATTTTAGATAGAGGGGACCAGCTCGCAGTAAGAAAAACTGAACCCAACGTGGTAGAAAAAGGAGTAATGAGAGTGGTTTGCACGTGGCAAAGGGGATTGAGGTGGAATGATAATTTTGGCAGTGTTCCACTCTCTTGGTCTAGTTGCTCCAGAAATCCTTGTTCTTCCCATAGTTAGTTACAAGAGCTTTAGTGCGAATGATTTCTTTTTTTTTTTTTCACCAAACCTGGTTTGAGTGTTTTGTTTCATTTGCAATAAAAAATACCTATTGATGATATAAACATGGCATTAATGTCATGCATAAATGATTTTCATTGAGGACAGGGCACATTTGTATCAGAGATTATGACGTTAAATAACTTTTGCCATCCTTAAAAAATCAGGGAGATGAGTGAATCCCTGAAAACAGGAGAAAGAAAACAAGAGAGAGAGAATTCTCTAACCACCTTTTGCTAGCTTTGAGCTCAGAAGGGAAACAGTTTTACCAATAGGTCCCAGAGACACAGCACTAGCCCATAAACAATGGGGTAAATTATATCCAATATTTAATGTCCTTGTACTATTTTAGCAAAGTTTTTAAAAATCAGCAACCTTGTTTATCCTTGTTTTGGCAAGCAAAAGGAGGGAATACCATCTATATTTGCAATGAATTGAGGGAAGAGATGACAGAAACAGAGGTGGAGGTGAATTCCTCACACGTCCAACGCAAAATAAGACAAGCCATAAATAAGATGTTTCTCAACCTCTACTTTCTTTAATTGTCCTCAGAAAGTAGATTATTTCCTATCATTCATTCCCTCTGTAGCTACATTCTTCCTTTCCTTCCCCATATGTTATTCCCTTTCTCACCCAGGATTTGAGCTCTAGCCATTGAGAAGTTAGTTTCTTGACTGTAGGATGCCTTCTTACCTAAGCCTGCTCATGCTTTTCCTTTTCCCTAAACACTCTTTTGACCTCAGTCTGATGATTTCCTACTTGATCTTCTAGGCACAGTTTTTAACATAATTTCTCAAGCATTTCTTTCCTTATAGCCATTAGATTATATTAGGTATTTGTTCTTTGTGTCCATGATGTTACTTGGCTCATTAGATTAAAAATAAACGCTTGACAAAGGATTGCTCTCTTAACCCTTGTCCTTTCTTTACCAAACCATTTTACACTGTTGTTATGACATATTTACCTACATCTCTAGGTTATCCTCAATGATTTTGTCTCATTTTCTGATTGTCTGATCCTGTCTCCTGATTCGTTTTATTGTCTGATCTTGTCTCCAAGATCATGACCCGAATGGAAAGCAGATGTTTAACCAACTGAACCATCCAGGTGCCCCGTCTATCGGATCTTTAAAACGTAGAATATTGGTGCCCATATACACCACACACACAAAAAAAATAATTCATAAACTTTCAACTTGGCTATTTAATTTGAAATTTGCAATACTAATTGTATTTATCAATTTAGTATTATTTACCTTTTCTTGTCACTCTTACATACATACTTTCATGAAAATTATAGTTTCCAGTTTAATCTAGTTAAACCAAGTTGCCTAAAGTCCATAAATGAGAAATGATTAAAAATACTTTAGTGATATTTTTTATTATTTCATTTCGAGCTAAAGAACGCTGTATGTTTTAAGGATTTCAGTGGTAGCAGATATTTCAAATTCTTTGCCAAAATTAACTGCAGGTTCTCTTCCTACCTAGAAATAAATAAATTTCTCTGTGTACATTCACACATCTTTCTGTGAGGCCTGAGGCTGGGACAATACTACTTGCCCTTATCTAATCCTGGATTACTGGCCATCTCAAATACTCAGATTCTTGCAAGTATTCTAGAGTAAGTAAACTAATTAACTAATTTACAAGTGAGCATGGCAGTTGAAATTTTAATGTTAAGAGCAGTATATTTGTATGTTCATGAATTTAGAATATCATTCATCCTATATTATCTTCTTTCCTCCCCTTAATTATATCATTAATCAGCAAATATATACTGAGCATCTTCTAAGTGTAGGACAACACATGATGTGATGGGAACTGGAAACATATAAGGTTCCCTGGGAGATTCAGGTACGTAACTGCACTGTTACTGGAGCACAGAAAAAGCACACCTGCCTCACCCTGAGGTGTTAGGGGAGGGTTCTTTGAAGATTTAAGACTTCCACTAAGTCATAACTGTTAAGAGGGAAATAATTATTAAAAATAAAAATAGGGATGAGAGTGGGGACATTTAAACAGAGAGAACCATAATGAAGTCTTAGAAACTAAACATAACATACAGTGTTCAGTGAATTAAAAATAGTTTTATGTGTCTGGTGAGAAATAGGGCTACAGAGCTTGACATGACCTAGCATGCTTTCTTAAGAACCTTGGATTTTATCCTGTAGATAGTGAGGGAAGCAGAGAGGTGTTGGCAGATTTTAAGCAATATTATGAGATAACTACATTGTATTTTAAATAAGTCATTCTGCATGCAAGTGTATTGTGACACTGTAGGCAAGAAAACATATAAAAGGGAAACTTGAATTAAAAAAATAAAATCTTAAAAAAATGTAGATAAAAGTGAATGATTACCTTCAAAATATGAAAATTAAATCCACAGAAAACTTTTTTTTAAAAAGATTTTTTATTCACTTATTTGACAGATAGAGATCACAAGTAGGCAGAGAGGCAGGCAGAGAGAAAAAGAGAGAGGAGAAAGCAGGTTCCTCACTGAGCAGAGAGCCCGATGCGGGGCTCGATCCCAGGCCCCCAGGATCGTGACCCAAGCCGAAGGTAGAAGCTTTAACCCCCTGAGCCACCCAGTCGCCCCCACAGAAAACTTCTTAACAATACATTCCTTAAGACAGCACTGAGGCAGAGTACCTGGTCACCTATATAGCTTCATCAACTAAAGCTTCATCAAAGAGGAGAAATAAAAACAATTTCAGATAAAGACAAAAAGAATTTATATTTTACAAATCATCAGTAAAATAATTTCTAAGGGGTTATATTATGGCAAAAAGAAATGTGAACCAGAGAAATACAGTAAGTTAAAGAAATAACAAAATAAAACAAAATCTTGCAGTGGGTGAATAATGGGTATATTTGTAATATATATGCATGTAATTAAACATAGACCATCCAGATAACATTTCTTACATATAAAAATCTGGAACTAAATTAAAAAAAAAAAAAGGAAAAAAAGGTAATAGTGAGGGGGGATTCAGTGAGTTTTAATATGTTAAAGTTTTTATCATGTTCAAGAAGATGATCAAGATTCGAAATAGCTAAAATTATTTACTTTAAAAATACATACTATACTGAATAATTTTCTTTAAACTCTCATGTCATGTCTACTTACCAACTCTTTCTTCCTTGTTCCTCAGAATTGGTATTAAAGAATTACCTTCATTGTTTCCTTTAAGTTCTACTGGTAAAAAAGATCAACAGAGGAAGACAAAAATTGTTGTGCAACTAGAACATATAAAGCGTGGTACTATGCTTGTTACTGGTAGGATGAAGCTTTCTTAATATTTTTAAGAACATGATGCATCTAGTTGTCTTCTCCAGAGTTTAAAAAGCCAGTCCACATACTCCTCCATTCACAAATGATCCAGCTACTCTAGTGTTTGTGGTTATAGGGCAGAACATAACAATCACTCATTCTTCAGTATGCTTAGAAATCTCCTCTCCTTTCTGCTTAGAAATGTTGCTTCTATTTATTTTAAATACAGTAAACTGGCAGAGTCAGTTGGCTTTGGAATAGGTGGTTTTGACTGCACACTTCTAGGAGTAATTCCGACTACATTTGTGCCTGTGTGCCAAGACAGCAGGTGGACAGAAGAAAGTAAGCAGAGTTTGAAGAGACTTAAGAAGATGGGGAAGCCCTGTCCACAGAAGGATTCTCCTTTCAGTTGGTTCTGAAATCATTAATGTTCATGAAAAACACCTGAGGGAAAATTACTGTTTCTTTAGAAAAGGTAATTTAATTTTTAATAAAAGTTTGATATTTTATAAAATACTAACCTTGGAAATATAATTATATTTCAAAAAGAAATGGAACATAACTACTGAGAAGACATAATCTATAACAAAGTATTGAGTTTAAGAAAGCTGTGAGTTCAAGTGCCTCAATAATACATATGATAATGTGTACCATTAGAGACAAAATATAGTTTCTCTGTATTAATGTCTTTGGCTATTCAAACATTCTCACATACAGTAAGGAATTATATTTTTGTCATAAGTTTATTTAAAATGTGTTCCTTACAAACTCCCCAAGGAAATGGTCCCTTCTGGATAACTATTCATATGGCTCTCCCCTCCTGGTTCTTATTGTGCTTTTCTTTTAATCCAATCTTCTGGGGGGCATTTTTGCAGTTAATCCAAATTATTAAAGCCTTTTTTTTTTTCCCCGTGCTATAAATACTTAAAAGGTAGCTGTTCATTTATTTGAGCAGTCCCACGCAGATTTTCTTTGTAATTTATACTTCAGAGACAATGTTTTCTGCTCTACCCAGAGTCGGAGCCATAAAAGGAGACCAGGATAATTGTACATCGTTACTTGCTCGGCTCATTTAGGGTCACGAAATTTTAACTTCCAAGAAGAAAGACTGAGTATGACATGCCTGAATTTCAACATTGTAAAAATAAAATACTTTTAGCAGATATTGTCCTAAAAGTGCTTCACTGGAATGTTCTGTTTTGTTTACCATTAAATTGAGAGAGTTTTGAGAGTTATTATTCAAGCCTTTCACTTTTTATCTTTAGATTAATATGCTGTGTCAGAAGTAAGCGAGTCCTGGGTCTGTGGAAATTACATGAGCACTCAAGTGGATCCTAAGGGGACCCGGGTAAAATTATGTTAGTTCAAGTTGCCTTCTGTGTCCCCTTGGCGATGTCCTCTTTCCCTCCTTCCAGCAATCTTTCCTCTTTCTCTCATTATCCCTTCCTGATCATGAAGATATTAGTTACATCTTACTGGCATCGATACGTTTCACGTCTTTATTTAAGGAATGACATTATATATAATTCCCTGCTTAATGATTTTAAAATGTTATCACACAAATAGCCGATTTGAATGATGGCCATTGCCATGCAACACAGAGAGGACCCCTGCTCTTTGCAGGCCAGAATTTTTCCTTTATACTGTTTATAAGTTATGTGACCTTTATCAAATACAGTAACATTTCTGAGACTCTCTTTCCTCATCTGTGAGGTAGGATTCATAAAAATACCTCAGAGAAGTGTGCTGGTTGGAGATAATAAAACACATAGTGCATGACAAGTACTTGGTCCATGTTAGTTTCTTTCCTTTCTCCTTTTTTCATCATTCCTTTTTAAATGGAATCAAAACAGTGTGACTTCTCTTTAAACAAAACATATTTAAATAGATAAAAATTAAGACTATCCCTAGAAAAACATCTTATGAAAACGTTATGGCTTTAGAGCCCTCGCATCTTAGGAACTTTGATTTCAAGCCTCTTCCTTAATGCAGGTCCCCGGAAGCCTCCTGCTTACTCCTCTTTTTCTCCTATCTAAACCAGTTGTTAAGAAATGATGTGCTAATTTCATGTACTCATAGTTGAAAATGACTCATATGATTAAATGCTCCCAGGAAAATTTGCATTTTAACAGAGCTCAAAATTTTACTGTGAGTGCATGTTCCCTGGTAGTAAAAGTTGGGGAAACTAGTAATAGGCAGCAGATGAGAATCTATTTGCTTTTTAATCTGGGTTCTCTATGGCTGTCATTCATATTAAACGAAATAAACCTCTGCCCTTTGTACCTTCCCCATGCTGACTGAGACTGTGAATATTTTACTCTGAGAAGAAAGATGGCAGTGGTTATGTTCATGGCCTCATGAAACAACAAAGCCACATAATAAGGTGTTTGACTGATTTGGGAATTAAGCATTGTAGAGACACACTTGTGGAAGGGCACTTTGACTTACTGTCCTGAATCATTCACATATCTTCAAGGAAGCTGACTTGTTTAAAATTCTCTGTGACTTTAACCTCTGATTCATCACATTTCAATATATTCTATCCTATATTCTAATTTATTTCAAAATTTCTTCATACATTTTCTCTATCTTTAACATTTAAGTCTACCATCTGCTTAATTTGTTTTGCTATGCAGGATTTAGCTAGAAGTGCAGTGAAAATAAAGCACTTATGGTGAATAGCTTTTATTTTGCAAGTAACAAAAAAAAGGGGGGGTCTATGTAGCACATAGTTGAACACACTTAAACAGCAAATGCAAGAGGAGGGTCAGAAACACCATTTGCTTAAATGTGCTGAGGGCAGTGTTTATGTACATATTTAGGAAACAGGATGTGAAGAGAGAAGAACAAGTGAAACAGAAAATAAAGGTAATTCCACTCCTCCTGATACAGAGGGAGAACTTCTATAAACATGGCCAGTGCACACTCATTCATTTTCTAGGTGCAAACTGCATGCCCTTCTTTGTAACATGACTTACAAAGTGGCATGAGCCCTTTCCACTAAAACTGTCCTTCCTCTATAACCAGGCCCATTGTTAGTCTGACCCAAAATGGGCTTGAGTCAATTCACTCATGCACTCCACAATGCCTTACTCATGTCTGTCACGAGTAAGTGGATTTATAAAAGAATTAGGTGCCTGGATTCATATCTAGGCTATCTAGATATGAATTCCAACTCTGCCACTTAATTGCTATATAGCTTGAACAAAACATAAACACTCCATGCTTCTTTAATGCTATTGCTAAGATAATGAAGATTATAGTAGTTCCTATATCGTAGTTCCTGGAACTAAATAGTTAAGAGCTGCTTATGCCAAGTATAAGAAGCCACTGAAGCTATTTTCCTCTATTTCTTTGTATGATTATTCTTTTTTTTCTGATAAATTTACTTCTTATTTTTTTCTTTTTTTAGGTAGAGAATTGTCTGTTATGATCACTGTGAAAGTGGAGATTTATTTTGTAAGACTGTGATAGGTACAAGGAATATATCTCATTAGTTTTTTTTTTTTTTTTAAGAGTTGAATATATTACATTAATCATTTGCTTCATGAGGAAGCCAACAAAGATGGCAGATAATATGATATGGGTGTGCTAGTCGGGACCAAAATACAACTTAAACTGGAGGATTAGGGGATTAGGAGAAATGTAGCAAGGGAATGGAATACTTTGATTATTCAGGCTTGGTTCTGGGGAAAGAGTAGACTAAAGAAAGCATGAGGAGAGGTGAGGTTGGCCTCACAAAAACACCTGGATGGAGCAGAATTACTATATAATGTAGGAAATTCATTGTTGTTGGAAAGGAACAGAGATAGAAAAGTAAATGCCCTTTAGTATTACCTTAGAGCAGTCCACATACTTCTCATACTTCTCGTTTTATACATACACTTTTTAAAAATGCCAGTTCTGACATAAGGCAAGTACTTCCACATAATACTGAAAATGTGTTTACCTTTTCCTCAAAGGTTGACAGTCTAAAATTTTATTCAGTTTCTGCCCCCAGTTCCAAGGTCAGGATCTTTGGGTAATCAAGGTGCTCTTGTTCAATCTGGATATTACCCTACATAAATTTGTAGTATGATTCTTCGTGAAAAATCTAAAAAGCCCAAGTATTAAGTCCAAAATGAAGTGGATGGGATGGGGTAAACACAGTGAATGAATACTTTCATTTGAAAAAGGACAGAAGAGTAAATAACATAAGAGGAGCTGGGTCACATATCACTCCTGCTGGACAGGAACCAGAGGCCATTGTTCTTTGACAGTTAAAGGAACCTAGATCTCTCTTTCCTCGTACAAGATGTCCCCTGTCCATTTTCCTCCATCACTGCAGCTGAGAAGATTATTGGAGTGGTCCATTTTGGATACAGCACTGCTTTGGCAGACAACGTCCTAAACTCAGAGATACTTGAATTGTTGTAGACATTGAAAAGTTGCCAGCGTTAAAATTTCTCAACAAAATACTACCCTTAAAACCTTAGCTGCCTTTGTTGGACTGTTCCCTGCTTCCTCCCTGGACTGGTAACCAGTACCCATACCTGATGAGTCGCCTTCTTAAATCTAAATTTTATTCTGATATTTTCCAGAGGTTATTTATTTATTTATTTTTAATTGGAGTACACTTGACATACAATGTTACATTAGTTTCAGGTGTACAGCATAGTTTTCAGCTTCTCTGTATGTTAGTTTCTGTCCCTTAGAAACCCATTTCAGTGTTTCTGCCATGAACAATGAGACTGCTAATCTGTCCTGGCTACATGAAGGGTATATAATTCTTAACAGTAAGGTTCCTATTTTCTTCTTCACTCTGGAAGTACTTAATGGGTATTTGGGTCTGGCCGTGTCTTTACAGTTTTGATATTTTGTTCAATATATAATTTTGATATTTTATATTAGTTTTGATTTATTCAAATATTTGTCTTCACTGTCAAGGTTTTTTTAATGCCCTTTTATGTGATCCAAATATATCCAGATCCCATTGAATGGGAATATTTCTCCCAAGAGTGACAAAATTATGGGAGAAACTCTGGTTAGCGTGGTCTGGATCACGTATCCTCTGAAATGATAACTGCCTAAGAAGACAGTGTAACCCGATGGTGTACTCTGATTGACCAGATCATCTACTTATGGCCAGAGAGTTTGAAAAGGGTGAGTCCTGTTGTAAACACGAGGACTGAGCAGCATTACTGTGATGTAAAACTGGTTCCTCAAAGATGTGGAGAAGACAAAAAGAAAGATCCATTTTAATAAGACACATACACCTGGATGAGGGAGAGGCAGTAAGGTCATCTTAAAACTCTGAGAGAGGGGGACTGAGGGTCAGGTAATAACCAAATGAGGGAATAGATACAACATTCACAGTTTATGCTAGACTGCTCCCAGGGATGGCTCTGGTCTTCCTGGGGAAAACAAAGATACTATCTTCCAAAACATCCTTTTCCTCACCTTGGTTGGCTCAGTTCAGAGAAATGCCAGGACTTCCTTTTTGAGAATGGTGATTATCTCCCTGAATCTAAGCAATCCCAACAGTGTGCGAAATGTGTGCTATTGGCATTGAGGAGGGTGGAGGAGATGGGAGCATGAGAGAAGCTTCTTTCCCTTCCTGTGCAGAAATTAGGAGATATAGCATAAAGAAATGCATTACACAGAATATATTTTTATATACCAAATTGTCCTTTACAATCTTCATTGATCAAATACAGTGACCTAGGACACATTCTTAGTATCACCTTAAAATTTTAAACAATCTTCTTGCTGTATAACATAATTTGCCTATAAATAAAGTAAATCAATAAATTTGAATCATGAGCTAGAGAAAATTCTGGGCAAGTACTGAATAAAACTGTTTTAAATGAATATTCTTCAGCAGATTTCAGTCGAGTACTTTAAAGTCTTTCAACATGTATGAGTACATTTAGTACGGAAATGAAGCAAATGTTTAAGTGATTACATAAGCTGGCCTCTTCTTCTGCATGTGGGGGAACAAGCTGTCTCAAGGGCACATGAGGCATCTGACTCCCCCAGACAACTCCAGTAAGGGCTGTTTCTTCTTCGGGCTCCAGAAACACACCTCAGAAAGGCCCTTGCATTGGAGAAAAGGAATTTATTTGAGATTTAATTATCTTAGGGTCTTTTTAACACGTAACTCCCGCATGGAGTGATTGTGGGTTTAATTTCTCATTCATGTCAACACCTTTGCTCCTTGGTAAATCTTGAGTTCATGGACACCTAGAAATTACATGTTTGGGGCACCTGGGTGGCTCAGTTGGTTAAGCAACTGCCTTTGGCTCAGGTCATGATCCTGGAGTCCTGGGATCGAGTCCCACATCGGGCTCCCTGCTCAGCAGGGAGTCTGCTTCTCTCTCTGACCTCTCCCCTCTCATCCTCTCTCTCTCACTCTCTCTCCTTCTCAAATGAATAAATAAAATCTTAAAAAAAAAAAAAAGAAATTACTTGATTGTTTCTGGAACCCTTTGAAATGGAAGTAATATTATTAATATGTCTTTGTATGTACATTTGTCTCATGAAAGAGCTTATGCAATTTTATAGAAAATTGTGGAATGAATCCAAAAAGGGATAAGAACCACTGATTTAAAGGAAATCTGTTCTGAGTAAGATATTTATGTAACACATTAGGGAAGATGCTTGAGTCCCCACTCTTTGATGCAGCAAATGAAAATGTGAGAAGCCCATGCCCATATTTCCTCACGAGATAACATACCTCATCTGCTTTAATATTTCTCTATGCACCTTCAGAGTGTTGTGATCAGGAAATGGATATCTCCTTATCTGTAATTCCACTATGAGAAAATGAGCCCAACTATCAATAAAGAAATATAGAATTGTGACAAGTTTCCAGTTTCCTAATGATATTTGCACAGCGCTGTGGAAGGTTGTAGCTGTTGAAGGGATTCCAGCTCTCATCTATCACAATAACTACACTGCGGTTTCTCCCTTCATTCAGAAGAATAGGAACTGATTATTTTCACAGCCACATTCTCTCTCTTCCCCAAAGGAGGGTGGGCAACTTAAGCTAGCCTCTGGTCGAAGAGTTGCCCAGAGCTGACGACATTGGCATTTTAGATTGCTAGGCAATTTCTTCACTGGATATCTGGCATATTGTATATGTTACTAGGTGTGAAATGATTGAGATGTTTAATGAACAGTTTGTAGTTGAGTTTCCAAGGACCCCAGGCGTTTAGAGATGGCTGGTCTGTGAAGTACCCAGGAATGAAAATGACCCCAGGTAAATGAACATGATTCACTCTACAGATGTGTGTATTATACAGTCAAATAATGAAATGAAAGCTTCACAGAATGCTGATTGTATTTGACATGCAGTTCTTTGTAATTGTTGCTGAAATAAAGAAAGTGACATAAGGAATTTGTCCACAGCTTCATTATAAATGTGGTTAGATTTGGTATTTGGGAAGAAAATATGATATTATTAAAAGTGAGACTGAACCCTGTAGACATACCCTGAATGTCACTGCCTCAACTCTTCTGAACAAAAGTGCAGCTTTGGCCGATGTATATAATAGCAACTGATTGGCTTCAGGGGTAAGAAATCAACAATCATGGCAGCTTAATTGATACAAAAATCTTTAAAAGTTCATACTCTCAGAAATGCAATCAGATATAAGTTATGCCCTCCATCTTATCTACTCTATAAACAATTTCTGTAGACTAGATGCTTAATTTGTACAGCATCAAAAACATTTCCATGAATATATTAAAAATGAAGGAAAAGAAGTGGTAAGCCTAGGACTCATAGGTTTAATACAGAAACTACACTTTTATAACCATCTGTTAATTCTCCCTGGTCATACACCTCCTCAGCTAACTAGAATATGCAATTAACCAAGCCCTCCCAATTCTTAACCATGCTGTATAAACAGGTGTTTATTTTGTTTTTTATACAAAGAAGTTATTCTGTGGGAGTTAGTCTAGTGTTTCCACACCTGTCGATCACTTACAACCCCTTCCAATGAAGAAGCACGCTCCGGAGCCTTGATATGACAGAAAATTAAAAGTCATATGAAAGAGTTTGGCTTCATAAACATACTGACAGTTTGTAAAGTCAATGAACTTAATCAAGGGTAACAATAAATATTTAGGGGAGTTTAAGCTTGCTGAGGCGGATTAGTTGCTTTTCTTCTTTGATTGTTTTTCATGAGAAGGCTCAGTGGCTGGCAGATAACACATTCCCTAACTTCAGGAACTGTTTGGTCATATCCTAAGGCCAGTTTACATGACCCAAATTTACTCCCTCACGGTTTGGTTTTGATAACTTTTCACTGTGATTGTGATCATAATCATTATTATGAATGATTTTAGAAGCATTTTCTACATGTGTATAAGCAATAATTGGTTACTTACTTCATCATTTTTTCTTAAGGTCTTTCTTCTTTTTTTCTCCCTTTCTTCCGCTACTCTCTCTCCCTCCTCTTTCTTTCTCTTTCTTTCTTTCATTCATAATCTGAAGAATTCTTTTTTTTTAATTCTTTTTTTTTTTTTAAGATTTCATTTATTTATTTGACAGACAGATCACAAGTAGGCAGAGAGGCAAGCAGAGAGAGAGAGAGAGGAGGAAGCAGGCTCCCTGCTGAGCAGAGAGCCCGATGCGGGACTCGATCCCAGGACCCTGAGATCATGACCTGAGCCGAAGGCAGAGGCTTTAACCCACTGAGCCACCCAGGTGCCCCCCGAAGAATTCTTATATTATCCTAAACATGCAGATTTTGCCAGAGAAAACTTGTTGTCACTACGTCTAATTTGGCCTTTGTTACTTATTTGCATTATTGATTTCCCTGTACTTTGAGGTCCTAATATATAATATGAGGATTATAATCTCTGATAATTGCAGTGGTTGAGAATAATGGATGATATGTGGGGACCCCAGGGGGTGCTCTCTTTTCTTCCTTTTCACTGAAGTGTTTTTGTGAAGTGTTTTATGCTCACCCTTTCATATCAAAGCCCTCCCTTGCAGAATGTGCATTGTTTTACTCTGGGCAATGTCCCCTATCTCAACATTTGCCTAATATCAAACTTTATCTGTCACTGACCCTGTTCCCTTAAGACTCTTTTCACATCTAAGAGATAGGGTCTACTGGGGTAAAACTAATATAAATCAGCAGCTGTTTGGATGTATAACTTTATAGATAAGAAATTTTAACACTCAGATTCAACAAGCTGTGTCTTACTCTAGAGAAATAAATCTGATGGGAGATGTTTCAGATGACCCAGCAGGTCAATATAATTTTGCTTTTATTGGGTCTTTCCATGCCTATTAAATGTTGTAAATGTGCATTGTAAATTCTGTCCACTGTATGGTATGTGCACAACAACCAAAGAGAACTCTATTACTTCTCTTTGATTAAATAATTACATGATTAAATGAATATTATACCTATCTTATTATTGGCTTCATATGAATTTTTTAACAACTTATGACAAGCATTTATTTAATGTGATATTTACTATTTAATGTAATTTGCTTATCTATTGGGAACTCACTAGTTTTTTTACAAAATAATTGCAAGTATTTGTTCTTCTTTGTTTTAAATGTGCTATTAGCATCTAAGAAAATGGGGAAGGGACAGTGACTCAGAAAGACAGCTGGGTTAGGAGAATGGTACAAAGTACAAATGCACAAATATGAAAATGCTTACAGAAATACAACAGCCATGGTTTTTTCCTGCTTAACCACACACTTGGCTGGGGTTCTCTGGAGCCTGATGGTAAGTGAGGCAGAGTCGTCCAATATAATCCTCTAAAGGAGAGGAGAAATAATAAAAATGGATTTTTAAGTCTCTGCTTGAAGATAAAGCCAACAAAACATAAATCTCCTTAGCAATGTCCCTCCTGCCTGTGCTCACCTACTCCTTCTCTATTAGATCTCAAATGTGTGATAATGAGACACAGATTTTTACCTTCCCAAATGTTAATGATATGAGGATCTTTAAATTTGGAAACTGTTATCTTTTCCCTACATGAGCAGTTTTGGGAAGTACCCCTTCTACTGCTGTCCCAACAAAAGATCCAACACAATGATGGTATTAGTTCTCAGAATGTGTGGTGGGTAGAACAGGTGGCAGGAACATAAATTCGGGAAGTATTATAGAACCACTGAAAATATATGAAATAAAATCTGTTTCAGATTCTTTGTGTCAATTTAAAAATATAAAACGTTGTCTCAGATAGTAAATAGAACATGAAAAGAACTATAAGTGCTATGTTATAAAGTGACCATCACTGCATCTGAATTATTTGCCTATGCCTGCACCATTTGTTCTCATTACTTTTGTTTTGTTTGTCTAGACACCCTAAATTTCAATCCAGCACCCTGTGTTTTACTTAACTTTTAGCCCTAAGGCCTAGTTAACATGACCCTCCCTTAAATACTTAGGCAAATTGCATACTCATTATTTTGAACACAAGTATTCTTTATTCTTCAGTTCGTGAAAAAAGAAAGTATTCAATAATTGATCTTGGATGTTTTCCCAACAGATAAGGTACACTGTTTTTATTACATTGGTCAGCATTTATGTAATAATTTTTGAAATATATAGATAGAAAACAGTTTGATCCAGTGTATCTGACATTTGACCAATGCCCAGTGGCTCACCAGTATTGATTGTTTACAGCTGATATCCATTCTTCTTTGTCAGCATCCACACGGGCTCAATTAAATTTTTTTTACTGTATCTCCTGCTCATACAGACTGGAAAATATGGAAGTGATCTTATTCTTTTTTTTATTTAAATAAATATGTTCTTCCAAGTTCTCTGTAATTAACCTTTGACCACACGACTATCTCTAGAAAATAAAAGTGCTAACTTTAACCTAATCTACAATAGTCTGCACACATTCAGACATTGTAGTCTTAAGGGATCCATGGCATTATACATAGCATAGGTTTAAGCAGCACAGTGCAGCTCGTTAACTAACATAATAAAATGTAAATATGATAATAGGTAATTATATTTTTATCAGTTCCTGCGAACTTCTCCAAATGTGAACAGTTTATTAACTAATGGGCTTGTTTTCTCTGATATAGACCTATATTAATGCGTGTGTAGCACTGTTAAAGAGGTATTTTTAATTTTTCCCCACTCTAAGAAAGTAATGTATTCTAAATTACCTGTAATAATCTATATGGATACTAAGGAAATTTTCCATATTAAATAAAACAGAATTTTGTTTTTTTATTCTCCACAGGAACATTTTCATTTCACGGAAGAAAAGTTTGTTGAGCAAAACTAAGCACATGACTTTTATATTATTATTACTGTTACTGTATTATATGTATATTTCTAGCACATGGATTTTCCTAATTCCAGATATTAGAGTATCTGTCTATCTCCTTAACTACATTCCTTGAAAGATCTGCTAATTATTGCATCTGCAGCACTTAACTCTCTGATAAGTTCATAGCAGGTTTAAGGTAAACACTTGCTGGGTGAATGAGTGAATGAATGAATAATAGAATGAACGAATGGTTTTAGTTACTGAAGACTCACAATTTTCAGGGTGTGATTTGTGGTCTCTCTGTACAGATCTATTCAGAGCTGCCAATGTAGACACTGTCGTTAAATTGGTTGATTCCAACAGGTGCTTGATGTTTAACTAGAACGTAACAACTTGGACAACAATCTGTGACCATAAAGGTGGTATATTTAAAAATGTATAATCTTCCGTGTGGTTCAGCCAGTTAAGCATCTGCCTTTGGCTCAGGTCATGATCTCAGGGTCCTGAAATCAAACCCTCCATTAGGCTCCCTGCTCAGCGGGGAGCCTGCTTTTCCCTTTCCCTCTGCCTGCTGCTACACGCTGCTTGTGCTCTCTCTCTCTTTCTCTAATAAATAAATAAATGAAGTTTTTTTAGAAAAGAAAAATAAGCAAATAAATAAAAATAAAATGTATAATCTTCCAACTAATAAGAACAAAGAACTACTATGTCCTAATGAACCTTTAAAATGATTTAAAAAATTAGGTACTCAAAAAAATTCTTTGGGGCACAAAAAATTTGCATTAACTTTGCTCAAATTTATTTTTAACATGACTGATCAATGAACTCATCCAAAGGTTTTAGACCATCTTCTGATTCCTTAAATGCTGCATGGATCTCCTTGATTATATCATAAATTTGGATGTAGCAAGATTGATGAGGATTCAAAAAATAAATTTAAAAAAAGCACAAAGGAAGAACTGGCAGGAAACTACAAAATTGCAGTACTAAAATTAATGTAAACAACAAAGAAAGCAATTAGCAATGATTAAACTCAGGGGAAAATAATGATAAATAGCAGCCCTTCTTATTGGATGAAATTTTTTTTGCACCATCCATATTTATAAACCTCTATCATATGTCACTGATTTGTTGAGGCTTAATACTCCTGTTTCCTCTCTTTTATTGCTCCTAATTATAATCATTTCTACCTTGTCATAACCACTGCAATCTTCCATTCCTCAGACCACTGAAAAATAGTAGTAAATGTCCTGCAACAGAACTTAACATATCACAGAGAAATGGTAATGGTTACCATGGTGAACTACATGAACTACTACACAACTGATCACCAGATCTACTTCTTAAGTAGTTTCTCAGCAGACAGTTCTATGTTGCTGCTAAGACTGTATGCATCGTTATAAAACACAACTGGGTTAAATCCCAGTTCTGCCACTTAGAAGCTTGAGATGGCCAAATCACTTAAGTTGTAGAGATCTTCCTTGGTCTACTTGTCTATGAGATGAGACAAAACTATCTATTGCTTAGATTCTTAAAAATAAAAGTTTAACAGATTTGGGAAAGGTTAATTGGTTAGTATTCAAGATTCTGCCTTGTGGTATTCTGGCCGTCCTGAGAGATGTGTTAATAACTGACCTGACACAGAACCTGAAGTTCCTTTGGAAAATCCTGGAGAGACTACCTTCTCACCTCAGTCAACAGGCTACAGTCGTTACTCAGGTTCCAAAGAGAAGGTGGGTAATCATTATTAGTGTTATAGAGGAAATACACCCCAATGATATCTATAAATTTCAAATTATATCTCCTTCCATTATATCACAATTGAATTGTCTAAACTAATTCTTTTGAATTTAGTTTTCTCTCTGTTGTTTTTGTCAACACTTTCCTTAAAGCTATCAACTTCCTTTCATATATATAAGGGGTTTCTGAAAAATAATCCATCAGGAGGTCAAGCATATTTTTAGGAAAAAGAAAAATCCTGAGGCAAGTGGGGGCCAGTGTTGCCAAGTAATAGATTAAAATCATCATTACTTAACTGAGGAATGAAAAATAGAATTTAGATTAAAAAAGAAAAGAGATAAGGGATGTGATGTATTGAGTGTTGTGTGAAAGACAATTTCTTGATAGATGCAGATCACCATATTCTTACATTTGCAGGACCTTATGAGTCCCAATTTATCTTTGACCCAGTCCCATATTAATGATGCCCAGTCTTGCACTGGTTGAGGAGGTCTCATTTGGTTGTTAATACCTTTTCTGTTCTTCTTAGTTTGGGTTCTTCTTAGTTTGAGATGACGGGATAGCTACACTAATCAAGAGCCTCTTTCTTGGTACTAAAGTACTTGCAACTAAAGGAGATTCTCCTTTTTTTTTCTTTTCTTGTTGTTGTTGTTGTTCTTCTTCTTCCTCTCCTCCTCCTCCTCCTCCTCCTCCTTCTTCTTCTTCTTCTTCCTCTTCTTCTTCTTCTTCTTCTTCTTCTTCTTCTTCTTCTTCTTCTTCTTCTTTAATTCTGCTTTCCTCCATGAGAGGCAGTATAACATGTATTTGAGGGCCGGGACCTTGGTATCAGAAATATCTGGGTTTGCATATTGGTTTTGCATATTGGTATGGGATCTTGGGTAAATTCATAAGCTGACTTAGTCTCAGATTCTTCCCAGATTTACTTCTTATAATTAACATCTTTTGTCTTTAAACATCAGTTCTTGGATAATAGATTATCCACTCTTATAAAAGTGTACCTTAATGCTTTCGACCTTCAAAAATTAACCAAAAAAAGAAAAAAAAAGATGGAAGTTGGAAAAGAAAGAAGGAGAGAAGGAAGAAAGAAAGGGAGAAAGGAGCTTCTCCTTTGATCTCACAACTCTCCTCCAGTCCCTTCCCCATTTCTCTCCTCCTCCTTATAGACATCTTGAAAAAGTTATTTGTACTTGTCTCCATTCCTTTGCCTCCTATCTCTTTGTGTAGCATTCCAACTGGGCTTCCTGCCCCACCTGTATGTGAACACTGCTTTTATCCTCCTAACCAATTCCCAACATTCTGTCTTAGCTGATATCTCTCCACCCCTACTTTCCCTTCTCCAGGTCTTCCCATCTGTCTCTTGAAGTAATATCTGTACATTGATGCCTGCAGAACCAGAATTCCACACTAAGCAAATTGTCTGCTCATCATTTTTAATCACATTTGTCATTTCAAACTTTCATACCCAAAGGAATCTTTACTTTTAACCCTTGGAAAATTGGAGGCCTTCTCATTTCAATATATATTACCACCACTCACTTACTAGCCCCAGCACAGCATAAAACAAAATAAAACAAACAAAAATAAGTAATTTTTAATTCCTTTCTTCATATTTTCCCTATATCTGATCTCTCTGATGAATTCAGTCTAGCGGACTTTTGCTTCCAAAATATATACCTGTAGTATCTCCACTTAGGTCCACTACCATGACCCTGTCCATACCACCATCTGTTTCCTAATGAATTCTATAAACAGTCCCTTACTTGGTTTTCTTGCATCTACTCTTGCCCCTCTACAGCCCAGCCCATTGTCTACAGAACAGAATGATTTTCTTTAAAGCAATGGCATGGCCTGAATGTTTGTGCCCTTCCAAAATTCTTATGTTAAAATCCTAATCCTCAAAGGTGGTGATATCAATAAGAGGGGCCTTTGGGAGGTGATTAGGTCAGGAACCTGCAGCTGTCATAAATGGGATTAGCACTTTTATATTTGATATTTTATTTTTTTTAAGATTTTGTTTATATATATATTTATTTATTTATTTGAGAGAGAGAGAGAGAGAGCACAAGCAGGGGAAGTGGGGCAGGCAGAGGAAGAAGCAGACTTCTCGCTGAGCAGGGATCCTGATGTGGGACTCAATTCCAGGAACCTGGGATAAATGACCTGAGCTGAAGGCAGCTGCTTAACCGACTGAGCCACGCAGTTGGTTAATCCCTTGTGAAGCCCCAAGGGATTAACACTTTTATAAAAGATATTCCACAGAGCTCCCTAGTTCCTCCTGTGCCATATGAGGGTACAACTAGAAGTGTGTAACCTGAAAGAGAGTCTTAATCCATCCATGCAACAGCTATGATATTGGACTCCCAGCTTCCAGAAGTGTAAGAAATACATTTCTGTTGTGTATAAGCTACCTATTTGTGATATTTTGGTATGGCAGCTTGAATGGACTAAAATAAGCAGGGGCCATATCATGTCCATCTCCTGCTTAAAATCTTCCAGTGACCTTCCACAGTAATTGGAATATGGTCTAAATTTATTGCCACTGCCTAGAAGGCCCTATTTAATCTATACATTATCTCTCCCTTCAAATTATCCTTGATCTATTCCTTTCTTTAGACACCTTTCAGAGACACTGGTCTTTTTCAGTCTGTAGAACCGTATGGTCAAATATGGTAGCTATTAGTCATAAGTAATCACTGATCACTTAAAATATTCTAATTTTTGCCATTTCTAATCTAATTTATTCTGTAAGTATAAAATAGATCCCACATTCCAAAGACAGTATACAAATTAATGTAAAATATCTCATTAATTTTTTCATCAGTAACACATACAAAAGCTATTATTTGGATATATTAGATAAAATAAAGCAAAATTAAATATTCATGTAATTTAATCATTTTATTTTTTGCTTTTTAAATGTGACTCCTAGAAACTTTTAAATTTTTTATGTCTGCAATTATATTTCTAGTAGATGACATATTTCTACAACAGATTAAACTTACTTCCATTTGAGAAACTTTTATTTTTTCTTCTCTCTTGACTATTCTCCCACCATATTTTCACTTGATTATTTCATCACCTATCAGAACTCAGTTCTAATTGTGGCTCCTCAAAATGCTTTTCTTGGACATCATAAATAAAATCTACCAGCTTCTTGACTCTACCTTATTTAATCTTTATAATACTTCTTATTCACTTAATTCTTTGTCCTTATAATTCTTTGAAATACTAATAATTACTATTATCACATATAAGTTAATTGAAGAGAGGGTCATTGTCTCTACTGTCATTTCCTATGTCCTGGGATTCTATCATAGTGACTCATAAATTATAGATATTCAATTTATATTCATTGGTTGATTGAAATACTAAATTATTTCCTGCTTGACTATCTACAATATTTTTCTTTTAACTTCCATTTTCACCTACTCCAAACCTAGCAGTTTCCTGAAACTGGAGAAAGCTATTCCAGTTGGGGTGGTGGTAGAGAGTATGTGAATAGAGGCATGGGAAAAATAAACTAAGGTATTCATGTTTTTCACCTTAATGAACATGAGTTTGGCTTCATTTCCTACTGCCATGAGGGAACACAGACAAGAGTTTCCTTGGCTTTTTAATTTTCAAAGATGTTTTGCATAATCTTGGGTACATATTAATCGTTTGATAAATTCAAGTTGATTATTTTTCATGAGCCTCAAGGAGCAGATGCAGCAATGCTTTAATTGAAACTGATTCAGTTAGAGCACATATAGATTCAGCTGTAGTCAGTTGCTCTACAAAGATTCCCATGGAAACCCACAGAAAAGGAGGCAAAGAAAAAACAAAGATATTAAATCATTTTTTGGCTTGCCACATGATACCCATTCGAATGCCTTACTTTCTTTGTCTTTATGAGAAATAGATTTTTATATTTTTTTGTTAACATTTTGATCAATATTATATTTCTAGTGCTAAATTTTCACAAATGCATTTGTTGTGAAAGCCCCTAATAAGAACAGTAGAGACAGAAAAAATATAGTGCAGAGGCTGATGAATGGCTAGATACCTCAGCTGGAGTCCTCCTTTCCACAGAAATATTTTTTTTCCCTTGTTTGGTGCTGGCAATTTGATAGGAACAAGTTGACTTTTTTCTTAGGTTGCTTTCTGGAGTGAAAGAAATTAGTTCTTACCTTATGCAGATGATATAGACATGTATTTCCAGATTTTCGTTTAAGAAAGGACATGCTAGCTTTGAGGAGGGTGGTTATCCAACAGCCTCTAGTCTTTAGCTTCTTCATGGTTAGTCTCAGATTTCAAGCTGAGGTAACACTCTCCTTGGAATGGTTGTCAACCATTGATTGAACAAGGTGGTGATCCAAGAGCCTAGCCATTTGCACCAAAATGACACTCCTCTAACAGACAACCTTTATTCTGGAGCTTCCTGTTGGGCAGAGAGAGACTTTGTCAGAGCTAGTCATTCCTTCTTCTTCCTTTCTCTTTCACTGCTGTTACTTCCCAATAAAAGAGTTACACAGCTAACTGACTCAAAGCCTGCTTCCTGGAACACAGTGTGTTGTCTGTAGTGGAGATTCTAACACTTGATCTGTAGTTGCCGCCCTGTATTACCTACCAATAAATCATCTAAAAAGAACAACAACAAAAATAGTTAACACATTTTTCCCTCCCTCTGCTTCCCATTCTCCTTCCCTTTCTTCCTTTCTCCTTTTCTTTCTCTTTTATTTCTTCAAAAAAAAAAAAATTTTACTTGACACTCGGGCCCAAGATGTATAATAGAAAAAAGATGATAATACATGATCTGTGCTCTAATAGATGTCTACTCACTGAAGCTCAGGCATTTTAAAGAAGCCTGGGAAGTGGGTTGTCCCTTGTTTGGATTTCAATTCACTTTCTACTTAAATCCAGGACCTTAGATTTTTTATTTCCTCATGCCTGCCTGAAGATCAGAATCACCTTCTAAAAAATATATATGTATCTAAGTCTTGATTTGCTAAGTTAGAGAAATCTAGAATCTTGGGGGTAAATGTTTTTGGTAATTTTTATGGATTTAAAAATTGTTAGAAGACACTACATAATCTAGACACCCACCATTACTTAGACATAGCACATTGTCGTTGTAGCTCCAGTCTGTGTGCGGTTTAAAAAAAAAAAAAAAGTTCCTCAGTGTGAGAACATAAACATCTAAGCTGAAGAAATATTTCCCCTTATAGATATGCATGCATACAGCAAAGGAACACTATTTTAGTGTGCTATATTGTACAAAAATTCCAGAAAACAAATTAACTCTTTCTAGAAATGCATTTGCTCATTCAACATGAACTTTAAGTATAATAGAACTTTGCAAAAGTAAAGCAGCTGCAGCTGAATTTTGTTTCTTAGAAAGGGAAGTTGGAAAGAAGAAATTGGTTGGATGTTTTAAGTGGTTGTTGATTTCCCTAGGAGTTAAAGTAGGTCAAGGAAACACACACACACACACACACACACACACACACACACCACTCACAAATACACAAGGGAACAGGCTGTCTCTTTCATAAGAAATTTCAAGTATAGGTACTGCAGTTATGTGTTGAGAAGGTAAATTGGGCTTGTTGCTAACAGCAATAAAAGAGCAACTATATAAGCAAACCTGCTTTCCAACAGCAGCTGAAAGATTTCTTTGAGAATGATTAGACATGGCACTTGGCAAAGTAAACAACATTACAATTAGGTATGTTTTCCACAAAATAAAAACAATTCCCCCAACCCAAGTTTCCTTTGTGTGTGTGTGAGTGTGTGTGTGTGTGTGTGCCCTAAAGTCATTCTAATGCACAGGAATATCCACTTTGTAGCACTTTTTTTCATCAATAATTTAGGACTGAGGGATGAAGATGCTGCCCAGCCAAGAGAGCTGAGGTGTTTTGGAAGACTTGAACAAAAGAAAGGAAGTTGTGATAAATTTTTGTTGTTTTTAGGAGATTGTTGCATTTGGGTAGAGATCTCTTTCCCTCCAAGTCATAGGATTCAAATTTTAGTCAAAATATGACTTCAAAATTATAAAATTTTTAACTTGAAAAAACTATATATCTTATATGTGGCAATATGTATAAAGCCTGAGTTGTTGAACTATATATATTGAACAAATATTTTTTTTTCTCTTTCTTTCTTTCTTTCTTTCTTTCTTTCTTTCTTTCTTTCTTTCTTTCTTTTTTTTTGCTGTGGAAAGTAAACTTGCTCTCAAATTTTGCCTCTGTCCCCAGTATCCTCTTGACATACAAGGGGTTGAAAACATCACACAGCTCAATATCATCAACAAAATACTTTCTGTGCAAAGAAGAACAGACTTCAATTTTTGACACAAAGACATATAGTATGCAACACAAAAGACTTAGAATCCAGTTACTTACAAATTGATTTTATTAATACTAAAATATTTAAATATATAAATTTACAAATATCATAAATATGCCAATTTATAAATACTTTCACTGCACCCATTAGGTTCAATTTGGAACTAGTCTCCACAGTAACTTCAGAAAATTAGTGATTTTTGTCCCTTCCCTCATGAAAACCTCTCCACAAAACTGCTTTTATATGAAAGCAATATTTAGTAAGTGCTTATTATATGCCAGACTTTGTGGTAGGGAAATGTAACAGGGAGAGATATTAGTTTAGAAGTACACATTTGTATTTTTTGCATATTTCAAAGTCAGAAGGTAAGGCAATAAGGCTAGATGGAAAAATTAATGTGAAGGTGGGAAGAATTCTTTGGGTAGCAACAAAAGTTTTTTTCAGAGAATTTGAAAGTTTGTCTCTAAGGTGAACATAACATGTTCACTTAGTGGGGAGAAAAATACATCATATTTTAATGAGGCCAGTTTTTAGGAAGGCCCTCTGCTTATGCCAAGGAAAATTGACACAAACCTTCACAAAGAAGCCTAAACACTGATTAACATGCCTAAAACAGTATATCATTTAGTGGTTGAACAATCACTGAAGTTAGATTGGCTGAATTTGAATCTCTGATCTGACACATAGCTCTGATCTGATCACATAGCTCAAGCTATGTGAGCTTGAGCAACATACTCAAATCTTTTTGTTCTTTACTTGCTTACTTCATTTGTACAAATGGAAACAATAGTATTTATTTCATGGAACTGTTTGAATCTTTTATGGCACAGTAAGCATGCAATGCATGTTATTGTAAAAAAGGGATCCTTTGAGAAAATTCCTCAGTCCTCTGCCTGCAGAGGGCATCTTTTATGTTTGTAGAGGGTTTGTTGCTCTAATTTTACAAGGAAAAATTTAGAGTGAATAGAGTTGGGGAAGTACACAGAGAGAAATGGTTCTTATTTTAAAATTAGAATGTATTACTGGACTATCCAACTTAGAGCTATAAAGAAAACACATGTCAGATGAAGCTCAGTGGAGAAAGTGGGTCACTGAACCTAAATGCCCAACTGGACATGGCAAAGATCAAGAAAGCAAGAGAATGTCAGCAGCACAGGATGTAGCAGACATTTGTAGAAAAGTTACAAACTCTTAAAGAGGGTTGAGGTATAGCAGACAATGCAGTGGAGACACTGAAAAGTACAGGCTAACTTTATTTGTTTGTTTTTTAAAAGAGAGAGAGCCTTGAAAAAAGCAATAATATGAATAACACATTTTATAAACCATGCTCAGTATTTTAACTACAACCAGAAGTGCCAACTTTATTTCAGATATGAATTTCTTCATTGGAACTCATTAGTCCTATTAGAAAACCTTAGGGCTAGAAGAAGGGAGAACTGTATTAATGGTTCTTGATGAGGAAAAGGTGAGAAAATTCAGTAAGCTATTAATTAAAAATAATTTTAACCTTAGTTGAATTATTATAGGAAGTGACTTCTTTACTTATATGTTCAACCTTCTCTTTATTTTTGTAAAAAAGTAAGAAGCAGCTCCTCCATGGTTTAGTGGGAAGATCTTCTCATCAAGACATCATGCTTTTCCAGCTAGAAAATGATGAAGTTATGGAATACAACTGAACTTCTTGATATATAGTAATCCTTGGGAGAAAAAAAAAAAAAAAAGAAGTTGTCTGCCTTTACAAGAACTTAGAGTCTGTGGCACAGAAAAGCCACGTGAGTGAGTCTGGATTATTTACCGTTCCATAGGTTTCTTTGGTGCTATGATTCAAGGAACAGAGCAAGACCCATTTACCCCTTTTATCTAATGGTATATAAACCACCTTGTAAGCCTAATATGGCTAATATGACCTCTCTAACTCTACTCCTTCAGTCAATGTTTGATATGTATAGCACACGGCACCATGGAAACAACATAGGATTTGGATCTCTAAGGCCTCAGCTGGAACTCCAGTATTTACAAGCCATGTGAATTTGAGCCATTAAACTCTTGCAAGCTAATTGTCTTCATCTCTAAAATATGAATAATATTTATCTTGCAGAGTTGTTGAGAGGACCAAATAAGACCCTATTTTAAGGTCCTGGTTTATAGCATTTATTCAAATTTGATAACTGTTATATGTAGCATAGCTTTATTTTTCAGCTATTATATTCCAGGCACAGATTGCCTGTACCCAGGAAGGGCAAATAAGGGTAGACATGTTGCTTTGGGGTGAGAGAAGGAAGAATGAGAAAGTTCATACTAGAGAATGGTTCAGTAAAGTTGACTGCAGACAATGAGACTCATGAAGGAATTTGAAACTTTGAATGTGAGGTGAATATATTTATTCAAATCGTTAAACCAACAAACACTCATTAAGTGAGTACATTGTAGTAGAGAAGTGAGACACTTTGAAATGGTGGTAGTAATATCATTGGGTTGGTGGTCCTGGTGAAATGTAATGATTTGGGGAGGCAAGATTATAGAGTGAGTAAACAGGAAGTATTGCAAGTGGAGACCAAAGCATGACTTCTTTGAAATTGAGACTATGGAGGGACTGTAGTTTTTGGAAACAGTAAGGTCTAGAATAGGGACAACTTTGCTTAAAGGGGTAGGTAAATATTTTAAACTTTGTGGGCCAACAAGCAAAAGTGAAGATATAATGTTGGAACTTACATAACCATATTAAATATAACTATTTAAAAATATAAAATCTATCATCTCGTGGGCTCTACAAAAACAAAGTGCATGCTGGATTTGGCCCATGGGTCATACTTTGTTGACCCCTGGTTTAAAATATGACTACGTGACTGCATGTTTGCAGTAGCATGAAGATCATACGGATGAAAGAGTAGAGTAGAGTTCAAGAGTAGAGTTCAAGAGTAGAGTCCTGAGAAGTCAGGACATCAGAGGCAGGGATAAATTATCCTTTCCTAATACAGATTCTGGGGTGGCCAGTACACCTATTGATATCTTGCCAAGGACAATTTATTATCATGGATGCCAGTTACCTCAACCTGGTAAGAGCCAAGGAGGATGGAGAATGAGAACCATCAGTTAGAGAAGAGATCTGGAAAAGGTCCTTACACAAGGAAGGTCCAAGAAGGGCTGAAGGAACAGGGGCTGGAGGTGTGGGTTATGAACTGAATCTCCCTAGCAGATGAGTTTGACTCTGTGGGAAGACCTAAGGTAGTAGTTTTTACCACAGTGGTCTAAAATGTTTCTGAAGATAGGACATGAAAAAGTCTATCTGCATTACAAGAATAAAGGATTTGGTTGAATTACTGAAGAGGAGTAAGTATAAATTAGAAGTGTTATCATCAGGTTTTCTTCATGTAGGCTGGGTGAAAATTAGGAGTCCAGTGACTATTCTTTGCCTTTGTCCATCACATTTTGGAACAAAAATATGATGGAGGATTCACAGTGTTTCTGTACTTCTACCTCCTATCTTCCTTAATAGCTTCCTTACTCCTGGGTTGTGGTAGTGGAAATCCCTTGATAACTGCAGTTAGCAAGTATCTTGGTATAATCTCCACGATCCAGGAATAATCTTCACTACTGTTTTTGCACATGACTCAGGGCTGCTCCACTGTAGCACTCCTTCAGCCATGAGTGGGATCCAGTCATTGGTCAGGAGCATGGGAAGCTGCTTTAGCCTCTGTTGCAGTCTGGAGCAGGGTGCCTCAGCATCAGTGTGCAGTGTGGAATCTCTTAAAATGTGCCACATCGCCTCTCTTCTTTTGCTCATCCCCAGCCATGCCCTCCACTGTGTTCATCCCTCCTTGTAACATTGCAGATGTGGTTCCCATCACTGTGTCACATCCTTTAGACTTTGTGAAATTTTTTCCTATTATACTAACTGCTGGAAACAATTTCCTTGCTTTTCTTACCAGGAAAGTGACTCTTTTCTTAGGCATTGTTTCTTTCCAGTGAGCATGCACCTAGCATTACAACCACCCTCATCCTGTTTTTCCCCAGAAAGGTGATGTTCTTATCACTGATATATGTCTCAATGTCTGGCTCTCTAGACCTGAACTGGAGGTCAAGAGTAGTATTTAAGGAGATACAAAGAGTAATGTCTGGATAAGAGTAGATTTTTCACTATATATTATCTTAGGGAAGAGATGATCCATTTTTTGCATGGAAGTATATTCATTTAAACAAATTGGAAGTATCATAGAAAATTACTTCAAATAAAACTTCTATTTTTGTGACATTAAAACATACACATGTATTTGTATATATATTCATAAAATTCATTAGCTATTTTATTAAACAAAAGATTGTAAATGAAAAACTGATGACACTTTTTAGTGAGTAACAATATCTGGGCAATATTTGAAAAGTAACATCATAGAGTGATCTTTTTAAACTTTATCCTTAAATTGAATATTGGGCCCTATTATGAAGATGAGTGAGTTACCTGTATTTGGTTAGTCATTACTGGAATTTGTAAGCCAAGGAGAATCTACTTCTTTTTTAAAGATTTTATTTATTTATTTGAGAGAAAGATAAATATATAGAGAGGACAAGCAGGGTAAGGGGCAGAAAGAGAAGCAAGCTCCCTGCTGCACAGGGATCCCAATGTGGAACTCCATCTCAGGATCCTGAGATCATGACCTGAGCTAAAGGCAAACACTTAACCAACTGAGCCACCCAGGTGCCCCAAGAATCCAATTTTTACTTTCTCTTTACTATAACTCTTTTTGGAGGAAAAAAGTACAAGTTTATAAAGTAGATTCCAAAGTCATCTTTAAGAAATGTTCTGACACAGAAAACAACACTAACTTTTCTCAAGGTACAGTCTCTTTCATCTCATTACAGCAGAAGATTTACAATAATAACATTTTCTTTGACTTTTTGTAGCCAGTATTCTTTTTTGTTTTAGGGGAGCTCTGTCTTAGCTTTCTTTTTGGGAATAGATCTGGTTTAGAGAGATGAAGAACACTTTGATACTCCTTTGTATGTTCCAGTCCTGATAAATATTGATTTTAGGACAAGAAAATGATGAATAAACAATGGAAACTATGGTGTTGATATATTACTATGTAAGAATATAGAAAGCAGTCCAGAAATGTGTGTTGATTTCTAATAGGAAAAAATGACTGTGCTTAAAGTGACCTACTTAGGAGAGGGTTTTACCCCATAGTCCACCAATGCTCCATGTAATTTTCCCACTTATAGTACTCAAGAAGATAAATGGCATAAATAGCTCTTTAGTAGTAGCCCACAATAAAATAAATTATCCTGTTTTATTTATTTTATATATATATATATATATATATATATATATATTTTTGGTGAAAAGTCTCAGTGTAAGTATTTAAAAACATGTAACAGAGGAGGAGGGCCCAAGTTGGCTGAGGAGTGGGAGACTCCTTTTCAACTGGTCTCTGAATTTAGCTATAAATCTGCCAAGCCACTCTGAATACCCATGAAATCAACCTAAGATGTAAAATTATACACATCTGGATCTCTATGGGGGGCAGTGGATCATCAGTCAGGAGGGTGAACCTTGCCTGAATTGTGGTTATTTTTGGCTGTACATATCCTCAACCATAACTCAACAGAATGACTAGGAGGAAGAATTCCCAACAAAGAAAAGACCTAGAGACAATGGCCTTTCCCAAAGAAATAATGGATAGGGATCTAAGCAACATGTCAGAAATAGACTTCAGGGTAGCAGTTGTGAAGACAATAGTCAGACTGGAGAAAGCTATTGATAGTAAGTAACATAGATCCTCTAAGGGCAGAAATGAGAGTGGATCTGGCAGAACTTAAAAATGCTATCAGTGAGACACAATCTAATCTAGATACTCTAATAGCTAGGATAAATGAGGCAGAAGAACAAATTAGTGATCTTGAAGACAAACCGATAGAAAAGAAGGGTCAGGAAGAGGCATGGAACAAATATCTTAAAATCCATGAAAACAGAATTAGAGAAATAAATGATACCATGAAACATTCCAGTGTCAGAATTATTGGGATCTTTGATGGGGTGGAGAGAGAGAGAGAGAGGACTAGAAGACATATTTGAGAAAATCATAGCTGAGAACTTCCCTAATCTGGGGAAGTAAACAAACATTCATGTCCTAGAGGCAGAGAGGACTCCTCCCAAGATCAAGGGGATCAGATCAATGCCCCAGCATGTAATAATACAATGCACAAGTCTTAGAACCAAGGAAACCATTCTAAGGGCAGTTGGGGGAAGAGATTCTTTACATACAGAGGGAGGAACATCAAAATGATGTCAGACTTGTCCACAGAGACCTGGCAAGCCAGAAAGGCCTGGAAAGACATATTCAGGGTACTAAATGAGAATAATATGCAGTCAAGAATTCTTTGTCTGGCAAGGCTGTCATTCAGAATGGATGGAGAGATAAGGAACTTCCAGGACCAGCAGAGACTGAAATAACATGTGACCACAAGCTGACCCTGCAAGAAATACTAAGGGGGTATTCTATAAAAGGAGAAAGCCCCCAAGAATGATATAAAACAGAAATACACAAAGACAATCTATAGAAATAAGGACTTCACAGACAACATAATGACAATAAAATCTTACCTTTCAGTAGTCATTCTCAATGTGAATGGCCTAAATGCTCCCATAAAATGGCACAGGGTTACAGATTGGATAAAAAGACAGGACCCATCCATATGCTGTCCACAAGAGACTCATTTTGAACCTAAAGATACATTCAGACTGGGGGCGCCTGGGTGGCTCAGTGGGTTAAAGCCTCTGCCTTCAGCTCAGGTCATGATCCCAGGGTCCTGGGATCGAGCCCCGCATTGGGCTCTCTGCTCGGCAGGGAGCCTGCTTCTCCTTCCCACTCTCTGCCTGCCTCTCTGCCTACTTGTGATCTCTGTCTGTCAAATAAATCAATAAAATCTTTAAAAAAAAAAAGATACATTCAGACTGAAAGTGAAGGGATGGAGAAATGTACTTCATACCATTGGAACTCAAAAGAAAGCTGAGGTAGCAATTCTCATAGATTTTAAGCTAAAGACTGTAGTTAGAGATACAAAAGGACACAAGATCTAGAATCTAGATCTAACAATTGTAGATCTAAGAAAATCTAACAATTGTAAATATCTGTGTCCCCAACATGGGAGCAGCCAACTACATAAGTCAACTGTTAACCAAAATAAAGACATACTGATAATAATGTGCTAATAGTAGAAGTCCTCAACAGTCCACTCTCAGCAACAGACAGATCATCTAAGCAGAAAATCAACCAAAAAACAAGAGCTTTGAATGACACACTGGACCAGAGGGACCTCATAGATAAATACAAGACATTCTACCCTAAAACAACAGAATACTCATTCTTCCCAAGTGCACATGGAACTTTCTCCTGAATAGACCACATACTGGGTCACAAATCAGGCCTCAACCAATACCAAAAGATTGAGATTATTCCCTGTATATTCTCAGACCACAGTGCTTTGAAAGTAGAATTCAATCACAAGAAAAAGGTTGGAAGAAATTCAAACACTTGGAAGTTAAGACCATACTTCTCAAAAATGTTTGGGTCAACCAGGAAATCAAGAACTTAAACAATGCATGGAAACCAATGAGAGCAAAGACACATGGAACCAAAACCTATGGGGTGTGACATAGGCAGTCCTAAGGGGGAAATACACAGCCATCCCAGCTTCACTAAAAAACAAAACAAAACAAAACAAAACAAACAAACAAAGAACCCAGAAAAATCCCAAATACACAAACTATCTTTATACCTTAAAGATCTAAACAATCAACAACAAATTAAACCTAACCCATGCACAAGGAAATAGATTAAGAAGGGGATAGATTAAGAAGGAAAATAATTAAAATTAGAGCAGAGATCAATGAATAAACCAGAATAATAAATAAATAATAAACCAGAAATATAGTAGAACACATTAACAAAACTAGAAACTGGTTCTTTGAAAGAATTAATAAGGTCGGAAAACCACTGGCCAGACTTACCCAAAAGAAAAGAGAAAGAATGCAAATTAATAAAATTATGAATGAAAGGGGAGAGATCATGACTAATACCAAGGAAATAAATACAATTATCAGACCAATATCCCTGATGAATATGGATGCCAAAATTCTTAACAAGATCTTAACTCATAGGGTACAACAGTATATTGAAAGGATTATATTGAAAGGATTACCACGACCAGGTGAGATTTATCCCTGGTCTGTGAGCTTGGTTCAACTTTTGCAAATCAATCATAGTGATAGAACACATAAATAAGAGAAGAGACAAGAACCACATGGTCCTCTCAATTGATCCAGAAAAAGCATTTGACAAAATACAGCATCCTTTCCTGATTAAAACTCTTCAGTGTAGGGATAGAGGGAACATTCCTCAATTTCATAAAATCCATTTATAAAAAGTCCACAATGAATATCATTCTCAATGGGGAAAGGCTGAGAGCTTTTCCCTTAAGATCAGGAGCATGACAAGGATGCCACTCTTCCCACTATTGTTCAACATAGTATTAGAAGTCCTTGCAAAAGCAATCAGACAACAACAACAAAAAATTGATAAATAAAAGGTACTCAAATTGGCAAAGAAGAAGTTAAACTCTCTCTTCACAGATGACTTCATACTCTATGTGGAAAACCCAAAAGACTCCATCCCCGAATTAATAGTACTCTTAGAACAATTCAGTAACGTGGCAGGTTACAATATCAGTGCACCAAAATCAGTTGCTTTCTTATACACTAGCAATGTAACTGTAGAAAGAGAAAAAGAGAATTGATCCCATTTACAATAGTACCAAAATCCATAAGATATCTTTGAATAAATCTAACCAAAGAGGTTAAGAATCTATACTCTAGGAACTACAGAAGACTCATGAAAGAAATTGAAGAAAACACAAAAAGATGGAAAAACATTCCATGCTCATGGATTGGAAGAATAAACATTGTTAAAATGTCTATGCTACCGGGGAACCTGAGTGGCTCAGTGAGTTAAAGCCTCTGCCTTCTGCTCAGGTCATGATCACAGGGTCCTGGGATTGAACCCCACATTGGGCTCTCTGCTCAGTGGGGAGCCTGCTTCCCCCTCTCTCTCCACCTGCCTCTCTTCCTACTTGTGATCTCTCTCTGTCAAATAAATAAATAAGTAAATCTTTAAAAAAATGAAATGAAATAAAATAAAATGTCTATGCTGCCCAGAGCAATCTATAGTTTCAATGCCATCCCGATTAGAATACCAAAGACATTTTTTAAAGTTGATGGAACAAATAATCTTATAATTTTTATGGAGCCAGAAAAAAAACCTGAATTACCAAGGAAACGTTGAAAAAGAAAAACAAACCTGGGGGCATCCCATTGGCTGATTTCAACCTATATAACAGAGGTGTGATCACCAAGAAGCATGGTACTGGCACAAAAACAGACACATAGATCAGTGGAACAAAATAGGGAGCCCGGATATGAATTTACAACTCTGTGGTCAACTAGCGTTCGACAAAGCGGGAAAATATATCCAATGGAAGAAAGAGAGTCTTTTCAATAAACAGTGCTGGGAAAACTGGATAGCTATATACAGAAAAATGAAACTTGACCATTCTCTTACACCATACACAAAGATAAACTCTAAATGGATGAAAGACCACAATGTGAGATAGGAATCCATCAAAATCCTAGAACAGAACATAGGCAATAACCTCTTTGACATTGGCCACAGCAATTTCTTTCAAGACACGTCTCCAAAAGCAAGGGAAACAAAAGCAAAAATGAACTTTTGTGATTTCATCAAGGTAAAAAACTTCTGCACAGCAAAGGAATCAGTCAAAACAAAGAGGAAACACACTGAATGGGAGAAGATATTTGCAAATGACACTACAGACAAAGGGCTGATAGCCAAGATCTATAAAGAAGTCATCAAACTCAATACCCCAAAAAACAAATAATCAAGTCAAAAAATGGACAGAAGACCTGAGTAGACATCTCTCTAAAGAAGACATACAAAAGCTAACAGACATATGAAAGAGTGTTTATTGTAATTAGCCATCAAGTAAATTCAAATAAGAACCGCACTGAGAGACCACCTTACACCAGTTAGAATGGCAAAAATTGACAAGGCAAGAAACAAGAAGTGTTTGAGAAGTTGTGGAGAAAGGGGAATATTCTTACACTGTCAGTAGGAATGCAAGTTTGTGCAGCCACTTTGGAAAATAGTGTGGAGGTTTCTCAAAAAATTAAAAATAGAATTACCCTATGACCCAGCAATTGAACTACTTGGTATTTACCCCAAAGATACAGATGTAGTGAAAATAAGGGCCATATGCACACCAATGATCATAGCAACAATGTCCACAATAGGCAAACTGTGGAAATAACCAAGATGCCTTTCAACAAGCGAATGGATAAAGAAGATGAGAGAGTGGACTCTGAGAAACAAACTAACAGTTTTATAGGGGAGGGGGTGGGGGGATGGGTGAGCCTGGTGGTGGTTATTAAGGAGAGCACGTATTGCATGGAGCACTGGGTGTTGCATATAAACAAAGAATCTTGGAACACTGCATCAAAAACTAATGATATATTTTATGGTAAGTAACATAACACACAAAAAACTCACAATAGGGAAAAAATAAAACTAAAAATAAATATAAAATTAAAAAAAAATGTGGTCCATACACACAATGGAATAGTACTCAGCCATCAGAAAGGATGAATACCCAACTTTTGCAGCAATATGGGTGGGACTAGAGATTAGGCTAAGTGAAATAAGTCAAGAAGAGAAAGTCAATTATCATATGGTTTCACTTATTTGTGGAACATAAGGAATAGCACAGAGGACATTAGGAAAGGAGGGGAAAAATGAAGGAGGGGAAATTAGATTGGGAGACGAACCATGAGATGCTATGGACTCTGGGAAACAAACAGGGTTTCAGAGGGGAGGGTAGTGGGGGGATGGGTTGGCCAGGTGATGGATATTAAGGAGAGCACGGATTGCATGGAGCACTGGGTGTTATATGCAAACTAATGAAGTAGTGTGTGGTGAGTAATATAACATTAAATAAATAAATAAATAAATAACATGTAGAAGAAAGAGAAAGCCAGAGGTTTAACCACAGGTTTAGCTCCTTGCCAGCCAATTTAACCAGGAAAACCAAACCTGTTATCCCCAGAAATAAATACTTTGACATATTTGTTTCATATATTTATATATTTGTTTTCTGTATATAATTTTATTTGGAGGACTCATTCAATTTGTCAGCTCCAACAGGTCAGAGATGCTTAACACTCAGGCTCACTGAAAGAATGCATTTTATTCCAGAGAACATAGCTGTCATTGACTCACCCAAAACTCCTTTTTAATTTGTTCAAAATGAGAAAGACAAATTGAACTGCAGGGTTTTTTACTTGATATTATTTAAGGGAAAAAATACTCATATTTAACTTGCAGAGCGATTAGTGATTCAGAATTCATTATCTTTTTTAGAATATTGAAGATATTGTAGCTTTCAACCTACAGATTACATTTTTAAGTGTTTATTGAGCCAGACTCTGTCCAGCATCTTGGTTCTTCAACCACATTAAGATAGGAGAATGCATGTACTCTCCAGATCCCACGGGAAACAATCCCAGTGATTGTCTGTCAATGGCTGTGCTCACAAAGCTAAAAGCAAAGGACATATTTGGCACTTGCAGGCATGTCCCAACTAACAAACAGATTCTGCTCCAAAACCTATTTATTTATTTATTTATTCAGAGTCAGTTATTTGGAACCAAAATTCATTATTTCATGTAAACAATGTAACAAAAGGTAGTTTGGCTTTCAGTATGATCCCATTATCATATAATTCAGTGTAAGTGCTGATCTGCTACAGCAGGTTACAGGCCTTACACCTTTCCTTAGATACTTGCTAAAGATTTGGGCAGTGAGATTATCTCATTCTAACTGAACAGGGATATCTCTGACCTGAGGATGTTTCCCATGCTCTAAATATCTTGGGATGACTTGTTTTTTCTTTTAGTACAAGCTGATATTCATATGTATAGGATATATATAAGATGACTATTCCTAAATTGGCAAATATCAGCATCTGATTAGTTAGATCAATGTAGCAAACACATTTGCATAATTCTGGGCACAAAGTAAGTTTATTGGCTTGAAAAGATCTAATTTGGCTTATTGCATAGCCAAGTTCTTAACAGCTTCCTATGTTTATACTTCATAGATTTAGCAATTGGAATAAACAGTTCTGCCTAAAGTGTTGTTTAGCAGTTTATGTGTCTTTAAATCAACCACAATAGGAGTAGTCACCTAATAGGATGGAAGAAGTAACTTTTATTCTTATCTATCATGAAGTATTAGCTATGGCAGAAAGCTGAGCTCATTCATTTTTGACTCTTAAATTTTCCCATTGAAAATAAATCAACTTAATTCTGACACAACATGAATTTCCATTTATTTAGTTTTAAGAAAAAGTCCAGAAATCTTTCTTATTTCTTATTTATGGTATCCATTCTGCAAGCTGTTCTCATTCCCATATTCCTTACTGGCCATTAAATGCTCTGTTTCTGAGTGTTCTTTCCAAAATACTTCTATCACTCACTAAATTATTAAACAATTCCCATAGAAACTTCTTCCCTTAAGTTAGGATAGCCAAAAAGGAGCAGTATTTGGCATACTAAAGCACAGAATTCTTTGTTCCACTTTGCCAAATGGTTTATTAATATGTTCCACTTAGTATAATATTGAAATGCATCCAAAATTGTGAATTTGGAAGGATCTTTTCTTGGAACAAAACTGTAGAATAGACCATTTTCTATTGTTTGAAAGCTATGTTTATTTACTTACTAAAAATTTAAAAAATCCATTAAATAAACATTTATGTGTATGTTTTAAACCACTAACTGATTATATTTCTATTGCTGTTAGTTACATAATTTATGACTTAGAGAGAGCAAATTGTTAAAATTAATAATAAAATGTATTTAATAATTTTATATATTAAGTAAGAAGACTATATTTGGGAAAAAAATGACTGGGAAGAAAGTTTAAAATTTTACTCAAATAATATATAAATTCCAGTCACATGTTAAATTTCACCTCCACTTTGCTTTCTTTTTCTCTCTTTTTATAATTAACGTGAGTGTAAATTTATTTTAAATTTCTTTCAGAATTTTACAACATTCTTTCAGAAGAGTAAACTAGAAATTTAATCCCAGAATAACTTAAATATAGGTACTGGAATGCTATTTAATAAAGATCAATGAGTGAATAAAATAGATAATTTTTTTAATGAAGTAACTGGTACTTCATTATACTTATAAATAACATATAACATTATACTTGTTATACTTATAAATGACTTGCCTCCCAAAGGCTAATATGAGAAGTAACTAACTCCCAAAGTTTTTAATAAATGAATGTAATACTTGTGTGATAAACTCTTAGGAAAATTCCTTTATTTCAATGAAGAATTTCTTATAAAACACATAAATACCTAAATTAAGAAAAGATAAGTTGAAAAGATGGTTTTTAATCGTTAATTTCATAAAATGCTAGAGCTGAAAGGGATTGTGTTAGTTATCTATTGCTGTGTAACAAATACCCCACAATTTACTGGTTTTAAACAACACTATTTAGTGTCTCACCATCTCTGTGGGTCAGGAATCAAAGCACAACTTAGACCAGAGACCTTCACCAAGCTGCAGGTAAGGTGTCAGTTGGGGCTGCAGGCATCTCACAACTCTGGGGAGAATCAGCTTACGAGGTCACTCATATTGTGGTTGGCAGGATACAGTTCCTCACTGGTTATTGGACAAAGAACCTCAATTCCTCAGAGGCTTACTTCAGTTTCACTCCATGTGGACCTCTCTCTAAGATAGTTCACAATATGACAACTGATTTCATTAAGTGAGCAAACCAGAGGAATGAGAGTGTGGTAAAGACATAGGTCACAGACTTGTGTAACCTAATCTTGGATGAAACAGCCCTCCACTGTTGCCATCTTCTACTAGCTTTGAACAAATCATTAGGTCTAGCCTATGCTCAAGGGCATAGAATTACACAAATACCTGAACATAAGGAAGCTGTGACCATTATGAGCCATTTCAGAAGCTGCCTGCTATGGGGGTAGTACAAAATTTTATACAAATTGAAATACAGAATACTAAATAAATTTACCCAACATCTGTATTTACCAAGAGCCACCAATACTAATAATAGTTACTCTTTATTGATTTTTATTGATTTCTTTGTATGCTCAAAATTATTGCATTATTTCATTCAATCCTCTCAGACAGCTTTTGAAAAAAATCATATTTCAACCTGACTACAAATTAGAAAACTGATACTCTGCTCAAATAATAGAGCTTATTGGTTGTGGAGTTGGGACTTATTCCTGGCATCCTGACTTCAGATCCTGTGCTTTTATGAACAGTATCATACTGAAATGGGTACATGAACTAAATCTTAAGTCAATGTTAAATGGCTATCAAGGACATAGATCATGTTTTTTACACATATTTTCTTTTTATAAATCTCTGTATCAGAATTTAGTCTACTATTAAAGTCAAGAAAATATTTTCATACTTGCAAAACTAATGCACTGGTTTCATTTTATACTTACAAGATAAATATTATCACTTTTTCCTTATTTGAAATGATTTTGAACAAAAAAAATTCTTTGAAAGTGCAGTTTTGAAGGCAATGCAACCGTATGTATCAAGAACCCAAAAAATATTTATGTTTTTCAGTTTCACAAGTTCATGTCTAGAGAATAAATATAAATACACATGTAAATACCTACAAACCAACTATATAAAATGGTTAAAGGTAGTATAGGCTATGATGAAATTAAAAATCCCAAATTTTGAGGTAGTTCATGATACTAAAGGTTTTGATGGAATATTGTTTAACCATTTTAAAAGATATTGTGAAAAAATCACAATAGAATTCTCATGCATTAGCAAAAAAAATCATCACATAACATTTAAATGAAGAATAAACTCACCTATGAAAAGAAAATTGATAGAAAAATTGAACAAAGGGAATACACAAAACTATTCTACAGAGGTTGCTTATGAATTATGAAAGTGAAACTTCTTCCACCTTATTCTTTACTGAGATTTATCATTTTGAAAACAATGGAATAAAATTAATCAGATAAACTTAAAACATATTCCCAGAAAAAATGGACAGTTTCCTCTTTCTTGTCACTTAAACCTCATCTTCCTTGTAATTGTCAAGATTTCAATCTTGAAATTTTAAGAATTTACTATTTTAAATTGACTTAGCTGTCTGTCACTCCTACTAGATAGAAAGACAGTTCCTTAAGGGTAAATACTCCATCTTATGAATCCTCAGTGTGTGACATAATGCCTGGCACAAAGTAGGTGCTTAAGGAATGTTTCTTGAAAGAATGAAAAATAAATGAGTCTACATGGTTGACATTTTTGTTTATCTTCCTTTCTGTTGTTCTGACATTTTATATCACTAATATTCATGTATAACAGAGCTCATCTCAAATCCTTTTGGGAAAAATATGAACAAAATAAAATTAATTTTTAATGTGGATTTTATGGATAAAAGAGCCTAATAAGACTAGAGCCTAGCCCTCCAATTCTGAACAGCTATAGTAGTTTCTACATTTCTCTCCTCAAGTAGATTTTAGGGTGTCATGGCAAAATAATTATGTCTTATTTATCTTTTGTTTTCCTTACCCAAGGTTTCAACCCAGTTTCTGCAACAAAACAAGCACTTACAAAATGTAACAAGTGGGATTCCTGAAAGGAATACATGCTCTGAGAAGAGCCGAATTCAATTCATGTATTTAAAAAAAAATTTTCTTTACTTGTTTTTTACATTCCTAAGGAACTATAAAAATGTAAACAATAAAATAGGCCATTATTCTGATATATAGATTAGTCCTGAGGAAAGAAAAGTAGAAATTGAACTTTGTGGGAAAATTCTCATGTTAGTGAAAGGGAAAGATTCTTTCATACAACATTTCTATTTCCAATTATAACAAACTGTTAACAATTTCTTATAACTTCTAATAGAAAAGAAATCTACATGCTAAAATTCAAATAACTAGTTACAGTCTATCACACAGTTATTTTTCAATTTTGGCGAACATCAGAATCACATGGAAGGTTGGTTAAAGTATAACTTCTGGGCTCTGGACCCAGACTTTCAGATTCATTACATCTGGGGTGGTACCTAGAATTTGCATTTCCCAGGTGATGGTCCAAGTATTATACTTTGAGAACCACTAATTAGCACAATTTGTAAAACAGGTAATAATATGCACATTGTCCTGCCATTTGCTTACTCATGCATAGCATGTCTTTTAAATCCAACACAGAGGTGTCCAGAGTTTGAAGGAAACAAGAAGGTTAAAGGAAACAGGAGAAAATTAAGACTAAAAGCCTTGTTGGGTATGAAGCTAGAAAAACAGTGAATAAAATATAAGACATATCTAAATTACATTCTAGAATGTATGTCAAAGTTTTCTTTTTCCTTTGGACTGTTTCCTTTTAGGAATTACCATTTTTACAAAAATCTACTTTCTCATCTCTCTTTCACATTTCTGTACTGTCAAAAATTGACCATGCTTTTTTTCTTTACAGGGAAGGTTATGCTCTCTTTTAAATAAGCATAGTAATTTAAAAGATCAGCAAATAGACAGCTGCAATTTCTCACTAACATAAAAGAACAGACTGGATCAATCCTATGATTCCAGAAGTATGTTTTGGGTTCTGTATTTTTTTATGATTAAGGAAGCTCTGAAGTTTTTTGTATAAAACTTTCCATTCCTGACTACATCTGGAGGAAGCAAGATGGCAGAGGAGTAGGATATTGAAATATCATCAGACCATAGGAGTTCAGCTAGATAGTTATCAAACCATTCTGAACACCTACAAACTCAACAAGAGATAGAAGAGAATAAGAGCAGCAATTCTAACAACAAAATTGACCACTTTACAGAAGGTAGGATGTGCAGAGAAGTGAATCTGAAGCAATGGGAAGATAGACCCTGGGGGGAGGGGCAGGCTCCAGGAAGTGAGAGAGCAGCAGAGCACAAAATTGGAACTTTTAGAAGTCTGCTCCTCTGAGGGACATCCCTCCAGAAGCTAAGCAGGAGGTGGAGCCCTCGTGGGGACAGTGTGGTCTCAGGACCCACGTGGTCACAGAGAGACTGTAGGTGTCTAAGTGTGGCAGAGCTCCCAGGTATTTGAACAGGGAATCCAGCTACAGAGACAGAGCCAAGGAGTGGGCTGTCAACTCAGGGTTACCTTAAAATGTGATCCAAGTCACAGTTGGGCCATGCTTTAGAAGAGACCCCACAAGTGGCAGATCCAGAGAGACCCCTTCCTTCCTCCTTTGGGAGGAACATCATGGGAATGCACTGCAGAATCTGCTGGGTTTGGAGACTCCAAATGGGGCTGTGCACCAGGATAGAAACACTCGGTCACAGGCCAGGTGAACACGGAGTGCAGCTGGAGACCAGGGAGATGGGAGGCAGTGACTGCTTTTCTCTGAGGGTGTACTGAGGAGTGGGGCCCTGAGCTCTCAGCTCCTACAGGCTGGAGATTGGGAGGTCACCATCATCATTCCCATCCTCTAAAGCTGTAGGGAAAGGATTCAGGGAACAAAAGCTACTGAGAGTGAACCCAAGCAGATTACTTAGCCTGGCCCCTGGCAAGGGTGGTGCAATTCCACCTTGGGCAAAGACATTTGAGAATCACTGCAACAGGCTCCTCCCCCAGAAGATCAGCAAGAACATCCAGCCAAGACCAAGTTCACCAATCAATGAGAACTGTGGAACTCCAGAGCTAGGGGAAAGCAACACATAGAATTCATGGCTATTTCCCCATGATCCTTTAGCCTTTCAGAGATTTTTTTTTTAATTTTATTTTTCTTATTCTATTTTTTTTAACTTTTCCTTTCTTATTTTAACATTTTTTAACTATTTTGTCTTATCAAAACCTTTTTAAAAAATCTTTAAAAATTTTCATTGTTATAGTAATATTTTATCCTTTCATTGTATTTAACCTTATTTAACCTTATTTTTTGTATGTATATAGGTTCTTTTTTTTATTCTTTAAAAACTTGGGATAAAATTTCTTCTAATAGATCAGAATATACCCTAAATCTAGTGCATGAGTTTGCTCTAGTCTCCAGCCTTATCACATTCTCTCCTATTTTTTTTTCTTTTTCCAACTAACTTCTTATCTTAACACCACTTTTTAGAATCTTTTTAAATTATCATCTTACAGTCATATTCCATCCCTTCATCATGTTTATACTTATTATATAAGTTTTTTCCTTATTTAAAATTTTGGGAGGTAGTTTCTTCTAAGACCAGAATACACCCAAAATCAAGTGGATGGCTCTGTTCTATCCACTAGTCTAATATATATATATATATATATATATATATATATATATTTTTTTTTTTTTTCCCCCTTCCTTCTTCCCCCAGATTTGGATCTCTTCTAATTTGGTTAGCACCTGGGGTCTTTGACACCCTTTCAGTATTTTATTCTCTCATTCATCTATTCTTATCTGGATAAAATGACCAGGCAGAAAAACTCACCCCCCCCCAAAAAGAGGCAATCCCAATGGCTAGGGACCTGATCAATACATACATTAATAGTATGTCAACTAAAGTTCAGAATGATGATTAGCAAGGTGCTAGCTGGGCTTGAAAAAAGTATGGAAGATATTAGAGAATCCCTTTCTGGAAAAATAAAATCTCTTTCTGGAGAACGAAAATATAACCAAGCTGAAATCAAAAAAGCTATTAATGAGGTGAAAAAAAAAAAAACAAAACAATGGAGGGTTCTACTGCTAGGATAAATGAGGCAGAAGAGAGAATTAGTGATATAGAAAACCAAATGATGGAGCATAAAGAAGCTGAGCAGAAGATAGACAAACAACTACTGGACCACAAGAGGAGAATTTGAGAAATAAGTGACACCACAAGATTAAACAATATTAGAATAATTGGGATCCCAGAAGAAGAAGAAAGAGAGAGAGGGCAGAAGGTATATTGGAGCAAATTATAGTAGAGAATTTCCCTAATATGGCAAAGGGAACAAACATCCAAATCCAGGAGGCACAGAGAATCCCCCTCAAAATCAATAAAAATAGGCCCACACCCTGTCATCTAATAGTAAAACATACAAGTCTTAGTGACAGAAAATCCTGAAATCAGCTCGGGATAAGAGGTCTATAATATACAATGGTAGAAATATTAGATTGGCAGCAAACCTATCCACAGAGACCTGGCAGGCCAGAAAGGACTGGCATGATATATTCAGAGCCCTAAACGAGAAAAATATACAGTGTAATATCCAGGTAGGCTGTCACTGAAAATACAAGGAGAGATGAAAAGCTCCCAGAACAAACAAAAATTAAAAGAATTTGCAAACACCAAACCAGACCTATAGGAAATATAGAAAGGGGTCCTCTAAGCAAAGAGAGAGCCTAAAAGTAACAGACCAGAAAGGAACAGAGACAGTAACAGTAACAGTCACCTTACAGACAATACAATGGCACACATTCATGTCTTTTAATACCCTGACTGTAAATGGGCTAAATGTACCAATCAAAAGACACAGGGTATCAGAATGGATTAAAAAAAAAAAAAAGACCCATCAATATGCTGTCTACAAGAAACTCATTTTAGATGCAAAGACACCTCCAGATTTAAAGTGAGGGGGTGGAGAACAATTTATCATGCAAATGGACATCCACAGAAAGCTGGGGTGGCAATCCTTATATCAGATAAATTAGATTTTAAGCCAAAGAGGATAATAAGAGATGAGGAAGGACACTATATCATATTTAAAGTGTCTGTCCAACAAGAAGATCTAACAATTTTAAATATCTATACCCCAACATGGGAGCAGCCAACTATATAAACCAATTAATAACAAGATCAAATAACACATTGACAATAATGCAATAATAGTAGGGGACTTTAACACCCTCCTCACTGAAATCGACAGATCATCTAAGCAAAAGATCAACAAGGAAATAAAGGCTTTAAGTGACACACTGGACCAGATGGACATTGCAGATATATACAGAACATTCCATTCCAAAGCAACAGAATACACATTCTTCTCTAATGCACATGGAATATTCTCCAGAATAGATAACATCCTGGGTCACAAATCAGGTCTCAGGTAGTGCCAAAAGATTGGGATCATTCCCTGCATAGTTTCAGACCACAGTGTTCTGAAACTAGAACTCAATCACAAAAGGAAAGTTGGAAAGAGCTCAAATATATGGAGGCTAGATAGCATGCTACTAAAGAATGAATGAATCAACCAGGAAATTAAAGAAGAATTTTTTAAAAATCATGGAAACAAATAAAAAAGAAAACACAACTGTTCCATATCTTTGGGGCACAGCAAAGTTGGTCCTGAAAGGAAAGTATATAACAATACAAGCCTATCTCAAGAAACATGAAAGGTCTCAAGTACACAAACTAACCCTATACCTAAAGTATCTGGAGAAAGAACAGCAAAGAATGCCTAAACCCAGCAGGAGAAGAGAAATAATAGAGATAAGAGCAGAAATCAATGAAATAGAAACCAAAAGTACAGTAGAAAAAATCAACAAAACTAGGAGCTGGTTCTTTGAAAGAATTAATAAGATTGATAAACTTCTGGTCAGACTTATCAAAAAGAAAAGAGGAAGGACCCAAATAAATAAAATCATGAATGAAAGAGGAGAGATCACAACCAACACCAAAAATTATAAGAACATATTATGAGCAACTGTACACCAGCAAATTTGACAATCTGGAAGAAATGGATGCATTCCTAGAGACATACAAACTACCCACAACTGAACCAGGAAGAAATAGAAAACCTGAACAGACCCATAACCAGTAAGGAGATTGAAGCAGTCATCAAAAATCTCCCAACAAACAAAAGCCCAAGGCCAGATGGCTTCCCAGAGAAATTCTACCAAACATTTAAAGAAGAATTAACACCTATTCTCCCGAAGCTATTCCAAAACATAGAAATTGAAGGAAAACTTCCAAACTCATTTTATGAGGCCAGCATTACCTTGATCCCAAAACCAGACAAAGACCCCATCAAAAGAGAATTATAGATCAATATCCTTGATGAACATGGATGCAAAAATTCTCACCAAAGTACTAGCCAATAGGGTCCAGTACATTGCAAGGATTATTCACCATGACCAAGTGGGATTTATTCCTGGGCTCCATTAATAAAAGAACAATAACCATATCATGCTCTTGATACTGAAAAAGCATTTGACAAAGTACAATATCCTTTCTTAATCAAACTCTACACAGTGTAGGCATAGAGGGAACATACCTCGATATCATCAAAGCCATCTATGAAAAACCCACAGTGATTATCATTCTCAATAGGGAAAAACTGAGAGCTTTTCCACTAAGGTCAGGAACTTGGCAGGACTGTCCACAATCACCACTGCTATTCAACATAGCAGTAGAAGTCCTAGCCTCAGCAATCAGACAACAAAAAGAAAGTAAATGCATCCAAATCAGCAAAGAAGTCAAACTCTCACTCCTCACAGATGATATAATTCTTTATGTAGAAAACCCAAAGACTCCACTCCAAAACTGCTAGAACTTGTATAAGAATTCAGTAAATTGTCAGGATATAAAATCAATGCACAGAAATCAGTTGCATTTCTATACACCAACAGCAAGACAGAAGAAAGAAATTAAGGAGTCAATCCCATTTAGAATTGCACCCAAAACCACAAGATACATAGAAATAAACCTAACCAAAAAGACAAAGAATCTGTACTCAGAAAAGTATAAAGTTCTCATGAAAGAAATTGAGGAAGACACAAAGAAATGGAAAAATGTTCCATGCTCATGGATTGGAAGAACAAATATTATGAAGATGTCTATGTTACCTAAAGCAATCTACACATTTAATGCAATCCCTATCAAAATCCCACCCATTTTTTCCAAAGAAATGGAACAGATAATCCTAAAATTTATATGGAACCAGAAAAGACCTCAAATAGCCAGAGGAATGTTGAAAAAGAAAGCCAAAGTTGGTGGTATCACATTTCCAGACTTCAAGCTCTACTGTCATCATCAAGACAGTATGGTACTGGCACAAAAACAGACACATAGATCAATGGAACAGAATAAAGAACCCAGAAACAGACCCTCAAATCTATGGTCAATTATCTTCACCAAAGCAGGAAAGAATGTCCAAAGGAAAAAAGAAAGTCCCTTCAACAAATGGTGTTGGGAAAATTGGACAGTCATATTGCAGAAAAATGAAACTGGACCATTTCCTTACACCACACACGAAGATAGACTCAAAATGGATGAAAGACCTCAGTGTGAGATAGGAATCCATCAAAATCATAGAGAACACAGGCAACAACCTCTTTGACCACAGCTGCAGCAAGTTCTTCCTAGAAACATTGCCACAGGCAAGGGAAGGAAGGGCAAAAATGAACTAATGGAACTTCATCAAGATCAAAAACTTTTGCACAGCAAAGAAAACAGTCAATAAAACCAATAGACAACTGACAGAATGGGAGAAGATGTTTGCAAACGACATATCAGATAAAGGGCTAGTATCCAAAATCTATAAAGAACTTATCAAACTCAACACCTAAAGAACAAATAATCCAGTCAAGAAATGGGCAGAAGACATGAACAAATATTTCTGCAAAGAAGACATTCAGATGGCCAACAGACATATGAAAAAGTGCTCAACATCATTTGGCATCAGGGAAATACAAATCAAAACCACAATGAGATACCACCTCACACCAGTCAGAATGGCTAAAATTAACAAATCAGGAAACCACGGGTTTTGGTAAGGATGTGGAGAAAGGAGAACCCTCCTACACTGTTGGTGGGAATTCAATCTGGTGCAGCCACTTTGAAAAGCAGTATGGAGTGTTCTCAAAAAGTTGAAAATAGAGCTATCCTATGAGCTGGAAAACGCACTACTGGGTATTTACCCTAAAGACACAAATGTAGTAATCTGAAAGGGCACATGAACCTGAATGTTTATAGCAGCAATGTCCACAATAGCCAAACTACAGAAAGAACCTAGATGTCCATCAACAGATGAATGGTTAAATAGGAAGTGGTATACATACATATATATATATAGAGAGAGAGAGAGAGAGAGAGAGATGGACTACTATGCAGCCATCAAAAGAAACAAAATCTTGCCATTTGTAACAATGTGGATGAAACTAGAAAGTATTATGCAGAGCAAAATAAATCAATCAGAGAAACACAATTATCATATGATCTCTCTGATATGAGGAATTTGAGAGGCAACAGTGTTCTGAGGGGTAGGGAAAGAACAAATGAAACAAGATGGGATTGGGAGGGAGACAAACCATCAGAGACTCAATCTCACAAAACAAACTGAGGGTTGCTGGGGGGTCGGGGGCTAGTGATAGAGTGGCTGGGTTATGGACATTGGGGAGGGTATGTGCTGTGGTGAGTGCTAGGAAATTTGCAAGCCTGATGATTCACTGACCTGTACCCCTGGAGCAAATAATACATTATATATTAAAAAAAAAAAAACACTCCACTCCCTATTACTTGAAGATTAAGCTTCCTGTAACATTCTCTCCTCATATGCATAAAAATTTAACAGACTTGTATCATGTGATTGAAGAAATATTTAGCAAAATTTGGTGAATGTACAATCTAAAGCTAGCTTACTTTTATCTTTAAGATTACACAATACCATCTTTATAAATTAACCATGTGGTTGACTACATTTGAAGAAGCTTACAGATTGCCAAGGTTTATGAAATGAGTTTAGATTGACCATGTAAGTGTGATGAAAGTTGGAAGTTTGATAGTATTCCCTGAAGCAAATTGAAAAAATTAAATTAATGTTCAACTCTACTGAGAGACCTCAGAGTGAAAACAGGAGAAAGAATAAAGCCAAAACTCTCATGAATAAGTCAACCTCAGGAGAAAAGGGAAGGAACAGGGGTAAATTTACTCAGATACCATATTAAGTATCAACATATTTTATATAATTAAAACATTATTAATGCAAAAATTGCTGTAACAATTGTTTAAACAACATATTCACTAAATGTAATAATATTTTTGTTACTTTTTGTTTGTTGTAACAGACTGTACTTCTAACAATCATATAAAATCAGCTCAATTTAAAATCTTGGTTATGCTAATGAATACACAATATATCCATTATTGTATAAATTGAATATACTATGTTCAGTATGCTATTGAATATACAATAACTTATTCTACTTGCAGGTCGTTCAGTGATGATATTTTGGTGCCAGCAAAATTCTCTAAGTTTTCAAAAAGGGCTACTATGCACTATAAGCTATGATTTTAGTGTGGTAAAAATATATGTATATATTATATATAATGGAAAAATGCAGATAATGCTTTAAGTCAAATTTTATATTGTTAAAGACTTATTGGGGATATACTAAGACATTTTGCAAATACTAGTAACCTACTCCTTTCAGCAATGATAAAGGGAATAAAATATAAAACTTAGATATTTGTGCAATTAAATTTTTGTGTATGAAAATCAGAGAAAAAGAAGGAAGATAACAAATATTGATGATGTTAGCAAAGAAGATATGAATACATTTTCCCTCCAATTTTTAACTTCTATTGATATTTAAAATTAATGTATAGAAAATTGGATCTATTGCATGGAGCACTGGGTGTGGTGCATGGACAATGAATCTTGGAATACTGAAAAAATAAAAGAAAAACAGAAAAAAAAGAAAATTGGATCTCATAACAAGGAATCTTAAAAAAGCCTCAAGTTTTTTCCAATTAAGTATACTGTCACTAGTCTAAGGTCTGATTCTTATAGGCAACAAATCTTGTTTTTACTAGCAGAGGAAGAATGGATTGTCCTTTATGGATGAAATCTTTTTAATCAAAATCAAACATGAATAAGAAATCCAAGTTATTAATTTAGAATTAGTATTATAACTGATATGTAGAACTCGACAATCCTGTTAGCACAAACAGTGAATTCTCTCCCTGTAGGCATTGGAAGTAAAATTACAGTCAAAGTTTGGAGAAGAGCATGGATCAAGGGTGATTCAAATATTTAATGACGTGAAGTAATGACAAATGTACTCATTTTCTTAACAGCTATTACCAACCCTTTTGTGCCCTCTTATAAAACTATCTTTATTGAATCTCATGTCACCCAGACCTCATTCTTGTTACCGATTGACCTCCCACAAGCTCACTCCTTCATATTCCTTGAGGACTCTGGCCTCTGGCTTATACAATTTCTTTCCACCATTAATTCCACTACTTCCTGGACAATTTAGGGTATGTGGGAAAATAAATATCCATACCTTAATTTTAGACCACTATGACTTTCTGAACCCCAGTGAACTTCTCACCTTCTGTAGTCCTGCATCACTAAATTGTTTCATTAACCAGAGTCACAGTATCCATTAAATTTCTGAGATCTAAATTTTTATAACCGATTTTTTTAATTTGTAGTACTCTATAATTCCAGAAACTTCATTCTCTTAACTTATACTCTAACTATTCTCCAACCTCAACCATATTTATACCATTTACTAGAAACTTACTCTTAACCTATATAGTCTTTTAAAAAATTTGTTTTAACCACTATAAGCATGATGGCCATTTATCCTGGTTTGACTGGAGACAGATTCAGTTTACTCCTGTTTTCCGGGCATCCTGTTTTGTTGTCTTCTTTTCCTCTTAAATATATCCTAGTTGTGACTTTTACTCTTAAATATGTCCTAGTTGATAAATTATACTGTCACCCTACCATGAAACACTCAATCCCTTTTTCCCTATCATCCTAAATACTTTTGTCTCATTATTATTCCATAGTAACTGCTTTGAATTGATCTAACTACATGATTTAGCCACTGCTTCACGTTAGGCTCTGAGTGTGCCTGGAGAAAACGTCTAAGCATTACATATCGAAGCCAATATAAATTCCTGTTCTCTTGTTACAGATGCAACCCTAATACTATCCATGAATCCTCCAAAAAATCTCTTAGCCAGATTTATCCCTCATTGTCTTGAGAGATTCTTCCAAACTTTGAATTTCAAATTCTCTATCTACAAAGCTGCTGTCTCATTGTCAGGCCAAGTCTGTTTTCTACCTCATTAACAAAATAAAACCAATATATTTCTATATTGTCCTCCCAATTTTTATACAAAATGAGCACCCACTCATTCATTCACTTCCCAATTTTCTTCACTTTTAAGTGGCAGTGGTATGCTTCTTCTATGCACAGTAATCCCTGAACATGGGCTTTGATTTCCATCCTATCCAAGTTTCAAATACCTTGCTCCATCAATCTAGCTATTTCCTTTATTATCAGCATTTGTCCTATTGGATTTTTGTCCCATACACATGCATTCAATAAAGTCTATTCAGTATATATTTTTAATTTGGTATTCAATATTCTATATTTAAAAGAATTTTTTCTTAAATCACATTCTTTCCATTGGTGACTTCTTTGGCAAAATAAGATGGGACTTCAAAATGATTAATCATCTTTGTATCCACTTCATTAACCCCCATTTATACCTTAGCCCACTATGTTCTGGCTTCTGCCCTCATCACTTCATAGAAATCAATCTCTTGATTATGTGATCTCTATTGTCTTTTCTAAAATCTCCCATTCTTTCACTTCCTTAAAATATTTTCTTCTGTTTTTCTCCTACATCTCTGGCTTCCATTCAGTTACTTTTACTGACTTTTTTTTTTTTTTTTCTACTCGCCTCTTTCATATCCATGTTCATGAGGGCCCAACAATGATACTGTCCTTTCCCCCTTCTATTCACTGCCCCTGCTACCTCATCAAAACTGGTGCTGAGGCTGAATGCTTATTTTAATCATTTTCCTACAGGTTATGAACCAACATTAGAAGTATCTATTACTGAGAGCAAGAAGGTGCATCAGCAACTCATGTTTAACCTCAGTCCTTTCCAGAACACTTCTCCATCACTCAGTGCTATTCAGTATTCATTTTGTCAGAAGACTTCAGCTATTCATAGTTCAGCCAAGAGAAATAGTCTTTTTCTTTAGCTTGTTCCAAATTATTCCAAAGTATTCCAAAGAATACTTTACCCCAAATTTTTTAACTGTGATTTTTATGCCAGATATAATTTATATATACTTAAGTAAACATGCATGTAACATCCATAAACAGTAATTAATCTTCATGAGCATCATCAATATCAGGAACTTTTGGAGGATTACTTAAATTTTATGGGATATTAACATACAGCAACAAGACCGAAAAGACTGAAAATACCAATAACACTTTATTATCTTAAAATGTATTCAAAAACAAGTTTTAGGAAAAATGTGTTTTATCTGATTTTTTTTTAATAGTATGTGACATGGGATGATGCCTTCTCCACCCACCATAGATAGGAAGATGCCATGCTAGAGGCTTAAGATATCAAATTAAATAAAATTGTTCAAAGTACAGAAATATGCAGCATATGGAGATTTTTTTTAACATAATGATAATGACCATATAAAGATGGGTTAACATATTAGTGGATTCTTGGAAGTCTGACCTTTCTTCATGAAGAAGAAATTCCATAAGAAACTCTATGTGTATTAATCATGTCAGCACATTGACACATTTATCTATAACACTTGAATTAAAGCCTAGGTGTCCCAGGATTCATGTACCTCAGTTTGAGGATTATAATTTTCAGGATTATTCTCTTCTAAAATATCCAGATATCTTATAGCAAATGACTTAATATATATCCTAGATATTGATATGCTGTGGGAAGGGAGCAAAAAAAAAATAAAAAAGAATATTTATCAGAAACATTCTTTTCACATGTCTTCTTTTGTCTCTTGCAAAAAATAGCACAGCAGAGAAAGCATTCATTTTAATTTTGAGCAACTAATAAGCTTTGCTTTTTCAAGCCTTGAACTATTTTTCAAATTTTACTATAAAAATACCCCTATTTATCTTAGCCTCTAAGCACTTGTATTGAAAATACATAAATCATCTGAGAACAAATAAAACAACTGCAGCCCATCAGAAACTAAAGGAAATAAAAAGTATTGTTTTAAAGACTAAGACACAAAATCTCTATTGGACTGGAAGTAGAAAGAAACAAAGACTGCTTGCTTTCAGCAAAACTGAGTTATGTGTGAAGGGACCACACTGTGATGGCTCCAGAAGGTTTTATCTGTCATGAAAGAGAATAGGAATCAATATATTTTACAAGACTTTGGAGATCAGGTTCTCACTGGGATTCAAAATGTAGCTGGGAGATAGAAAAATGGCCTGAAGAAAGAGAATACTAGATTTTGATAAGAGGTCCAGGTTATCTTTTATTTTAATATCCTTATCAGGTGTATTGTGCTTCCCCCACACCCCTCAGAATTAAGTAAGATGACTTATTTGTAATGGTCTAGATTTTCTTTTCTGTCTTAAACTCTTTACTAGAAAAGGAAACATCAAGGTAAGAAAGTATAAACAAAAAGTTATGAATATTATAAATATACATTCCATTAATATAATATCACAAATATTAGATATGGTAAAGATGACCTTTGTAGCTTTCACATTCCTTCCCCAAGACATCAAAAAATACCTAAAGGATCTTCATTCTCATTTTCCTCATTAGCTCTAATTTTCTACCTGTTTTTTTATTCTTTGTTGTGACTTATTGCTCTTCCTTTACCGTTAGCTCACATTTGACCCAAATGGTGACAACATCTTCTCTATTAGTCCCATAACTGAGTTCCCAAATCACCCACACTTCTATCCTCTAAAAGTTAATTATACTTGAAAATATAGGATCACTGGTCTAGACGGAATATACCTCAACATAATTAAGGCCATACATTAAAACAAAACAAAACAAAACAAAACAAAAACCCCACAGTTAACATCATACTCAATGGTGAAAAACTGAGAACTGTTTCCCTAAGGAAATAGACAAGGATATAAGGAATAAGACAAGGATATCTACTCACCTACTCACCATTTTTATTCAACATAGTACTGGAAGTCCTAGCCACAGAAATTAGATAACATAAAGAAATAAAAGGTATTCAAATTGGTAAGGAAGTAGTTATACTTTCACTATTTGCAGATCACATTATAGTACATATAGAAAACCCAAAAGGCTTCACTGAAAAACTATTAGAACTGATAAATGAATTCAGTAAAGTTGCAGGATAAAAAATTAATGTACAAAAATCTGTTGCATTTTTATACATCATAATGAAACAGCAGGAGGAGAAATTAAGAAAATAATCCCATTTACAATTGTACTAAAACCAGGAAAATACCAAGGAATAAACTTAGACAAAGAGGTGAAAGAATTGTACTCTGAAAACTGAAATTGAAAGAAATTGAAGATGACACAAAGGGAAAGACATTCCATGTGCATGGATTGGAATAACAAATATTGTTAAAATGTCTATATTACCCAAAGCAGTCTACACATTAAATGCAATCCTTGTCAAAATACTACAGCGTTTTTCACAGAACTAGAACAAATAATCCTAAAACCTGTATAGAACCACAAAAGACCCTGAATAGCCAAAGCAATCTTGAAAAAGAAAAGCAAAACTGGAGGTGTCACAATTCCAGGCTTCAAATTATATTACAAAGCTACAGTAATCAAAACAGTATGGTTCTGGCACAAAAATGGACACATAGATCAATGGTACAGAATAGAAAACTCAGAAATAAACTTGCAACTCTATGATCAATCTTCAGCAAATGAGGAATGAATATAGAATGGGAAAAACAATAGTCTTCTCAACAAATGGTATTGGGGAAACTGGTCAGGTACATGTAAAAGAATGAAACTGAATCATTTTCTTACACCATGCACAAAACAAACTCAAAATGGATTAAGGACTTAAATATGAGAACTGAAACCAAAATAATCCTGGAAGAGAGCAGAGGCAGTAATTTCTCTGATATCAGCCATAACATCTTTCTAGATATATCTCCTGAGGCAAGGGAAATAAAAGTACAAATAAACTATTGGGACTAGATCAAAATAAAAAGCTTCTGTATAGCAAAGAAAACAATCAGCAAAACTAAAAAGCAATCTACAGAATGGGAGAAGATTTTTGTAAATGACATATCCAATAAAGGGTCAGTATTTAAAGCATATTAAGAACAGATACAAATCAACACCCATAAAACAAATAATCCAATTAAAAAATGGACAGAAGGCATGAACAGACATTTGTCTAAAGAAGGCATCCAGATAACCAACAGACGCATGAAGAGATGTTCACCATTATTCATCATCAGGTCAGTGGAACTCAAAACCACAATAAGATATCACCTCACACCTGTCAGAATGGTTAGAATCAAATACACCAGAAACTGCAAGTGTTGGCAAAGACACAGAGAAAAAGGAACCCTCATGCACTGTTGGTTTGGCAAAAAAAAAAAAAAAAAGAAAAGAAACTTGATCCACCCTACAATCTAGCAATTATACTACTGAGTATTTAGCCCAAAAATACAAAAAACACTGATTCAAAGGGATACATGCACCCCTGTGTTTATTGCATCATTATTTACAATTGTCAAACTATGGAGGCAACCCAAGTGTTCATGGATAGATGAATGGATATATACACAATGGATATTGTTCAACTGTAAAAAAAATGAAATGTTTCCATTTGTAACAATATGAATAGAGCTAGAAATTATATCACTAAGTGAAATAAATAAGTCAGAGAAATACAAACACCATATGATCTCATTCATAGGTGGAATTAAGAAATAAAACTAAGAGCAAAGAAAAAGAGAGAGAGAAACCAAGAAACAGACTCTTAATTATAGAGTACAAACTGATGGTTACCAGAGGGGAGGTAGGTGGGGGGATTAGTGAAATATGTGATAGGGATTAAAGATTAAAGAGTACATTTATCATGGCAAATAAATAAATAAATAAATAAGAACACCAGGAAAAGCTTATGCTTACTAATCTTCATAACAAATGGCTATATATATATTTAAAAAAATTTTTTTCTCCCCCACATATTACACATCTCTGTTCTTTGAAGTCTTTGGCTACACCACCACTGGGGTAATCATTCATAATGACTTTCTCAACTTTTCTGGAATAAGCCCAGTTCTTTAGCTCTATTTTTATTCTCTACTTCTCTCTTACTGCTCCTTTCCCCCACTAAAGGTGCTGGGATCACTTTGCAGAACATTTCACCTCAGTCCAGCTCCAGTTCCTAAATTCAGCAAAAAGTCTACATTTGCATATCCTAAATCTTTCTAAATGCCTAACTGACCCAGAATGATCTTCCTTTTCTATCTTCTTTTAAAGGATTTGCAAACCTTAAAAAGTAGTCTTTTAAAATAAAAGTGTTTTTCTTTGATGCATATAAAATGTAAATGTTTCCACTGTTTAAAAAATGAGTTTTGCAAACCAGTATCTTGAATTAATTTAATTCACAATATCCTAAGATATAGGTATTGATATTCTCATTTAAGAAGTAAGCAAACAAAGATTGACAGAGATTGAGAAATGTTCTCAAATGTCTCCCAGGTAGCTGGTGTCTAAATTTGTACTCCTATAGCTCTAAGTCCAAGTACTGGATTTCTCTAAGGTCATTTAATCCAGAAGGAGATTTTCTGAGCTACTTTTTTGTTTATATAAAAGTAATTGTATGTTCTACTCCTATAAAAGTCTGCAGGATTGGTACTGAAAAGGGCATGAAGTAGAGTTAAAATATAAAATATAAAGGATTATATTGGAACTGAAATATAAAAGTTTACTAGTTTTATGAGACTGATGGGGCATAACTTAATCTGTTTTCTGAATGTTCCAATATGATGATATGATTTATTAAATGAAGTGAATATGTGATTGGGGTGGGGTCTTCCAGAATAGACAAGAGAAATCCCAGGTCCTTTGATTTTTCTTACATCAATTAATTCCAACTTAGTTGGAAAACTGACTCCTTAAACTCTTAACCACTATGAGAAACTGCCTCATATAATTTTAAAGGTAACACATGGCTCCAATAAATGCTGAAAAACACTTAAAGACCCATTAGGGAAAAATTGTCAATGAGTCGATGACTTGTTAAAAAGTTGATGAGAGCGTAGTTTATTGATTTTGTGTGTATGAATGTATGCAAAGCCACTGTTTCTAATTTCAAAACAATTCCCTGTAAAGCATGAAAGGATTGTTGAACAAGTCCTCTCTAGAGCATTATATGGTGTAGGAGGAGGAGTCAATTTTTTGAAGTCAGACAGGTCTAGGTTTGAGTCCTAACTCTTCTGGTCTTGGCTGAGACAGTATAAACAAGCTAGTGCTCTGTGACTCTCTTTCTTTATACATAAGCCTTTGGTAGTAATTAATGAGTAGTGATATCTCATTGTGATATTAATGATACTGAATTTTTTTCATCTCTTTAGTCCCATACTCTACATCTTCTTTGATTTAGTGTTGAAATTTTTGTCCATTTTTTTTTAAAAAGAGTGTTTTTCTTATTATTGATTTTGGAAATTCTTTACCCTAGATACAAGTCCTTTATTAGATATATGATTTGCAAAAATTTGCTCACAGTTATTTGCTTGCCTTTTCATTTTCTTACCATCAACATTAGAAGAGTAGACATTTATAATTTTGATGAACTCTAATTTGTCAATTTGTTCTTTTATGGCTTGTGCAACTTCTTGTTCAGTCATCCTATTACTATCTGTAATATGGACCAATATGATATCTTGTGAAATTTTCAGATGGCCTAGGTTCCTAAGGACTACATTATGACAGAGGGTAGGAGAGTTAATTTAGCAAAACCATAAGTGTTCATGCAATGGATTCCAAATTTGTATAAAATTCTTCTAATCCTCCTTTTCTATAGGTATATAAAAGAGTATTTCTGTCAGACCAGTGGCCACATGGCATGTTCTTGAGATAATGTTAATTTGCCCTAGTAAAGATATTACATTTAGCACAACACCTGTAATTGGGTCACTATAAGAAAGCTCAGGAGAATCTGAGGGTTCAAGGTTTTTAAGTTCATAATACCTCAGGATCCCACTTCTTCCCCACAGTGTCCAGACATTGGGGTAGAAGCCTCCTGACCTTAAAATTTAACATCTTTCCAGGCTCTACTATTCTTATGATTGCACTGTTGGTTGATCATCATCTTGTTCTGTCTTTTACCTGTAAGTGTTGAAAGTATGGACTCTCTTTGTATACCCCCAAGGTCCTTTTGTTTTCATCCTTTGCAGTTAGTTGGTGATTAATCACTCCTAGTCTTTTATTATCTTCCTCCAAATCATTAATTGTTTCCAGAAAAAGCCACTTAATTCTCTAATTCTCTTTATTATTTACTCTACCCTCTCCAAATTTCTGGCACACATCACCCCTCAGTACACTGTTGGTATCCTCTTCTGATTCACCAGTAGTATAACTATAAACAAATGCACTATTACTGCTTAACAGATGGTAACAGTGTTTGCTTCCTACCAGGGTTAGGACCCTCACTGTCCATTAGCCAGTGGGCTATAGAGTCCTGCAACCCAATTTTAGAGTCAGTTTCTTTGGATAATTGCTAACACCAACTATCTTAAATGGAGTGACTAGGAAACAGACTCTGAGACAGAGATCTGCATGCAGGAATTTTAAGAAGTGTTCTTGAAAACTCCTATTGAGGATGAAAGGAAATAAAATTGGGCAGAGGAAGAAACTTACCTGCAACACAGCAACAACAAAGGTCCAGCCAAGCCCATGGGGAGTTCTGATTCCTAGGTCAGTTGTTTATTAATTTATTTAAAATAGTAATAATAAAGCCATTATATGTTAAAATAAACAATGTGTTTTCATAAAGTAACTATATTTTGAAGACAAAAGATTTAGTGAGAAGAGTGATATTTTGCATATTTTTGTAAATATCTTTAATTTCTGGTTCAACAGAGAGAAGCTGGAGTTAATTTATTGCCATGTAACATGTCATGTAACTTCTGGAAATTTCTATTGTAAATTCATGAAAGAATGGGAGAGACAAAGTCAAATAACATACTAGTATTCTTATAAAAAATATTTTGGAGACTACCACGGGCCCATGGACCATGCTTTGAGAACCCCTACATTATACCGTGCTCTGAAAATGAATGCAATTGTTATTGCTAGTCTTAAAAAAAAAAAAATACCCCTTTAGTCTACCTCCCTTGATCCTTACAGCTGGTTGGGTTAATGGATTTATGGAGGTTATTAGGGAGGTTTCCAAGTATTCTGATTCTCTTCTCCATCTAGGCACAGGTAGACTACTATTATTTATCCCCTTTGAAGTTAAGTGTAGATATATAATTTCCCTTAGCTAATAAAATTGAGTCTGAATAGTGTGTGTTGCTTCCTGGGGAAACTGAGGGGACAGTATACAATTTGCTGTGCTCTGTTTTTCCTGCGTTGGGTTTCTGAGTGTTGACAATGAGTAGAACCCACATGCTGATGCGCATATTAAGTCACCGAGATGGTGTGGGTATTTTTTATGATAGAATAACCCATCTAATACTGCTAAAGCAACTCCTCCCCTCTTCTCTATATGTGTCTATCAGTTTGTCTCTCCCTCTTGCCCAGCCCTACAAGTATGCCTCAACAGTACTCCAAAGTTTTAGATCCGGGCCCAGTCAGACTTGAACCTAAGCCAAATATGGCTACGGATGTAGTATTGTGAAATTTAACATGTGCAGTACTTTGTGAAGTAATGTTGCATTTCCCATTAAGCTCCTCACTTCTTGGAGATTTACTTTAGAAAGTCACAGGAGATTGGGAAGGGGTGATTGTCAAAAAAGGAATTGTGCATTCTATGTACATGCATGTAATACCATCCAATACCTTTAAAATCTAACCTCCATTCTAGCACTAGACTTTTAGCAACTGTCCAGAGAGGACAACCATGCCATATGCTAACGTCTGAACAGTTTGTGTTCTGTATTTTAAATAGGCATATTTTATGTGTGATTAAGTTACAATAAATGAAGTGTTGCTGGATTTTCTGCACTTTAAGACCCTCCTCAAAAAATATAGAAAAACACAACCTTATAAGAAATTTTCAGATAAATGGCAAAATCTTTTAAAGATTTAGAATTATAAATCACTGGTTGGAGATGGTGATTCTGTTGCTATTGCCTTTGCATGAAAGCTGACAAATGCGTAAAGAATCTAGTGGCCAAAAAATCTGGTCTACTTTGTGACTATGTGTGAGAGAAAGATGAATACAACAATGTAAACTTCCTTATGTACTTAGAGTTGAGTTTCTAAGAAAAATAGAGTAGGAACCAGGTACCTATATCCTAATGGGATATACTAGAATATATAGGCTGTTCTTGACAGAAGATTGTGAAATTAATTTAGTCAGTATAGGCCTATGAATGGCCTTGAGCCTGTATAAAATAAGGTAAAGTATTAATTCAGCAGCTGAAGAGCCAAGAGTAGTACTTTCTTTGGAATAAGATATTTTTAGGTTCAGTTTCTAAGATCACCTGGAGAACCTGATATATATTCCCTAAAGTGTGAGGGACTAGTATCTGACACATCCTGGAAAATTGGAAATCTAGAGCCAGTAGTTAAAAAGCCACTCTGACATGGCAAAGATGGCTATTTTCAGAGTAGAAGGCAATGCCGGGTTGCATTCATACCCAACATATGCACGATGTGTTCCCAGAACAGGCTGTGCCCCAGGCCACCCTGAATGGAATTCTGCCCAAGAGGACAGTAGAAGGGACAGGTGAGTTCCCTAGAGAGGAATTTCAGGAACTAGGCAGCAGAAAGAGAAATTATGAGAGGTCAGAGTAAGCATGATTTGCTTCAAAGAAACTGTAAAAGAGGAAGAGGAGAAAAGGCCCCCAGAGAAATACCTCCTCCTCCAATGCTGGAAACAAACACTAGGATCTCCACACCCAGAAGAAATCCCTGCAGGAGTTGATATGGCAGTTCTTGATGGAGGAAGAGATTGAAGGAGAAAGAGAGAAGGGCTCTTAGCGCTTACTCCACCCACAGGTGTGCAAAACTAAAGTGGACTACAACATAGCAGAGAAGTACTAAGTTGGAGAAAAGTCTGCAGGTTGACACTACACTAGGTGGGTATTCTTTAATATATCCAGAAAAAAAGGGGACAATTTATTTACTTCTTCAAAATGATGAATGACTGGGATTTCATCCAGGGACAGAGAAAAATGAATGCAGAGGGAAGGTTTATAAGGGCAGTGGTGAGTAGAAAAATGATATGGTTCTTCCTATCCAAACACGCAGGGTAAATAAAGTCATATGCTTGAATACCCTGATGGAAATGTTTCATTTTAAAAGCAATAAAATTAATAATTTCATTCCAGTTTAAGAATGAATGTGGACATTTTAGTTTATTGTCTTCTTTAACTTTTAATTAGATTATTGACAAAAGTTTCAGACTTCCTTTTATGGAATATCTGCCAGAAAATTTTTATCATTTTAAATGTACTTTGAATTTATTAACTTCTAACTCCATAAATAGCTGTCACAGATAGCATTAACATTTTGTAAATCAATAGTACTCTGGTTAAAATATTATATATTTTACATTCATTTTTTGAGAAGCATTCAGAATTTGAAATTTTCAGTTTGGGCCCAGTTTACCCTATTTAAGAAAATTTCAGTTTCAACTTTTCTATTTTCCACTCTAGGGTAGCAGATTTTTATTCTACTACCCTGTGTTATATAGTTTGAGCCTCTTATCACGTGGGTTCCTTTTTTGATATCCTGTAATTGTATCATTCAGTCAGTAGGAGTAAAGAAGAGAAACCTAACAGAAGAGATTGCAATGAATGGAAATCAGTCCTTAACATAAAGAAGCATTATCTTTTTCTACATCATTTGATGCAGCATTCTAAAATTCAGGCAATAATCCAGAATAAAGGCAATTCATAACCTATACAGAGACCCAAGAAACATTTTCTTCTCTCCAAATACTGCTCTTAAATGTTATTTCTATGTTCTGTCCCATTTAGGTTCTCTGTGGATGTTTTGAATTAGCAGGGGGAATTAGTGAGGATACAAGAGAAGTCATACTGTTTTTTACCTTCATTAGCACTAATAAATCCTGTTGTGTGCAAATGAGCTTAAAATTCTCTATGCAATTAGCTTTCCATTTTACCTTGAATGTTTTAGTGCAGATTGTTAGCTAATCAAGCTGGGAAATTGAAATAGAGTATACACAAAATTGTTTATGAGTAATATTATAAACAAGCAGGGCAGATAGCACTGTACCTATTTTACTGCTATAATAAAATAAACAGTGATATCAGCATTGCATCCATTTAGGTGTAATTGTACAAATTGCTAACTAGTCAGATGAGAAACACAATACTTGAAAGACCAATGTTCTTTCTATATGCTATTATCTTTGTGTATTTAGCTATATGTGTAAAGGATTTTAAGCCTTCAACACAAAGAATATGTGAATACAGACACGCTTTTAAAAGCATTTTGATAAAAGAAAGTGAATTTGTATTTGTTTTGTTTTGTCTTTTATTTTGTTTTGGTTTTGGGGGGCTTTGGGGGACCATAATATGTCTTAGGCATTTCTTTAAAAATACAGGCTTGGGCATGCATAATATGCATAATATTCACTGAAAAAACAAAACACTGTTTATCAGGCTAGATGCATTTATTACCTGAAATGATTTTGACATGCTCTACGGAGCAGGGCCTCAGCTAGAATTGCACAAGTCTAGCAGAAAGACATGTGAATTTTTTAAGAAGGTTGAACATTTATGAGCATAGGAAGAAATGACATATTTTTAATTTTTAAAATAAGTTTAAAAACTTTCCACAAGTTTTATCTCAGATTTTATGAACCCTAATGAGGACTCAACAATGCATAATCTCTCTTGTCCATGAAAATTCTGTTATGAGAAAGCTTTAAGACATAGAACAACAAGCACAAATTAGGATTGTGTGTCCTCAGAATAATTCATTTTTATTATTTCTTTCTATTCTTTCTTTATTGGGGTATAATTGATATACAATATTTTATTATAGCTATAACATTAATTTTAATATGTTTATATGTTGTGAAGTGATCTCTACAATAAGTCTAGTTACCATCTGCCATCATATGAAATTAATACAATATTAACTCTGTTCTCTGTGTTGTGGATTATATGCCCATGACTTAATTGGAAGTTTGTACTTCTTGATCCCATTCACTTGTTTCATCCCAACCCAAACTGTTCCCTGTGGAAATCACCGGTCTCCACTCTGTACCTGTGATTATGGGTTTTGTTTTGTTTTGTTTTTGTTTGTTTGTTTGTTTGTTTTTTTGTTTGTGAGTCATGCAGTATATGTCTTCCTCTGATTTATTTCACTTAGCCTAGTACTCTCAGGACCCATCCATGTTATCATAAATGACAGGATTTTCTCTTTTTAAGGGCTGATTTGCATTCTAATGTGTGTGCACATGCACGTGTGTGTGTGTGTGTGTGTGTGCATTTTCTTTATCTTTATCTATTTATCCATTGATAGACAGATAGAATGTTTCCATTCTTGATATCCTGGCCATTGTAACTAATGCTGAAATGAACATGAGTTGCATATATATTTTCAAATTAGTGTTTTCATTTTCTTTGGATAGATACCTAGTAGTGGAATTGCTGGATCATACGATAATTCTTCTTTAAAATTGTTAAGGACTCTCCATAGTGTATCCTGTAGTGGTTACATCAATTTACATTCCCACCAACAGTGCATGAGGTTTTCCTTTTCTCCATATCCTCATCAACACTTGTCGCTCCTTGTCTTTTTAACACTAGCCACTCTGACTGGTGTGAGGTGATATTTCACTGTGGTTTGATTTGCATTTCCCTGATAATGAGTGACATTGAACATCTTTTCATGTGTCTATTTGTCATCTGTGTGTCTTCCTTGGAAAAACTTTTATACATACCATCTGCCCATTTTTATCTGCTTTTGTTACAGTTGTTATTGAGTTTTGTAAGTTCTTTATACATTTGGAAATTAACCTCTTATCCAATATATGTTTGGCAAATATTTTCTCTGATTCAGGTGATTGCTTCTTCATTTTGAGTTTGATGCAGTCTCACTTGTTTTCTTTGTCTTTGGAATTGGAGCCAAAAAAACATTTCTCACACAAATGTCAATTTACATAGCACCTGTTTTTTTCATTTTGTTTTGTTTGTTTATTTGTTTGTTTGTTTTTAATGGGTTTTATAGTTTTAGGTCTTAAATTCAAGTCTTTATTCCTTTTTTATTTTATTTTTGTGTATAATGTAAAATAATGGTTTTGTCAACACCATTTATTAAAAACCTTCTTTTATTAACGTATATTCTTGTTTCCTAATTGACCACAAATGTGAGGGTTTATTTCTGAGGTCTCCATTCTGTTTCATTGACCAATGTGTCTGTTTTTATGATAATTTACACTGTTTTGATTACTACAGCTTTGGTTATCAAATTTGTTGTCCAACAGGCTGCCCAATTTGTTGACATATTCTTGTTCATAGTAGTCTCTGATGTTTCTTTGTATTTCTAGGTTATCAATTGTAAATTATCCTCTTTCATTTCTAATTTTATCTGTCTGGGCCCTCTTTTCTTTTTTCTTGGTGAATTTAGCTAAAGATTTCACAACTTTCTTTATCTTTTCAAAGAACTGGCTCTTAGTTCTACTGATCTTTTCTACCATCTTTTTAGTCTCCATTTCATTTATTTCTGATCTGAGCTTTATTATGTCCTTTCTTCTACTAACTATGGACTTTGCTTGTTCTTCTTTTTCTAGTTGCTTAATATGTATAGCTAAATTGTTTGAGATTTCTCTCATTTCTTAAAGTAGACCTCAGGAAACATCTGTCCAAACTCACAGAATATACATTGCTATAGTCTTCTTTCTCAGAATTGTTTTCACTGCATTCCATAGAGTTGGGTATGTTGCATTTCTGTTTAATTTAATTCCAGGTATTTTCTTCTTTGATTTTTTTTTATAACACAGTAATTGTTCAGCAACATGTTGTTTAATCTCCATTATTCATAATTTTCTCTAGTTTTCTTCCTATAATTGATTTCTAGTTCATAACATTATGGTCAGAAAAGATGCTTGATATGATTTAAATTTTCTTGAATTTATTGAAACTTACTTTGTTGTCTAACATGTGATTTGTCCAGGAGAATTTTCCACATATAGCTGAGAAGAATGTGTATTCTGATGCTTTAGGATGAAATGTTCTGCATATACCTTTTAAATCTGTTTGTCCTACTGTGTTGTTTAAAGCCAACAATCAATCTTTATTGATTTTCTATCTTATATAATTGATATAATTGAGGTGTTAAAGTTCCCTATAGTCCATATTTTACATTAGGGCTCACTCTTGATGTTGTACATTCTATGAGTTTGGACAAATGTATCATAACTTATATTAACCATATAGAATCATACAGAGTATTTTTATTGTCCTTAAAATCCTCTGTGTTCCACTTATACCACCCTGCTTCCACCCCCAACTCTTGGAAACCACTGATGTTTTTATTCTCTACATCATTCTGTCTTTTGCAGAATGTCTTATAGTTGGAATCATACTGCAAGTAGCCTTCACAGGTTGGCTTCTTTCTTTCTTTCTTTTTTTTTTTTTTTAAGATTTTATTTATTTATTTGACCCAGAGAGAGATCACAAGCAGGCAGAAAGGCAGGCAGAGATAGAGGGGGAAGCAGGCTCCCCGCTGAGCAGAGAGCCTGATGCGGGGCTTGATCCCAGGACCCTGGGATCATGACCTGAACTGAAGGCAGAGGCTTTAACCCACTGAGTCACCCAGATGCCCCGGTTGGCTTCTTTCATTTAGTAATATGCACTTAAGTTTCCTCCATGTATTTTAAGGCTTGGTAGCTCATTTCTTTTTAGTGCTGGATAATATTTCATTGCCTAGATATACCACAGTTTATTTATCCATCTTCCTACCAAAGGACAATTTAGTTGCTTCCAAGTTTTTGCACTTAGGAAAAATGCTGCTACAAACAGAGGTATATAAGCCATTGTGTGGGCATGAGTTTTCAACTTCTTTAGGAAGATATCAAAAAGTGAAATTGCTGGATTCTATGGCTAGAGTAGGCTTAGTTTTGTGAGAAATGACCAAGCTGGCTTCCAAAGTGGCTGTGCATTTTTCATTACCAACAGTAGTAAATAAGAGTTCCTGTTGTTCCATATCCTCACCAGCATTTGGTGTTGTCATTATGGTGGTGCTGTAGAGTGGTATCTCAATGTTTTAATTTTGTTTGCTTATTTATTTATTTAAGAGAGGGGTGGGGGAAAGCAGAGGGAGAAGGAGAGGGAGAATTCCTAGCAGACTCCACAGAGCACAGAGCCCAATGCAGGGCTTGATCCCACAACCTGAGATCATGACTTGAGCCAAAATCAAGAGTTCAACACCCAAATGACTGAGCCACTTAGGTGCCCCCATTTAGTTTGCTTTTGACTTGGTAATAGACACACTTTTGCCTTAGCCATGTATGTATGTGGGCTGAAATGTGTTAATTAATAAGGCAATATAGGATACAAGTATAATTTATAATATGGCTTTCCTGACATTGTAAGTTTCAAGATGATTCCAATCGGCGTATACTAATACTCAAAACTATGCATTAGATCAGAATCACAGCTTATTAAATTGAAGAGTTCCCCATAAAACCAGAGGCTCATGTAAAACTGAGTTATGCTTTGGTCCTTAAGTTCTTGATCATAGCTTCAGTGAACAAAAAATTTGAATAAACCTGCAACAAGTTATATATCAAATGATAGCTTTCATCTTTTTAAAATACCTTGGATAATTATCAAATTTAATGTCTATGAACTTTTTGGTAAAATAATGTGGTAAAAGTGGGGAAAAGTGTTGGAGATATTTCAGTTAAGATATGAATCAATATTGTATAACCAAGTTATACAATCAATCAATTTTAAGGAACTAAGCTTCAAAATCTAGGTTTGGTTGGAGTCAGTGTTTGATTCAAGGGGTACTTTCTAGTCATTAGCAACTTTTATTTTGTATTCATAGGCACCCTGTTGCTTACAGAGAGTTGCAAATTTGAAATCTAGAATTTTAAGTGTTGAAAACTTTTAAGACATTACTAGGAAAAGTATTTTTAATTGATATGCATATTAAAGAACATCATTTTTCCAAATTTACATAGTACTATTGCAGTATCTATTAAGCACTTTAAAGGATATAAATTACTATTGTTGTATTTTTAGTTATGTTCTTATTCCATTAACAAGGAAATTGAGGTGATGGAAACTAGAATAAAATCCCCAGATAAAATCATATCGAGTTTGGAATTTCCCACACCAATGCTTAATCTACTCATGAATTTTCTTTTCTTTTCTTTTCTTATCTATTATGAGACTAGAGGATGATTACAGATATTCTCTTTAATATTCTTTCTTTTATCTTTTTTCCCCACCAGTGATAATGATAGAAAAAAAGACTTCTGAGACAAAAAAAATTTTTTTTATTGAAAATTTGATTACAAACCCTTATCTTTTGTAATAGGAATCTCTGTTGCTTTTCAACGTTCACCTGTGTTGTAATCTCTATTGTTGAAATTCCCTTCCTGTTCTCTCACATTTCCTGGGTGCCTCGGGAACAAGATACGGCCATGATCTTACCAGTTAGTATATATCCCAAGTACTAAGAGAAAATCTTAAATGGGCTGTAAGAACCATCAAGTTGAAACTCACAGCTTTTCTCATCTTCCATTTATACCAAAATATTAGAGAAATGTCCACTTGAAATATGGTTTATCAAGTTGGATTAAGGAAATTTTTCTTAGGGTTTTTCTCCTGGCTAAGAAATATGTACTTCAACTTGTCTGAGATTTGAATGTCTGAAATATCTGAATTATCTTCCAGGTGAACAGTGACTTACAAATAATTTGTAGCCTTCTATGTTGGAAAATACATTGAATAATATCTTTGTTAATAGCAGCGCAAGCAAAAAAAAATTACCTTGGTATCTACACAATTACTGTGAAACAAGAGGATAAGAATAATACCTAAGTGTTTCTGAAGAGGGTTATACTTCTAAAAACAGTCTATTCAAGGCTGAAGAAGATAATGGCAGAATTGTTTAGCATTCTCAAGAAACTTGAAAAATAATAACAAACTAAAAATCATGAAAATAAAGGGGACTGAGATTAAAAGAGAGGTATATGATATAAGAAAGGATTTGATAATATCCAGCATGTATTGGAGGTAGAAAGAAGAAGACTTGATTCTAAAAAATCAAATGAGTAATTAAGACAATCTCCAAATATGTAATTGAAAGTAATACAGTAAGAGAAATGTGAGAAATGATTAACTACATATGGTACAATATGAAAATATATATTTTTAAAGGTTCTGTATACCTAAGGGAGAAACAAAGTGATATGGCAGAAAAAAATAATCAATAATATAACTGAAATGCAAAAGAAGAAAAGACTAAGGAATATATTGATAAACTAAGTAGCACAAAAATATTTAAATGCATAGATCTCAAAAAATATTATAAACAAAACTAGAAGTCTTTATATATATATGACATATAAAGGAAGAAATATTTTGAATATGTAAATGTAATGAGCTCTTGATGCTCAATAAGCTGGAATTTGAAACTCTAAAACAGAGCCCAATTATTATATGCATGTAATTTTACACACACACTACAGCGTAGTCATCATTTATTTGTGTTTATGTATAAAAGACAAATATCATAAATTATGATAAAGAAATGATTTATAATGATAAATCATTATTATAATAAATGATTGAATTATCAACATTTTGGTTATATTTTTCCCAAATTTTCTACAATAAAAATTGAATAAAGTTATTCAAAAAGATAAACAAACATGATTTGCTTTTTATGATAGACCATTAATTGGCTTATAGTTAAACTTGAAGAATTTACATTAGCAAAGTTATAATGAGTGTAAAGCAATTTTCTTTAAAGGTTAATCTACTTACTCTTACTCCCATTCAATTACAGCTATTGGTATTTAGATTTGTTTGCCTTTGTAAAGGGGGTGTGTGTGTGTGTGTGTGTAATATGCATTCTTCCAGTTTCAGCAAAAAGGTTTCCTATGGTACTAGCCAACCCTGGAACATCCTCTAACTTATGTAAATGTGGCTTTTCCTGAGTTTTTTTTTTTTTTTTTTTTCTTTCTCCTCCCTCACTTTTACAATTCTGTCATTTTACATTCTTATTCCAAACTATTTTTTTTTTCAATCAACTAATTTGGAAGAAAAAGAAAAAAAGAAATGCTCAAAAAGCTTTCATCCAAAGTACACATTTTCATGTGGTCCAGGCATCTGAACACTGATGTTATGCATTAAGTGAAGCTCCAGGCAGGTGCCAGTCAAGATATTTTCATGCTTGATCGTTATAAGTAGCTCACAGGGCAACAGACAGAGACTCCACTGAAATACACTTGTAACCTTGAAGTCCCAGGGGCAGACTATAAATACGATCTCCGTATTTTTTTCTGTTTCTATCTTAAAAACACCAGAGCCACACCGTTACCCTTGGGAAAGAAAGACCAAAGGCATTATCCAGAATTGCTGATTAACTGGCCGCCCAAGGAGACCCCAGTTAGGTGCTAGAGACACTGCAGGCAGCTAAATAAGGAGCAGTTGCTCTAATAGCATTTCTGCAGCATGATTTCCAGTCTTGAAAAACTCTTGAACTTGATTACCAAAGTCTTTCAGAAATCTTGTCAAGGCATCTTGGCTATACCTGGATTGCCTCTGAATTTTGACGAACACCAGAGAAAAATGAAACAAGTGACACAAGAAGAAAACTACTGAATTTTGCCCACTTCACACTTTCAACACTTTTTTTTTTTTTTGTCAGTATTTCCTTAAACCGACCTAAAAGCTTGTAAGAAACATCTGTCTTAAGTTTCTGGTTTGTTACCTTCTGCTTCCAATTTTCCTGAGCATTTGTTCAGGTGATAAAGCCCCTGTTTTTATTTCTCTCATTTCTATCATGTGTCATCTGGTAATGATATTACTTTTTCCAGCTTATATAGATAATCTCCTTAGCTCAGAAAGTAAACTCTTGATCTCCTGTTACTTCGTAACCTAAGAAAGCACAATGGAGTATCTGTATTCAGAGGAGAAACAGCTGTTGCATGATTATTGATTGATGAAGAAGATGAGAAATACTGATATAATACACAAGAGTTTATCACCAACACATACTAACACAAGAGAAAAGAAAAAAACACTTAGATTATTCAAGGAGAATATACATCCCTCCCTTTTTGGATAAGTCATTTAGTCTGTAATTTCCTCTGCTATTTGAGCTTTTCTATGACAACTATACCAATGATACATCACTGCAACCAATGATACATCACCACAAGAATAGTTAGAACAGTAACAATTTTAATGAACTAATGTGCACAAGTAGGGCAATTTAAATACTGCTTTTATGGGAGTGTCTTTCCATAAATTTTGTCTAAAGTCAGTTTGTCAGAATGTAGTGTATTCTTTTGTTATAAAAAGTTTCTATTAAGGAGGGCACATGATGTGATGAGCACTGGGTGTTATATACAACTAATGAACCATTGAACACTACATCAGAAACTAATGGTGTACTATATGTTCACTATTGAATTTAAATAAAATTTTTTAAAAATTTAAAAAAAGTTTCTACTCCAAGGAGCACCTGGGTGGCTCAGTAGGTTAAGCAGCTGCCTTCCCAAAGTTCGGGTCATGATTCTGGGGTCCTGGCATTGGGCTCCCTGCTCAGTGGGAGGTCTGCTTCTCCCTCTCTCTCTGTCTCTCCCCCTGTTCCTGAGTACTCTCTCTCTCTCTCTCAAATAAATAAATAAAATCTTTAAAAAAATTCTACTTCAAATTCATATTCAAATACTGTCAGTAAGAATTAAGTCAGAAAAAGTTGCAAAGAATAGAGGTAACACTTTGACAATAAAAGTATAATGTTTGAATACCAGTATTTTGTCATATTCAAAAGGAAGTTGGAAGCAGAACTATGAAAATTTACTAACATATTGTAAAAGGAGATTGATGACCCAGTAATGTGATAGTATGGCTACATCCAGTGTTCTTTCTTGTTTCCTCCTCTCTATAGATAGCTAAACTGCCTTATTCATTGTTACCAATAAATATTATTGGACATCCACAAGGTACCTGATATGTAGATATGGATTCATATAGCATGAATGTGTCTTATCCTCTCCCTAATATTTTTTAGAAAAGCCTAGTTAATGTGAAATTTAGAATTACTATAGTGTTAGACAACTTGTGCATTTTTAATTACTCAGCTTATTTGGTCTACCATAGTGAGGTTTAGGTTAAATGGCAAAGAAAAGAGAAACATATTCAGGAAGAATATGTGTCTGTCTCCTTTAAGTGGGCAGATAACATATAAAAAGAGCCCCTCCTGCATTGGTACCTTTTTATAAACCAAATAAAATCATAGGGATTTGTTGTTGTTGTTGTTTAAAAAATAAATCATATGCAAAGGGCATAATGTTGTACTCCCAGAGAGTGGGAAAACACAAGGGCATCCACACATAATGAGAGATTTTTGACAAGCACCTTCTTATTTAGATCACATTAGCATTTGGTCTTGTCGCAGACATTGTACAAGATAATTAAATTATTTAATTTGCAGCTGGATTGTTTAAGTTGTTCCTTCTATAGCTCATTATTGAATGGTACTTAACTTCCATAAGAATAATTTAAACAAAAATTCTGTCTTTGCTTTACTTTGAGACTGGCTGCTCTCTAATGAGTAAATAAATAATCTAGCACCTTAATCATTGTTGTTATCCACCTGAAAATGGCTCTGTGAACACCTCTGTGTTCTGCTACATATGTCACTTTCATTTTCTTCAGTAACTTTAATTAGGTTGGCATGTGAGAAAGAAGCTATAGACTGTTTTCTTTGAGATGACAGGGACTAGACATTAGCAACAGTTCTCTCCCTGAATGCTGAAGAGCCTATATAGTTAGAATGAACAAAACACACACTGGAGAAAGCAGAATCAAGAGATTAACAGGATCCTGATATAGTTCTGATGAAAATAGAAAAAGATTTTAGTGATTGTGCCAAAGTAAAATATGAGAAGCAGCTTTTCATTTGGGGACATTCATGAGGTGGAAGAGATTTCTCCCTCTCTTTAGGAAATTCTGTTAGTAGGATAGTGCATCATAACTGAGCCGAATAGAGGCATCATTATTTTCAGTATTTTATACCAAACCAGAATTGTGACATTTAAACTTTTTTCTTATTAATTCAGGAAAGATTAGGGACAGTGATAAAACTCCAAGTAAAAACCTAAATTAGTAGTCATTAGAAATGAAGAACAATAGACTAATAACATAATGATTAAGAAAACAATTATTATGGTTTAACATTAGCAAGCAATAACATTGTCAAAGGTTAAATTTTGTTATGTTTACGATTTCTCTTTTTACCATGATCATGTATACCAAAAAACTATTATCTTGTAAATTAAGATTTAATACTGTTTCTTTTCCTTGATATAATAATTTATTCACAGGACTTAAAATAGGCAAATATAGCAATATCCCCAGAAGTTTCCAAGGACAGATGAAATGAAAATAACAGGTCGGTTATTCAATTAAATAAAACATAAAACTTATAAAATTAATAGATCATTCAACTTTTTCATTTGAAAAGTGCATTGGAATCTCATTCATTAAATTTTGACTGTAAGAATTTATTCAAAGAGTACCTTTCTGAAAAATTATATGACTGTTGGTTTCATATCCACATCTCTTCTATCAGTGTAATTTACATTGATTAAAATTGGGTATATTTTATGCTTTCTGCTGCTGAATTTTTATGGTTTTGGAGCCAGAGTCTAGTTTCCTTGGAAATAGAATTTTAGGTCAAATGTAGGTTAAACAAGGGCTCTAATTACCACTCAGCTCTTTCCTTTCTGGGGGGGAAAAAAAAAAAAAAAGGAACAAATTCCATTCAGCAAACCAAGTCACATAAGCAACAGCCATTTGAATGATTCAGACAAATGTCTTCTCCAAGGGGTATAACTATTTATTCTAAAGTGGCAGCTACCACCCCATAGGGTAGTATGGAAGGGTGAAATGCACATGGAAACTAGCCTTCATATCTTGAAGGATTTATGTTTGATTCATAGATGATCCTCTTATCCAAAATCACAAAACATCATCTCTTAAAGAGGAAATAGTAAATATATTTTGGTTGGTTCAGTTTCTTAAACACAGATATCCTTAAAATGAGTAATAGATTCACGTTCTCATTTTGTATATTCTCTAAATTTTTTCATGCATTAATATAGAATTATATGATTGTGAATTCTGACACTATAGACTACATATCTAAATACAATTTTATTTTGTTTCATTTTGTTTCTTTCAGTGGTATGGAGAATAATTTTAGGCTTTATTTTAATTTTTTTAAAGATTTTATTTATTTATTTGACATACAGAGATCACAAGTACGCAGAGAGGCAGGCAGAGAGAGAGGAGGAAGCAGGCTCCCCACTGAGCAGAGAGCCTGATGCGGGGCTCAATCTCAGGACCCTGAGATCATGACCTGAGCCGAAGGCAGAGGCTTTAATCCACTGAACCACCCAGTCACCCCAATTTTAGGCTTTTTTTTTTTAAGATTTTATTTATTTATTTGACAGAGAGTGAGAGAGATCACAAGTAGGCAGAGAGGCAGGCAGAGAGAGAGAGGAGGAAGCAGGCTCCCTGCCGAGCAGAGAGCCTGATGTGGGGCTCGATCCCAGGTCCCTGGGATCATGACCTGAGCCGAAGGCAAAGGCTTTAACCCACTGAGCCACTCAGGCGCCCCCAATTTTAGGCTTTAGATTGAAGAGATTTGGATATGAATCCTGCCACCTTAAATGCTTTTATAGTCTTATTTAATAACCATAATGAACCTCAGTTTCTTCAAGCTTTATAAATAGAAAAAGAGTACCAATGTTATGCAGTTTAAGAGAGGAAAAAAACAATTAAACATCTGATATACCAAGCCTATCAGTAAACAGTAGCTATTAAAAAGAGAGCTCTGTGTAAATTCAATCACTGACATTTAGGAAAAATAATAATATAAATTCTCAAAATATTTTCTAATGTAGGACATTTCAAACTATCTGTAAAAGTGTTTTGTGGATCTGTGATACAGTATACTTGCCTAAATGTCATCCATGAACCCTAAAATATATAAAGTTTATAAATTATTTCAGAATACATCTATTCTAGGTGTGCCCATGTGGTTTTAAGCCTCTGCCTTTGGCAGCTCAGGTCATGATCCCAGGCTCCTGGGATGGAGCCCTGAAGTGGGCTCCCTGCTCAGCAGAGAGACTGCTTCTCCCTCTCCTTTGCCACTCTCTCTTTGCTTGTGCTGTCTCTCTCTTTTTCTCAATTAAATAAAATCTTAAAAAAAAAAAAAAAAGAATGTCTATATTCTAAATACAAATATATTTGCAGAATTTTAGCACCAAGACAGGTAACAAGCCAGAGATGGAAGCTTGAGCCAAAAACACAAGTAACCCAAATCTATGAGGCCTGGAAAGGCCCATACCTTGGATGTGGGTGAGAACATAAAGAATGAGGAAGAGGAGCTCTCCCATACTTGCCGCCAGCCTCAGTACATTCACAGATGGTGAAGTCGGAGGAGGGGAGCAGGAGAGCAAGGCAGAGGCTGGAAAGAGCACATTATTTATTCCCACTTATACTGTCCTTGTTCCCCAAAGAGTTCAAGATAGAAACTGACTCAATATGGCAAAGACTAGCCTAGTCCATTCAAGCTCCTTGCTCTTCGTACAGTGGAAATCAGGCCAAAGAGCGCACACTCTGGTTGACCATAACTCACAGACAGATGAGATTTTTATAATCAAGGAAGTAGTGAAAACATTAAAAGAATACTTTAAATATATTTGAAACATAATTTCTAAACAAAAGTAGTAATGCCTAAAGGTACTAAAGCTACATGTGCTATTAATTCTTTTTATTGTTCTTGTGTTTTTGGATGTTAATTTGTTGCTGCAATTCTGTCTTACAATTGCTTTTATAATCTCAAATATTAGTTTTCACTAAGCATATTAGAGAATCACAACTTTTCTCCTCAACTTATCTCCCTTAATGCTTCCTACAAAGTTTTAAACTTAATAGACCATCACTACATGCTTGTAAATTTACTTCATTTGTGTTAATGAATTCTTCATTACCATGGCAACTTATCAATTGCTGAATCTTTTTGAATCATAAGAATATTTCTGATTACATTGTTTATATTTCCAGAGCCCATCTCCACCTACAGTAAGTTTACCTTTCAAACATTTCCCTATATGTGGATTATGGAGATTGATAATAATCCAAGGTAGATTTCAGGCTCCAAATACCAACTACCAGACTATTCATCACTGAGTTTGTCCATTCATGACTGACTTGTCTTTTGATAACTTATACATTTGGACTTGGCTTGGCTCTACTTTTGGACTTTTCTAACCTGCTATTGAAAAAGGCCCTCATCTCTCTTACTTCTACCTGTGTTTCATTCCCCCTTGAATTTAAAATAAAAGTAAAACATTGTTCATTGCTTTTATCTTAGCTCTGGGCAAAGAGTAAGTATTCAGTAGAGTCTTATTAATAGACTGCCTCATTCCTGAGTTAACTATTCATCTTCCCAACAGTGCTGTCTTTATAAATTTCTAGTGACACATTCTTACTCCTTTTATTTCCTTCACTCTGTTTTTCTTTTAGAAAAAAAAAGAAAGTTTACTTTTTCTTTTCTATATGGATAGGAAATAATCATGAGGTATAAGAGGTTGAAATGAAAATTTGGATTTCAAATTTATAACAACAATGATAAATGGAAATTTAACTATGCAATTTGTCTTTTGGGGACTTTATTCATTGAAATTTCTTTTGGAGCTTTTGGTGGAAAAATAGAGAGTATTACTATTCACCATAGCTAGCGTGTATATAAACTATAAGAAAATCTAGAAGTCAGAGATATGAGAATGATTATATATAATAATTGATTAGACATATAATCAATCTGCTCCTGAAATCCTCTTAGATTAGAAAGTGCCGTGAGGAAATACCTTGAGAAATATTTAGAAATAGACTATTAGACTTATAAGAATAAATGTCAGCAGAAACAAAAGGAACCAGCTTTACTGGCTTTTAATTACCCCATTGGAGGTGAAACAAAGGTCCTTTTAGATTGTGGGGCAAAGAAAAAAAAGGGAAGAGAGCGAAGGCAAAGAGGGACTGTTGTCTCAGGAGGGTGGCCCTAACAGGGGTTTCTGTCCCTCTTCCAGGAATAAGTTTTTTTCCCTGTGTTCCTAATCCCTTCTGTGTGTCCTTCAGTATTCCCAGTCCATATCCTATGTCCTTTCTTTTTCATTACTGTGTCAGAGAGGAGAGCACTTTGGTGATATGATAGGGTGAAAGGAGCTAAGGAAATATGAACAAAAGCTACTCTAAAAAACTGGTGCACATCTATGGGCAGCATGAGGGAAGGTTGAAATGTTGGATGAGAGGGAATATAGAAATTGTCAAAAATGAAGACAGTATGGGGGAAGAATACAATAACTTCATCAAGGTGAAATCCAGAGACAAACTTCATTGTTTTTTTAACAAATTAGGAGCCTGTGAGAAAGAATTAGTTACAAAGTATGAAACATAAAAAAATCACTCCAAATGTTACCTCTATTAATAATCATTATCTACTAAATGTAATCTCAAGAATTTATTTTTTCATAAAAATAGGTAGATAAATAAAAAGTATTTTTAAACAATGAGGCCATTCTTACTTAAATTTTTTTACTTGACTTTGAAAGAGATAAAAAGACCTAAAAAAGAACAAATGAAAATACAACTCCTAGAATCCAGATAATTTTTGTAAATTACCTTTATACACTCTCAAAATCACATACACACACACACACACACACACACACACACAACCACACACACATTCACACTACAATATTAATAAATGTGAAATTAAGCTTTAAAAACTATTTTTATGGAGAAACAAACACTCCTATAAATTGCTGGTTGGAATGCAAAGTAGTGCAGCAAATTTGAAAGACAATTTAGAGGTTTCTTTTAAAAGTAAATTTAATTTTGCCACATGATCTAGGATCATTCTCCTTAGTATTTACAAAGGAACTGAAAACTGTGTCCACACAAAAAACCTGTCTCTGATGCATAAAGCAGTTTAATTCATAATTGTCCAAACTTAGAAACAACTAAGATGTGAACAGATAAATAAACTGTAGTAAACCAAACAATGGAATATGACTTAGCCCTAAAACAAAATGAGCTAGCAAGCCACGAAAAGATATGGGGGAAATGCAATTGCATATTACAAAGTGAAAAAAGCTAATCTAAGAAGGCTACATACTATAGGATTATAACCACATGAAATTCTGGAACAAGCAAAACTATGGAGACAATGAAACAGATTAATGTTTGCCAGGGGTACCCAGGGGAGAGACGAATAGGTGGAGCACAGAAGCTTTTAAGGACAGTAAAAATACTCTGTATGATATTATAATGATGGAAACATGTCATGGGATCGAGCCCCACATCGGGTTCCCTGTTCAATGGGGAGTCTGCTTCTCCCTCTCCTTCTGCTTGTGCTCTCTCTCTCTCAAATAAGTGAAATATTTTAAAAAAAGAAATAAAATTTAATATATATATATTTTTCCAATTCTTGAATTTTATATATAGATGTTTAATTCTCATTTGAGAGATTAAAGAATATGGACACTAAGATTTCTTCCTACTTCAAAGATACTCTGACAATTCACAGGTAGTTTTTATTCAACTTTGAGTGACTATTCTATCTTGTTTTTGTTTTGTTTTGTTTTGTTTTGAAAAGATGGAGGAAGTTGGAGACATAATATAGAGCAGCCCGTATTTTCAATTCTGGTTCTCTCAATCTTGCTAATAATACTACTATGTTCTCTGTCTTCCTGTAATCTCTCACTGTTTTCAGCTCTACACTTTTGCAGAGCTTTCTTTGGTGGTCATCTGAGTATTTCTCTTTATGTCCATCATATACCACAGCTCATCTTTGGCAATTTCCTTCAGGTTAGAGGTATGTCACAGATGATGAAGGTGGCATATCTGCATGATTTTTCCTTTATAACCTACTTCTCTATCTTGTGATATGGGTCCCAGTGAAATGAGAACATTTTCTATTGCCTTTTAGTTCATCCCAGGTGCAGGTTAAGATTCTTTAAAGGATTAGCCAGTGGACTTTTCATGAGTTTTAAACTATCAGAGAAATTTCCAACTTTCCCAATACTTAAGGAGATATTTACATGTTCTCAGTATACTTCATTATTTTGGTTTAAATTTCACTATTTTGGAAAATCCTTCATAGTTCTTTTGTTTTATTTTGTTTATTTATAGTTGTATATTAAAGATAAATTATCTATGATTTTTTTTTTCTTTTTAGAGAGTTTCCTTCCAGATATCAGAGGCAGGAATAGAAGTAAAAGTTTTTACCTTCCAACTTCCTGCTTCGACAAAGCAGGAAAAAAATATACAGTGGAAAAATGACAGTCTCTTCAATAAATGGTGCTGAGAAAATTGGACAGCTATGTGTAGAAGAATGAAACTTGACCATTCTCTTATATCATACACAAAGAAACACTTGAAATGGATAAAAGACCTCAATGTGAAGCAGGAATCCATCAGAATCTTAGAGGAGAACATAAGCAGCAACCTCTTTGACATCAGCCACAGCAACTTCTTTCAATATATGTCTCCAAAGGCAAAGGAAACAAAAGCAAAAATGAACTTTTGGGACTTAATCAAGATCAAAAGCTTCTGCACAGCAAAGGAAACAGTCAACAAAACAAAAAGGCAACTCACAGAATGGGAGAAGATATTTGCAAATGACACCGCAGACAAAGGGCTGATATCCAAGATCTATAAAGAACTCCTCAAACTCAACACACACAAAACAGATAATCATGTCAAAAAATGGGCAGACAACATGGACAGACACTTCTCCAAAGAAAACATACAAATGGCTAACAGACACATGAAAAAATGTTCATCATCACTAGCCATCAGTGAGATTCAAAGCAAAATCACATTGAGATACCACCTTACACCAGTTAGAATGGGCAAAATTAACAAGACAGGAAACAACATGCGTTGGAGAGGATGTGGAGAAAGAGGAACCCTCTTGCACTGTTGGTGGGAATGCAAGTTGGTGTGGCCACTTTGAAAAACAGTATGGAGATTCCTTAAGAAATTAAAAAATAGAGCTCCCCTATTACCCAGAAATTGCTCTAATGGGTATTTACCCCAAAGACACAGATGTAGTGAAAAGAAGGGCCATCTGTTCCCGGACGTTCATAGCAGCAATGGCCACAGTTGCCAAACTGTGGAAAGAAACAAGATGCCCTTCAACAGACGACTGGATAAAGAAAATATGGTCCATATATAGTATGGAGCATTATGCCTCCATCAGAAAGGATGAATACCCAACTTTTGTATCAACATGGACAGGACTGGAAGAGATTATGCTAAGTGAAATAAGTTAAGCAGAGAGGGTCAATTATTATATGGTTTCACTTATTTGTGGAGCATAATGAATAACATGGAGGACATGGGGAGATGGAGAGGAGAAGGGAGTTGGGGAAAATTGGAGGGGGAGATGAACCATGAGAGACTGTGGACTCTGAGAAACAAACTGAGGGTTTTGGAGGGGAGGGGGGTGGGAGGTTGGTTGAGCCTGGTGGTAGGTATTATGGAGGGCACGTATTGCATGGAACACTGGGTGTGGTGCATAAACAATGAATTCTGGAACACTGAAAAGAAATTAAAAAAAAATAAAAATTTTAAAAAAAAGTTTTTACCTCCTCCATATTTTTTTTCTTTTTTCAGGAGTTCCACAAAATATTCTGAATAGTTAAAATGACGAATGGGGCATCTTAAGTTACTTTCCTTCACTATTTTCTTTTTCTCCAACCAAACCACTGTAAATAAGTGGAATTATTGATATTTTCTTCCTTAAATTTGTTTTTCTAAAATGACAAGTACTCACTGTTTAAAAAAATATGGACAAATTATCAATAAAACCTAACCAATTTTGAGAACCAAATGAATAGATTTCTTTAAATTTGTCAATGCCTTGTGAACAAATATTATTAAAAGATAATAGTGATTTAGGTCTTGTTCAATAAAAAATGATCTTTGCAGTTTTATAATGTGAAGAATATGTTATTTTCTTTTGTTAAGAACTTAAAATTCTAGCATTGAAACCTTAGCCTTAAAAGAGCTGCAAGTTTCAAAACAATTAACTCTTAAGTAGAACCCATAGCTGTATTTAAAAAAATAATTGAGAAAATTATCAGAGAAAAATAGATTGAAGTTACTTTCTAGAACTGGATTAATAATTTCTAAAAACAAACAAAAAAAGCCAGAAGATAAGAAACAAAGAATCCATTTTTATGATGAAATAACTTTCTTATAATTAGTTATAATTAACATTTTAAATATGTTTCCAAGTGATTTTAAGCTTAAATTTGTACATTATCAATATATCGACTGGATCATTTAAGAATAGCATTCCAGAATCCTAGTGGTTAATTTTTTTTTATGTTTAAAGAGTATAAAATATAATAGAAACTCTCAAAATTGTACTGCCTGTTCTCTTTTTATTAGTTCAATATAACATAAAGGTATTGAAATTACAATATAGTATTTAAAAATGCAGCCATAAATTTTATAAATATGCCCTATAATGTTTTTGAGTTGTACTTGTTATTCTCATGAGAGATATATTCTGTAAGAGTAGGTATCTCTAAAAAACTATCTTGAAGGCAATGTTCCATTGGTAGAAGAATAAAATGATATTTAAAGTGATACTATTTTTTTCAAAAAGACGAACTATATCAGATTTATTAAAATTTCAGTGTTAACTTTATGAAAATCATACACCAAAGCAGAAACCCAAAACAATAATAGTTCAAAATAATACAATCCACCAGTAGCTATTTATTACTTTCTATGCAAACTGGAAAATAAAAAGAATAGACAAATACTATCTTTGCAGCATGAAATTGTAAGTTCTGTAATATGTTATTGAATAAAGAGAAATTACTAATTATCAAGAGGTACATTAGTGCATTTCTTAACACTTTAATTCAATGAATCTACTTTTGCTCTACTTTGGGTCAAGCAAGTGGTAAATTCTTGGAAAACAGAAATGAATGATACTTATTTCAATAACTATCTACCATCTATTTCCTGTTCTCAAGAACTTCACACACTAGTGAAGCTTATACACAAATAAACTCCGTACAATAAATATAATAGAACAAGGGAGTCAAGTAGATGCAAAGGAAGTACATTGGCTTCATTGGTTTGGGAAGACTTTGGAACAGGTGGGCTGTAGATGAATGGAAGACACATGTCTTAGACTGAGACTGGAGAGGGACTAAAACAGCATACTGTGCAAGGGTCCATACAGGAACGAAATCTTTGGTCTGAGAAGATATATTCTCCCAATTCAAGACAAGAGTAGGAGAATAGGTTTGAGAGAAAAGAAGGTGTGATATTTCAAGACTTGGGACTAATCAAATAAACTGCTTAGGCACAAGGAGAGATTTGTGTCATTTTCCATGATGCTGACAATTTTGAATGGGAATGTTTGGTGATTGTGTCAGCAACTGATTCAAAAACTACAAATAAAGGGCCTGATTTTAGGCTACACATTCCATTTATTTAGTATTTTCAAAATATTTATTGAAAAACTATTTCACATATGACTTTTGGCTTGGTTCCAAATCTACACAGATAAAAAATATGGTAATTGTCTTCAAGGATTCCTAATATAAAGAGCATGAGGATGATATCATTACTATATTACATATATAGTATAATTATAGCTAACATTCACATAGCCTTTAATATATGTTAACTCATTTAATTTCTTAAGCTTATATATAAGATAGGTGTTATTATAACAAGCATGTTATGGCTGAAAGAACTAAAACAAGACAAAATAACTTTCCAATGCTACAACACTAGCTGAGTGGCAAAGTTAGAATTCCAAACTAGGAATTTTGGTACCAGAGTTCATCCTTTTAATAATTAAAAAAATAAGAAAATAGGATAAGATAAAATAAAAAAAGTGTAAGCTTAGTTCATGATGCTATGGAGGCTCAAGTGAGGGGCAGCTAATTCAGTGTACAAAGACTCCGTAACTTTGACATTATTGCTGAAGATTAAAGAAGATGTAGGCATAAAGATGAGGAGGAGATAACACTTTGAGCCAAGAACTGTTCAGTCCAAAGCCATACACTTTGCAAACCGTAACAATTAGGGCAATATAACAGAGCTAATGATACCTATTTTAGTTGCAAGCAATGAAACGAATTATGGAGGTGTACAAGGAATCTACAGATTTTATGATTAAAAAATAGAGAATCCATAAAGGATATGCTGAGTGATTTTAATACATGTGCATATAACTATTATTTTAGAATTAAAATATTCATATTGTTTACAGTCAATAGCAACTTATCATAAGTTTGATAATAAATATTAAGTATTGTTTTGGTATAGTAGAGTACAGAATTCATCAGTTATTTTGATTCTACTTTGCTGAGTCAATAGACTACAGTAACCAGTGTAGCAATTAGGGTTTAACACTGATACACGTTTACAATTTTTTTTTTCAGTTTGTCTGGGGAAACTGATGTTTAACTGGTGTTAGAAAGTTATGCTAACTACTACTCTCTAATATATGTAAGGGCATGAAAATTAATTCACCATCGAATATTCTTTGTAGCCCAACTATGTGTTAGGTAATATGAATGGAAAAGTTAAGTTAGAAACAATTAATGTTCCTAAAGGACTTTCAGTGTACTCTCTGGGTGCATATATAGCTATGAAACACACTAGACTGTGGCCAGGATCTTGGAGCGATTCAAAGAGCCATTGTAATTCAAGTGATTAAAAAATTACTCTAGATGCCTGGGGGAAAACAAGGATACTTTAAAATTACGAGGAGAACAAAATGGTAAAACGGACAGTTCCAAACTCCACATCCACACAGAAACACAAGTAGAAATAGTCAGGATCAACTTTATCAGGAAACAGTAAAAGATTTATAGCCAAATGAAGGCTGAATCAAGAAACAGGCAATTTAGAGATGGTAGGGTAGCTCTGTGGTGTTTTTTTTACTTGCCCTTGTCATACCCCCTTTCCAGATCAACAGCAGTGCTGAAGACAGAAGACCATGTTTCTGGTGGTCCCTGGCTTCAGAGGAAGTATAGCAGATATTATTCTCAAATTATTATGCTGTCTTCTTCAAACCCATCTAGGGACTACCTGAAGGACTTAAGCAAGGTGCCTATCTCTGTTTCATCTAAATTAGAACTCACTCAGGGTGGACAAGCACTAGGCATTGCTTGAAAACATTATTAGTCAAATGAAAATCTTGAAACCATCTGAGGTAAAAGATTATAGTTGAAGTACATAATAGACTTAAGTCCTGAAAAGAAAATCTGAGGAGACAATTTCTTTGAAAAAGTAGGGCATTTAGAAACACCTATATATACTAGGGAATTTAGGAAGCCATGCACATGCCCAGGACAGGATACACTACCAGGAAGACCAGAAAGAACTCCAGAATTGTACAACTGGCTGATTCTAGGTATGGGGCAAGCGGGAAATGAAGTCTAAAGCAGAAAGGTAAACCATGAGGCCAAGTGTTAAAGGAAGCCAATTGTCAAAGACAGAGAATATATTTTGTTGTTGTTTTGTTCCAGGCATCCAAAGAAATCTTTATCAAAACAATAGCTGAACACAAGCTAAATGAACAGAGAATTCACTGACCACATACACCAAGGAATATAGTCCTTTGCAAAAATAATTTGGAAAAGTTATTAAATAGAAAGCTGCAGCCTATGCTTATCAGCAAGAACAAACTCTGAGGAGTGAGGAGAATTTGAGAGCCAGATTTATCACAGTATAATGTCTAAACATTTCATTTTAAAAATAAAATCACAACATATACAAAAAACAAGACAAAATGGAAAACCTGATGCATTTAAAGGTAAAAAAAAAAAATGACAGAAACCATCCCTTGGGAAGACCAGACATTGAATTTTCTGTATAAATGCTTTATATCAACTCTTAAATGAAACAAACCAAAACCTAAAAGAATCTGTGAATGAAAAATTAAAGGAAACAGTAAAATGACAGATGAGTAAGATGAGAATATAGTCAAAGAAATAGAAGTTATAAAAAAGGAACCAAATAAAAATCCTATAGCTGAAAAGTAAAATAACTAAAACTTAAAAAATCCTGGAGGCATTCCACAGCAGAGTTAAATAGGCAGAAGAAAAAAATAACTAAACTTGAAATTGGATGATAAAAATTTTCCAGTTTGAAACAAAAGAAGATTAAAGGATGAAGAAATGTGAACCAAGACAATTCATCAAGTAGAATGAAATACTCACTAAGGGAATCTCAGAAGGAAGGAAGCTGGAGAAAAGGACAGAAAGAGTAAAATTATGACCAGAAACAATCCAAATTTAATAAAAAACATGAATTTTACATATTAATTCAGCAAACAAGCAGAATGATCACAAAGAGATATGTAGCAAAATATATTATAATCAAACTGTTAAAAGAAACATAGAATCTTGAAAGGAACAAAAAAGAAGTTCCCTGTCACACACAAGCGATCCTCAAAAAGATTAATAACTGATTTTTCATCAGAAACCATGGGGAACAGAGGGCAATAAGTTTACATATTTATTTGAAGTGCTGAGAGAGGTCACCTGGGTGGTTCAGTCAGTTAAGCAGCTGCCTTTGACTCAGGTCATGATTTCAGGGTCCTGGGATAGAGCCTGTGTCAAGCTCCCTGCTCAATGCCTCTGTGTTGGAGTCTGCTTCTCTCTCTCCCTCTGCCCCTCCCCCCCACCTCTGCTCATTTTCCAGCTCTCTCTTTCAAATAAACAAAAAAATCTTAAAAAGAAAAAAAAGTACTGAGAGATAAATATTATCAACAACTTTATGTTTGGGAAAAAGAATTTAAGACATTGACAAATAATCAAATGAAAATATGACATCAACTTTTGAGGGATTTAGTAAAAGCAATATTTAGAGGGAAATTTATAGCATTGAATACCTATATTAAAAAAGAAGAATAAAATCAATAATCTAAGTTTCTATCTTAGAAAACTAGAATGGAAAGAAAAATTGAATCCAAAGTAGAAGAAATTAAATAATAAGAATTAGAGCAGAAATTGAAAACCAGAAGTTGGTAGAAAAATTCAATGAAAAAAACATTGCTTCTATAAAAACTTAGCAAAACTGACAAATCTCTAACTAGACTAATAGGGAAAAAAGACATATATAACTAAAATAAAAATAAAAATGGGGACATTACTATCAACCCTACAGAAATATAAAGGCTTATAAGAATACTATGACCAATGCAAGTCAACAAATAAAATAAATTAAATGAAATAGACAAATTCCTAGAAATATACAATTACCAAAACTAATCCGAAAGAAATAGAAAATCTAAAGGATTCCTAGCAAGTGAAGATATTAAATTCATTTTTTTAAAAAGTTCAGGACTAGAAGACTTCACCGATGAATTTTACCAACATTTTAAAGAATAATTAACACCATTTCATCCAAACTCTAGCAAAAAAAAAAAAAAAAAAAAAAGGCAGGAACATTTCTTAACTCATTATAGGCTAGCATTATACTAATACCAAAGCCAAATAGGGAAAAGAAAAGAAACCAGAGATCATTATCCCTTACAAACATAGACATTAAATACTTAACAGAAATACCAGTAACCATGAATCCAGCAATATGTCAAAGGATTTTCAACATAATAAAATCAATGTAATGTGCTATATAATAAAAAGAAGGGGGCAAAAACAAAAACATCATTCTCTCAATTGAAGCAGGAAACCATTTGACATATCCGAACACACTTTCATGACAAAAACACTTAGAAAACTAGAAACAGAAATACAAATAAAAAACCCAGTTATGTACTATTGCACACTCACTAGGATGTTTATTAAAAAAAAAATAGAAAATACTGAGTGCTAATGAGGATGTGGAGAAATTAGCATCCTCGTACATGGCTGGTGGAAATGCAAAATGTTTCAGCAGCTGCTGAAACAGTTTGGGAGTTCTCCAAAAGTTAAACATAGAATTACCATATGACCCAGCAATTCCTCTCCTCGATTTATACTCAGAATAATTTAAAACATGTACTCAAACAAGTATATGTGTATGCGTGTTCATAGTAATACAATTCACAATAGCCAAAAGGTAGGGACGGCTCAAATGTCCATCAAATGATAAATGTAGAAACAAATTGTTGTATATATACACACAATGAAATATTATCCAATTATAAAAGGAACAAAGCATTGCTACATGCTACAACATAGATGAATCTCTAAAACATTATCCTATGTGAAAGAAAACAAACACAAAAGTTCACATATTGCATGATTCTATTAATATAAATCCCGGAATAGACAAATGCATACAAAGAGAATGCAGATTGGGAATTGCTAGGAACTGGAAGGAGAGAGTTGGTAGAAAATGCTTTATCAGTGAGAGGTTTTTCTTTAGAGTGGGGAGATATCTTGGAACTAGAGAAAAGTAGTGGTTGCAAACATTGTGAATGCACTAAATGCCACTGATTTGTTCACTTCAAAAGTTATTTTTATGTTAATTTTGCCTCAATGAATCATTTTTACTATAGCAAAAGCATATCAAAATCCTCATAAATTGATAAAATTATAAAGCTCAATCTCCTTAAATTACTAAAATATTACAATTGAAATCTTCATATGAAGCAAAATATCAATAAAATTCTTACATATTTATTGTTTCTGACAACACACACAGAAATGGAATAAAGCCTCCTTTTTTAGTGAGCCATGGAGTTTCTAAGCTGTGGGACTGACGTGTTATGACTAATACAGAGGTTATTCAAAATGTGTATATCTCACCTATTGAAAATGTGGATATGAAATGGTACATACGACATGTTCTTTTCACATGAAGCAGGCTAGAGGGAAGGAGCTTCAGAAGATGGATGCACCCAGACACTCAGGCTGTCATCCACATGAATCTACAGGGTGGATCTGGGCATCCACAGAGTAAGTAATACTGTTATACTCTGTAGCACTCTGCTACTGTGAATTAGTTATATTGGATTAGGATACATGGACGTCTACACTTTTGTGCTCACAGTTCATTGTGGCTTAGAAACAACTATATTAGCAGTAGTTATTCCTTTGTTTCCCATAAAAATGCAGAAATGGAGGTTTTTCTAATTCCTTTCAATGTGAACCCAGCGAGATTCTTTGAATAGGAAAGGAATCATACTAGAACAATCCCTTCCTATTCTCAGAATGGGAATTGTTGGAGACTGAGTTGATAATAAAATAACTGAATCAGCGTGAGGTAACCTCTCTACTTGAAAGGTTTGGCAAAGCAGTCAAAGCGGTGCTAAATGATCTGTCAGGCAACTCATTTAAACTAAGTCTCAAGGAGAGAAGTATTTAATATAAAATGGATTTTGAAAGGTCAGAGAATAAAAGGGCTTGACAAAATTTTCACTAAAGAGAAAATTAGGAGAGAGTATCAGTTCAAAATGAAATCTGTGCATAGTAACCTGATTATCCAGAAGTGGATTATTCAATTTTATGTTAACCTGTTTGTTTTCTCCCTGTTCCTCTAGGATTGTCCAATTCACTGCTTATTATTATTTGAATACCAGCATGACAAAACATAAGTAATTAATGAACTTGATGGTGTGTGTAAACTGCCATGGATTTCAAGAGCCAAGAGACACAATTCTTGAAAGAAGGAAGTTATTGCTCCAGTAACCATATTCGGTGTGTGTTAGCATTTGTATCCAAACTGGCTATTCACAATGCTGGGTCCAATGATTAAAGGTAGGGAAGGATTATGAGCATCTTTACCAACAAATTTATTGCTAAGACTTTAAGTAACCAAAATTTGTCTCTTAAATATCTATTCACAAATAGGCAAAGTAGTTACACAACTCATCTTGTTGTAACTCAAAATATACTTCCATTATATGGGAAAATAGCCTTATCATATATTCTACTATATGTAGTGTTATAAAGAAAAATATTGCCAAAATTATTATTCATAGCATAATCATATAACTTATTGTTGAAGTCTTAACATTTGACTGTGAAAGGGAAATGCTGGTAATCATAATGCCACCATATTAATTTGTAAACTGATCCTATCCCAAGCAAAATTTGGATTTATGGTCATCTTAGTTATATGTAAAATAATCAGCTTAAATAAGGATAGATAAGGGCTTCTAATTATACTTTGTGATCTAACATAAGTCTGTTAATTAATATTCATATTTATCTAATTATAATCTGTATGCCCCAATGTCTGAGAAATACAAATAATATTCTAAGATAATTTAATAAAATAATTCAAAGAATTAAAAATCCTATAGATATTTGAGCCAAATTAATAGAACATTAAATATAGCTAAGTAAAACAGAGCATACATGTAAGGCAATGAATATACTGATAAGGACCAAGAGATCAACTGAACTTGAGAGCAAATGAAAATTAGTTTAACTTGAGAAAAAATGAAAATAACAACAAAAGGAACACAAATCAGTAAATAATATAGACTTTAATTTTAATAGTAAATTAAAACAATTACACTAATGAAGTAATGAAAGTGGTATTTATTAAAACCAAAGTTATTTCAGTATTTGTGTAATTCAGACTGTCTACCAGTCTTCATGTCTGTCAAAAGAAAAATGGTAATAGAAATATTAAGGAAGTTGATAAGCTCTCACCTGAAAAAGATCTCTATTTACAGTAAAGACATTAATTTATTTTATCTTTTTAAGGTTTTATTTATTTATTTAAGACACAGATAGAGAGTGAGCATCAGCTGGGGGGAAGGGCAGAAGCAGACTCCCTGCTAGTAGGAAGCCTGATGCTAGAGCCCAGGACCCTGGGATCATGACCTGAGCTGAAGGCAGACACTTAACCTAAGCCACCCAGGCACCTCCAAAATTTATTTATTTTAAAAGTGGTAAATATGTCCATTATATAATTTTTAGATTTAAGCAATGCACAAATAACTATCACAGTATATATTTTAAACTGAAAATATTCAGACAGGTAAACCAAAATATCATAAAAGTTATATATGAAGGAAGGAATACACGTCGTTCAAAACAGGTTAAAATATGAGACTCCATAATATGTGATTTTGTTATAGAGTGTATGAATGGTTCACAAACATTGTAGTGCATGATAGCATCAATGGATTTCCACTTTTACATAAGATGTCACGTATAAAGAAGATAATTTAAATTACAAATAATCCTTTTATTTCTAGCTTTCTAGAGTGTTTTATTTATAAGGCACTTTTATTCTATCCTATGTAAATTCTCTCCAACCTGGATAGACATGACTTCAGAAGATATCTACTGTAAAGCTATAATAATATGATCTATATTAAAAATACATAATAATGTTGAAGAGAGTAGGCCTTATATAGAATAATATATTTTAGTGAATTCCATTTTAGCAAGCCATTTTAATTTAAAACTTTGGAATTAATTTTATATTTGAAAACATTTACCGATCTGGAATTCATAGTCTGAGAGGCAATGTGTTGGTAATACTAGATAAGATTTGATGTAGGAAAACTCTCCAAATCTTAGAGGCTTAATACAAAGTAAATTTATTTCAAATTCATAATATGTGCCCCAAGGCAGCCAGATGGAATCCTACCGCATGGAGATATTTGGGTACCCAGGATACTGGAAACTCCTAGTGCATTATGTTGAACATATGGCCTCCCTGGTCACAATAACAAGGAAGAGACAGATGGGAGGATTTTCTCTACTTCAGCTGGAATGACACATGTCACTATCAAGCCAGACCAGTGGCCCAAGCTAACAAAGCCTTTGTCTACCTCTGAGAGTGCTAGAAAATAAAAGGAGCACATGTAATAAATTGATAAGAGTGGTGGGTTGTTTCTGGCTCTCGTTCTTTAATTGGTTACATGAACAATACTGGACAAGTCACATAAACCTCAGCTTCTTCATCGATAAAATGATGGAATAAACCTGGAAGATCTTTATAGTCCTCTCCAGATCTAAAATTTAATGACTTCAATATGTGCACAAAGAGACAACATGGAAATGCACGTGACTGCACATGACTGCATTCCAATAAAACTTGGTTTACAAAAATAGGCAATGGGCCGAATAGTTGGCCAACTCTTGAGAGGAGTCCTGCTGGACAGGTGGCACTTTTTTTCTTCCTCAATGGTTTAATTGATACTCAAAAGGATTTAATATGTTAAAGTTAAAATTTTCCAGTATAATAGAAATGAGAGGTGAGAAAATTCTCAAGTTGTAGAGGACTTGTACACTCATTTGCATCTTCTGTCTAGAATTTCTAAAGATGTCACTTCCAGTTTAAGAGTGTATTGAAAGGCGCACCTGGGTGGCTCAGTTGGTTAAGCAACTGCCTTCAGCTCAGGTCATGATCCTGGAGTCCCAGGATCAAGTCCCACATTGGGCTCTCTGCTCTGCAGGGAGTCTGCTTCTCCAGCTGACCTCGCTCATGCTCTCTCTCATTCTCTCTCTCCCTCTCTCAAATAAATAAATAAAATCTTTAAAAAAAAAAAGAGTGTATTGAAAATACTATTTATGGCAATGAGCTCTTATAGTGTTAGTGAAAACATATGTAGTATATAAACTCACGAATCTAGAGAGCCTAGAAAAATTGGAGAGGAGATGATTTTATGTAAAACTAGTAGATGAAGTTGGGGGCTCAGATAGATTGTATACACAGGATTAAACATATAACTCTAAGAAAAATTATCTGTCAAAGCAGGGAGCCCAGATGTCTGAATTAATGGGTGGAAAGATGGTGAGGATTGGTTGTCTATCCCAAGAGCATGGCAATACAGGTAGAACAGAAGGTCTATATTTCTTTTATCTCTGAAGATCAAGGTTTTGTCCAAATGAGCACATCAAAACATGGGTCAAGCCACACTAAAATTCAGCACCTAAAACCCTCTTATACCACAGAATTCCATGTATTTTAGGTCATCTATGACAGATCTTTTCAAAGACTCATAAATCTAATCTAGATTTTCCTATATCTTTTAAGTGAGTATGTTTCTTCCTTCACCAGAGATAGTGAAGTCAAAAATCAGAAATACAATGTATGGCCCTTCTAAACATTTTTCCTACTCCATTTTCTAGACAAAAGGAATTAGGAAGAGTATCAGAGCTTAAACAATTCCTGAGCCAGATTTTTTTTTCTCAATTTGGCCTTATGTATCCTTGGGACAAATGTCCTTCTTGCACTATATATTGTCTTTGTTTTCTGCTTATTTTACAGTAGTTTACTTGCACAGATTACAATTTCAGAAGACACTGTGGCATTTTAATACTTACCTAGCCTCATTTTCTGTCCCACTCTTCTAGAACTTTAAATGAAACTATAAAATTTGGTAGTGAAATGAAGAAACAATATTCTGCTTTCACATAAACACTCCAAAAGTGATATCAAGAAAGTAGGGGATGTGACCTAATTTCAAATCTAATCTGGTTTGGAACCCAAGTCTATTTGGTGAAAAAAACTACATTTTTATTTGCCTTTAAATAACTAAGCCTCTTCTTTTAAGAAAGAGAACATGCTGTATAAGTCTGAATCTAATCAGGAAACAAACTACAAAACAGTTTAAAAGGGCTATAAAGAATGATTAAGTTATGAGAGGAGATTAGCTATTAAGATATAAAGAGAACTTTAAAAGACACACTAGGATTGAGGGAGCATACCTGAGGGAGGAAAAAAAAAAAAAAAAAAAAAAGAAAAAGAAAGTCTTCTCCTACCAAAACTGGGCTGTGGACCTCATTGGAGAAAGTGTGGTTGGAGCCACTGGATGGCAAAGATACTTGCTGGGTTGCACGAGATTGAGCTGGTCTACTATAGGCAGTCAAGTAGAAAATAACCCTCTACAGTAAAATCAAGACAAGGGTAGTAGGCATTTATCTAGAATAAACTGGGGCACAGTTACACCTATGAATACTGGAGTTTGCAGTGTCTGCTTTGCATGGGGAGGGGGCGGGCCATGAGAAAATGATCACTGAATCCAGGTTTCGCAGTTTTAAGATTGTTGAAGGGACTGTGTGCTTTGGGCGTGCAGCTGCAACAGGTTACCACTAGATGTCTCCACACACCTGCACCTCTCTACAGCAGGCGGAAGGAAGGAAGGAAAAAGGAAGGAAGGAAGGAGGGAAGGAAAAATAGAAACACCATTCTACTATATCCTTCCAGTACACTTTGAGGATAAAGCTTAATGTTGTACTTACTGTAAAAGAGAAATGATTAAAGAGTTCAGCATATCATTATACACTAGATTCTGAAAAATAAATTTTGAGAGGCAATAAATTAATAACGTGCATGTATGGATAGGCCACTTATTATATTTCTCAATACAAATCATTGTAGTTAATAAATATTCTATCAAAGTTATAAAAATTCTAGATTATTATCTTAACTTTAATAACTGAGTTTTTATATTTTTCACTGTGTATAAAGATATTTTATATAAAGTTGGAGCATTTGCATCAGGGACTGGTAGACAGACGTCATGTTAAACTGATAAATTAGTCCAAATTATTTTTAATGCGATTTTTCTAAAAATCGGCTAATATTTTCAGCTAATTTTATCGCTTTCTAAATCAATAATTCATTTCTAATATGTTCATTATAACCTGGAAAAAGAAAAATCCACCATCCCAGCATTCCACAGAGGAGGAACAAACTATCTTATCAGACAAAATACTGTAGGATTTTTTCCTGTTCTATAACATATATTTGTGATTAGAAGCATTAATAAGCAGGATGAAAACTGAACCAATTATGTTTTGATTGGTTAATATTATAATGGCATATGTGTTTATTGTATTTATATTATATGTACTTTCCTAATGCAAAAAGGAGAGGCAAGTGACATCAGAGAGATGGCAGAATAGGATATTTTAATGCATGTCCCCTTGCAGAAACATTAATTTGAAGAACTATCCATGCACAAAAATATCTTCACAAGAACTTGGATTCTAGGTAAAGGATTACAGTGGCAGAATGATGCACAGAAATATAAAAAGACATATACAATAGTGTAAGAAAGACAGTTTCCTATTACCTTCTTACACAGCTCCTCAAAGCCTGGGCAGCCCAGGATAGAGAGAGACACCTTTGCTGTGGAGGAAGAATAAAGTGAGTAAATTCTTCAAGGACCCGAGTGCAAAGCCAGATTGTGTGGCCTCCTGTTAAATAACTATAGAAGATAAATAAATTCAGAAAGGAACTAAAGCATATCACTACAAAAAAAAAAAAATCAATAAAACACACATCAAAAAAAGCAGCAAAAAAGGGAAAAGGAAAAAAAAAAACCCTGCAAACTAGAAAAAATGAATGAAATGGCAATAGTAAGTCTTTACCTATTAGTAATTACCTTAAAGGTAAATGGATTAATCTCTCTAATCAAAATCCATAGAATGGATGAATGAATAAATAAACAAGATTCAACTATATACTGTCTACAAGAGACTCACTTTAGATAGGCTGAAAGTAAAAGGAATTAAAAGGATGTTCCATGCAAATGATAACAAAACAATTCCATTTACAATAGCATCAAGAAGAATAACATACTTGGAAATAAACTTAACCAAGGTGAGGAAAGATTTGTACCCTGAAAACTACAAAACCTTGCAGAAAGGAATTAAAGTTGACACAAATAAGTGGAAAGACATACTATGTTCATGGATTGGAAAACTTTATATTGTTAAAATATCTATACTGCCCAAAGCAATCTTCAGATTTGATTCAATATGGGGATTTTTTTTTTTGCAGAAATAGAAAAAAATCCCAATATTTATATGGACTAATTAATAAAGATCCCCAAATGCCAAAACAATGATAAAGAACAAAGCTAGAGACCTCACATTCTTGACTTGAAAAGATATTATAAAAATACAGTAATCAAAGGATGTCTGGGGGTCTCAGTCCGTTAAGCATCTGACTCCAGCTCAGGTCCTGGGACCAATTCCCACATTGGATTTCTTGCTCAGTGGGGAGTCTGCTTCTCCCACTGCCTGCCAGTCCCCCTGCTTGTGCTCTCACTACGTCTCTCTCTCTAGCAAGTTAAATAAATAAAATATTTTTAAAAATATAGTAATCAGAGCAGTATGGTACTGACATAAAGACAGACACATAGATCAATAGAACAGAATAGAAATCGAAGAAATAAATCCACCCATATATAGTCAAATGATCTTTGACAAGAGTGCCAAAACCACACAATAGCATAAAAAATTTTTCTTTCAACAAATGTGTTGGTAAAATTAGATATTCAAATGCAAAAGAATTACAATGGATACTTATCTTACACCACACACAAAAATCAATACAAAATCCACAAAAAAACTTAACCATAAGACCTGAAACTATGAAAATTCTAGAAAAAAAAAATAAAGGAAGGGCTTCATGACATTAATTTTGGCAATTTTTTTTTTCATATGACACCAAACATATAAGCAACAAAAGCAAAAATACAAAAATGGGATTCTATCAATTAAAAGAGCTTTCTGGAGAAAGGGAAACAATAGAAAAGGCAAACTGTGGAATGGAAAAGAATGTTTCAAATCATATAACTAATAAAGGGATAATACAGAAAATGTATAAGGAAGCTCAACAACTCAATAACAAATAAAACAACAACAACAACAACAACAGCAATAACAAATAACCAAACTTTAAAATGAGCAAAGGACTTGAATAGACGAATATCAAAAGAAGATACATGACTGGCAAATGGACATCAGGTCTATGAAATGATGGTCAAAATTACTACTGGGGCGCCTGGGTGGCTCAGTGGGTTAAAGCCTCTGCCTTCGGCTCAGGTCATGATCCCAGGGTCCTGGGATCGAGCCCCGCATCGGGCTCTCTGCTCAGCAGGGAGCCTGCTTCCTCCCCTCTCTCTCTCTGCCTGCCTCTCTGCCTACTTGTGATCTATGTCTGTCAAATAAAGAAATAAAATCTTTACAAAAAAAAAAAAATTACTACTTATAAGTACAATGCAAATCAAAATCACAATGAACTATAACCACACACCTGTTGGGATGGCTATTACCAAAGACAAGAGCTAATAAGTATTGATGAGGATGTGGAGAAATTGAAATGCTTTGCACTGTTAATGGCATGTGAATAGTATAGCCTCTAATGGAAAATGGTATGGAGACTTCCCCCACCAAATTTCAAAAAGAACTACCATGTCACTCAGAAATCAAACTTCTGGGTATTTATCTAAAAAAACTAAAAATAGATCTTGAAGATATATTTGTACTCCCATGTTCATTGAAGCATTGTTCTTGTTCACAATAGCCAAGAGGTAGAAACAATGTAAACGTCCACCAACAGATAAGGGGACAAAGAAAAGGTTATATATACATAAAATGGAATATTATTTAGCTTTAAAAAAGGCAGAAATCCTGTCATATGAAATAACAAAGATGAATCTTGAGGACATTTACTAAGCGAAATAAACTTATCACAGAAGGACAAATACAGAATGACTCCACTTATATGAGAGATCCAAGGTAGTCAAAAATCACACAAGCAGAAAGTAGAATGGTGGTTCCTAGGGCTTGTGGGGAGTGAGGAGTTGCTGTACAATGAGTACTGAGTTTGAATCATGCAGGAGGAACAAGTTTTAGAGATCTGTTTTATAACCATACACATGTAGTTAACAATACTGTACTTTAAAACTTTATTAATAGGGTATATTTCATGCTATGTGCTTTTTACCACATAATACAAAATAAACAGCATATAATAGCATCAAAACAATAAATTACTTAGTTGTTATTCTTTTCATTGTTGTTACATATATTCCTAGGCACAGATATATCTCAATTACTCTTTAATTTGCAATCATTCAGATGATTACAAAACTAATAAATAGTTTGAGTATACTTTTCACATATTGATGCCTTTATTTTAGGTATATATATTCACAAACCCAAAAATGTCAAATAGAATTTTTATACATTTTAATTTAAAAGGTAATACTTTATGGCTTTGAAGAGGTGAAAAAATAGGCTTACATTTGGGGACAACAATATATGGGTACCTTCTTTTACCACATCTCTAAGAACATTAGGAATCAGCAATCTTTGATTTTTGTCAATGTGATGGGTGAGAACTGATATTTTATAATTACTTTAATTGCATTTTTCTAACTCTAAAGATAATTCAGCATAGTTTTATTCATTGTTGGGGCTTTCTTCTTTTAAATTCCCTTTTTATATTCTTTTTTTTCAATTAAAAAGATTTTTACACTATTTTTTAGAAATTTTGTATTATAGATTTTATAATTTTTTCATATATGTAACATATTTACTTTTGCTTCACTTTCTGATAAATTTTACCAAGCAATTTTCATTTTTATAGAGTCAGCTATGTCTTTCTTCTCCATAGTAGTGTCTGATTTCCCTTTACTAAAACTGATACATCTGATCCTTGAGATTTATACATGTGGTGTCCAAAATTATATTCTAGTTTTTAAAAATTTATTTTTTATGAGATTATCAATCACGTTGAGCATATATGACGGTAATAAGAGAAACAAGTACTTTTAAATATTTAATCTACTTGAAACGTATTTTTATGCATTGTGAAAGTAGGGTTCTGGCTTTATTTTCTTCCTAGATGACTAGTCATTTTCACCAGCATTTTTTTTTTTTTTTAAATTAACTACCCTTCTTTAAATGAAAGGAAAGGACTTTGGTGTTATATACTACATTTTCATATACACTAAAACATAGATTTCAATATTCATTGATATATTTTTACTTCTAAGTTAATATATTATTTAATTAGAAACTTTATGTGTTATTATCTGGTTGGTAAATCTTCCTTCTCCATATTTTTTTGTTATTGTTCCAAATTTTATTGGTTATTGTCCATTTATGTATCCATATGAACTTAAATACTATTTTATCTTCCTCACTCTGGGAAACCCATTAAAAATTTATTAAATACATATATTAATTTTGAGAGTGTTACAATCCAAAAAGGTCACGTTTTTAACTTGTTAAGATCTGATTTTATATTATTCAATAATATTTTATAGCCATGATTGAAGTCCTTTACTTTTCTGATTAAATTTATCTTAATTTTCTAGATAGTACCACATTGTATATGATATAATCTTTCCAATTCCATTGTTAAGTGTTACTGAAAAAGGAGTGGTGGTTTTTGAAAAATATATATTTATATTTAGCCATTTTAGAAATTCTCTTACTTCTAATTAATTTTCCTTTCTTAAGAGTGTCTGGATTCTTTTCAGGAATAATCTATATAATCAACAAAAAAATATATCTGTTCCTTTTTCCAGTATTTTTACATATATTTTTCTTTTCTTTCTTCAATTTGCAAAAGTGTGTTAAGTCAAAATGGTAATAGAAAACAACACATTCCTTCTCTTGAGTTTTAATGGGAATAGCTTCACTATTTTGCCATTTAATATATCTGTTCTTATACTTTGTTAACTCATCTTTTATTAATTTTTGTTTCACTTAAAATTTTTTAAAGCTGATGTTGACATAATTGTATTGTTTACTGTTTTAATTTTTTTAATTTAATTTTATTTTTTCAGTGTTTCAAGATTCATTGTTTATGCACCACACAGTGCTCCATGCAATGCGTGCCCTCCATAATACTCACCACCAGACTCACCCAACCCCCCACTCTCCTCCCCTCCAAAACTTTCAGTTTGTTTCTCAGAGTCCACAGACTCTCATGGTTTGAATTATAATGAAAGATCATCCTTACATTTCTGGAATACTTTCTCTTTATTTTTTTGATATTCAGTTGGATTTGAGTAAATGTTTATTTCCAAAATTCACTAATAAAATGTTTCTATGGCTTTTCTGTTTATATTACCTTTATCAGAAACTTGTTAGGCTAAATTCATAAACTAAATTGTGAAGGATTCATTTTCTTTCATCTGGATTAATTTAAGTTGAATTTCAAATCATCTTGCCAACAAGTATGTTTAATGTTTTAATGTTTATGTCTTTATAGAGATTGGCTATTACATATCCTTTTTATTGGTTCAGCTTTTGTAATTAATATTTAGCTACATATTTATATTGAAAGGCATTTTAAGATTTGTTGCCATAGATTTGCATTTAATTTGCCATTGGGATTTTTTCCTATTTTGTATCTTCTGTTGAGTTTTCTGCTTTAGTCCCAATCTTATGTAGTTACTCACTTCCACTTAAAAAAAAAATCTTAATCCTGAGGAATTTACCTATTCTACTGATATTTTAAAAGAACTAGATTTTTTATTTATTATTTCCACATTAAAAATCTCTAAACGTTCTTTTTAATTTTATTTTTTTCTCTTCAATGTCTGATTGGTTTTTCCGTTCATTATTTCATTTCTTATAATAATGGGTCCTTCACTTTCCATCTTTAATTTTTCAGTATTTAAGGCAATTAAAATATTTTTTAAATTTTATTTTTTTTCAGTATTCCAAAATTCATTGTTTATGCACCACACCCAGTGCTCCATGCAATATGTGCCCTCTATAATACCCACCACCAGGCTCACCCAACCCCCGACTCCCCTCCCCTCCAAAACCTTCAGTATGTTTCTCAGAGCCCAAGTCTCTCTTGGTTTGTCTCCCCCTCTGATTTCCCCCAACTTACTTCTCCTCTCCATCTCCCAATGTCTTCTGTGTTATTCCTTATGCTTCACAAGTAAGTGAAACTATATGATAATTGACTCTCTCTGTTTGACTTATTTCATTCAGCAGGCAATTAAAATATTTTAAAATACATTTACCTGTGTTGCTTTGATATTTTGCTTGGAATGTTCTTTTTATTGCTTTCCAAATAGTTATTTTAATTTAGATTTTATCTTTGATGGGTAAGATATTTAGTAATTTATTTCATAATTCCCTAAATTATAAAATTTATTTTCATCTTTTTTATTTTTAATTTTATTGAATAAATTTAATTTTATTGTTTGTAGACAGTTTGTAAACTTCCTAAATTTTAAAATTGTTGAGATTTTTTGTTATTAATGTCTCAGTACTGGCCCAATTTTTATAAAATTTCCATAAACATAATGAAAAAAAAATCAGTAACCTAGTGAGTAAATGGGCTTCCTGAGTTTCTGTGAACTGTTCTAGCAAATTAAACCTAAGGAGGAGTTTGTGGGAACCCCTAATTTATCACCAGTCTGTTAGAAGCATAGATAATAACCTACACTTGCAATTGGCATCTGAAATGGAAGGAAGTCTTAGAGTATTGAGCTCTTTATCTGATGCTATGTCTAGATAGTTTCAAAATTAAGTTGATTTCCTAGACACCCAACTGGTATCCGAGAATTGCTTATTGGTATGGGGAATCTTCCTATATGCACACACTGGAATCAGTCCAGAAACCCAAAAGAACTACTGTATGACTTTCCTAAAACTCATCTTTTAAAATTTACTTCATAATCAAAAAATAATCTTTCAATATTAAAACATTGTTTATTTTGTCTATGGTAACATCTTAGCTTTCAGAGCAACACCAATTCTTGTCATTTGTCTGAACTTAATATCCTAGTAGCCCCTTCCACGAATAAAAAGATTTTCTTCACCTCTCTACCATCAATCATACTTTTGCCTGAAATACCCAGTTTTGAGACCACTTCTATCAATTACAATCCTGAGAATAGCCTTCTGAAAACTGCCTCCAATTTAGTGCTTTTCTAAATATTTCCTGTGTGAAAATGCTGTTTTAAGAATTCTTTATAATTTTTTTCAGTTTTTCTTTCCATTTCATGACAATTTAAAGAAAATACTATGTAGGTGGAAAGTTAACTACATTATAATTGAGTATTGCCACAGAATTGTGGTGTCTTCATTTGCCATTTCACAATTGTTCTCCCACAATGTTAAGATTTATGACACTTAGTTTCTATAAAGATAAAATTATAATGATCTTTCCATCTCTGCATTTATACTCATTTGGTTATTTTACAAGGCAAATATTTTATTTTTTTCAGAGATAATTCAAATTTTAGCATATTTATGTAGATTGAAATCTAGTGTCTTAGTTACTGTAATAGTGAGCTTTTGTCTAAACATCATGTAAATAAATAGAAAGGTGTTCTCAAACTAATGACAAGGAACTAAGAACAGAACAAACATGTGAAGGTAAGTTTACTTCAAGTGATAGTGAAATAATATAACTTGATGCTGCATGGAGATTGGCTTCACAGTTGTTTGAATAGATTACCTTGACAATAAATTACGTAGTGGATATGGTTCACCATTTAGACCTGATTAACAAAACATATATATTTTGCAACATAATTGTCAGTTTCTCTAACTGCCATACTCTATAAATCCCCCCCCCCTTTTTTTTTTTACTTTTCATATTGCAGGAGTTGTTCAGCAGTTAGAGTTTTGGAAAATAAGTGGTAACCTGCTTTACATTATATAAATGGAAGAAGAATCACCTTAGATTTCTCTCCAGGTGTCTATAGGTGAGACAAGAGCAGTGAGGAATTTTCGAAGGGTCTTCAAGATAAAAACTGAAAATTAGGAAATTTTGTTTGACTGGCAGACTAGTTAGTGTTCAGAGTATAATACTAGCTTCCTCCAGATGCTGAGCTACAGAATTTTGGTTTTTTTCCATATAGAGGCAGGACTTGGAGTGCAGAGGAAAATAGGTACTATAATTCTCTTCACTCTCCAAAATTATGACAGTTCAGTCTCTTAGTCATAGTGTACATAACAGATTAAACATATATTGAGTTATCAAGAACAACAATTATACTTTAGTAAATGATGGAAGATAACCTTTCATTTGAAGATGAAAAACATCAAATTTAGAAGATGAATCTGTAGTAGAGGTTGAAGACCAACAAACCAGAGATCTGATAGGCAAAAAAAGAAATTTTTTTTTCTAAATATGAACTCCGTTTCTATATTTGCCATGATAACCAGGAGGAGGAAAGTCTATACCAACTCAAAACTATGGTTTTGATCACTTGATACATAAATAATCTAGACTTATATGGTAATTTAGTAAGAGGAAAAGAGTAATTGTTCCAAAGCCTTATTCATAGTCAAACATAATTTGAGCATCAGTTGGCATATGTGTTTGACTATGTATATATATACACACACATAAATACATATGCATATATGTGTATAATGTATGCATGTAAAGTGTGTATGTGCGAGTGTGATGCGTAAACCAGTCACAGCAGATTGCCCATCCTAAGATTTTGAGTTTCTAAAATATTTATCTCTGCATAATTTATCGCATTTATTTGTCAAATCTTTGTATTATGTACATCTTTACATATGTTTTGGAGTAGGGGGTTTATAACCTTGACACTTTGACATTTTAGACTGCATAAATCTTTGCTGTGAGAATGGGATTCTTCTGTGCAATCTAAGATGTTTAGCAGCATCCCGGAATCTACCCACAGATAGTAACCAACCCAATTGTGACAACTAAAATTTGACAACTAAATATTTCTCCAGACATTGCTAAATGTTCTGTGGGAGGCAAAATGTCCCTAGTTAAAAACCACTGCTTTGAGGGAATGATAAAATAAAAGAAACTTGCAGAGACTGTCATACACAGATCTTTTATAAATATGTAATATAATTTCAATTTTATATATTTCTATTTTCTTTAAATATTACAGTATTTCTTCTATGGTCTAATTAAATTTGAGAAGCATGAATTTGTACTTAATAAAATCTATACAAAAAGATAAGGTCAAAGTTGTTACCATATACTTCTACTTTGAAAATTCTAGGGGTGTCGGGGTGGCTCAGTGGGTTAAGCCTCTGCCTTCGGCTTGAGCCCTGCATCGGGCTCTGTGCTCAGCAGGGAGCCTGCTTCCCCCTCTCTCTCACTGCCTGCCTCTCTGCCTACTTGTGATCTCTCTCTCTGTCAAATAAATAAAAAAAAATTTAAAAAAAGAAAATTCTACTTAAATTCACGAGAGATCTGTAATGATTGAACATTTATTAATTGTCTACAAAGAAGGGTGTAAACTATATAATAAACTCCACACTCTGTATTAGAATTTTAAAGGCTAGAGACATCTGCGCCTTACATAAAATTATGTTTATACACAAAGGAAAGGTTGATAAAAACATGAATTGAAAAATGTTTTAAAAATCAATGTTTGTCTAATTTTGAAAATCTATTGGAATGTTGCAGTATTCTGATAGTTTATGCATTGATCCCTTCTAAAACATTGTACTGTTTTGTTAGAAGTTTCAAGGGCACGCTGAAGGAGAATTCAATTAACAAGTAGCATTACAGCTTGCTCTTATATTTATATTTATCTAGAAAGAAGGTAATTTATTGGGGGGGGGGAGCAAGGAGAACTATACATCACACTATTGCACGCTTGGTTTAAATCTGCCCTTCATGCTGTGTCAAGCTCAAATTGCCAAGTTCAGCTTACAGTGGTATTATCTGCTGGAAGAGGAAGCAGAGATATGCATGCTCCATGTTTGTCTCTACTTAGAGCATATTTTCTGTTTTACATTTATGTGGGAGCAGCAAAACAAAAAATCACCTGCTAAAAAGAGTAACCTCTATAATCATCATTCCCAAAATCTGCCGAACCGATCCTCATATGTCTACCCAGATGGTGAAGTGGTGAAATGGAACCAAGAACACCTCGAGGCAGTTGTTATTGTTACTCTCTGGAGGATTTCAGCGTGCAAGCATACCTGCCCCAAGTATGCATCAACTGTGCGAGTCAAAAAGGGATTTCAATATATCGTCTGAAAGTGGGATAATAAAATTTCTGTGTATCTACTCTTCTGTTCAAACAAACTCTAGATTTTTACGTGGTGTAAAAATACAAATGTGCTCATGGCCTTGCTTGAGGACTGTATTATCAACAACATTACCTGCAACTTTGCCCTAAGCGGCTTCTAACTTTTCAAATTCCTATAAATTCTGTTGCAATGCATTTAAATACAAAATCTGGACTGGAAAAGTGCCATGACAGGAAGAACATGGAACTTTATAGGATAATCAAAAAGACAAACTCCATTTCCATTTGTTAAGAAGTAAGTAGTAATTAAAAGAAACAAGACCCCAAGAACCTTTTGATGTTTAAAACAAGGTGATGAGTGTCATTTTAATATAGATGATGACATTTGGAAGTTACTCCCTGGTTAATTTTCTGGCCAAAGCTATTCTATAGCTCTAAGCACAACCAATTAAAATGTGGGAAAGAAACCAAAAGTATATAATCTATCCTGTGAAAATCGTCACTGGGAATTTGTATTTTAAAATGGCACTTCATTTTTATTAAAATAGTCTTCTTTAAGAAAGCTGTTTGTGTTTGCTATCACAATTATAATGTGAAAAGGTCCATTTAACTTAGAAAAAGAACATCTTTACAGACACTGGAGTATGTATTTGGAGAGAGATGGAGAGGGAGAGAAACAGATTCTGAATCAGAGTCCTATTCTGCTATCTTTTGACCAACTCCTAATGGTCACTATCACCTCTGTAACCCCCCACCTCCCTCTTTCCTTCCCTCTCTCCTTCTATATATATTAGGTAGTAGCTGGACATGAGCAGTGGAAAGAATGCCCCAAGGAACACCCTTGTGGTAAAAAAAAAAAAAACAAAAAACTGCCCAACATCCTCTTCTGACAAGATGTCACTGGCTCCAGGGACTCTCCTTAGGGAAATGCTTGCCCAGTTCAGAGAGAAGGTGTCCTCAGTTGGACCTTTAGCTAGTTTTACTGCCATAGATTAGCATTGTGGTTTTAGTCCCCTACCCCATGGAGAAGGGCTGCTGTGACAGCTCTGGTATAAACATTTTAGGGCCAATAACTTCCCTCCCAACTTGTGGGAGGAGTCCCCCAAGGATTGGAAGCAGCCTCCATTAGAGACCAACCTGTCCTTGAGGAAAGACCCTACTTGAAAGGACCCCTTTAGCCTCAGGACTGTTGATAGCCGCCTTGAGAGTGTACTGTTGCTTAAATAAACTGCTGTGCTTGTTACTTTCCTTCTGGCTGCCTTTATTGGAGTGCAGATCCTTACATAAATCTTCTCATGGGGAATCCAAGAACAGAGATACAGAGACCTCCATTCACATCACTGACAGTATTTGGGATTTTGTAAAAAGAAAAAAAAATAATGACTCTGAGGTCCTATATCCCTAAGATACATAGATTTCTTAGGAATAAATGCTACTGTTAATAAAAGTACTAAAGCTAATGAAATGAAGTATTTTACATAGTACTTCTTTCCTCTTTCAGTTAAGTGTGGCATACATGTAACTGCATAGTATTTTCAAAAGATTTCCATTGTGAAAATATATCAACACATTTAGCACTTAAAACACCATTTCCACAGGACCTAGTCCCAAACTCTTTTCAGGTACAATTCAGCACTCAAAACCTATGTTCAATGTAACTCAATTAATCAACATACATTTCTTAAAGGACATTATGAAGATAAATATAAGCTAAAGCGATCCTTCAAATTTTACCTATCTTTAGATGTTGCTGCTCTTCTGCTGTTCCTATATACATTTTATGGTGAACTTTGAACAAATATCTCTGATATCTTTTCATTGTCTCCCATATTATTTCTCCACCATTTTTTCTTTCCTGGAAATGAAAAGTTAGTTTGCCAAGAAGAACCTTAATGAAGAGAAGAAATGAGTGGGTCAAAGCAGAATCTTCCTTGGTGGGTAATAGAAAAGAGTGGGAATAATGTTAGTATAATTTTATCCAATTTTATGTAATAGTATATTTGATTGTGACACAATATTTGTTTTATAATAATATAGGAGTAGCCTAAAAACAAAATAGAAGGATTATTAAATGATAGAACTTCTAAAAGAGTATTTAATCAGTAGACATTTATTCCATTTGAATAAACAATTTAAAACACCGAAAGTACAAATGGCTGAAAAAAAGGTCTGTGTTTATCTGTTTATCTTCTCTAATAGTCCAATAGTAAAAAACAAAACAAAACAAAAACTCATTCACGGCTAAATAGTGATTAAAACTAAGTCCTGGTTTCTTCCTTCCTCTGTAAAATGGGGCTATTAATACCTTAGAGTGGCATTGCCCAATAGAACTTTCTCAGATGATGCAAATGTTTCATATCAGCACTGATACTCTAGTCAGCACCTACTTCTTAGTTATTTGACTTCTTTAGGTGTGACTAGTGCTATTAAAGAACTGAATTCTTCACTTTAGTTAATTTAAATTAATATATATTCATATGCAATTTGTGACAATCTTAGAGTATTTATTGATATTATTAGGAAATTATATTAGTTTACTATAACGATATCTCATTGTTTCTTCATTAAATTAGCAAATATTAAAAAAGTAATAGTAATCAATGTTAACCAGGGTGTGGCAAGAATATCTTTCTTCAAATTATGAAGCAAGTGTACAGTGATACTATATTAGAAAGGAAATTGGGCATATCACATATACTCAAAGTCTTAAAATATTACCATTTTTTATACTTTACATTTCAACATACACCCTAAGAAGATAATTTTCAGAATAAGCTTTTTGTGCAACTAACTTTCATGTTAGGAGGAAGATCAGTCAGTTGCTATATGAACTCATGAATCTAATGCATATGCAAAGTAAGTGCCAATATGAACAATTAATAATTAAATTAAGCACCTATCAAGTTGGCACAGATGGGTGCAAGTTGTAGTATAGTAAAAAGCAGGAACAAAAGCAATATGCTGGCAGCTTGAGAAAAGGCATTCTAGTTCTCATAGCAGCTAGATGTGGGTCTCTGGGAAAATCAAATACCTGCTCTGGGTCTTGGTTTTTCATTTGCAAAATAAATGGTAAATAATATATAAAAAGCATTCCCATTCTATAATTCTATGTCTCTTGGTGTTTCTCATCCAAAGACCTAGAAACAAGTTTAAAAACAACTGGCATGTTGCCTGCCACGGTTGTATGTATTTAATAGGACTTGGATCTTTGGAGAAGAATTAATATCTATCCTGAGGCAAAAATGTTTTTAAGTTGGCTTAATTTGCAAATACTCTGTGAGAATACACTGTTGTGCACGATCAAAGAGAAGGAAAGCACACCTGGACTCATTTTGCAGTAACATCCAAGGAAGAGTTGTTGGAGCGGTGGGTATAAAATGAAAGCTCAAAGGCACACATAACAGTCAAAGGAGAAGTAAGCCAGGCAACAGATTAAGTGAAATGCTTGCCATGCTGAGAGCTTGACAATTTCTGTAAGGTTTAGTAATCAAGATAAAGTCTACGAGCAAGGCTGCATAGGCAAAAGTCAGAAGAGGTATCTCTGTCTGAATTATGGTGATAAACTAGAGTGAAAATCTCCAGACTATGTGTGTAGGATGTTGGTGAGATAAATTTCCATGTAGGACTATTTCTGATCAAATCAATGTCCCATATATATATAGTTTCATATTATATATATTTATATTATATACATTTCGTATTATATATAATCCAATTCATATTACACACCACACACACACACACACATATATGTGTGTATATATACATATATATGTATATATATATAAAATATGTAATATATGTAATATAGCCTACCATTAGGTTTGGATTTGAACTAAGGTGACAAAGAGTGTGATGTTATTCATGAATTATGAACTATGAATATGGGGAAGGAGAGAAAGTTTTGGAGAAAAGATTAGCTCTTATTTTGTGGTCTAAAAGGTTAAGTACTTTCATAAAATAGCTAAGGGAAATCAAAATCAAAAGCTTTAGCAAGCAGGGGATCAGATCATGAAAAAGATTTTTTTTTTTTATATGCAATATGTGTATTCCCTAGGATCAAAACTCTAGTCACCATTGGGGCTAATAGCTTTCCTTGCCTCATACTCCAAGTTGTTAGAAAATCTTGTTTTGCAAACACTTTAAAGCCAGTAGGATCCATCCAGGCATTAAGGCAATTATATACAATAAATCAAACCTAAGATACTTTTATTTCACTATGGCAGTTTCACTATGGCAGTTATCCCATGTCCTCTATTCCTGTCATGTCTCACTACCCTTCCATTTTAGTTCTAATTGGATCCTGAACCTAGAATTTGTGTCATATTTGACCTCACTTCTATCCTTTGCTCTTCTCTAAAGAATTTTGGATTTGGTTGTCTGTTTAGGTCTATTACATTTATTCCCTAAATATTTCTAACTTAATCTTATCATTGGATTGCTCTTTATTGGCTACCTACTGTGGGATATTCTACTTAAATTGTCCTTTCAGATCCCAAATTGTGTCCCACACATTAGCACTGGGTGTCACCACTCAAAAATTTTCTCCCTTTGCTGGAAAAGATTTCTAATACATATAAGTTGCTCCATGGGCCATTATCTATGCTCTAGGATCTGTTCTCCCTGCAATGGTTTTCAACCTAATAAATATAATCTGATCCAATTTCAGCAAATCAAATTTTCTTTTCCAGAATCTGAAACTTGAACAGAGGTACAGAGATTGGGATGCATGGGATCTAAGATCTTAGAGATAGGTTGGTATCTTAGAGATAATTTCTGTGAACTTTTGTAGTTGCGGTCTCAGGGCTGCTCTGGATCCTATCCTGGCCAAGACCTACATGTTTCACTTTGCTTCTGTTCCTTGAGGTGCACAAGGATACTTCCAATAATTTATTTTGCTTGTGCCTTCTAGAGCAAGTGTCAACCAGAAGAACTTTAGGAAACACAATCACATAACCCTGTATGGTAAAAATATGCATAGGCAGGAGTCAGAAGAAATATCTCTGCATTTATCTGTCATCTATCTATCTATCTATCTACCATCTATCTATCCAACTATCATCGTCTATCTATTATCTATCATCTATCTATCTATCTATCATTTGTCACCTCTGTGCTTTGGGGTCTCTTACTTAAACCATCTGACCCTTAATTTTCTTGTTTGATAATTGGGGTGAGCTTGGCTATATCTTCTCTTACATTCTTTAGGAATGCTTATTAGAAGGCAGACTACTAAGACCTACCTGCCCCCACAAGAGATACTGAATAAGTAAAGGCCTGGGTAGGAAATATGGTCCCCAAAACTGCTTTTATTTATGTTCATTATTTTATATATACATGTGTATGCATATGGATATATGCTTGTTAATAGGTATGTACATATTTATAACTATATCACAGGTTGAAACAGCAATCATCACAGGACTGTGTCATGTTCTCCCATTTGCATTAACTATAATGAGATTTGGTGGAAAAGAAATTGAAAAAAATATAAAGCCAGAAAATTCAAGTAAAATGCGACGAGGAAAAACTCTTTCTCCACTTTATTCCATTCCATTTAATAAGGAAAAATACTGGTTTTGTGGATTTATCTTTCATTTCTGAATATAAATGAAAGAGAACAGCTCTGAATTATACATTTAATCTCAGATGAGAGATGTCTTATTTTATAAAGTTATTTCAGATATACGGAATGCACACCTGCTCCGACTTCCAAATAGAAGTTACACATCTTACTTCACTGTTATCTTAGTATTATAGCCTATGAACAATGTAAACATGATTATTATCCATTAGAATATTTTTCAATCTCATTATTTGAACTGTATCTGAAAGAGATTCTAAAATATTTTCTTTTTAAAAGTACAAAATAATTTTAATTATACCAAAAAATATTTGCAACAGTTCACAGATTAGGTATTTAAAAAGATAAAATATAGAAATAGAGTCCTATGCATCTGGAAGAAAGAAAACCAGGGGAAAGCCATTCTGGTACCTCACCAGTCTCCCCTCTATATTTTCAGCATTACCAACGGTCCTTTCAGTGACTGTCATGGAAATTTACCAGTCAAGAAGAATTGTCAAACCATGAGAAATTCCCTTTCCTCATTTTCTTACATGCCTCTATGGAACACTCAGATGTTAGCAGATTTAGTCACTACATCTTTGTGCTGGATTTTAACTACTGACATAAAAGTGAAAAGTACTCTTCCTGAGTCATTCTGTCCCTCTGGATTAACTTCATTTTTAGTTTCTGTTACATAGGACAAGATACCAGGTGTTGAATCAGTAATTTCATGAAGTTACAGAAATTTCCTCACTGTTTTCATTTTAATTAAATTGGAAAGAACTTGAAACTTGAACATGGTGATGACTCAGATAGTGGTAAACCCAAAGCTCAAGAAATATATACATTTCAGGGTTCAGATTAAAAGCATAACAATGAGTAGTTCAATTCAATTGCTTGTGTCCTTGCCTATGGAATAGAGGAGCAGTCACACATATGATGTTAGCACACTTTTGGTAAACTAACAATGTTAATTTTCACATTTGGAGTTTTACACAGGAGAAATGCAAAACAATAGCAAATTTTATTGTCCCTTCATTTTCCTTAGATTCCAAGTTATACTTACAGTGTATTTAATATTGCTGATTCTCCCTTCCTTTCTTTCTCTGTCTCTCTCTCTTTGTATAATAAGCCTCACAGAAAATTCCACATGCATCTTTTCAGAAGTTTATCTTCTATGTTAAATGTTCTCAGTCATTTCAGATGCCAGTTTTAACATCCACTGTGCCACATTACTAAGTGTTGGTAAATGGTTGGCTCCCTAGTCTTTGAGGAGCTGGCACTGAGGCAGCTTGAGGGCTGAAACAGGTGATGGTAGTTCGGAGTATAAAGTCAGCAGGTGTTGGCCATAACCATCATCAGAATAATTCCAACATAAATGCTGGTCCCAAAAGGAAGTAAAATGATTAGTTCATTGATAGGTATTTATTTTAAGTGGTGCATAAATCTGCGTTTACAAGGGTTTGGCATGGTTCCTTATTTTAAAATTCAATTCTGTATTTTATGACTTGTATGGCACAATTTCTGTTGCCTTTGTCGTTCATTGCTAAAGTCATACCAATTTTAATAGCAGCAGCATACTGGCCTATGAAATCAACTAGTGGAAGAAAACCTTCAAAATCAGAAAAAAATATGGTGTTAAACCTACATGTCTAATACTTATCTCTAAAGTAGATTGTAAATAGGAATCATGTCTACCTTGTTCAGTGCTTTAATTCTATCACCCTAGCACGGTGCCTGACTTACATTAGGAGCTTGATAAATATTTGATTGATTGATTGAATGAATGATACCTTACAACCATCTTCTCCAGATTGTTGCCATTATCCCTATTTCCTAGGATCTTATTCTATACTTAGGAACATCCTTCATTTCCCAGAGCAGAGTTATAGTTAACCAAGCTTTAGAGAATGTGTGACATTAACACTGGGGAATAACAATGAAAAAAGGGAAAAGAAGAGTAAAATGAACTGTATGATATACAGGACTATTCCAAAAAGTACATAGTGTTATTCACAGTAACCCTTTTAGTGAAGCCTGGAGACTGGTTGCCATGGACAAATTACCCACCCCACACTTACTTTAATCCCAAGAGACAGGCCTTGATAAGGTCTCTGACTTTTTTTTTTTTTTTTAAGATTTTATTTTATTTATTTGACAGACAGAGATCACCAGTAGGCAGAGAGGCAGGCAGAGAGAGAGGAGGAAGCAGGCCCCCCGCTGAGCAGAGAGCCTGATTCGGGGCTCGATCCCAGGACCCTGGGATCATGACCTGGACTGAAGGCAGAGGCTTTAACCCACTGAGCCACCCAGGTGCCCCAGGTCTCTGACTTTTGATTGAGATACTCAGATGCTCCCTCCACTTTCATATATTTGAATCATGTTCTCAGAAATGTACTTCACAATATAGATGCTTTTAAGGTCATAGGCAGAAGTATTTGTCTCTTCTTTTTTTAAATACTTCACATTCTAATATAGGACATATGTTTTAAATTTATAAATGCAGAAATCAAAGCAAAGAAAAATATTGCCCTTGAATATTAAATCAAATATTCCCTCCTAGAAATTGGAAAAATGTTCTCTTACCCCATCTACTCATTTGAGTTTCAGTTGGAGCCGACTCATACCTAATAATTTAGGGAGGATGAGGATGATGGGTGCCAATTTCTTGAATTCCAATTAAATTTAGCAAAAATTGACTGAGCACCTACCATATGCCAGATGGTGTTCTATAATGAATAAGATGCTACAAAGTAAAACACAATTTGGAAAAAGGATAAATATGTCTAAAAGTAACTAAAATATAATATAATGATTGCTATATCAACATAATGAGCAAAGAGCTAGAAGAGCACAGAGGAAAGAGTAATTGTTCTACTTTGGAATTTCAAGGGATCTAGCACAGAAAATGTGTTATTTAAACTGGGCTTTGAAAGGAAGAATAAAACTTATGAAAATAATTCTAGTAAATGTGGCAATCTGAACACATGGGGTTACCTTTTTAATCTTTGGTAAATCCTTGGAAATCCTCACCACTTAAAAACGTGGTACAATTATAAGAAAAGAGTGAAAGAAATATATACTTCCCCCTCCAAAAAAAAAAAAAAAATTAAAGAGAATTGGAGAAGGGACAGGTATAGATAGAAGATACTTTGTGTCAGAAACAGCTGAAGGAGACAGTAGACAAAATTAAATGGCAAGGATCTACAGAGGAATGTCTCGAGAAGCATAGTTTTACACAAGATGAGCAAAAAGTCACATTTTTAGGAGTCTACTCTACTAAAAATTAGAAAGCACATTTTTATGAAGTTTTTTTTAAATGCTTAACACTTATACTTTTGAATATTGTTTAAAGCTAAAGGAAATTTTAGAAATTTAGTGAAGACAAAGATAATTTTCAAGATAACTTCCCAATTTTAATTAATACAGGATATCAGGATGTATAGACTCCTTTGGAATATAGAAAAATATAGGAAGTTTGCCAATCAGTTTTAAACATTGATAATGTTAAAACAAAATGAAGTAGACCCAGACCCAATATCTTTAGAAAGGGGAAAAGTCTAAATAAAACACAATACTAGCAAATTGTAGTCAACAGTGTTGACTTATAGGAACATTTATTATGCCAAATTGTCATTTAACCTTGAGAAGTAAGTATGATTTGATTCAGGAAATGATAGAATCGTGATAATATCATGTTGAAACAATATACAAATTTGTTATTCTTCATTGGTGGTAAGAAACTTATGAAAAAATTGAAAACTATATAGATGTCATGACTAACTACTCTAAAATCTTATCAATTTACAGCAAATATGTATGTCTTGCTCAAATGTGTCCCTGGGGTTCTCCTCTTTCCAAAATCCAGGCTGGCAGAGCAGCCTATTTGGGGCTTGCTATTCTCTTGGCAGAGGGTAAAAACAAAACAGAACAAAACAAAACAAAAAACATAAGAGAAGTGATGAAAATTTGTGATGCTTTTTGTAACATCTGTTCATATAGAGCATATAACATGTTTCCTCAGATACCACTGATCACATCACAAATCCATGAGTACCATTAATGGGACAGTATACATTCCTCTCACAAGAAACACCAAATAGGGGCGCCTGGGTGGCTCAGTGGGTTAAGCCTCTGCCTTCAGCTCAGGTCATGATCTCAGGGTCCTGGGATCGAGCCACACATTGGGCTCTCTGCTCAGCAGGGAGCCTATTTCCCCCTCTCTCTGCCTGCCTCTCTGCCTACTTGTGATCTCTCTCTCTCTGTGTCAAATAAATAAATAAAATTAAAAAAAAAAAAAGAAAGAAAGAAACACCAAATATCATGTGGCATTGAGTTGGGACAAATCCTCTTACAGGAAGCAGAATATATGCCTGGGAATTATAATAAAAGCTATCACACTATTTCTTCTTCTCCTCCTCCTCCTCCTCCTCCTCCTCCTTCTTCTTCTTCTTCTTTTTAAGATTTTACTTATTTATTTGACAGACAGAGATCACAAGTAGGCAGAGAGGCAGGCAGAGAGAGAGAGGGGGAAGACTCCCTGCTGAGCAGAGAGCCTGATGTGGGGCTTGATCCCAAGACCCTGGGATCATGACCTGAGTTGAAGGCAGAGGCTTTAACCCACTGAGCGACCCAGGTGCCCCTATCACACTATTTCTAAAATAAAACTAAACCAACAAAAATAGCACCAACTATTTTTTAAAGGACAAATATATATATTACAATAAGTCCCCAAAATTATTTTTAAAAGTTTTTAATCCTCCCAAAAATGCTATCATACATAAAAAGTGAAATATTAGATTAACTTTTATTGAAAGTAAAGCAAAACATTGGCGGCTACTAGCATCATTATTTAAAATTTTCCTGATCCTATGCCAGGTTGAAAAGACCAGTGACAAGATTCTTTATTCAAAAAGTTGCTTGTGTCTTTCAGTAGATTTAATTGTTACTGTTTTTCTTTTTATGAAGATCCTTTACACTTATATTATTTTGACTAGATTATTTATGAGCTTCTAATTATTGTGAATCGAATCACATTATCTATTCTGTCTCTAATTGATTATTAGTTAGAATGCTTTCCTGCACTGTTATTGTCTATTCTTTTTCTCACTTGATTCATTTAAAGTTTGTCTTTCAGTCATGAGCTACAAGTGATTTTACTTTGATTTTCAACATTTTATTTAGTAAGCATATGTTATAGTCATAAAGAAAAGTGAAATACCATTACAAAGTCTCCAGGGTATTTTTTGGTTCAAGCATTATATAAGTTCTCAGATGGTAACAGCTTGAGAGGCTCAGAGTTTAGGTTAAGATAAACTAAAGGCATATTTGCATTTTAGATATTAAAAACATTTTTTCATAAAACCTAGCATAGACCTCACCATTTAACATTGATTTAATTCTTTCCATTTGATAGAGTTACTGGTTTGAGTCTTGATTATACTTCGAGACTAGAGTAAAGCAAGGAATTAACTCACAAGTTATGCTCAGGGACAAACAAATCAACCAAATTGTAGTATGTACAATGTTTTCAATTATAGCTAAAATATTATTGTCATGGGGAATTAATCATCACTGACAAACTTATTATGTTGCATATTACATGGGAAGGCCTTCTTATTATGTAGCAGGAAGATTTGGGTACATTTAGGATAGGACCTATTGGGTGTATTTGGAGAATTCAGTGTTATTAACTAATATGTTACACTTAAATTTTTGAAATTTAGTCGTAAGCCAGAAATGGCAAAGTAAGTAAACTATGACAAATCCCCTAAGTAGTGAGACAGTGAATTCCAACTTCATTGAGATTATCCTCAAGGGGGATGATTAACTTCAAGTTTAAAATAGATGAATGGATGATAAACAATATGATTATTGATTAACTGTTGCCTACGAGCACAAATTAGGATAGGAAGACATCAAGGAATAGGCACATGTTCATTTTATTTTTTTATATTTTTTTTAAGATTTTATTTATTTATGAGGGAGAGAGAGCACATGAGTGAGGGTGAGAAGCAAAGGGAGAAGATGAAGCAGACACCGCTCTGAGCAGCCACAGGGCTGAATCCTAGGACCCTGGAATCGTGACCTGAGCCGAAGAGAGATGCTTAACCGACTAAGTCACCCTGGTGCCCCAGCAGATGTTCATGTTAGTGTGTTATTAAATCCGAAAGAATTTTGCAAATTCTTAATGCAAATATGCATTACAATATTTATGTTTAAAATTTGTTGAAAGCTTAGTGAATGCCAGGCAGAATGTTAAATTTCTTTATATGCCTCATTTAATTGAATCCTATCAACCCCTCTATGAAGTCAGAACTATAATTCTATCTACTTACAAATTATGAAAATTGGCTTAGAGAAGTAAAATAATTTATCCAAAAGCATAATTTCAATAAATTTTGATGCAATTTCAATAGATAGAAAAATAGTTTTCTGTTAATTATTTTGAGACTATTATAGTGACATGAACTCTGATGATAGTCAGTGAGATTACACAGTTTGTTAAATCCTGTAGGTTAGGCTTTTTATTTTTTCTTGAAAACTGTGGATGGAACACATATGTTTCTCTTGACATCCTTCATTGAGATGAGAGTGGTGGTGAATCAAGATGAATATACGCTGGCAACTTTCTAGAAGTAAAATGTAACAAGAAACAAATCTACAGATACATAGAACAGGAAGAGGCTAACAGTATAATTTGGATGTGATCTTCCCAATGAAAAACAGTAAAGTGGACAGCTTAAGAGCTGGGTAAGGAGCAGAGAAAAGGAATGAACTTATTGAAAGCTTATCTCCTGGGGTGCCTGGGTGGCTCAGAGAGTTAAGTTTCTGCCTTCAGCTTAGGTCATGATCTTGGGGTCTTGGGATCGGGCCCTGCATTGGGCTCTTTGCTCAGCAGGGAGCCTGCTTCTACCTCTCTCTCTGCCTGCCTCTCTGCCTATTTGTGATCTCTCTCTCTGTGTCAAATAAATAAATAAAATCTTCAATTAAAAAGAAAGAAAGAAAGAAAGAAAGAAAGAAAGAAAGAAAGAAAGAAAGTTAGTTTATCTCCAGTAAATTATCTCCAGTAAATTATCTCCAGTGGGCCCTCAGCCCTCCACCGAGAGAGCTGAGCAGTCCGATATTCATATCCAAGAATAAAAGAAAACCAAAATTTCTTGGACGTCCTTTTTTAACCATTGTTAATGGGAGTTTATTCTGACATTTCATGGGCCTCTATGGAGTCAGGCAATTCTCTGCACAGTGATGATTAAGCAAAGTTTGTACTGTAGCAATCCTGACAAACATACAAATTCCATTCAGAATTTCAGTCACCACTCCTTTGTAGGTAGAAAGCCAATAGTAAAACAGAAGTAGAGCATAGGACTCATAACCCAAGAAGTGAGAAAAATCAATGTGGTTATCTCTTTTATTTATACAAGAAACCTCAAGATCAATAGGTATACAAAGAAAACTAGCAAGAAAGAGAACTAATTAAAAACCAAACCAAATCAAAACAATAAAACAAGAACAAAGGGCCAGTAGGGAGCTAAAATATTTGGTTTGAATACTCACAGAGAAAATTTTAAAGATATTTCTTTTTTTAAATTACTTTTTTAAATTAATTTTTTAATAGATTTTTTTTTTTAAATTTGACAGAGAGAGAGAGAGAGAGAGAAAGAGAGGGAGAGAGCACATAAGCAGGAGAAGTGGGAGAGGGAGAAGCAGACTCCCTGCTGACCAAGGAACCAATTCAGGACTCCATCTCAGAACCCTGAGGCCACGACCTGAACTGAAGGCACATGCCCAGTGGCCTTAGCCACCCAAGTGCCCCTAAAAAGGTATTTCAACCATGAAATAAGAATAAGATACTGTAAAAGGAAAATAATATAAAGGATGCTATGAATTGAAAATATAAACTGTCAATCTCTTAAACCTCAAAATAAAACAAGGTAAAAGTATGTCTCATAATGTAGGGCAAAGGCTGGACAGTATGAAAAAAATATGAGAGAAAATTGATCTAGAAGTGACATCTGACTACAGTAATTCATGCGGGGATAATTGGGGAAACCAAAATTATCACAGAGGTCATATCAATGCAGTAGAATGAAGTATACAAGTGATTATGCAGTAAATGACGCTTACACAATCATAAAAATGATCAATAATGTTTATATCTTTCTGTTTTGAGGTATAATTTATATACACTGTATGTACAGAGCTTAAGAGGAAATTACATGGATTTTGAAAAAATGTATATGTATGTGTCACATTGTAACACATTCTCATGCTTAAGTGCTCCTTACCAGTCAACTCAAGCTGTATCTTAACCCCAATCAACTGCTTACTCTTTTGATTTATACCATTATTTCTATCATTGTTTGAAACAGAAATATACACAAAAAGTCATAAAATATATACACTTTTGTGACTCTTACTCAACAAAATATTTTTGAGAATCTTACATGCTGTGGTATTAGTTGTTGATCCCTTTTTATTGTCAAATAGTATTCAATGAGTGGATAGCTACAGTTTGTCCATTCACCTGTTGACAGACATTTAGGTTGTTTTCAGTTTTCAGCTATAATTCGTATACTTTCCATGATCATTCATGATATACATTTTTGTGTTTGTTTTAATTTTTCATGGGTCTAAGATTCTATTCTTATTTCTCTGGATAAATAAGAAGTAGATTGCTTTTTTTTTTTTTTTTTGCATCTTAATTATCTCAGTGTTTAATTTAAAGGAAACCACTAAAAATATTTCCCAAGCCTCTATATACCATTTTACTATTTTAACAACTATATATGGTAGTTTTGGTTATGTCTTAGGCAATATTTGGTAGTGTATTTTTTCAAGCCATTTTGGCTTGTAAGAGAAGTAGTGATACCGTGTTTTTGTTTGTTTTGTTTTTTTTTTTTTTTACTTTCCTGATAATATGTGTTTAGTTATACTATATTATTTTATCTTTATTTTATTATTTATGACCTTTCTAGAAGAATGATCTTAACAAAAAGAAAATATTCTTTTTTTTTTCTTATTCCATTAGTGGACACAGAATAACAGATTTTTATTTGTTTAATCTTTTTATGTGCTTGTTGGCCATTTCAATGTCTTTCTTTGTGAGATGTCTGTACAAATCTTTTGCCCACATTTCTATATGGTCTTTTATTATTGATATACATAGATAGATAGATGACATATAGGTAGATAGGTTTAAATATCTAGATATGGGGGAGCAAAGCTATCTTTGTCAACTATAATGTTTCAAATATATCCTTTTAAACTATGACTTCTCCATTCATCATCATAATGACTTTTTAGTTTAAGTTGTTAATTTTGATGAAATTTAATGTACTTATAATGCCTTAATAAAGGCATTATTCCTTTTATGTATCGCTGGGTTCAATTTGGTAATATTTCTAAAATATTTTTGGTTATATGTTTATAGGTTATCTTAGTCTTTTTTTTTTTTTTTTTTCGTTGGGGAGTTATGTTTTTCAGGTTTGCTATCAGGTTATGCTGACCTCCTGAAATGACTTAAAAGTGTTAGCTACCTTAGGAAAAAAAAAAGCTTTTATAATATTGACATTATTTCTTCAATAAATGATTGAAAAGATTTACCAGTGATGATATTTGGGACTGTAATGAGTGAAAGTATGTGTTTGTTTGTACATTTGTGGGTTTGGAAGGTCAGGGTGATAGTAAAGACTTTTAAATAGTATTTCTATATTTAACAAATTTAGGGATTTTTCAGGTTTTCAATTCACTTTGTTTTCATTTCTTTAAATGTTCTTATAGATATGTTATTTTGTCTAAGACATAAAATTTGTTAGCATAAAGTTATTACTCATATACTATTTAATATCTATAAATTAATTTTAATGTAATTATTGCTAAGTTTAATCTAATATATTGGTATTTGTTTTCTCTTTGGTTTGTTTTTTTTTATGCCTAATTTTACTGAATCTTGTACTTATACAACTATTTCTTTTTAGCTGTATTATGCTTCTTAACATTATATCTATGTTATGTTAGAAGTTACAATATCTACCTTTATATTATTATCAGTGTTGAAGAGTATATTCAGCTACTTTGTAAGTAATGTAAGAACTGCTGAGCACTGTGCTTTTCCTTCTTCTGCTCCTACTCTTTTTGCTACAGTATCACGTCACATCCGCATATAGTAGAAATTCAATAGTGCATACACTTTTTACTTTAAACAGTCAACAGTTTGTTATGAAGGTTTTAGTAGGTCTAATTTATATGTTCTTTTATACTTACCTTTTATAGATTCTTCATTCTTCCCTGAAGATTTGGCTTTCTTTCTTTCAGCTTGAAAGCACTCATTTATTTCTTTTTTCTTTAACATATATGGAAGCTCTAGACTGCTGTATAAAAATTCTCACATTTTCAACTTACCCTCATTTATAGGAAACATTTTTTGCTGGATATAGGATAACTGTACACTGCTGATATTCTTGCACTACTTAAAAATGTATTTCCAGTGTCCTCTGACCTCCATCGATTCTGATGAGAAGCCCTTTTTTTCCTATGGACGTTTTTTAAGATTTTCTCTTCATCTTTGTTTTTTAGTAGTTTGTCCATGATGTCTCTGACTGTATTTTTCTTTCTGTTTATCATTTTAGGGGTTCACTTGATTTCTTGTTACTGGTGGTTGAGGTATTTCTTTTATTTTGGAAAATTGTTGAATAATTACGTATTTTTCTTCCTTTTTTTCTGGGATTTCAATTATACAACTGTTAGATCATTTGATATTGTCCTAAAGAGTACCATGTATTTATATATTTTAAGTGAATTGATAAAATTTCTCTTATGCATTCTTTAAATTTATAGATTTTCATCTATGTTATGGCCATGATAAGACAATCTCTGATATGATATTTTCAGGTATAGCAGTATAGCATTTTTATTTCATTCTTTTTTATATTTTCCACCTCTTTGCTGAAAAAAAATGCACATATGTAACCTTAGTCTTTTCCACTAGATACTTTAATATAAATGAGCCTGATAACAGCAACATCTGGGCCATTTCTCATTCTGCTTATTTCACATATTTCTTCTCTCGATGTGAGATACATTTTCTTTTTTCTTTGTATTTCTTTCATTTTTTAAAAAAATGTTATATGAATCATCAAGTATTAAATAATAGGCACTATATTAAATGGTATTTTAATCCAGAAAATTTCTTTTTTCAGACTTCTAATATTGGATAAGGATTGCTAGGTCAATTTTATCTACAGTAGGTAGACAGTGGGATCAGAACTTTCATTGAATTTCAAAATCTGATAACCAGAGATATTCTAGAGATATGTTTATGTTATAAACATATACCAGTTTTACAAACAGTGGAAATATCAAAGCTGCTTTAGAACATGGCTATATTAGCTTTTCTTGACACTTTGCTTTCTTAACCTGGTCCTAACATTTTCTCTTTCTTTCCTTATTTCTGTTTCTTCTTCTTTTTTTTTTTTTTTTCCTGCTTTCCTTCCCTTTCTTCAGCCTTGGAGGGTGATGGCTATATATTAATCAATGCTCAAATGCTTGTGAGTATTTTTCTCTCAGATTTCTTCTCTAAGCATTAGCATTTTGTGCACATCTATAATAGAGATGATGTATCTATCAAGAGTTGCAATTTAAAATTGGATTCAAGGGATAGAGGAAAAGGGAGACATAGAAGAGCTCTGTTTTATGGAGGGGAGAAGTAAGAAGTACTGTGTAAAGGAAGAAATAATGATGGCTATTTTGTATATTTAAATTTCCAAAGCTAACTGAAAGAAGGAATAATGCAACTATTAAAATCTGAGAGCGATACTTAAAGAAGCAGATGAGTATTATGTTTTATAAAGGAGACTAGCTAGTATCCACAGTTGATGCAGAAAAAAGACGAACATTTAAAGTTTTAGAGGTTACAAAGAGAGAAAATGGCTAAAATTTTCACCCTTGAGGAGAAGCACTGATGACAGAATGATGTGGGACAGGGAATCATTTCATATCATGAATAGTTCTTTATATTACCTGACTTATAAACAGTACATACCATGGGTATTTTGGTCCTTTTTACTATGAATTATAAAAACCAAAGTAGGAGTGGACATTAGGAGTGGGTTGTGGGGCCAAGTAAAAAACATGTTCCTTTTCTGGGCCAAAAAAGAAAAATGAGTCTTTAAACATGAGAATAGAGGTTTGCATTTACAGATCTCCTTAGTGATATGGCTGAAATTGTAAGCCCTAGTGAAATGAGATCAAAGAAATAGAAGATAACGCTTGTTCTAGCAATGTGCTATCTAGAAATGTGCAGTATATCCTTAAGTTCAGAGAAAATAAAGTTTTATTCTCCAAACTTCTTTTTGAGAACCTCCAGGCAAATAAGATCAGAAAGAGAAAGAAACTGGTTTGTGATTGAAGTATGAAGCTGACTTGTATCAGTGATTTTTATATCTTTAATTTATTTTGGGCTTTTCTAGGAGGATAATAAGAATTCTGTGCAATAAAATATGTGTTTATATGCAAACATAGGACTAGAATGTCCTTTAGATAGGTGATACTTCTCTTCTGCAATCTCTAGCTAGGATTTAATGGCAATAGCTATATGTTCTGCTTGAATTCTCTATTGTAGAGATGGTATGAATTTAATTAGAATGCAAACATCAGTAGATTGAGGTAAATACAGATGAGTGTACCCAGATAAAATAGCTAATGTTGATGATCACAGAATGAATATCAAGAAAAAGAATATATAGACATGTTTCCATGAGAAAGATAACAGGACATTTGGAAAATAAGTTATAGTCAAGGGGTAATTTATTTAAATCAATGCAAATTAAACCTTCAACTCTTCACATGGATATGATACACAAATTAAGAATGGTAGTAGTGCAAAGCTTATGTGTAGAGCTTATTTTACCCAAGAAAAATCTTTATCATTACATCTTAGCTTTGAAACAACAGAAGCAGCTACCACTAGGTCACTGCAAGTGAGTGACCCATGACAACTGCATAGTGAATTTGAGCTCATTTTCCTTCTGTCCACTGCCTGAAGAAAAGTGCTCTTTTGGTTTCCCCTGGTTCTATGAGTAATAGGGAAGATAATTGGAATGTGTGTTTAGAATAGTATTAACATGCTGATGTCTTTCATCAGAAAGTTTTCAGTTATAGGGTATAAGGGTTATTAACTAGCAGAAGTCATACTAATAAGCTCTGAAGATGAGAGTGTGCATTAACTTGCAGTAATGAGAATTTGTAAAGAATAAGTGAAATTCTGGGGTGAAGGTGTTTACAATTTTTTTTTTTTTGGTAGAATTCAGTTAGCTGTTTCTAAAAAAAAAGTAGATGGCACATAAAAATCCAGTGAGATCATAAAAAAGATTAAGAGAGGGTTTAATTCCAATACTTGGTCTGCACATTTTAATGGCTTCAGTGACCTAATGACATAGACTACACATTTAGGGAAGCACACTTACTGTTCTGTTAACAGGTCATATATTTTGGCATTCTATCATGTATAAGTATAAAACTCTTTTTAGTGCAATATTATCTTGATAATTTAAACCCCTTAAAGTAAGGAAATGTAAATTTCAAGTTCTTATAGTTAATTCTGTCTCATAGGACACATTTTGCAACCCATTTTGAATATAAGCAAGCTCTAATTACTTTATGTTAAAAAAAAATCTAAATACTGAACTTAACCTTAGAAATCCTGTAAGGGATTTATATAACATCCATATGATGTTCTCTTAACCTAAGATAGCATGTGAGGCTGTGTCACGGAAGCTTTAGGTCATTCCGTAGCAGGAGAGTCAAAGCTATGTGCCCTCTCTGGCTATCTTATAGTATTTCCCTGAAAAGTACCTCTTACAGTCACAGTGTTTTCTGTGACTTAAGTTTCCTAACACATTATGTTTCATAGAAGTCCACAAGAGAATTCAAGGCAGTGGTGTGTGTGGGAGGGAAAATGGAGAGAATTGAAGGAGGAGTATAGGGATAGCAAAGGGAATAGGAAGTGGACAGGGGACAGAAATAGATGACTGTATAAAAGATAATGGAGCAGTATTTATTGTCACTGTATGTTTGATTTTCAGGTTGAGAATGGTTATCCTCTTTTATGCCATTTCTTTTTTTTTAATTAAAGATTTTATTTCTTTATTTGGGGTGGGGTGGGGCAGAGAGAGAGTGAGAGGAAGAATCTTCAATCAGACTTCCCGCTGGCCATGGAGCCCTATGCAGGGCTTGATCATGCAACCCACCATCATCATAACCTGAGCTGAAAGCAAGAGTCAGATGCTTAAACTGACTGAGCCACTCAGGTACCACTTTATGTCATTTCATGATGTGCACTTCAGAATCTCACCCCATTGTGGATAGTGAAATCAAGCCTCACTGATTTCACACATGTATTAAAAATGCAAAATAGAATAGAATATGTAAATTTCTTCTACATATCATAGGATATATTGTTTAACAAAAATTTGTCTTGTTTTATCTATTTATCTTTCTACTTCTGCAATAATTGAACCAAAATCAACATTGCTATTAATGGTACAAACTATTACCAAATATATTCTCTGAATATTATCAGGCAATATTGTTCCACTGTGATCTTTCTAAATATCTACTAGGAAGAAAATTTTAGATAACCATATTAAGTAGAAAAGACATCAATATAAAGATTGGTGTTGAGTATTATATATATGGCAAAGAATCATGGAATATATAAATAAAATGGACTATTAAAAAGAAGAGGCAATATTATATAAGTATGAAAAAGATAGGATTTTAAAATACAGATATTATCTTTATTATCATCTATACATACATACGTAAATATCAAAGAGAGAATAGGTATAGCATATGTAAAAAATTTAACTATTTTCAGTAATTTAGTGATGGTATTAGTAGTATATTATTATTCCAGGAGATTGTATTTTTTTTTAAAGTAGTTAAGCAAATGAGTAATCAGAGATATTCTTTTTTTTTTTTAATTATTCCTTCTATCATTGGCATTTATGGGAAATTTTCTGCATAAATATTTGTGGAAGAAAGGAGATAGTGATATATTATAAAAGAGAGTAAGTAAAACCCACATGGTCCTGGATTTGTATATGTAAAACATGAGTTTTACATGATATGAGTTTTATAGGTCTTATATGTATATAACGTTCCTAGGATTTCTTCACTGAAAAGTTCTAGAACTAATAAGCAGTGGTGGCAATGAACATTCATAGAGCCCAAACAGTAGTCATGCAATATCATTTTCTATCAAAATATATTATTAGGTCTTTTTGAAGAAATCATTGACTCAGGTCTGGGGCAGTAATGTTCAAGATAAGCATACATCTTGATATACTAGATAGAAATATCAAGGTATTAAATTCAACTAGGGTCATGAGAAAATAACACAGGAGTCAACTTGAAAGTGTTCCCATTTACCTATGATGTGACATTTTAAGCTTCAAAATGAATAAAAATTACAATAGCATAGATTAAAGACAACAAATATATTTAAATCTATGAGTTCATAATTATTAATTGGTCATTTTCAGAGGTGAGGGGGAATAAATTTATCATATTGAAAACTGGGAAGAGTCAAAGGACAGAATTAAACATTTACCCTACCTTTCCTATATGCGCTAAACCTTATAGATATAAATAAGAGAAGGTCATAGCATTATTCAAAATTATTCCAACCAATAAACAAAAACAAAAAGAAAAAAAAACGGAATACTACCATTTGTGTCCACTCCCAATAATGAATAGATAGGCATTGAGTATCACTTGCTGTTCTCCAAAAACAGCAAAACCAGATGTTTTACATATTCTGCTAAATGAACATAAAAGCACCCAGTCTTGCAAGAGGAGATGAATCTGAATCCCTTCAAGCTTCTGTATCTAGCCGCCAAGGACACAGAACAGAGAAATTTATGTACCTGCCGCATGGGTATGCAGTCAGAAAAACACAAAAAATGTTAGAAACCAACATCTCTAAATACTCACGAGCTGGATTCATGACTGTGTTTAAGTCAAAAATGTTTAATTTATTTTAGTCTAACTACCGGGCTTAGTATTGCATAGGTTAAGCTCCTTCTCCTATTTTTCTTCAGAATTTTCTTGGCTGTTCCTTACTCTTGTACTTTATGAATGGAAGATTAGCTTATCAAATAACTTGAAGACTGAGGTAGCATTTCACTGACATTTTGTTTAAATCATGGAACATTTTTCCATAAATTATAATAGTGACTCTGTTTTTAATGGTATCTTCATTAATTTTGTTCAGAAGGTAAAGGTTTTTTTCATAACCCTGTCTTTCTTTTTTTTTTTTTTTTTAAATGAAGGGCTTGAGTTTTTTGGGTTTTTTAAAGATTTTATTTATTTATTTGACAGAGACCACAAGTAGGCAGAGAGGCAGGCAGAGAGAGAGAGAGAGAGAGGAGGAAGCAGGCTCCCTTCTGAGCAGAGAGCCCGATGCGGGGCTCGATCCCAGGACCCTGGGATCATAACCTGAGCTGAAGGCAGAGGCTTTAACCCACTGAGCCACCCAGGTGCCCCTATAACCCTGTCTTTCTTAGAGTAAGTTTTTGCTACTCTGATGGGACACGTATAAGGTAATATTTAAGTTTTATTTTTGTATTGTTCCTTTTGTCTGGGGAGTCTATTGGCGGTTCAGTACTAACACTGACAAATGTCAACAATCTTGCTAAACCATTTTATTAATACTAACAGTTGTTCATTGATTCTTTCATCTTCACTTTGTTTTCCTTTCTAATTCTTGTGCCTTACTCTCTCTCCCTCTCTTTCTTCTACTTTCCTTCCTTCCTCATTTGTTTCTTTCTTATTTTTTTTGTTTTCTTATTAAATTTTTAATGTGAAAATTACAAGTCAATGTTGTGTGTGTGTGTGTGTGTGTGATACTAGAGGGAAGAGTAGTGGAAAACTTCCTGTAGATTATGAGCTACATTTTAGTGCAAAATAGTATGTGCCTTAAATTTCAATACTATGTAATATATTATTGATTTCTATTTTCCTTGATTGACTCCTCCAAATAGGCAAAACTCTGCTTTCTTCCTACTTTCATGGGTCCTCACTCTTACTGCATTGTCAAATATCAATTATTACAATTTTGGAATCCATCTTATTTAGTCAGTTTTTGGTCATTAAAAATTATTGTCAATTCAGTTCACATGCATTTGCTTTCAGCTTTTTGCCACAGGAAATTGGCCCATTATATTTTTTCTCTATTTTCAGAATAAGGCATAATAACCCTAATAAATTAATCAGTATATTAAGTCAATCAATAAATAAATGATGCACATTTTTTTATTTTCTAAAGAAGTCAAAGGACCATGATTTTTTTTTTTTTTCCTTTGAAATTTTGGTACAATTTGCCATTGAAATCATCTGGGCCCTTTTAGTTTTTTTTCCTGTGGCTAGATATTCTTCCTCAGAAGCAACCGCTTTTACCAGTTTCCTGTGCATTCCTGGGGTGAAAAAGGGAACCAAGTCCATGTCCCACCCTTTCTCTGGTGATACTTGTGCCTTCTTTCCATACCATAAGATGCTCATATGCAGGCAGGTGATGATGCTAACATTTGCCTATACCAATGTTTGCTTCCTTTTCCCCAAACAGCTGTTCGTTGGCTACTTCTCAAACCCTAAATGTGCATATAGCAGCACAGCCCATATCTGGGAGAATAAATACTGAGAAGAGACCCATGGGGTCTTTTGATTTGGAGTGGAGTCTTTAGAAGATAAAATATCTGGGGTCCTAACAGGTTTGTTTTAGAAGAAGACCGTGGTCTCCGGGTGGTTATCCTCATTGCCTCGTTCCCCTCTTGCATCCCTGACAGTCCATGCCTTGTCATAAGGGGTGCAGCTCCATTAGGGCAAGGACTCGGCTGTCAAATTCTGGACTCCAAAATATACAGCCACTTGCTGTACTTTAAGGGTGTTGTTAAGTAGAAGAGGAGCCTCTGAGACTGTATGGGAGCAATGAGAAATGTAAATGAAGGCACTGGCATATAAAAACCAAAGGATGTATTGAGGTAAAGTGGTAAACACGTTAAATGCTGCAAATAGACCTAACAAAATAAGAAAACAAGACAATACATTGTCTTTAATAACATGAATTGCCAGAGCTATTTCAGTGACATAATTAGGGTAGATTGTAATTGATTTCATGGCTTTTGTTATAATTACAGTATCTCTTAACCACAAAGAATGTTCCTTTAGTTGTATCTCAATTCAACCATACAAATCAATGGATCCTCTCCATGAGAATTCTGTGCTTATTTTCATTTAGCTCAGACACTATGTCAAAAATCCTTATATTGGGGTGCTTGGGTGACTCAGATGCTTAAACGTCTGGCTTCAGCTCAGATCACGATCGCAGGGTCCTGGAATTGAGTTCCACTTTGGTTTCCCTGGTCAGTGGGGAGTCTGCTTCTCCCCTTCCTTCTAATGCTCCCCCTGCTTATACTCTCTCTCTCTCTGTCAAATAAATAAATAAAATCTCTTTTAAAAAATCCTTACTTTGCTGTAACCTACCTAACACTGGGCTTGGCCTTTTTTACTCTACAAATGTTTATTGAATTAGTACCACTGAATAAGGGCATTTGTCTATTGTCAGTTTAGTTGCTGAAACAGTCATTTTTTATCATCATTAAGTTGAAAAAAAATGTTTGGCTTCATGTATTACCTTTCAAGCTTAGGCATTGGTGAGACAACTCATCTCAAATAGAAGGCTCCAGAAAATCAAATTCTCAGCTGTCGAAAAAACAAGTGTATTGAGATAATTGAAAAAAATTTCAAAGACTACTTGAAGTAAATCCTACCTCCTTCAGTGGCAAAAAACTGAGAAAGATATCTCCATTTACTTGTGGCATAAAAGAATAACTGAATGCCACTATTTTCTTTCTTGTCACTGTATTTCTAGCAAGATAATACAGCAGTGACTATTAACAACTTATCTGAGTCATTTTTGTCAACAACTGCCATCATTTCTCCAAAATCAAACATAAAAGTGGTTAATTTATACAATTCCTATTTGATATTTTGGCAGTATCCAACCAAAGTTATGTAACACTTCCTCCCCGCCCCCCGCCTTTTTCCTCTTTTAACCATTTAGTACAGAGTAATATACTCTCCAGTAGTACAAAGAGGTGAAAGGCATTCTCTTAATTTCTTTTACTCCAGTCCTCTTTGAGTTTGTCATCATCGTCTAACAAAACAGCTGCCTAATGTTATAAAATTCCTAGAGTGAGCTTGGAGAAAGTGTGGGGGTACTAAACAAGCAGAGATTTCACACCTTCCGTCCCATCATTGAAGTCAATTGGCTTTCGGGTGTCAGCTGTGTTTTTGGGTTTTGGTGGTGTTTGTTTTTTGTCTTCCTTGAACCAAAGTTCACTGCACTAGAAGTGACTTTGAATTTTACTGGACTTGAACACCTTGTATCTACAAAGGACAAACCCTAGAGCATGGTTTTAATAATTGCTGAAGAACTGACTATACACACGAAAAGTTGCAACCTTGAATCTGAAACTTCTTTTAATATACCGAAATACTGTCAACTGTGAACTTTTTGGTTCTGACTTCTCCTTCTAATGCCTCCTTTCCTTTAGAAATTCATGTGTTCCCTTATCCTACTCCACCAAAGTTAGCAAATCACAAACACCATTGTGTTTTTTTAGTGCCCCTAACCTACAACAAAGTTGGTTTTATGTCTTACCAATGTTGGAGTTTTCTCACGATAACTAATAAGAGCACCTTTTAAGGGTATTAAAAAAAAAAAAAAAAAAAAAACTAAAATAGGGGCGCCTGTGTGGCTCAGTTCGTTAAGCGGCTGCCTTCGGCTCAGGTGATTCCAGGGTCCTGGGATCGAGCCCCGCATTGGGCTCCCTGCTTACCGGACAGCCTGCTTCTCTCTCTCCCTCTGCCTGCTGCTCTGCTTAATTGTGCTCTCTCTCTGTTAAATAAATAAATAAGATATTTAAAAAAAACTAAAATAAACGTTAACTTTATGTATTTATCATTCTTTTAATTTGTGGATCCTAGCCTTCTCATTTTTTTTTTCCTGTAAAGAATGAAATAGACACCTAGCCTTAAATTTTAGCATAGCTGGTGAAGATGTATACTTTTTTCTAATACCTGAAAAAAATACTATTTATGTGCCTTTTCTGTAACTTCAGAATTTACAACAGACTTATTTACTAGTAAGGTTATTTTGCTAGAGAATCATTGTTCCTGGCAGCAAGGACAGTTAAGTCGATGATCCTACACTATTACTGAGACTATAATGATACTACTTGAGAGGCTAAATACTCACCTGAATAATTTTTCTAGGACATTCATGTAAGTCTTTTGACATATATCCTACTGAGTTAGTAAAAAAAAAGCTTGATCATATAATTCTATAGTGAATGAGGTCAGGGAAGAGGAGTATTGACACCAGAGTTCCAAAGTCCAAAGAGAAGGACTACTCCAAGGAAGGAGAACAGAAGAGGGCTGAGAGATGAGAACAGCCAGGGCATTATGGGAATCTTCCATAAACAAAACCAGTTCCTGCCTACGTAATAGGATTGTCAACAGACGCACACACGGTGGAATTCTGAATAAATTAAGGCACATTAGCTAGACTTCAGTTAAGTTTTGTTACCTTAAACAAGCAAGATAGATTTAGCAAGGTATATTTTGACAGTTTGAGTTCAGCTCAACAAATATTGATTAGTGTCAACTAATAGATAGAGGAAAGGACACAGAGGTGGGTTTGTAAGTAGCCTTGTTAAATACAAGTATGTATGCACGTACGTATGGGGAGGTAGTGGGAAACAGGACTGTGGGGTTCAAAATCTATGCAGCAGAGTGAGAGAAAGATGGACAGAACTTGGCGTGCAGAGAGTAACCAGCCTCAAGATTGAATAATCTCATGTAGGGCACGTCTGTAGAGGAAAATAATACCAGACCTGGAGGCTTTTATATGCTTTTATATGCTTAAGTTTAACCTTCTCCACTACCTCAATAAACCTAAAAAAATAAAATGTTAGAAGGTGGAAGAAGGTCAGGAAAGTATCCCCTAGACTGAGAAGGCACTTTAACACTGAAAAACAAAGCAAGCTACTCCATACCATTTACACAGAGTTTCATTCAGGGTAACTTACCGATGAGGAAAAATCAGGCAGACGGTCCAGGTGGTACTCAGACATTCTCTGCCCCCATCTTCCACAGTTATTTTCTACCCAGTCTGGACCTGGATGCTCAGCTTTTATGGAGAAAGGGGCATGGTGATGAGGCTACAAGGCAGTTATCTAAAGTGGGGCTTTCTGTGTGCCAGCGAGCTCTACCAATTATCTGAAGTGGAGATTTCTTTGTGCCAGTCATCTCTACTAATTACCTAAAATGGCACCTTCTGTGCACCACTTTAAAGACGTTCAGAAGTCGCCTTCCCACATTCCAGTCAAGGACATATGTCAACCTCCACGGATCTGGAACATGTAGCCTCAAGGGAGGTCATTACCCTGGCATGAACAAGATGGATGGCCAAAGATGGAGTCAGTGTTGTCAGCACTCCAACATAAAATTACATACTTCAGGGGGCGTCTGGGTGGCTCAGTGGGTTAAAGCCTCTGCCTTCGGCTCAGGTCATGGTCCCAGGGTCCTGGGATTGAGCCCCACATCGGGCTCTCTGCTCAGCAGGGAGCCTGCTTCCCTTCCTCTCTCTCTGCCTGCCTTTCTGCCTAATTGTGATCTCTGTCTGTCAAATAAAAAAATAAAATCTTAAAAAAAAAAATTACATACTTCAGTAAGTTACAAGAGTTTACCAGAGCAGTAATTTTCCAAGATGTGTGAACGTGTGCATGTGACGGTATGTTATAATTTTATGGGGTTGTATGTCTGTGTGTTAAACAGAAAGAAAGGGAGAGACTTACTTGGTATTTCTAAGTCTTTCTAGTCATAAACAAATATGGATTTTCAAGGCTAAGAATCCCTAATTAAAGAGTAGAGGAGAAAGAGGCTTAAAAAAAAAAAAAAAGACCAAAAAACACTAAGAAGAAATTCATGGTTTAAATGCTGTTCCTTAAAAAGAAAAAGACAATTACTCCCTACTTGGAGTTTTCTTTGTAGGCTCTCTTTCCATATGCTGGGGGATCAGACATCTCACATGAAAGCACTTAACATTTAATATGAAGTCTGATAGTTTCCTCTCAGCATGGGAGGTAGGTAACTACTTGTGTCTTCGTGTTTCTTTCCTAAAGAAACCAGTGAGCATGGGGATAGTTAAGACAGCCAGGTATTAGATGTCTGCCTTTCACTGACTTTTAAAATCTTGGAATCTTTTTGTCTAAGTTTAAGAATGTCTCTGTACATTCAAGATTTTTAAAATTCAATTTTTTAAAAGATTGTATGTATTTATTTGAGAGAGAGAGAGAGAGGAAGAGAGAGAATGAGCAGGGAGAGCAGCAGGGGGTAAAAAAGAAGCAGGCTCCCTGCTGTGAACAGGGAAGCAGGATGCAGGGCTTGATCCTAGGACCCTGGAATCATGACCTGAGCCAAAGGCAGATGCTTAATCTAATGAGGAACCCAGGTGCCCCTAAAATTCAATTCTTATAATTCAAGGATTTCTATGTTATCATTTGCCACCCTGGGCTCTTAGGGAAATTCTAATTTAACAACCATACAACCTAGACATGAACAGATTCTGAGATAAAAACCCATAGTCCTGATCCACAGAAAATCTGTAACCAGAGGTGGTTCTGATACTGTTACTGAAATATTTGATCACTGTGCTTCCTTGTAACCCTTGTAACGCACTCTCTAGGACTCTTTTATGCTTGTGTCCACCTTCACTTGGGGGAATAAACATGAACAGGGCAGGGTTGTATGAGTTTATCCTGCTGTGTCCCTTGGAAAGCTTATCCTGCTTTTCCTATTTTTAGAAGTTTTTCTAGTTTCCCCAGCTCTCCAAGAGCTGGAATTGAAGGACTTCTTCCTATTACAACCCATCTGCAGGCACTCTAGACTTTCAAAATCATAACATATACACTTAGAGCCTCATTTTATGTGGTATCAAGGTACTCTTTCCTTTGTAGTAGATTCTTAAATCTTTATGGAAAAAAAAAAAAAAACAAAAAATGACTCCTGTGCTTCCCAAAAAACCTGTAAAGTTAATTCAATTTCATTAATTTCAACTTATATTCATTTATATTAGCTGCTAAAACTATGGCAGGCCTCACCCCATCCAGCTTATGATTCCTCTCTAAATTCCCTTGTCTTCATTTCAAATTGTCTTGAAAATTTTAATAACTGAATAAAACTGTGGAAAATCATCCTCTGGATTAAATTTTGAATAGAGTGTTTCATTTAAAATAGCCTAGCCAGGAGGCACCCTGGTGGCACAGGCAGTTAAGCATCTGACTCTTGGTTTGGCCTCATGTCGTGATCTCAGGGCCCTGATCTCAGTCATGAGATCAAGCCCCCCATAGGGCCCTGGGCTCAGCATGGAGTCTGCTTAGGACTACCTATCTCCTTCCCTTGTTCTCTCTCTCTTTCTCAAAAATAAATAAATCTAATAATAATAATAGTAATAATAATAATAATAATGAAGAAATAGCCCAACCTGATCCAAGTAGCATTTGAGCCTATTTTTCAGTCTAATGACACTCTGCCCATGCTTGCCTTGGCAAAGTCTCCAACTTCAACACATATGCATATTCTTCCTCTCCAGGCTTTAGTAAATGTTTAAGAATTTATATGGTAGCTTTCAGGCTCTTGGCTCAAGGTTACTTGGACAAGTGCTGCTTCAGCAAACTCTCAGTCACTTATTGAAGCCCCTACCTAAGACTGAGGAGAATCCTGAAAAGAACGTCAACTTCTGGATGTGTCCATCAGAAACACAGACAATGATATTCTCCAAAGATCCATCCTCATGATGTAGCATACTCATCAGATCAACTAGAAAGGGCTACTGATTATGAACGGGGCTTCCCCAACACATTGTCCAGGCCAGCTGTGTATGTCTTCACCCCTTAGTAATAAAGTGATCTTCTCTAAGAGGTTTATAAGTCAGTTTCAAGTAATACAGTTTTAGGGAAATAATTTGATTAATAAATTACAATTTTTCAGACAAAAATGCACACAGTCCAATGCTTTTTGAGTAATCTCGACCTGGCAGCAGATGCCCTAGGTATTCTAGTTTGGTTTTTGTCCTTCCAGCCCTTCTCAGAACTAGCAGGTTTTAGTACCATTAACATTTCAAAAGATTGGCCCTTTTTTATAATTATGTCCCATTGCAATAAGCACAAAATTGCTAAATCTGCCTAGGTGACCACGAAAATGGGAAATATATGAAGAGCTGTTTGAACTACAATGTGTTAAGCTGTTAATATGCAACATGCGTGATGATCTCTAGTCCATATACAAGAAAATTAAAGTTCTTCAATGTTTGTGACTTGATATATGTGGCATGACCTAGAACTAAAATTGTCTTTGAGAGTTCTGTGACGATTGTGTAATTCAATAGAGTAATCGTCATTGGCGTTCAAATATCCTATGATAATTTCACCACAGTCTGCAAAGGATAAATAAAATTTATTTCTTATTGGGTGCCTGGCAATTAGGTATTAAGACTGCTTGTGATTGAAATGGCATCACCTGGATGGAGAGATGTTCTTTAAATATGATCTCTATTCTAAAATTATTAGTGTTCTTGGGGCACATGGGTGGCTCAGTCGGTTAAGTGTCTACTTTTGGCTCAGGTCATGATCCCAGGGTCCTGGAATTGAGCCCTGCATGAGGCTGCCTGCTCAGCGGGAAGCCTGCTTCTCCCTCTCCCACTCCCCCTGCTTGTGTTCCCTCTCTCGCTGTGTCTCTCTCTGTCAAATAAACAAAAATTAAAAAATATATATATATTAGTTTTCTTATTGTTTTAAGCATTTATAAAAGAACAGTAGTCTTTCAAACCCTAAAACATTATTTGATAGATATTTAATTGTTGCGGCATCCGGGTGGTTCAGTTGGTTAAATGTCGGACTCTTGGCTTCAGTCCAGGTCATGACCTCATGGGTCATGGGATCGACCCCCAGGTCAGGCTCCACACTGTGGGGAGTCTGCTGGAGACTCTCTCTCCCTCTTCACTCCCACCCCACTTGCTCTCTTTCTCTCTCACACACAAATAACCAAATCTTTAAATTAAAAAAAAAATGAATTATTGAATCATAGGTTTCTTATAGTATGAACTGATGAGGATTTGTTTTTGTTTGCATGTCCTTAAGATGAATGAATTGAGACTTCTATAACTCTGAGAAAAACTTCAAGAGGTTTTTGTTTAAAAGTCAGCCCTCCTGTGTTTATACAAATAATCTAAAACCTTTGTATAGATTCCTTCCCATTATTTCTTTTTGGTATGAATAGTCATCCTGTATTTTCTCCACCTCCCTACCTAAAGACAGATAAATGTCCAGGCCTTAATTTTGAAGGAGCACCATCACTATTCAAGCCCCAGGACATTGAAGGGAAGGAAAAATTCTTCTATTACTCTTCAAGTCTTCCATCTCGACTAACAATTATTTTTACATGAGACAGGTTAACCAGAGGAAAAAAAAAAACACAGAGTTTTATTACATGTGCACAGGGACCCAAAAATAAAATTGAGACCTAAAGAAATGACCCAGGCAGGAAGTTTATATACATTTTAGACAAAGACAATAAATTTGTGAGGAATTGACAAGATAAAGAAAATAGATGTTTAAGACTTCTGATTAGTAAGAAATTCTAAGTGGAATTTGGGCTGTGGCAGTAGATTACAAAAAGGGTAACAAAGTATACGTGTACAGTTTTCTTGGCTTTAAATTTTCTATCTCTGGTGATAAGAATGTCTTTTTACTTAGTATAGCAAGGGTATCTTTCATATGGGAAATTTATTTTCTGCTTTCAGGGGTACAGAGGAATGTCCTTGCACTGGCTATTTCTTAAGTAACTTTTCTTTCAAATAATCAATATAACAAAGTGGCATATTTGGGGGCAGCCTGCCCTTGGCCCCCATGATATCCATATTGAGAAAGCAGACACTTGAGACCCTCCTTTCAAGTGTAGCAGAAACGGTTATTATTCACACTGGTCCATATTCTCCAGAGAAGTTTCAGTTTGCGAAAAGAGCAATACAGAAAAATTCTCAAGGGAAATCTTGACAGAACTTCCAGGGACCGGAGAGGCCCCTGGAGACTGATAGCTACTCTGTAGTGTGGGGATCCCAGGCCTATTTCACAAAGTTTCCGTTTGTCTCATTATACTAAAGGAAATGAGGAAAAAAGTTTACATTGTGTTCATGGTTGGGCCAGAGTTCTAAAATGAGTATTATTTTTGACCTTTTTTCCAAGTATACATTCTCAGCAGAGGCAATACCACCCTCTTGGGGAAGGTGAAAATATCTTATTATTTTTATGTATAAAGCACAGGTATAAAGAAAATACATAAACAGATACACACTGTATCTGTGGCATTAAAATTTCATGGTAAGAATTAAAATAAAATGTCTAACAAGCCTCCTTAGGAGGGTAATAATGAAAAAGAGAAGTTTGAGAAATGCTGCTCGATAGGAGACATGTTTCAGCTGACGATCCTGGATGTTTTGTTTCCTTTTTATTCCATTCTGGTAAATTCTGGAGGTCTAGTTTGCCCATGTTTGGGTAGAAAATATTTAAGCATATTAGAAAGTGTATCAGGGCTATCTTTGGAAAGCAATGTTAAATAATAGATATATTAAAGCTATCAATATACCTATATATTTGGCATGTTGTGGTAATCTTTATAGTTATTTAGAAATACAGGGTCTAACATCCCTAACTTTTCTTTTCTAAACATATTCTCAATTTATTTGTCATGCAGTTTTGTTTTTCAAGCAAGTCATTTTGACGTGTCCTGTTTAACTCAGCCGTTTTCACGCATCTGACCATCTCCCATCTAGATACCAGGATGAGATGAGATGCAGGAATGGCATTAAACTGCCATTTTGCATGTATCTTGTCAATTCTAAAAACTGAATATTAAATAATTTGTTATTCATACGGATTTAAAATGTTTTCTCGTTAAAATAGCTGCATCAAAGTCTTTATAAAACTCAAGGAGCATGGCTCTATTTTAGTTACTGTTTTCAGTGTTACCATCTAGATGAAAGCAGGCTTCTTTAAGCCCATAAACAAATAAAGACAATAGCATTTGGGAGGTGCTGTAATAGGGGGATGTATGCAAAGAACAGCTACAGCACGAAAACGGAGAAATAAAAGGGCTTTCCATAGAAAGTAAGGGAACAATTGCACTGGGTCTCAAAAGTTGAGTAGAAAATTTCTTGATGAACAAGGAATAGAAGGGCACTCCTACTGGGGGAAAATGCGTTCCTCCTATGCAGGAAAACACACACACACACACACACACACACATACACACCCCTGTACCATGAAGTGAAAAACAAAACATTGATCTATTCCTGGAACCATAAGGAGTTCAGAATAGTGGAAGCAGAGAGAATAAGGATCCGGTATACTAGTTGGGAATTAAGAACGTGGGATAAGCCACATCACTACAGAGACTTTGACAGTTTTTAAGAGTTTAGGGTTTTTCGTGTGTGTGTGTGTGCACATGCATATTTGTTTGTTGCCATAGGCCTTAGGAAACCTACAGTCGTTTTTAGTGGTAAATGGGCCTCGACACATTTCCTTCAAGAACCATACCAGTCTGTATGTGTGTGTAGTCTGTAGTGTGATGAGGAATGCATTGAAATTAATGACCAGTTGGAAGTGGAGGAAGAGAGACAAAAAGGAAAGGTAGATAATCCCAAATTTGTGGCTGACATGATGTGGTAAATATGTCCAGGGGACAGTAGTATTTTGTGTCTCAGTTTTAGGAAAAAGATTTATGATATTCAGCCTATAGGTGGTAATTTCAGTAAAAGGAATGGATAAAACTACCCACAGAAAACACATAGAATAAGATGAGAAGATGCAAAAGAACAGATCCATAGAGAGTTCATCTAATTAAAGCACATGGGAGTGATGCCGATATTAGGTATATGGCATTTACATAACAATTTACATATATTTAAATTAGAATCCTATGATTTCATTATGTTTTAATAAAAAAATCACAAAATGATTATTATTTTAAGTAATCAATGAATTAGGGGATGGTATGATCCTGTGTTCCCTTACTAGTTGTAAAATCTGTTTTTGATAAGGTATGGAAACCTCCTAGGTTGATGCCACTAAAATAATTACAAAACTTTATACTTATTTGTGCAATCTTGCTTTAATGTAAGCCAACTCCATCCAGAATGCTCAGCCAGGGCTGGGGGCAAGTTCACTCATGGCATGTACTAGAAACTCTGCATACCTACCCTTTCACATTTTCTTTATACAAATGGTATTGCAACCCATTTTTTCAGATGATGGAGTGCCTTCTCACTTCTCCTTGGGCATAGCTCCCAGCGCCTCAAGGATGTCTATATTCCTTCTTCAAAAAGAATCTCCTTTAAGGACTCAAAAGTGGTTTACTCTCTTTCAGATGATTAGAGAGATTTCTTAGTGTAAAGTGAAACAAAAATAAACAAAACCAAAAGGACAACTACATGTTTCATCTCTGGCAGACTCTAAGAAACTCAGCTGATCTAAAATGTCCTAAGTTTTAGTCACCAGGTTTGGGACTCAGTGTAGATTTTGATTGAAATAACTTCTTAAATTCTCTGAAACACGGTTTACTCCTCTATAAATAAATGTATTACTAACTGCTCTACTTACATTATACAATTCTAGTAGTTGTGACACATTTCTATGACAGTACTTTGTAACAAACAGAACACTATAAAATATTAGAAATTATTACTATTAAACTAAATAAGTATTTTATATTCTAGCTCCTACAGCTCTATCAGTACTTAGCATACTCTTCATTTTCCCGTTTTAAAAAAATGCGTAGGAAAAAAAAATGCGTAGGAGCATGACTGTCTTTAAAGAAGCTGGAATCCTATGGAGAGTTAGCCACTTTTAATTTATTCCACAAAATTTTGGTCTTTATCATAAAATCCTATTTTTAATTTTATAATGTTGTGACAGTATCTGTATATCAGATGCTATTCATATTCATGAATTCATTTGCATACCATTTAATATTCTCCTGCTTTGCTACACTTGTTGTGATATGCTATCTAAATTACCAGCTCAATTTTCAGAGTGTTGTAAGTGTGTATTTAGAGGCAATGATATGCAGTAGCACTTACACAAAGAAATCAAAATATTTTCAGAGACACAATTGAAGCATCTCATGCTAAGGGATTTGTAGTGCTTTCATATCTAAGTCAGTTTCCTTCCACTGTAGGTGTTATGCAAAATCAGATTGCCTAATAATTTGGAAATAATGTTTAGTATTGCTCTTTCACAATGTCTGACTCTTTCTATTCAGTCCCCTTTAGATTTTGTTCTCATCAGTATGGTCTAAGCCAATTTTAAAAACTTCTTTTCTTAATCTATTCTGCAGCTGGATTTTTGAATATAAAATATTAGTGAAGAGGGAAAGTCTATTTTAAAATTACAGTTCCCCCAAAACTTTGACAAGAAAACATCCTTATTTTTAAATTTTCAGTTATATTATTTTTATACACCACCTTCATTTTTGCTACTATCATCTATAATTCAAGAAGTTCAAAGATGAAATCATTATTGTTCTCTACCATAATCTGCTCTTTCCTATCCTGATGGATATCATCCAGGCACCCAAGTCAAAATCATGAGTTAGTCTAGATTCTTCCCTTTCCCTCATTGGCCCTAACCTCTACGATCCAATCTGATCCTAAGTGATCACACCTGTAAATATCTCCCAAGTCATTCCCCTTTCTCCATTTCTATTACCTTTGTCCTATTCTGAACCTTATTTTTTTTTATTTACATTAGTATTCTCAACTGCTATCATGGCCTTCAGTCTTACAATTTTTTTTTTTTTTTTTTTTTTTTTTTAGTAAACTTTGTTTTTTTGGTTTTAGAGTTACAGGAAAATTGACCAGAAGTACAGAGTTCCCATACTCTACTCCTTCCACCCCACAGTTTCCCATATTAGTAACATCTTGCATTGGTGTGGCACATAGATAAAATTTATGAACCAATATTGATATGTTATTATTAGCTAAACTACAGGGTTTACGTTAGTGTTTACTCTTTGCATTGAATAGTTTTTGGTTTTTGTTTTGGCAAATGCATATCATTCATCTACTACTACAAGTATCATAATGAATAATCTTGCTGCCTTAAAAATCCACTGTGCTTTATCTATTCATCTCTCCCTTTATTCCCAGGCCCTGGCAACCAGTGATCTTTTCTACTATCTCTGTGGTTTTGCCTTTTCTAGGATGTTGTATACTTGAAATCATACAGCATGTAGCCTTTTCAGACTGTTTTTTTTTTCACCTATTGATATATATTTAATGATTCCTCTTTGTAATTCTGTAGCTTTATAGCAAGTATTCTTGTTCATTTTTGTTTTATTTTGTCTTGACATTGAAAAACATTCCACTGTATACAGATGTACCACAGTTTGTCCATCCACCAATGAAGGACATTTTTGTTGTTTCTAAGTTTTGGCAAGTATCAGTGAAGCTTCTATAAATGTTTGAATTCAAAGTTTATATAAATATAAATTTTCAGCTCATTTGGATAAATACTTAGGGGTGTGATTGTTAGATCCTATGGCAATAGTATGTTTAGTTTTCTAAAAAACTACCAAGCTGCCTTCCACATTGGTTGTGCCATTTGGTTTCCACCGGCAGTGTATGAGAGTTGCTACTGTTCCATATCTTCATTAGCACTTGATGATGTCAGTGCTTTGAATATTAGCCACTCCAGTAGGTAGATAGTAGTATCTCCTTGTTGTTTTAATTTGTAATTCCCTAATGGGATATGATACTGAGCATCATTTCATATGATCATTGACTATCTTCTCTCATGAGGTATTTGTTAAGAACTTTACCCACTTTTTATTGTTTGTTTTCTTATTGTTGAATTTTAAAAGTTATTTGCATATTTTGGATACAAGCTCTTTTTCAGATATTTACTCACAGTTTGTGATGAGTCCTTTCATTTTGTTAACACTATTTTAAAGAGAAGTTTTTCTTTTAGTGAAGTTCTATTTGTCAGTTGTTTCTTTAGTGGATCCTGCTCTTGGTGTTGTATTTAAAAGCAAATTGCTATAATTATACTGAAATTAATATTAAATAAATAAATATAAAAACAACAAACGTTCCCCGCCCCCAAACAATAAGTTCATCACAATCGCTATGCTGATATCTGGTTTAAAAGCAAATTGCCAAACCCAATATTGTCAAATCTTCTAGCAGTTCTGTAGTTTTGCATTTTACAGCTAAGTCTATGATCCATTTGGAATTAGTTATCATGAAAGAAGTAAGGTCAGTATCTAGATTTAATTTTTGCATGTGGATGCCCACCTGTTCCAGCAACATTTGTTAAAAATGTTACCGTTTTCCATTTGAATGCACTTGCTTGTCAAAAATGAGTTGACAATATTTGTGTAAGTCAATTTCTGTGCTCTTTATTCTGTTCTACTGATCCGTTTGCCTATTCTTTCACCAATACCACTCTTTCTGGTTTACTATAGCTTTAGAGTAAGTTTTGAAGTCAGACAGTGTCATTCCCCTCACTTTGTTCTTCTTCTTTAATATTTTGATGGCTATTTTGGACCTTTATCCTTTCATAAACATTTAAGTCAATTTGTCAATATACACAAAGTAACATTAAGATTTTCATTGGGCTTGCATTGAATCTATGGATCAATTTGGAAGAATATAAAGACTTAATATTATTAAGTCTTCTTTAAGTCTTCCTATCCATGAACATGGAATAGCTCTCCATTTATTTAGAACATCTTTGATATCTCTGACTGACTTCTCATTCTTGACACTAACACCTGCCTTAGTGTACCTCTGAAAATTTGTATTTGATGATACTATTTTAAATTCTTTTTTGGCTATCCCTGATCTTAAGCAAAGTTCGAGTTTCTCTCAAATTCTGAAATTTTTGCTCACTAGCATCACCCTCTGATACTCTTCTCTTTATAGTTTATTGCCCAGCAATGCTGTTATGTTTAATTTTCCTTAATGCACTGTTGGCAGATGTTTTGAAGTGCTCTGAACAATTTTATCCCTCTTTACTCTTGGCTATTATTTATTAAAGAGACCGAAAAAAAGTTATTTTTATTCCTAGATTTTTTTGAACCTAAAAATAACAATATCATTCAGATGTGTCTAATACACTTAACTGGAACTTTATTGAAGTTTCTACAAAATGGATATGATGTCTGGAGCTATGGTAGCTATCTTACAACCATGACAGGAATATTAGAACAATAATGAATAAACTAACCCAACACATGAAATTTGTGGAGTTGTTGAACCACCTGTATAACTGCTTATATTTCTTTACGCAAATAATGAATAACCTCATGATTTAAATTCCTGTTAGTCAAACTTTCTGTTACACATAGCTGAAAGAACTCCTAAATGATTCATGTACTCTATTGTTTGTGAATTTATGGATGTTATGATCTCTGCCTACAATGCAGCTCTATTTGTCTTTCCTAAGAACTTTAACCTATACTTCAAAATTCAACTCAGTTGTCATGTTATGAAATTCTCTCTGATTCCCCTACAAGATAGAGAGAATGAATCATTTCCTACCTCTTGTCTCTTTTATAGTTCTCTGTTTACATGCAAATCTGTCATATTAGAATTATTTATACATAGAGATCTATTTTATTCATTTTTGAATCATCTCTTCCGGGATAATCTGATGTACTAAAACGTTATTAGTTGTCAGTGTTTGTGTCAAAACATATTGTTCTCAATGGAACTTATTTAGACTTTTAACTTTAAAAGAAAATCAACTAAATGAAAAAGTTTATGTTTGATATTTTCCAACAATAATTACTGAAATCTTGATATGTTTCTATTTATTAGATTTTAATTAACACTGAATCTTATACATATTTTAGATACCCATGTTTTTTAATGTTTAAAGAATTTAACTAATGACTCAATTTCTTCAAATAGAAACATAGAATATAAAACAAAATAATAAAAGAAACATAAAATAAAATTAAATTATAAAATTTTGTTCAGTAAATTTTAGTTTTAGCTCAAAAAACTATCTATATGAGCTAATTAAAACTGATTAGAACACAATTGAAACCAAATTATTATACTGAACTCATGAAAGAGTTATGTTGTAAGTTAAAAAAAATACTTCTTAGTATCAACTTTTTACTTATAAAAAATCATTTTTCAAACTTAGAAAATATGGACAAAGGAATTTAAAAACTACTCACGTTTCCATACTATCAAGAGAATGAGAACATATTGCCCTAATTATTCTATAGAATAATTGGTCTATTTCTGGCTTTTTAATTTTTAATCAATTAATTAATTTATTTTTTAAGATTTTATTTATTTATTTGACAGACAGAGAGCACTATGTAGGCAGAGAGGCAGGCAGAGAGAGAGAGGGGGAAACAGGGTCCCTGCTGAGCAGAGAGCCCTATGCGGGGCTCCATCCCAGGACCCTAAGATCATGACTTGAGCCGAAGGCAGAAGCTTTAACCCACTGAGCCACCTAGGTGCCCCTATTTCTGGCTTTTTAATCATAGATGTATTTTTTAAACAAATACAACACCATTCTGTATATATTCTATAAACTGCACAATTTACTTAAAAAGTGTATATAAGCAGAGCACCTGGGTAGTTCAGTCGGGCATCTACCTCTTGATTTTGTCTCATGTCATGATCTCAGGGTCAGGAGATCAAGTTCTGCATCAGGCTCTGTGTTTGAATATCCTTGAGATTCTCTCCCTTCTCTGCCCCTCTTTCTGCTCACACTCTCTCTCTATAAACAAATAAAATATTGCCACAAATCTATATCATGAGCATATTTCCATAACATTATATATTTTCCATAAGATTTTAATAACTTTCTATTTTTAAAAAATACCTGACTTATTGAAAAGTTGCAAAAATATTACAGAAAATCCCCATATGTACTTCAACCAGCTTCCTCTGATGTTCACATCTTGTATAGCCACAGTAAGGTTATTAAAACTAATAAATTATTATTGACTAATAACATTAAATAAACCATAAGCTTTCTTTAGATTTTAGCAGGTTTAGGTTTTAGATTTCACCAGTTTTTCTCACTAATATTCTTTTTTGTTGTTTCTAAGTCCAATCTGGGATTTCACCTTGCATTTAGTTGTTATGTGCAGGCTTATTTTTAACATTGCCTTCATTGTTTTCCACGTCATGACCCAGTATGGTAAGGGATAATAATGAGAGACTGCCTTTACTGAATACTTTCTATGGTCCAGACACTTTTTAATACTCACAACAATCTCTCATTTTATGACGGGATCCTGAGGCACAGGAAGATCACATATACGGTTAAAAAATCATATAGCCAACAATTGTCAGAGCCAATATTTGAACCCAAGTGGTCTAATCTTCAAATCCATATTCCTTATTAGTTACTAATAATAGATATTTATATGTGTGCAAGTTTCCCCAATGTGAAGAATTGTGAATGGCTATTCACAATCTGCACCTAAATATTTATATATCAGTGATTATTTGCCTATAATAAATTCCCAGATAAAAAATTTCTAAGTCAATACCAATGTGACAAATAGTTTCAGATTAACATTTTATTTTGTTTTTGTAAAATAAACAATTGATAACAGTATTTCCCAATGTATTTATTTGAATTCTACATCTCTCAAACTCAGTAGGATGATAGTAATTTCAAAAGCAGAAATTACCCATTACTCTGACCTAGTTTCTTTGAAGGTATAGAGGCCTACACATTTACATACTTTCCCTAAATAGTCTCCTGACCATCTATAGAATTAGTTTCAATAAATGCAGCATATTTTCTCGATATTCACTGATAGAGTAATGGCCAAAACTTGTCTGTATAAGATGCTGTTCCAAGGCTGATTTGGTAAGTTATTTCACAAGTAGCTTGGCGATGAGAATGGGAGTGTACTAATGGGATTGTGTAGTTTTATTACTATTTTAGTGAGCTGTTAATAAAATATCATATTAGATAGCTTGTCTAAAATATCTGTATACAGTGACTTAAAATACTGTACATGTTGTCACTAGTTCTATTATTATTCTTATTTTCTATTACCTGATTCATAGTGTAGTGACAAAGTGCAGCTTTTATGCTTAGTTTTTGTACTTCTGTATTTCAGGGAAATTTCTGTACAATTGACAAAACACCTTCAAATCTAACATCTTGTATGTACTAACCAGCCCCATTTTATAAGTGAATACTTCTGTACTTCATAGAAATTTCTGTACAATTGACAAAATATCTTCACATCTAATATCTTGCATATACTAACCATCCCTATTTTATAAGAGAATAAAATCACTACTCAGAGAAATTAATTTACCCTGGATTTTCATAGTTCACACCCTGGTGCTAAATACATACTAAAGCATGTATTTATCTCTGTTTAACAGAAATCTTGACTAAGGAGCAAAATTTATAAATTAGTCTCAGAATAAGATATTTTATAGTATCTTTTATGGCATTTTGAAAAAGTAAGTATGGTACTGAATATTCTAAATACTATGAAATGGGTATTATTATCATTTTTTAAAAAGACTATTTCTTTTGTCCCTTCCTCCCACTCTGGTTACCAACTGACTTATTGCATTGTCATTCTAATACAAAACTTGTTTTAAAAGCTGCTTTTCCTCTACATTGTCAACTTCAATTCACTGTGGTACAGCATTTATTCCTGACACTTCGTTAAAATGACTCACAGGCATCAGCACCCTCTTACTGGGCCAGTGGTGTTCACTTCTGCTTACTCTCATCCTTGACATCTTTCCTACATGTGTAAACTAAGATCTTTCCTGTGTGTGGGATTTCTCCCACAAAATCACCTTGATCCATTCTTTTCTTTAGATACCTTCCAGAGACTGTGGTCTTCCTTTGGTCTTTAGAACTGTATTATCCCATGTGGTACCTATTAGTCACAAGTGACTATTGATCACTTTAAATATGATCACCGTATTTACATATTCTAATTTAAATTAAATTTTTTCTGTTAATATAAAATAGAAACCATATTTCAAAGTCAGTATAAAAATTAATGTAAACAAGCTCATTATTTTTTCATTGATAACATTCACAAATATTATTTTTGCTGTGTTAGATAAAATTAAGAAAAAATAATTGTCAATTGTAATTTAGCTACTTTATTTTTACTTTTCTAGTGTGGCTTCTAGCAAATGTAAAATTACATATATGTTTTGCATTATATTTCTGGTGGACAGCATATTTTTGGAACAGACTAAACTTGCTTCCATTTTAGGAACTTCTTTCTGGTTGCCTTTTCTTTTGAATATTCTCCCACCAGATTTTCACTTGATTGTTTTATCACCTTTCAGATTTCAGTTCAAATTATCTCTGAAACTGCCCTTGTTTAATCGGCTTACATAAAATCTACCAGTTCTCCAGCTCCACCTAAATTAATCTTTTTAATATTTCTTATTCCATTTAATTCTCAGCCCTTATAATTCTTTAAAATTATCATTAATTAATTCTTTGAAGAGAGGAGCATTTTTTATATTGTAAGAACTGTAAGAAGTAAATTTTTATTGTTTATAAACTAGTCAGTCTGTGATACTTTGTTATAGCATCCTAAACAGACTAAGACACCCTCTTCTTTCAGAAATGTCTTTTTATTATAGGCTGTTTGAATCAGAACAAAACTAAGAATCACTTATTGAATTTGGTTATCATGTTTCTAAAATTTCTTTCAATCCAGGACAGTGTATCCTCCTCTTTTCCATGACATTGAACAAGTCAGACCAATTGTCTTACAGAATCTCCCATCTTAATAAATTATGGCTTCTTGCTTATATTGCTTTAACAGGATGATTAGCTCTAAAGGCTTGATTATAATTTGTTTGGGAGGAGTGGATTGGGCAGGAACCCTTCACTGATATTGCTATGAAGTGTATACTATGCCACACAAGCATTTGGTATTAAATTTAAGTGAAGATAAAAATGTAAGTACATTTGGGTAATTATGGCCTGATCCTTGCATTCTAACATTTCCTGTTATTTTAGTTTGTTTTAGCAACATTCAGAATTTGAGCCAATGACCTTGGGTTCAGATAGTTTATTTGGTAGGTAATCTAAGAGAACAGAACCGAAGGAAACGGGAAAGTGAAATGAGCAAGGAGGGAAGCTACAATAAGAGACATTATCAGTGTTGCTACTGTGAGCAAAGATGTGGATTCCGAAAGACCTCTGAAAAGTACAGAATGCACTCAGAATGACCTGTTGAAATATGCAGTTACTGGGACATTTATTTCTGATACTCTTCAGTTGAAGATATCTTCTGGTGATTTTAACACTCCCTTGTGTTCTCCACTAACTCAAAGAATTACTTCCAGGCACTGTGATGTGCTCTTTTTAAAATCTTGCTGCTTAGAAGAAGACCTAAGGTGTATATTTGTACTTGAGGTGTGATGCTGACAACTGAGATGAATCTTCTTGCCAATATTATCCAGTAAGACTACTCAATAGAATTCACCATTCTAATTATTTTGTTCCTTTTTAAAAGATTTTTTTAAAAAGATTTTATTTATTTATTTGACAGAGAGAGATCACAAGTAGGCAGAGAGGCAGGCAGAGAGAGAGAGAGGAGAAAGCAGGTTCCCTGCCAAGCAGAGAGCCCAATGTGGGACTCGATCCCAGGACCCTGAGATCATGACCTGAGCTGAAGGCAGAGGCTTAACCCACTGAGACACCCAGGAGCCTCTGTTCTTTTTTAAGATTAGTTAATTAATTTATTTGAGAGAGGGAATGAGAGAGTGAGAGAACGAGAGAGCAAGAACATGAGGGGGAAGGGTCAGAGTGAGAAGCAGACCCTGCTGAGCAGGGAGACCAACACAGGACTTGAACCTGGGACTCCAGGATCATGACCTGAACCAAAGGCATTCACTTAACCAACTGAGTCATTTCTCTCATGGTTAGTAAATTCCTTCTATTCTTTTATTAACAAATAATGCCACAATTAATAACCTTTGGCATAAAGATTTTCACATTTTTACCATGTGTTTTGGGGCTGCATTTCTGGAAATAGAATTCCTAGATCAATGGATAAATATTTATATAAGTTTGCTATCTATGCCGTTATATCCCTTTGGTTTTATTCTAAGAGTAAAGTTTTCCCCATAGCCTCACCAGCAGAGAATGCTTTTCAACCTTTGATCAATCTAATAAGAAATTACATGATATTTTAAAAATTATTACATTTTCATATTTTAATAGTTTATTTTATTAACATGTAATGTATTATTTGTCCCAGGTGTATAGGTCTGTGAATTGTCAGGCTTACACATTTCACAGCACTCACCATATCACATACCCTCTCCATATATTTTTAAGAGACTTTTTCTACCTGTGATCCATCTCATAGCAGTTTCTATCTTTCTATTGTAGGTCTTTTTCTCTTCATTTTAAGAGCCATTTTCTTTTGTTAGTGATAGCTTCCTATTGTCATTTACTATTTGCTATGGTATCTCTTTCCTGCTTTATGGAAGTGCAAACATAACATTATTATATTTTTGTATAGTTCTAATTTATTGCATATTTCTTTAAGCATATGGATATTTTAGTTTATTCTTAGAGATTGTTATAGATTGAATTGTTTCACCAAAAAAGATATGTTGAAGTCCTAGCCTCCCCCCTCCCAGTACCTCACAATGTGACCCTATTTGGGGACTGGAGCTTTACAGAAATAATCAAGTTAAAATGAGGTTATTAGATGGGTCCTACTCCAAAATGACTGGTGTCCTTATAAAAAGGGAAAATTCAACAGAGACACAAACACACCTAAAGGGAAGAGGAAATGAAGAGGTGCCACCAAATTTTTGCTATTTTGTCACAGCAATCCTATAAAACTGAAAACAATTAAATAAATGTTTTTCCAGCAGTCACGTTTTAAACAAATTTGCTTCTTTTCTATCACTGCTTTAGTGGTCTTTGAGATTTTCTTCTTATTCTTTTTTAAAAATTTATAGATTACTGACATTTTTATAGTGGTATATATTCTGTAAGTTTTAACTTTTTCTCCAAATATCTTTTTTCTACATTATTTATTAGCACATCTCTCTTTTTTTAGACAGATTTGAGATGTCATTTTTATCATTTAGTGAATTTCATTTTATACTTGTATGCATTTCCATAATTTCTATTACCTATTCATGTATCAATCTCATATTCATTTAGTTATGGAGCCTTTGTTATATGCTTTAATATCTGACAGACCAGCCCCACCCATTCTCACCTCCCTATCACACACATAAACGCACACATTTTGCTTTTCTTTTTAAAAGTGTTTATTTAGAAATTTTTGCCTTTTCTCTGTCTTTTTCTATATGAACTTTTAAATGAAATTTCTGCCTACCAAATAAAAGAGAAATTTTTATTTTTAGGGCAGTTATATGAAATTTCTCATTAACTTAGAAAGCACTGGCAGCTTCTAGATATTGAAAATTTTTTTATCCATGAGAATGGTATGCATTTCTTTTTGGTCAAATCTACTTTTTTTTGTTTTTTGGGAATAACTACATTTCTTTTTAGGTTTATGTGTAAGGATATTATTTTACATTTTGTAGCTATTTTATTTTTCATTTTTATTTTTTATTTTTTAATATTTTTTAAAGATTTATTTATTTACTCGAGAGAGAGAGAGAGAGAGAGAACTTGAATGGGGGGTGGGGCAGAGGGAGATGGAGAGAAAGTCCTCAAGCAGACTCCCTACTCAACCCTAAACCCCTCACAAGGCTTGATCTCAGGATCCTGAGATCATGACCTGAGACAAAATCAAGAGCTGGTCTTTTTTTTTGTTGGTTAAAAATTTTTTGCTTTGTTTTTATTTAAATTCAGCTTAGTTAACATATGGTGTAACATTGGTTTCAGGAGTAGAATTTAGTGATGCATCACTTGTTATTTTAAATGGTATCTTTATATCCATCATACTACTCAGCTGGGTATTATGTGTACCTATAAAGGTTATTAATATTTGTGTTAATTTTATATCCTGTTTTATTAAATTACCTCATTTATAAAATCTGTCTTGCATTTTTCATAGGGATAATTTTTATATATTTTCTAATTTTTATGATTCTATTTGTTTTGTTTGATTACATTTGCTGGTATGTCCAAAATATTGTTAGTTATATATGTCAATCATATCTTTTCCTTGACATTAGCAGAAATGACCTTAGAATTTCCCTCTTATGTCAAATGCTGAATTTAGGGCTTCTATGCACACAAGCACATATACCTATTTTACTATGTTATTTTAATATCAACTAAATATGTATTTTTTAAATTTGTTTCAATAAGATTTTGTCAATTTTTTCAAAAAGTTTTTGGGTATGTATGGGGATGACCATGTGATTTTTTTCCTTAGGTCTATTGTATGATACATTACAATGATTTTCTCTTTTGGGGGGGGATTTATTTATTTCAGAGAGAGAACATGAGAGTAGGGGGAGAGGAGGAGAGAAAAAATCTTAAGCAGACTCCCCACTGAGCAAGGAGCCTGACTCAGCTTGATCTCAGGACCTTGAGATCATGACCTGAGCCAAAATCGAGTTGGATATTTAATGGACTAAGACAACCAGATACCCCACAATAATTGATACCTTAATATTCAATTACATGTGCTGTCATGTAATAAACTGGGTTCATTGTATGTTATTTTTATCAGTTTTCAAAAGTGAGATCTATTATTTTTGTGTGTGTGAAATTATATTGTTTGATATCAATGTTAAATTTCTTTATAAAATGAAATTGAAGGTGTTCCTTCTAAATTTTAATTTCAATAAGGACAATTATGATTTATAACAAGTTTTATACAAAGTTAACAGAAAATATTGTTACTGTTAGCTTTGTAAAACTATTCCTATGTGCCTCAGATATAAAAGATTTTAGTAATAACTTTTTAATTAATATCTGCTCAAGATCATAAATATTTAAGAAATTATAAATAAAAATAACACTGTGCTAAAGATGCATGTGCTTATGTCTTTCTCTATCCTATTCCTTTTTTTTCTTAAGATTTTTTTTTATTTATTTACTTGACAAAGATCACAAGTAGGCAGAGAGGCAGGCAGAGAGAGAGGAGGAAGCAGTCTCCCTGCTGAGCAGAGAGCCCCATGTGGGGCTCAATCCCAGGACTCTGGGATCATGACCTGAGCTGAAGGCAGAGGCTTTAACCCACTGAGCCACCCAGGCACACCCTTTCTATCCTATTCTGATAAGCCAAAGTTGTAGTAGAGAAAAAGAAGGTAAAAAGTCAAGAGCACCACATTTATTGACATCAGGACCCAATAAAACAAAATGTGGAATGTAAATCAAGAGTTATTGGGTTTTTGGTTTTGAAACTTATCCCCCTAAAAACGTAATCTACAGGCTTGTCATAATCAGTGTTTATTGTTCTATCCATCTCTTAAAGTAGGCATTCCATTCAGAATTTGGGAGTCCTAAAATCACAGACATAATCCCATGCTTTCTTCTCCTTTAAGATATACTGTATGAATTTTCATTCAGACCATATAGTGGGGTCGATGATGTTCTCTGGGAGATTTCCCCTGGTATTACTATATACCACAAACTCAGATCTTCCATGGACCTGAGTATTTTGAGGTTTTGCTCAACTGAAGCTGTGAAAAAAAAAAAAAAAAAAGTAGTCTCTATCCTTAAGACAAGTATTGTCTTAAGTTAAAAAAATGAAATTATCACTTAACACTTATAAGACTGCTGGCTAATAACAGTTATGAAACTGACAACCATTATCTCTTAAAAATGTCTCAAACAGCAGTTGGATGGATTAACTTCCATAAAATCCCTAATGTTGCCTTGTGAGGCAAACTCCTATATCACTGCTAGAATGAGGAGGATATAAATAATTAATAAATACATAAATTCACACATTCATAAATAAACTTTAAAAAAATACTGAGGGGGTAATTAATTTTGAAGTAGAGATAACCACTTCCTGTAATGTAAGGCAAAAGTTTCTCTCCAGAGCCATCTCCATTCTTTACCACATCAATTAGCTAGGGAGAAAAGAGGTTTAGATTAAATTTTTAGATCAACAAGGTATAAGATAGTCATTATTATATGAAGCTTGACATCCTGTTGACAGATGGGGAGCCTGTGATCCTTTCAACCATTAACTTGAAAACATTGAAGTCATATTAGCCTGTGGTAGCACCAACCAAGAATTTAACATTACTACATTTTTTATACAGTGGAATCAGTGGCACTTGAAAAATTCAGTTTCAAAATATTATCTTCAATTCATTTTTCAGTTGTCTAATACGATGGTACCTGATTTCTTGCTCAAGGTTTTATTTTTTGAGGAAAATATAAACTTCCCTGAAGTTTTTACCTTTTGTTTTCTGTTTTAATTTTTCAATGATATGAGAGAGGGAAAAAAAAAAGTCTTTTTTAATCAGATTAATTTGGATGCATGCATTTTGCAATCTCAAGAAAGTTGAATAATTAATAGCTTTTACTACTTATTTTTTCATGCAGTTAATGCTTATATTCTGTTGCATAAGGGCTTTGCATGTAAAGGAAATTTTAATAAATTTATAGTGTAAAATAAAACATTTGCTTATGAATCCTTTTCTTTATTTCTTTCTCAGGAGATATGAAATTGTGTTCATTTAGTTCATTTCCTCTGTTGATCCCAGTGAAAAGACCCCGTGTGCTTGCCATTATAGTCACACATTTTAAATTCTCTGCATTTTCTCTGCTATTATGTTGACTTAATCTGTGATTTAAATGATTAAGCCATGCAACACTTTCTGCTTTTCCTCTCTCCAATGTTTGTCTCCAGCTGCTCCCTGTTGAAGGTTTTGTTCTCTTTCAACAGGAAGGAATATCCACCCACATAAGCTTGAAGTGCTTTATTAATGTCAACCAAAGATGTAAAACAGAAAGTTTCAGTACCGGTTGCAGATGTAAAATTCTCAATATCAAGCACTTTTTTTTAAAAGTAAAAGAAAATAGATTGGGGATGTTAAATACATGCATTAGGTGACTGCTGTGAGTCTTGCACTTTATAGATAAATTATCTCATTTAATTCTCACAACATACTCTCACATGATGTGCAACATGTTTACCCCGGGGGTCTACCGGTGGGAAAAATAATAGCCATAAAACTTTAGTACACGTGAATTACCACGTAGGTAGTAATTCCTCCATTTGGAATGCAAACCACTTATATATCTTCAGAATACATGCTCTCTCATTTGTCTCATCATGGTACTGGTGGGTATTTACTGGCTTGGGACACTGCCTTTAAACTTATGCATCTGGAGTACAACAGTGTGCTCTGCCTTCCATAGTGGGTGTTGGAAAGTTCAGACTCTTTCCACCTGTAACCCTTAAGAGCTGGATCAGAGTCCATGACCTAGAACTGGCACATCCAATATACCAGCCTGAAGCTTTGACTCATCAATGAGTGTCACAAAGAAGCAAGTGACGTTCAGTTTACTTCTGTGGTGGCAACACTGCCATCCAGTGTCCAAAAGGTCCATGGTTGCCCCTGAGCAGGTGTGGCAACAAGTATCTAGGCTTCTGGATGCTTCACTTCCCTGTCTCTCTGATTTTTCAGTGTCTCGTTCTCTAACCTAGCACTTTATTCACTTTTCCATCAATTTAGTGGGTGACTCAAATCAATCTTTGAATCTTTGAACCTCTGTTCTGCTTGTGTTATCTAATTGATTTCTATATTTTGCAAACAAGTGTATGAATTAATATGAGATAATAAATTGGATTCCTAGTGGTTAGTGCCAATAGTAGATAAGAGAATTATGATAAATAAAAGTGACATTATTACCTCTATTCCTAATGGTCATAATGTTTAATATAGTGTCACAGTTATTAGAAAAAATGCAAAGTGTTATATTTATATTAATGGGCCACTTTCCTGAATATATTTATGCCTAGAAATTTAACGTGTATAGCTTGGCAACATCGATACCAGCGTACATTTACTCATGGTAATTCATGTAGCTTTCTTCTTATGAGCTAGTTATAGTTCTCATTTGGTAATTTTAAATTAAAGTCCTAATTTATTTTCTTTTTTTTAAAGGTTGCTTATTTGTATTTATTCGGGAGTAGTAAGAGTTGTCTTTTTCTTGAATAATAGGCTTCTTCTCTTTCTAAAGGACTAGCATATAAAAAACAGTTCTAATTTTCTGTGTCTTGATTCCTTGCTTTCTAATCTCATTTTAATGTACATTTTAAGACTCTTAAGTTGGTAAATTGGAATAGGACTCAACAAATCCAATCCCCTCACTTAATAGGCACACAAATTTCTGGAGAAATTGTATCTCTGCCTATAAGCAGCACCTCCTGGGCATGAGTTCAAGTCTCTATTTTGTTTATCTGCTAAGTACTTACTACATGTTAAGAATTGCCCTTATGCCAGGAACTGCTCTTATATAAGCACATATAAATACTTTAATTATTAATTTAAATATTTCTAACAGTAAAATAGGTGCTATCATCATATCAATTATACAGGTAAGGAAACTTAGGCATATTGGGGCACCTGGGTGACTTAGTCGGTTAAGCGGCTGCCTTTGGCTCAGATGATGATCTCAGGGTCCTGGGATCAAGACCTGCATGGGGCTCCCTGATCTGTGGGGAGTCTGCTTCCCCCTCAGCACCTCCCCCCTCACTCATGCTCTCTCTTTCTCTCAAAAAAATAAATAAAATCTTTTTAAAAAAGAAAAATGAGACATATGAAGATTGGGTAACTTGTCCAAGTTATCAACTAGGATGTGTCAGAATCAGCAGTCACACACAGGGAACCTCGCCTCACACTCTGTTTTCCCAGAATCACTGGATTCTACTGTCTCCCAGGTTTTCGGGTGCTTTCTAAAGAGCAATCTAAATTATTTGACCACATATTTATTAGACTTCCTTTTATATTCTCCAAAGATAGGTCTTATTTTCCTTCGATTTTATGTCATATTTCAAAATATAATCTCTAAGACTGATTTTTAGGATGGCTTATTTTAAACCAAATAAGATTTATGTCTCAAAAAAAGTATTACCTTATATCTCTCAAAGTAGCCACATAAGCCACAGATACTGTTTTTGCATAAGATGTATATGAATTGTGGGGTGCCTGGGTGTCTCAGTTGATTAAGCATTACAACTCTAGGTTATGTGATAAAGCTCCACTTTGGACTCTGTGCTGAGGGTGAACACTGCTTGGGATTCTCTCTCTCTGTCTGTCTTTCTCTGACCACTCCCATCTGCTCTCTCTCTTTCTCAGAAAAAAAAAAAAAAATTAAGATATATATGAGTTGCTGTAAGATAACTCTTTTTTCTCTGGGGTTAAATTTCGTTTTTGCCAAGAAGGAAACATTTTTCAAAAGTAATTTGTTGAGGTGATGTCAACATACATACTAGTACCATAGACAAATTGTATTTAAAGTGAAAAGAATCTGTTTATTAGGTTTTAATGTGACCTGGAGGCATTCCAAAGGTGAAGTTCTCTAGATATTTTGAGACATCACAGCATTTTGACATTAGTAGATATTGTCCCAGGTTTATGACACTAAAAAGGACAAACTTTGTACTTTGGGACCACCTGTTATATGTAAACTAATACTATATTATAGGTGCACTGAAACATGAAACTTTTCTCAACCTTCAACCACATCTTTTTCATTTGTTCTATACTCTTGATGTTATAGATGTGGAATACGTGACACAAAAAAGTATCAGTCCATTTTTGGTAGGCTAAGACATGAAAAGGAGTATACAGTGTGCTAGCAGATACAAACAAGAAGAGAAAAAAAGTAGGTTTCATTTGATTTATTTTTACTTTTTTTAGCCTAAAAATAGACAATAAAGCAGTAAATGCAGAATTATACTATTTTTACTCATGATTCTTATGATCAAAGATTTTGCCTGAAAATTTTTTTATTAACATATAATGTATTATTTTTTTCAGGAGTACAGATCTGTGATTCATCAGTCTTACACAATTCACAGCACTCATCATAGCACACAGCCTCCCCAATATCCATCACCCAGCCACTCTATCTCTCCCACCTCCGTCCTCTCCAGCAACCCTCAGTTTGTTTCCTGAGATTAAGAATCTCTTATGGTTTGTCTTCCTCTCTGGTTTCATCTTCTTTCATTTTTCCCTCCCTCCCCTATGATTCTCTGTCTTGTTTCTCAAATTTCACATCAGAAAGATCACATGATAATTGTCTTTCTCTGATTGACTTATTTTGCTTAGCATAATACCTTCTAGTTCCAACCTTATCATTGCAAATGGCAAGATTTATTTTTTATGGCTGCATGATATTCCTAAATACACACACACGCGCGCGCGCGCGTGCACACACACACACACACACACACCATATCTTCTTTATCTGTTCATCTGTTGATGGACACCTATTGCCTGAATTTTTTGGAAACACATGTTTTAAAGTTTTCTGAGAACACATATACATTTACATTCATAGTTTGTAAAAAGAAATGTAATTTTCTGGGGAGAGTCAGGATGGCAGAGAAGTAGCAGTCTGAGATGATATCAGGTAGCAGGAGATCGGCTAGATAGTTTATCAAACCACTCCAAACACCTACAAATCCTACAGGAGATCAAAGAGAATAAGAGCACCAATTCTAGGAACAGAAAATCGACCACTGTCTGAAAGGTCGGACCTGCAGAGAAGTGAATCCAAAACGAAGATAGACTGCCAGGGGAGGGGCTGGCTCCTGGCAAGTGGCAGAGCAACGGAGCACAAAATCAGGACATTTATAAGTCTGCTCCACTGAGGGACATCACTCCAGAGGCTAGGCTGAGGTAAAGCCCACATGGGGACAGCATGGTCTCAGGATTGGGGTTGTCTGAGTGTCGCAGAGCTTGCAGGTATTAGAGCAGGGAAGCCAGCTAGAGAAACGGAGCTGAGGAGTGAGCTCTCAACTCAGGGTTACCTTAAACTGTGATCCATGGCACAATCAGGCCACTGCTCTGTGCGCAGGGAACCCACAAGATCCAGGGAGACCATCCTGAAAGAGTGCAGGGATCTGCTGGGTTTGGAGACTGCAGGTAGGGCTGTGTGCCAGAGATGCTTGGTAACAGGCTGGGTGAGCTCGCAGGGTGGCCAGAGGCCAGGGAGACGGAAGTGATTGAGTGCTTTTCTCAAAGGGTGTGTTGAGGTAGGGAGCCCTGAGCTCTCGGCCCCTCCGGGCTAGAGATTGGGAGGCTGCCATTTTTATTCCGTCCTCCAGAACTCTACAGAAAGCATTCAGGGAAGCTCCTGAAAGTTAACCTGAGCAGATTACTTAGCCTGGCCACTGGTAAGGGTGGTGCAATTCCGCCTCGGGCAAAGACACTTGAGAATCACTATAATAGGCCCCTCCCCCAGAAGATCAGCAAGAAATCCAGCCAAGATCAAGTTCACTTAGCAAGGAGAACAGCTGAATTCCAGAGGAGGAGAAAACAAAGCATGGAATTCATGGCTTTCTCCCATGATTCTTTAGTCTTGCAAAGTTAATTATTTTTTTTTAATTTTATTTTTTTCTTAAGCTAATTTTTTTTAACTTTTACTCTTTCCTCTTTTAACATTTTTTAACATTTATCTTAACAATAACTTTCATTAAAAAAAATTGAAACTTCATTATTATACTCATATTTTAACCTTCATTGTATCTAACTTTATTTTTTGTATACACATAGGGTTTCTTCTTCTAAAAAAAAAAATAAATAAAATTGGGATACAGCTTCTTCTAATAGATCAAAATATACCCTCAATCTAGCACAGGTCTTTGTTCTAGTCTCCAGCCTGAGCAAAATCTCCCCACTTTCTTTGTCTTTATTCTCCCAACCAAATTATCTTATCAACTCCTTTTTTAGAAATTAAAAAAAACAAATCATCCTTATAGTCATAATCTATCCCTTCATCATGTTTACCCTTATTTTGTGTGTATATGTGTGTGTGTGTGTGTGTGTATTTTTTTTTTCTTCCTTCTTTAAAATTTTGGGAAGTAGTTTCTTCAAAGAGACCAAAATACTCTGAAAATTAAGTCGGGGGCTCTGTTCTATTCACCAGTCTAATATATATATTTTCTTTTTTATATTTTTTCATTTTTTGCTATTTAAAATTTTTTTTTCTGAACTTCTTTTTACCCCCTTTCTTCCACCCATGATTTGGGATCTCCTCTGATTTGTTTAAAGCACATTTTCCTGGGGTCCCTGCCACCATCTTAGTATTTTATTCACTCCTTCATATATTCTTATCTGGATAAAATGACAAGGTGGAAAAACTCATCACAAAAAAAAAAAAAAAAAGAAAGAAAGAAAGAAAGAAAGAACAAGAGGCAGTACCAAAGGACAGGGACCTACTCAATAGAGACATTGGTAATATGTCAGATCTAGAGTTCAGAATGACGATTCTCAAGGTGCTAGCTGGGCTCGAAAAAGGCATGGAAGATATTAGAGAAACCCTGTTTGGAAAAATAAAAGCCTTTCTGGAGAAATAAAAGAACTAAAGTCTAACCAAGTTGAAATTGAAAAAAAAAAAAAAACACAAAAAACTATTAATGAGGTGCAATAAAAAATGGAGGCTCTTACTGTTAGGATAAATGAGGCAGAAGAAAGAATTACTGATACAGAAGACCAAATGACAGAGAATAAAGAAGCTGAGCAAAAGAGAGACAAACAACTACTGGACCACAAGGGGAGAATTCGAGAGATAAGTGATATCATCTGATGGAACAATGTTAGAATAATTGGGATTCCAGAAGAAGAAAAAAGCAAGAGGGGGACAGAAGGTATATTGGAGCAAATTATTGTAGAGAATTTCCCTGGGGCTAATAATACTTTATATGTTATTAAAAAAAAATAAAAATAATTAAAAAAATGAAATGTAATTTTCTAAGTATGTTTACAAATAAGATCGTTCTAAAATCAGTAAATAAAGTGAACAGGTAGCTAGCTCAGAAAAAAAACAAAAAGAAAAAGAAAAAGAAAAAGAAAACAAAACAAAAAACCCCGAAAAAACACTTTACAAATTATCTATTAAAATGACACAATTTTTTTAAAAAAATGCAAAGTATTAGTGACTATTTGTGAAATAATGAGACACTTGGACAAGGATGCATTTTCCTCATCCTCTCAGCTGATTCTAGAGTCCATTTCATCCTTCTTTATTATCTAATTAAGTTTAGCACCAGTGGTAAAACCAGAAAAAATTATGATTTCTATTACAAGGAGAAAGGGCCTTATGTGAAACATCCAGGTACACTTGAACATAGGTACAATAAACTTGTTTTATATGATTTAGAAATCATTACCAAAATGAATTTTCTAGGTTCAACAAAAGTCTAAAATATTGAAATAACTTTCTTTAAATTATAAAAGCAAAAACCTAACAAAGCTCTCTAGGGAATTTACCTTTTGTTACATTATCACTTTTCTTCCTATTTTTGTTCCTTAGGAAATCTAGTACATCTCATTCAATGAGGTCATCGTGAATTTGCTTACTAATGGTCAAATATTTCACTTGCTTCATGAGCAAGAGTGTGAAAATGAGATAACTCACTCACCGCAGCATATGAATTCATGTTTCCCAAGTCGCATAAGAGTTTGTGAACTTCTTTGAAATTTATGGACTGGTATGTTGTGGTGACATTATTCCTATCCTAAGAATATCTTTTATATAGTACCCTACAGAGTAAACTTAATAACCCATGGCTTAGTGTTTTGAATAATTTCAACAAAGGAATAATTTTAGAGTGATTAACTTCATGGACAGGACATCACTTTGTTCCTTTATAGCTGTGTTTATATACTGATTTTGCATCTACTGGTTTAATTTCCCAAACGTTTTTTGGAATGTGTTCATATTCAGGGAACTGACAAGATGCCCTAATAAAATCACCAGAAATAGTTATATACTGAAGGTATTGTAGAAAATGTTTATTATTTATAGACATTATTTTGTATAAGGCAACTAATTTTAACAGATATTTCAGAATATGTCTCTCAAGATCTCTCCAATTACATATTTCTTTTGATTTAATTAATCATTATTTATATGAGGGGTTTTAGTACACATCTTAAAGTGACACATTTCACTTTTAAATTTTGATAGATGACTACAGGCAAGAGGAAAAGAACCAATGAAAACACCTGCTCCCCTCACATACTGACAGGCTGTCTGAAATTCCTAAAGTTCTTAGAACCACACAAATTCACATGTTTGACTCTTCTTCCCCAATTTTTCGTTGTTTCCTCTGGGCCCTCATTTCTGTTTTATTTTATTCTATACATAAATATATTTAACAATATAATGTGAGCAACTGGAAATTTCCATTTTGTTTCAAATTATTCTAAAAGATATTTATTGAGCAGTTAATAGTCCTATTCACTCTGACAGGGCAAGGACTTGCTTCTTTCCGTGGCTGGGGATGAGGGTAGTCAGGAAGGTGGAAGGAGGGGGCAGGTTCCAATGCCATCATGCTGCTCATTGCTACATCTCATCTAAATCCAAATTATCCTTCTTTTACTTACCTCTCAACAGTTATTGTTCTAAAATAACCTTCTTTGTTAGCTCACAAGGATTCATTCATTCATTCATTTAAACATTTATTCATTGTATACCTTGCTTTACTCATACTCAAAGATTCAAAAGAATCATCAAGAAATGCAAGTATTGGATGAGATAAGCAGTAAACCAATAGTTACAGACATTCCTACATGTGAAAAACAAGTTTCTCCCTCTCTCAGGCATTATATCCATTTTAAATAAGAAGCATATTAAGCTTAATTGTTGGATTCCTGTTGATGTAAGGCAGGAAGGAGAAATGGGTCTTTATTTCTCCTAATGCTTTCAATTTGTTTCCACAAACTTTTCTCCCCAGGTAAAAAGAAAATGTCTCAAAATCATCTTAGTATAATTTTGAGCCATCACAACTGAAAAATATGTAAGTAAGTAAATGTATTACCTCATTGAGTTTGTGAGGGGCATGGACCATGTGATTGATATTTAGAATAATTTTCATAAAAAATTGTTTAAATACCTGTGTTGAAATATTGGCTGCTCTAAAAGTCAAGCTAAACTGATATGACACTTTATACATAGGAGCTCAAAATCTATGAAAGGAAACACTGATGCTGAATGACATAAGGTTAAAGGAACAGCTGAATGAATGAAAACTTTGTTTCTAAATTGATATTATTCAGAAGAAGAAAAATATGTATATGCTACAAGGGACAACCTGAAAGATATGACAGAACTTCATAGAGGATAAAAAAATAGTGAATTATTTTTCATTTAGGATTATTGGAATTTGAGGGATCAGGAAAAGATTCCATATATAAGATAAGACCTAAGAAATGGGAATACGATGAAAATATACTCATATCCCTTCTGAGGCATTGGGCAAACTCCAGTCTACCTTGGTGGTACTGTGTTGGGACCTGAATCCTCTTCAGTCATTGCCTAGAACCACTTTCTCCAGGGTGCCACATTGAACCTGGATATCAAGTTCAAATACCATGCTGTCCTAATATAGATCAATACCTGAAGCAATTTTAGAAATACTAAAAGACTATAGGAAGAAGAAAGGCAAATAGGGAGATGGCTAATTTTACACAATCCTTTGTGAGAGACATTACCAGACATTAGACAAGCTCATGCTTTCCTAAGTTGCTTTTCCTGGCAACACTAGTCCTATCAGATGCTCTTGTAGGGGGAACAATGATTCTATTTACAAATTTCTTTTAAGGGCTATGTACTTTATGTCTCTTTTGAGTAGCAACATGTACATTTATTTAAGGGTCTGAGGGGTATTACTTCAAGAAAGCCTTAACTTTTTAAAATTTTGACTAAAGAAACCAGAAAATCACTTAATGCTAACTAATATTTTCTTGGGTTCTGAGAGTATGCTTTGGGAGGCCTTGGTGTGATTATTTCTGATCCTATGACCCATCAATATAACTCAGAGGAATGATCAACTCCTCAAATTGTATACAGAAATTTGTATGTATTTAAATGCTTTCATATGAAGAGAAATTTTTATTCATTATCAAACATCTATGACTCTGGATGTTGAAAACTCATTGGCCAGAAAAAAATGGATCAAAAAGGTGTCAAATACCTAACAATAGTTTAACCATTTTTAATTATTATTATTACTACCAAGTAGAAATTTATCTCATTATTATCTTTTATTTTATAGTACAGTCTTTGTATCTGCAGATAAATATCTTAATCTAGAAACACCTCTTCTTGGATTAGACATGTTCCAAGATTTTCTATAAAGACAGTTTCTATAAAGCTAAATTAGCAAATATTACTTTCCCAAGGAAATTATTATTTTTGAATTTTCAAAAAAAAAAAAGGGTGAACTGAAGTAGTTAATTTCTGGCTAATTACAGAAGATTGCACAAAATACTCTAAAATAAATTTAAAATTAAAAAAAAAAGTTGCTTTGTCATTGTACAGTGTTCTACAATGAACCAGAAAGTATAAAAATACTATTAAAATATGCTACTAATCAACAGAACAGAAGAGAGGCCAACAACAGACCCACATAAATCTAGCAAACTGATCTCTGACAAAGGGTCAAAGGCATCTCAAGGAAGAAATGAGAGTCTTTTCAATAAATAGTGCTAGAACAAGTGAACATTCATGTGTAGAAAATGAATCTACAAAAAATGAATCTAAACACAGACCTTACTTCCTTCCCCAAAATGAAGTGGATCATAGACCTAAATGTAAAACATGAAACTATAAAACTCCTAGAAGAAACATGGAAGAAAATCTAGGTCACCCTGAGTTTAGCAATGTCTTTTTAGATACAACACGAAAAGTGTGATCCATGAAACAAATAAACAAAGAGTTGGACTTAAAACTGAAAACTTGTACTCTGCAAAAAATAGTGTTAAGAGAATGTAAAGACAAGTCACAGACTGGGAAAATATATTTTCAAAATACATACCTAATAAAGGACTGCACCCAAAATATACAAAGAGCTTCTAAAACTCAACAATAAGACAGGAAAGATCTTAATTAAAAAGTGGGCCAACGATGTTAACAGAGATCTCACTGAAGCCCACATGCAGATGGTCAACACAGATGAAAAGCAGCTCAACAGTATATGTCATCAGGGACTTCCAAATTAAAACAAAGATAAATCATCACACACCTATTAGAATGGCTAACATCCAAAACTCTGACAATATCGAATGTTGTCAAGAATGTGGAGCAACAGAAACTCTCATTCATTGCTGATGGGAATGCAAAATAGAGTGGTAACTTTGGAAGGCCTGTTTGGCAACTTCTTACAAAACTCAACATAGTCAGCTGATATGATCCAGAAATTGTATTTCTGGTATATAATCTAATGAATTGAAAACATGTCCACACATGCATCCACACACAAGTGTTCATACAGCTTTATTCACAATTGCCAAAACTTGGAAACAATGAAGATGTCATTTATTGGTGAATGGACAAAGTGAGGTAGTTTTGGAATGGTAAAACTATTCTGTATGATACTGTAATGGTGAATACATATCAATATCTCTCACCAATTATAAAAAAATACACCACACTAATATAAAATGTTGATAATGGAAGCAAGTATATGTCGAGATCAGGGATTATAGTGGAACTTTCTGTACTCTGTGTTCAATTTTTCCATAAATCTAATACTTCCCTTAAAAAGAGAATCTACTAATTAAAAAATCCAAATTATGCTACCAAATTTTATAATATAGTCTCATATCCTAGATAGCCTAATATGAGAAATAATTCCTAAAATAGAAAAATTACTTTAAACAAATTCACCTGTTTTCTTAACATTTTTTCTACCTTCAAAATTAGTTTTGATTTATTTGTTTGTTTTTTTAGTACGCATTACCAAACACCTGCAGAAAATTTTGTGTTAGCATTGGTTGTATGGGAAGTAATGCACAGAACCACAAATTGAGATTGTAATTTGCATCTAGCCCATGAGAGACACACATAAGCAGATTAAACTCCCCAAACAAAACAATTTGCTCATTCAAATTATGGTTGGTATACTAAATGCTTGATGCAACTTCAAATGTTCAAAAGTACTACTTATTTCATGGACTGGTTTATTATCAATCATTTGTAACAAATTGAAGGGTTGAAGAAAAGAGAACTGCTGACTAGAGGACTTTTGATAAATCAGGTACTTTTAACTAGAAATTATGCCATTGTCTCTTATTAGTCTTAATGGGAGCTTCCCTTCCTGCATATTTACATCATCAGGGAAGGCAACATACTTACACAGCCCACTGTTTGTGAGACTTATGAACACACGTGTCCTAAGGTACATTTCAAAATAGGAAGTTGAGTTCAGTTAAATCTATCAAAGATTCCCATTTTATAGATTAGTTTAGTTTCTTACCGGTCACTTTAAAGTACTTTGGAATGTGTCAGCACCAGAAGAGCTTCCTAGGTTGCGACATCACATGTATTTATGATCACCTCCTATGCTAGTCAACTTAATATTAAAAATTTCGATTTATTTCCTGTTTCTGCTACCCAGATGGTAATCTCCTGGGCAAAATTTTGCTGAAAATTCTCAACAAGTATGTGCAAGGTGAATATATCTTTTGTCTCAGATGACAGCGATATCCTTCAAGAATTTGAGTAGTGAACAAGCCAGTGGGCTTGTTTCTTCTTAGTTCTTATAAAATAATACCCTTATTTTCAGCTTCTGGAAATAAAGCTCTCCTCCAGTTTCTCTAACTCTGTACTCCTTTAGTTCAATTTTTGAAGAGTTTGCATTTATACAAGTGATCAAAACTTATTTGTTTCAAGTCTTATCTTGATTAAGCCAATTTTGGATATAATTTTCTTGGCCATGAACCTCTCAATTTGAAAAGCTTTCATATTTTCAATTTACCACACCTGAAGAGACCGATAGAAATTATTATTTAAACTCATGAACACTTAATCAGAGAGATTGTTTCAAAATATTCATATCAGTAAAAAAAGTTATCTCATGTTTTTAGTGACCTAAGGCCATGTCACGCCTCGCTCTGAGTGGAAATCCCTGAACTCTGAATAGGATGGAAGGTAGAAAGAGTGACATTAGCTCAGGAATGGTGTTGTGAACTGTGAATTCCAGAAGAGTTTATTTCTCTCTCTCGCTTAAATCCACTGTTTTGCTTTCCCTGATTTTAGAGGATCAATATGAATTCAAATTTGGGGAAATGAATATGTTTTAAGTATTTAAGTTTAAGTATGTTTTGCATTATATATTCCACTAGAATCTACTGGCACATCTCTTTCTTGTTCTAATATCTTACCATCTTTCCATATGCAATAAACTAATTATGGCCAATGAAAAATCATATTGGAGAATATTGATTTTTAAAATATCTAACCTGTGAATAGTTGGAATGTTAGTGAATGATTGCATTGATATGTTTACCAATTACCCAGAAACTAGATGGCAAGGAGGAGGTCAGTATGTCTCAACATCTAAACATTTATAGTTTTCCTGAATGACTACAAAAATCTAGTTTACTTCCCTACACTCAATCAAGAAGTGCTGAAATATTCCCCTTTAGAATCCTTCCCATTTGAATTCTATCTACCATATATTAGAATCAGAAAAGACAATTTTGTGGAAGTTTATTTTGCCTGTTGTATAAATAATTATCCTTCACTTCCAATTACATAAATTGCAACCTGAAACTCACAATACCTTTTCCAACACCATGGGACTTTTTTTCTACGAAAGAGAATTTTTGGAATAGATGACTTTAGGATTATCTGAAATTCTTTGAGTGTTAAAGATCAGATTACCCTCTCACTACTTATACAATGTCTGGAAACTCAAAATGCAGTATCTTTGCCATAGGGAATTCTAGACTCTAGTGTGATGTCTGAGGCTAGGTGCAAGGTTAATTTCAAAGTACAACAAGATGCAAGCAGGTATTGAAATATACTTACATTAAATCAGGTATTCCTTAGAATGCAGCCTAGGAAATATTTGCATAAATATTCAGACATAACATATTCTTTTTTCCTGAATAAGTTGGATAAATTTTTCTTATTCTTTCTTTTCTTTACCTACATAAACCTGGTTAAGAGAATATTCTACTTACCTCTTGTTGGGAGTTTATTTATTTGTTTTTCAATGGTGCTAAATTAATTAATCTGGCCAAAAAACTTAGGGCTGGCTTAATTTGGAGTAATCATGTAAGTAGTCAAAATTGAGTCTCTACTTTAGCAAGTTAAGAAATTACCACTAGATCCACTGAACAAAAGGCTTATTGAGTGCTTTTACATGCCACACGTTTTACACTGTTTCTGTTCTTACTACTTTCAGTTTATAGTATCTCAGATACAATTAATTAATTAATTGTATTATTTGCAAAATACTTGTATTTTTGTATTGTATTGTATTATTTGTAAAATAATTGTATCTCAGATACAATTAATTAATAATTAATACAATATATGCAGCTGCAACCATATCACTTGATTTAGCCACAGGACAAGGTGAGTTTAAAAGGTAGAAGATCGTCTTTTAAGAGTATAAGTAAAAAAGTGGTACTATATTTAAAAGCAAATGAATTTAGGTTTTATTTCTATCCTATGTAGGGGGGAAAAAGACCGTTGCGTATGCATGATGGAAACACTGATGATGTCTTAGACCGGTGGTTCAGGGGAACATTTCCATACAACATGAAACTTTGCAATCTGTGCAACCACAGTGTTTATAATTTTAGTCAGATATATGTCAGAGATATGTCTGGGTAGTAATGTGGAGCTGAGGCAAGGGGAGAAAAAAGAACAATTTGGAGGCTGGATAAGGGTCATCACGCAAGCATTTAGATGTGTATTTGCTACTCTGCAGACACTAAGAAGAATGGGGGCAGTGATGAGCACAAAGCCAATGCGATGAGAAACTTATGATTACAGTTGAATAGTAGTAATTTTGCTCAACTGTGCCAAGTGCTTTTTGTTATTATAACTTAACTCCCTCCCCCTCATCATTTCCAAGGGCCTGAAAAATATATGGTCTATGCAAGTATGTTGTCAAAACAACTTATGTTTATTCAGTCTTCTGAATTTTTTTTTTAATTTCTTCTAATTTCTGTATGGTATACAGACAAAAATTAAAAAAAAAAGAAAAAAAAAACAAAAAACTATTCCCTAGAAGCAGCAGATATTTTAGAAGAATATTTAGAATAATTTATATATCTTTAAAATATCTATATTATCTTTTTGTAACTCTTCGAAGTCAGAAGAATGATTACATGTGTAAAAGGGTTTGTGACAGGAAACACAAGATGAGATTATGGGGAGAAGATAATGTTCTGTTGTTCTGTTTTTAAGCTAGATTTTGTTTGTATAGTTATGTTCAGTTTGTAGAAATTGATTCACCAATACCTTTATTGACTTAAGCACTTTTCTATATACATGTTATACTTTAATACAATGTTCAAAAATTTAAATATTTATTGTAAAGGAAGATATATTTTGATCTTCTTATGTCTCTAATACTAATAAAAATCACTTAAAATTATACATAATTAAAAAAAAATTTAAGATTTTATTTATTTATTTGACCAAGAGAGAGAGATTACAAGAAGGCAGAGAGGCAGGCAGAGAGAGAGGGGGAAGCAGGCTCCCCGCTGAGCAGAGAGCCTGATGTGGGGCTTGATCCCACAGAACACTGGGATCATGACCTGAGCTGAAGGCAGAGGCTTAACCCACTGAGCCATCCAGGTGCCCCCAAAATTTTCAACTTGTTTTCTCTGTGACTGAAACCAACAATCAACATCTATTAATCAAGACCCTGATTTATTTAATTATTATTATTATTATTATTTAGATTTTATTCATTTAATTGTCAGAGGGAGAGAGAGAGAGAGCACAAGCAGGGGGAGCTGCAGGCAGAACAGGAAGAAGGATCAGCAGGCTTTCCACGGAGCAAGGAGCCTGATGTGGGACTCGATTCTGGGACCCTGGGATCATGAGCTGAGCCAAAGGCAGTTGCTTAACCAACTGAGCCACCTAGGCGTCCCAAGACCCTGATTAAAAAAAAAAAAAAAAAAAGCTAAACTAAAACATTTTAAAAATAAAAGGAAATATCTTCATTTAAAAACCAATAGGTATTTCAACATATAACATTATATTTAATTTTTTTACATAAGCCCCACAAGGTTGGCATGATGATGACTGTTCACACACTCAATCACAAATACTGCATTTTGAAGACTCTTTCTTCGGGATGCCTGGGTGGCTCAGTTGGTTAGGCGGCTGCCTTCAACTCAGGTCGTGATCCCAGCGTCCTGGGATCAAGTCCCGCATCGGGCTCCTTGCTCCGCGGGGAGCCTGCTTCTCCCTCTGCCACTCTGTCTGCCTGTGCTTGCTCTCTCTCTCTGACAAATAAATAAAAACAAAATCTTAAAAAAAAAATTAAAAAAAAAAAGACTCTTTCTTTAAAGTACCAAGTTTTTAGTTACTTCAGTGCACCATTAGCTTGGACAGAATTTAATTGAGAATCCTGTGCCTGTAAACGGCCACACAGTACATATTTTAGGCTCTGTGTGTCAGATAGAGTCCATTTTTACTACTTAACTCTGCCACTGTAGAGCGGCCATAGGTATTCTGCAAATTAGTGGACGTGGGCAAGTTCCAATAAAACTTGATTTGCAAAAATTGACAGCAGACTGGATTTGATCCTTGAGCTGTGGCTTGCCTTCCCTCAAGATAGTGTCACAGGAATGAGTTGAAAATCCTAAAACGTTTGGAAAAGCCATTGCAGCAATTCTCAGTAAAACTGATACACTGTTTGGGTAAATTGTGAAAAGATGCTGCTTGGTTCAGTGTGGATATTTAGAATAATACATAATCCAGAGTCAAAATCTGCACCTCTCAGAAAATAAAAAGAAAAACATTCTAAACATCCTGGTCGCAAAGTCCAGCTAAATGTTTTGAAAGTCATAATTGGATATGTAAATCTCACAAAGAGAAAGAATTTAAATAAACGGTAACCTATGAACTATAGATGTTCTTTCAGTTGCTTAACCATATGGGTTTTATCTTAGAATAATAAAAATAATAAAACAAAATATCTGCATTTAAATAAGAGGAAAGATAGGTTTAGGGAGGTTAAATGCCTCCTATGGTCACAGTTGGTATTTTTATTTAGTTGGATAATCAACTTATTTGTTTCCAATTAAAGAATAATCCTATTCTCACTCACTCACCATAACACTTCTGGAAATACTTGTCTTTGGGTTCCTTTGTTTCTGGATGTTGTTACTGTTAAGTCAACCCTATTAGACTTTGTAATATTTTAAATTTTTTTTTTAAAGATTTTATTTATTTGACAGGCGGAGATCACAAGTAGGCAGAGAAGCGGGCAGAGAGAGAAGAGGAAGCAGTCTCCCTGCTGAGCAGAGAGCCCAATGCAGGGCTCGATCCCAGGACCCTGGGATTGTGACCTGAGCTGAAGGCAGAGGCTTTAACCCACTGAGCCACCCAGGTGCCCTTGTAATATTTCAAATTTTAACACCTAGAATAGAATGTGATACCACATCTCCAAGTTATACAGATAAAATTGAAAGTTATAAAGGCAATACTTTGATAGCAAAAATAAGTGATTTATAAATCTGACTGATCACATGCAACAGTTAGGGAGCTTTTGAGAAATACGGCTCTGGAGCCTATACCTAAAGATTTGAATGTAGTAGGCTGGAATAAAGCCTATAATCTGCACTGTACAAAGCTCCTTGGGCCATTCTGATGAGCAGTCAAGGATTAGGAACTTTCAAAGAGAGTCACCATAGTGGCTAATTTCCCCGCAACCCCCACTGATTCCTCAAACCACATAAATAGTCTAAGATGTTGGCCTAGGTGTCTCAATACCAGTACTTATTTTAAAACATTTGTTCCTATTGTGAAATATTGTGCCAATTCAAAGAATATATAATGTATTTTGATAAAAATATAAGGAACACCTACATACTTACCATCCAGTTTCAGATACAGAGAATTAATAATGTAGACCTTTCTCTAATATAGAGTATTAGAACATAAAAGTGTATAAATAACATAACTAGATTTTTTTTTCTATTTTTGAGCTCTGTGTTCAAGCTATCAATTTGATTTTCCACTTTGTATTACTCTTTCTTGAGCTTCATTCATGATGAGGCATAAAACTACTGTTCACATTCACTATAGTATAAAATTCCCTTGTATGGATATAAGAAAATAGCTTTTCATCCTTTTGTTTACAGATTGTTTGATTATTTGTTTTTGGCTTAATTACAAGCAGTGTTTTTCTTTTTTTTTTTAAACCTAAGAATATATATTTTTAAAGGGCTTCTGGTGCATTTCTTCAATATGTTTTGAATATATACCTTTTAGTGGAAGTGCTATATCTTGAGTATGCTTATATATTTACAGAATACAAAATTGTTGTACAAAGTAGTTGTATCAATTGAGTCTTTCTCCAGAGATTATGAGATACCCCATTATGTTATTTACTCATTATTGTTAATATTATCTGACTTGAAAAAATTATTGTCAATCTTAGTGGTTTAAATGATATTTCATTAAGATTAAAATAAGTAGTTAACACTTTATGATCCACCAATACTTATTAATACACATCTTCATTCAGTTTTAAATAAAATTAAGAATTTTATTTGGAGTTTTTCATGTTTCTTTCACTATGTCTCAGTCCATGAAGAAGTGCCTCTACTTCTTTGTTATTTTATTCCTGTGTACTTACTGTGTGGGTTATTAGACTTTTTTTCTGAAATGGAAATGTATTTTACATTTATTTTTGGTTGTTAAAAAAAATTCATTTTTCACAGAAAGTTGATACTTGTGCCCATACTCATGCTCATACTCATTACCTGCTTCAAGAAAGTTCTAGTCCTGTGCACCTTAGTGGATTGAGTATACGTGGGGTCTGATGCAAGGAAGTCTTCTCTTATCCTTCTTGGTTTTTCATTCTTTCTTCTGTTCCTTCCTTCCTTCCTTCCTTTCTTTCTTCCTTCTTTCTTTCATTCATTCTTTCTTTCTTTCTTTTTCTCTTTCTCTTTCCCTCCCTCCCTTTCTTTCTTTCTCCTTCCTTCCTTCCTCCCTTCCTTCCTTCCTTCCTTTCCTGTGCTGTTTCTTCTTTTCCAGTGTGGAAGACTTACTCTTTCTTTTCTTTCTTAGAAGTATCCACAGTCCCCAAGAATATGGCTTATTTTCTCCAATGACCCTCAAAAAAGTTTTATCTTGTAAAAATGAGATAGCAAGCATGCAATCAGAAATAGTTAAAATGTAAGTTCAAATCAAAAGTAGCATCAGATGTTTATCCCTTTTTGTCATTTCCAGCATTATAAATACGGAATTTCTATATCTATAAAATTAAGTATGATAGTGTCATAGATTTTCCTCATGATTTACAGATATTTTGAAAAGTTAACATTTTATATTTATGGAGTTCTTCTGCAAAGGTATTGTCAAATAAATATCACACCATGAAATTTTCTCTTTCTGTACATGCCAGTCAGTTATTGACTTGTAATATTTTCAGATTTATGCCAGTGATCTCAATACCATGTTTCAAAAAGGTGATATCTTTCTATATGTGGATTATCTGCATTGCAGTTTTCTATAAACAATAGAAATGTGAATCTTTTACATTAAGTTTCTATAAAAAGTTTGCATACAGTTTGTGTTTGACAATCCAAATTTATTTAGGTTCACACTTAAAATGTTTTAATTCTAGTTAAAGAAGAGGTAATTAGTTCCTGATGGATAAAGAAGTTAAGGATGTTTATAAAACTATGTTTAAACTATCCATTTTAAATATGTTTCACTGGAAAGATACAAGGTATTTAGAATATCACATCAAGCTAGAGGGAGTCTGCATTAAAAATTTTAACTTTTAACATTTAAAATAACAGTAATCATGTCAGTGGTCAATAACATTGCCTCACATGTAGTGTTTTTAAAATTGTAATTTTGGGGAGTTTTGTGCAGTTGTGTCTGGAAATTAAGAACCCCCCTACAATGTTGAGTCCCATCAGAGCCTCTTCCACCCACAACCTCTCACCTTTGATCTGGATTATAGATTTTTCCTTAAGACTTCTTTTGTTAAAGAGATTATTCTATGGGTTACTAATAAATATAATTATCATAATAATATGAACATAATAGTAATTAATATTTGTAAAGTCAATGCAATACTTGAAACTTCCACTTTAGGGAGGCTACATTTCATAAGAAAAAAATCATTTTTTTTCTATATAGTTGCCATTTTCTGGCTGGATAAATTCACCCCTCATTTCATTTCAGTTTTTTTCTACTGAATTCATTAAGCTGTATATCATACTGCGTAGCAATACCACAAAAATGTTCTTACTGAATTTTCTCAGCAATTGAACATTTCAATAATCCCACTGGTCAATTTTTAAAAGCCAGTTAATAGAATTGAACAATTATTTGCCTTAATAGATGAGTGAAAAATAAAGCATTTAAGCTGGCAGTGTGTGCAGATACAGTTAGAAAGTCAGTTTCAGCATGACAGATATTATTACTGTCAAATACAAATGCAATAACTCTTGTTTTATGGGGATTTTGCATTTTGTATACACTTAAATATGCTCAAATAAGTTTAATCCCTGAAAAATAGGAAACTGAGTAGAAGATGAGACCTTTAAAAAATCACTCTCCCAAGTAAGAAATAATAATCAATATAACCACCTAGTTGTTCAACAATGACAGAGATAGACCTTTAAAGTAAAACGAATCAAAAATTACACACACACATGCCCACACACACATAAAGCTTGACATGTTTAAATGTTTCCTAACGTAAGGGCACACACATATGCTTGGAGAAAAAAAAATATGTTTTATCAATTTAATTAATTTTTACATAATTTCTATTGATGCTCTTGTGAAATTTCTTAAAGCATGTTAGCTATTGATATTCACAGGTTTTAAAATATGTCTTTTCTAAATAACTTCAACAATATTTAATACATTCGTACCTAAATCACAGCACATAAGAATCAAGAGCCACATTAAACAGGGTTTCCTGTCTTCTCTCCTTTCCTGTTCTGGAGGAAGGAGTTTGTTTTCCTCTTTATGCTTTCTCATTTTCTAATTGTCGGGAATTGTTGACCACAGCATTAGTCTTGCAATTCTGATGGATTTATAAAGCCATGACAATGCTTTGGATTTTGCAAATTAAATTACACTTTCTACATATCGTTGAAAGATCAAATTGTTGAAATACAAGAAATACAAGACTGGAGATACAGAGATGGAGGCCACAGTGATGTTAGAGTGTAATATTCTCCTTTCCTGGGAGACCCAAACTTATTCACAATATTAAAAGAGATGTGGGGGGAGGTGGGGAAAGCTAGAGAGAACCACAGCAAACCACCTTGGAGGAAATTATGAGGTTGATTTGCTGCCCTAGGAAGACTCTCCAAGTAATTTGAATCCATATAAGAAAGGGCAGTTTGATGTCAAATCCAAACTAAATTTTAGAAGCATTTTAACTCACCGTGGTGCAAGAAAACTTAGTTCTTTCTAGTAATAATGGTCATGGCATTCAGCAAAGGTTATTACCACGGTCTTCTGTATCTGCTGGCAACAGCCCATATGTCATTATCTGAGCAGATTCAAATTCCATGTGAGCTGGGGGCAAATATTTTAATGGTATTTTGAGGTCTGTGCTCATTTTGTAAGATCTTGCAAATAGAGTTGTGCATATATAGTGAGAATATTAGCTGGACCACTTAAAAATATTAGTGAAAATAAATATATTAAAATGATAACTTTATTTTTAGTAATTCATATGTTCTATATTATAAAAGTAGAGAAAAAATTTAAGTTAGCATTTAAAAGTCTTGGAATAGAAATTATTTTTACTAGTAGTATAAGGATCAAAGCAATGTCTTTGAAAAGAAAAAAAAATCGAGTGTATTCAATACCAGCTATTAGGAGATTATATAACAAAATACAATTTTGTTGAGCAAAACTGTATGAGTGAGTCATTTATACATAATAATTTGAGGAAGGATTTCTTTTGTAATGTGCTATATAGAAAATAAATGCTTTACTTGTATAAATAAGAAAATGGGAATAACACAACTATATATTTCATTCTAATAATCCCTTTTATATAACATTTGGTGACTTTACTGAGAAAAATGGATATATATATATATATGCGTTGCAATTTTTATTTTTTATATTTTCTACTATTTAGATCTGAAGTTTTGTAGGTACACAATATGGAGATGGTCTAAGTATATTTTCTTCCTATGTAAAATGAGAATCATAACAGTACTTAGCCCACGTAGCCCATAAGGTTACTGTAAGCCAAAAATGGAAAAAATGTACATGTGATTTGTACTTGGAGCAGAACATTTAATAAATGCCAATATAATCCTTCAGATTAATATTTCTTTATTGAAATCTAAAATTCTTTGTTTTAGCCTATATTTTTACATTTTGTGACTTTTTTTTGAAGTGATATAACAAATTTTAATTCAAAATAGACACTCTGAAAAATAGGTTAAAAAATAAGCTTCAATAAGTTCTTTTTGGGGGCACCTGGATGGCTCAGTGGGTTAAGCCTCTGCCTTTGGCTCAGGTCATGGTCTCAGGGTCCTGGGATCAAGCCCTCCATCGGGCTCTCTGCTCGGCAGGGAACCTGCTTCCCCCTTTCTCTCTGCCTGCCTCTCTGCCTACTTGTGATCTCTCTCTGTTAAATAAATAAATAAAATCTTAAAACACACACACACACACACACACACACACACACACAAGTTCTTTTTGGACTTACAACAGAGCACATCAACAATCACAGACCAGTTTCACAATTGCCTCAAAAATTACGTTATGGTAGTTACATGCAAGTATTCTATTTTTTTTAAGTCCATATATTATACTGTCTTATTTCCCAGAGACTATCATATCCTCTTTGTATGTTGGGCAGGTATTACCAGGAATATGGTTTAAGGTCTAAATGGGCAGGTCTCCATTGCTGATGCTGGTGCTTTATATTATTTTGTATGGGAAAAACCCTGGAGGTCTAACTGTCCAAAGGATACAATGGAGTTCTTTAGCAACACGCCATCCCATTAACCCAGACAACTGGGCTATAGGAAAGCTCATTTTCCCAGAACAAATATGTTTACCTCTAAGAAACTGTCAAAGATTTAATATACCAACATAGAGACAGCTCTTGCTCTACTCATTTCACTTTGCCCCTGAAAACCTATGTCTATAGTTCAGTTAGTATCCACACTCTAGGGGAAATTTTTATTCCTGAGTAACACAATCACTCCCTTTAACCGGTTTATGAATGGTTAGGTTAGAAGGAGTGTTTGTGTGTGTCATTCAGCATTTATTCAAAAGGTGCTAAAATTTTATTGTCTTACTTTTTTTTTATTTAAGATTTTATTTATTTGTCTCTGGAGAGAGACACAGTGAAAGAGGGAACACAGGCAGGGGGTGTGGGAAAGGGAGAAGCAGGCTTCCTGTGGAGCGGGGAGCACGATGAGGGTCTTGATCCCAGGACTCTGGGATCATGACCTGAGCCGAAGGCAGGCACTTAATGACTTGGCCACCCAGGCACCCCTGTTTTACTTTTGAATGCAGAAATGACTTACTACTACATCAAAAAGAGGGGCCAAGGGGCACCTCGGCGGCTCGGTGGGTTAAGCTTCTGCCTTCCACTCAGGTAATGATTCCGGTTCCTGGGATCAAGCCACCACAAAGGGTTCTATGATCAGCAGAGGGCCTGCTTTTCCCTCTCCTCCCTTGTCATGGTCTCTTTTGCTACCTCTGTCATTATCTCTATAAATAAAATCTTAAAAATAAATAAAATCTTAAAAAAAGATCAAACTCTTTATTTCAGCTCAGATCATGATCTCAGGGTCAGGCAATTGAGCCCTGTGTTACTCTGACTCATGCTCAGCACAGAATCTACTTCAAATTCTCCCTCTCCTCCCTCTGTCCTTTCTCTGTTCAGCAAGTGCTCTCTAAAATAAATTAAAAAATAGATAGATGATCGACAGATAGATATAGATAGATAAAATATTTATAAAAAGAAGGGTGAAGTCTACACTGAAAAGTATTTCTTGTAGCAAAATCTCTTAAAACTGATTTTAAACAGCCACTTAAAATATTGGAAAGAATATCGGATCAGAGTTGTATTTAATATTGATGAATATTTTTGAGCAACTGCTTTATAGGAAGCATAGCAGTGATCTCCTCTTTTAGCTTCTAGAAGCATGGTCTGTAAGACACAATTGCTGGCCTGAAGAGAATCACAGTCCTGACAGGAGACAACAGGTAAACATGGAGACCAGCAGAATGTGATGCAGAATAATGCCAAAAATCTGGGCACCATGTTGCCCTCGGGAGGGTCCCAGGCCCTGACTGGAGAGGCAGCAGAAGCAGACTAGAGAGAGTTCCTGGATGAGGTGAAATCTTATCTGGAAGCATTGTGGAAATTGGTAGAAGAAGATGGGAAGATATATTTGAAGCAGGAGTTCACATGGAGATAGACAGTTGTGTTTCAGCTAATTTACATAGTGACTCCCAATTTCTGTGCAAACCATTCAACTTCTTCTTCTTTTTTTTTTTAAAGATTTATTTATTTATTTGAGAGAGAGAGCAAATGAGCAAGTCAGTGTGCAGACAGGTGGGAAGGGACAGTGGGAGAAGGAAAGAGAGAATCTCAAGCAGAGTCCTTGGCTGAGCAAGGAGTCTGACCATGGGGCTCACTCTCAGGACCCTGAGATCATGACCTGAGCTGAAATCAAGAGTCAGATGCTTAACCAACTGAGCCACCCAGGTGTCCCTCAACCGTTTGGATGAGTTTCCTCACTATAAATTGAGAATGCTAAAACTATTTTTTCCTGATGAGTTTCATGGGGAAAGAGATCAAATGAAATATGATGTGTAACTATTTTTATGACTTAATCCAGGGTGAATACTGGTTATAGAATTAGTATTGTTAGTGTTTATTTGAGCAAACTAGTTATTCATTAAGTAATTTTTTAATTGGACTACTGATGAAATATTTAAGATTTACTAAGTTCTTACTTTATTGCGGCTACTCATTTCAGTATTAACTCATTTGATCTATACAACCATTCCGTGAGCAGACTTTACCTAAGATTACACTGTTAGTATTTGATAACCATGATTTATTTTTCTAAGGATTTTATTTATTTATTTGAGAGAAAGAGAGAGTGTGTGTGTGTGCACACATGAGCAGGGGCAGAGGGAGAAGCAAACTTCCTTTTGAGCAGGGAGCCAGATGTAGGGCTCCGTCCCAGAGATCATGACCTAAGCCGAAGGTAGATGTTTGACAGACTGAGCCACCCAGGTGCCCTGATAAAGCCATGATTTAAGCCCACTAGTTTGGCTCTGCAGCCCCAAAACTTAACTTCTAAGCTTACTGTATCACAATATTATGCCACTGTTATCCATTACTTGCTATACAATGTATCCAGTGTCAGGGATAGAAGCATAACTAATGTGGTTGTTGCCCTCAAGGAGCACCCTCTCCCAGTGTGCGGCAGCCAGAGAAATATGGTGACTAGGATAGGGCAAGATTGGGGGTATTACCACGTAGGAGGAAGGTTGTCTGGTTTAGAACAGGGAGATGAAAAAGCTGACATGAAGATGTGGTATTGGGACTAAAACATGAAAGATATTTTGACAGAATCAGGCAAAGGAATTAGGAAGGACATTTCAGGCAGACAGCCTAAGGATAAAGTGACTGGCCATTCATTCTTGTTTGTCTGGGACAGTCCCATTTACAATTATTAATAACATCCACTTTAACTCTCAGAAGTGCCCTGGTTTGGACAATATATTATATAGCCACCATACCTAAGGGCAGGGACACAGAGTTGTGAGCAAACATAGCATATTTGAGGAAATGCAAGTGATTTATCATAGCTAGAATTCACAATATGAGACGGGAATTGTGAAAGATTTGAGTGTCTGGGAATAAAGCAGGAAAAGCCTTGCTTCTCACATGATGGGAGTTTAAGTTTCATTTTAAGTGTGATGGGAAGTCACTAAAAGGCTGTAAGCAAAGGATATAGTGTGGTTGTATTATACTTTGAAAGATAGCTCTAACATTTTTTCAGAGCATGTATCCCTATAATGCAAAATTAGAGAGAGAAAGACAAAAGCCTTCATTCAACACATATTTATTGAGGTCCTACTATGTGCTGGCATCGGTCTAGAATCTTAGTATACATCAGTGAATAAACTATGCAGGATCCTTGTCGTCTGGTGCTATCATTCTAGTAGGAAAAGACACGCTAACCATAAACATAATAAATGAGTAAACATAGAGAGCAGTGTAAAACAGGTCGGGGTTATACTGCGATTTTAAATGAAATGACCAGGGAAAGATTCTAAGTTCATATTTGGAAAAGACCTGATGATTTCAAGGAATTTAGCCATTTAGATGTTTGAGAAATGTCTCAGCTGGAAGGAATAGCTGTTGTAAAGACCCTGAGTTGAGAGTGTGATTGGGAAATTCAAAGAACATTAAGGTGGCTGGTGTGAATGTAGTAGGAGGACCAAAGGGTAAAAGAGGGTGCCAGAGAGGCATTGGAGTCAAGAGTACCTAGGACACTCCAAGTCATTTTAAGGAACTTGCGTTTTACTCTGAATGACATAGGGAGTCACTGCAAACCTCGGAACAGAGAAGTGATACCCTATGACTTAATGTTTATATTGATTGCCCCAGCTGCTATGTTGAGAATAAATGGTAGGTGCAAAGGGTGGTGCATGAAGGATCAGTTATGATATTATTACGGGAATCCTGGCTAGAGATGCTGGTCTGTACATGAAGGTATCCAGGCAAATGGACACAGTACAAAGGCACAAATTGTGATCCTACTACCAGACAAGATAGAATTGAAGCCAAAATGAATGAAAGAAGAAAGAGAAAGACATTTTATAAGGTGAAAGGCATACTTTACAGTGGATATTTAATATTTTTGAAGCTCTATAAGCCAATAAAAAGGAATGTTTCCTATAAACAGATGCTATAGAAAATACAGTGAGAAATTGTCAGAATACATTAAAAATAGGTTCTAACTAATCTTAGGTCAAGTGAACAATACTAATAAATCTATTGGGAAACCCTCTAAAACGGTCTCAAAATCCAGATGCAATGAAAAAAGAAAAAGGTTGGCAATTTAATTATATTTTTAAGTGTCTGTATTGCAGCAACACCATAAACAAGACCAAAAGAAAAGTGACAAAGTAGGAGAATACATTTGCATATAGATCACAAAGTGGTCATCTCTCTAACATAAAAAAGAATCTTATAATTTGGTGGCAGAGAGCATCCAGAAGCCTGATTTTAAAAAGAAAAGAAAAAAAAAAGTAAAAATCATGAATGAATGATTCACAGAGGCAGATAAAAAAATAGCCTTTCAACATATAAAGATATTCTGGATTCTACTCAGAATTAAAAAAAAAAATAAAGTATACTAAGATATTATTTCTTAATAATTGACAAAAATTAACTGTCTGAGATACCACAGTATAAAATTGCAATTCCTTAGCCAATTCCCAGGTCTGAGTGGATCTTTAGATCCAGAAATTGATAATTGAAGAAGACACCATCAAAGGAGAACTCCAAAGTGCTACCTCAAGTGTGTACAGTAAGAATTCCTCCATGAGTGAATTTGAGCTGTGCAAGGAATAAATCGTAGCAGTCTACTCTATTTCTCTGAGCCAAATCTCCTTGGTTCACCTCTGATTTCAACAACAGCTAGATGGTGAACAGTTCTGCACAGGTTAGGCTAACCTTGAACTTTCCATGACACCTCAGGCAGAGTATCGTTCTGCCTCTGGTCCTTCTTTCCCAAGGCCATGGGAGCCTATGTGGCCCAGATGCATCTCAGCCTGAGGATTCTGAAGTTAGTCCTCTTGGGGGTGCCTTAAACCAGTGGGAGAGGAGAGCTGATGGATTACTTAACCTTTCAAGTAGACAATTCTGCAAAACACACTGTACATTTCAGGATATTCTGGCAGAGTCCTACTCCATTGCCCACAGCAGGGAAAGTGAAAGTGCACTCTTATATTACACATTCATCCTCCTCTGACTCACTTTTCCAGCTCTTTCATTTCCTGGGATCATCTCCAAAAAAACTACTAATTCTACATCTTTCTCCACCCCCAAAACACTCTTGAATATATTGATCTTTTAATCTATGGTTTTTTTTTTCTTCTTCTTCTTTTAGAAAACTCTCTTTTTGTCAAGAATGTAAAGTAATTCCTTTAAAGATTTTTGTCCACTTTCCCTTTAATCATGGACATTTTAAATGTAAAAAAAAAAAAAAAAAAAAAAAAAAAAAAAAATTTTTTTTTTCCACTTGGTGATGAAAAATATATTCCTTGCTTGCAGTAAAAATGTATTGTCCTTAGCTAAATTTTATCTTATTATCTAACTTGAAGTGATTTTAATACTTACACATTCCAGTTTCAAACTCTGAAGCCATTCTTATCAATACCAAAGCATATATTAACTTAAAAGATCCATTGTCTTCATTTTACCCATGGATAATACTGAGCTAGCTATTACCTATTGCTACCCTGCAACATTTTTATTCTTCTAAAAATGTCTGCTGATTATGAGGAGTAAGAATCATAAGAACTATATTTTCCTAACTCTTTTAGCAATGACTATCTGGTTTAGATTTTACCAATGAAAGGCTTTTTCTTTAAGACTTGGACAGCAGTCAGGGAGATTCAAATCAAAACCGCATTGAAATACCACCTTACACCAGTTAGAATTGCCAAAATTAACAAGACAGTAAACAGCATGTGTTGGAGAGGATGTGGAGAAAGGGGAACCCTCTTACACTGTTGGTAGGAATGCAAGTTGGTGCAGCCACTTTGGAAAACAGTGTGGAGATTCCTTAAGAAATTAAAAATAGAGATTCCCTATGCCCCTGTAATTGCACTAGTGGGTATTTTCCCCAAAGATACTGATACAGTGAAAAGAAGGACCATCTGTACCCCAATGTTCATAGCAGCAATGACCACAGTCACCAGACTGTGGAAAGAACCAAGATGCCCTTCAACCAATGAATGGGTAAAGAAGATATGGTCCATAAATACAATGGAGTATTATGCCTCCATCAGAAAATAAGACAAGCAGAGAGAATCAATTATCATATGGTTTCACTTACTTGTGGAGCATAAGGAATAACACAGAGGACGTTGGGAGATGGAGAGGAGAAGTAAGTTGGGGAAAATCAGAGGGGGAGATGAAGCATGAGGGACTGTGGACTCTGAGAAACAAACTGATGGTTTTGGTGGGAAGGGGGGTAGGGGCTGGGTGATCCTGGTGGTGAGTATTATGGAGGGCACATATTGCACGGAGCACTGGGTGTGGTGCATAGACAATGAATTCTGGAACACTGAAAAGAAATAAAATAAAAGAAAATGAAAAAAAGAAAATAAAGGTATATTAGGTTGAGGGGATGCTTATAATGTTAGAGGAAGTGGTATTTCACTCACCTTTTAAAAAAGTTTGGTTTGTATGTTTACCTTTGGCCTCCTTCAAAAGCTAACATCCAACTCAGTGATATGATACTTAAAAGAAACATAACTAGAGTTTTTACCAATTCTTTAGATTTCTATTAATAAAACTTGACCTTATGTGAAGAAGAAAAAAAAAAAAAAGACTTGGAGGGCAGTAATAAGAAGTAGCAGAGCAACAGTTGTAACAGTGCAAGGCATGCACATTTCTGCAGATGGTGAGCAAAAGGGTGTGCCATTGACTCCCAGAAGTCCTCCTGTAGTCAGGTACTTAGATACTTTAGGCAGTTGATATCATTGACACTTATTTTCTATGATTTTGTCCTTCTCAGATTGCTGGAAAGTCAGTAGACCTTTTCCCTTTCACTTCACAAAGTTTTTCAAACTCTTAATTTCCTGTGTTAAATCCCTCCCCATTTGAAATACCTAAAATGTGTTCAGAAAATTTATTTCCTGAAAAATGTCCAATTGGTAATGAAGTTATTTAAGAAAAAAACTGAAGATTTGGGCATCTTTTTTTTTTTTTTCATTTTGTGATTGTGACTACTATTGGAATCTTCTTATGTAATTTGTATTCAATTTCTCAGCTTATTTTCTAGCCCAAGGTCTGCAAATGACTGCCTGTAGGTAGGCTCAATGTGGCCATGATCATTCATGTGTGCATTATCTCCGGCTACATTTGAATTGCAATGTCAGAGTTGCCTAATTGTGACAGAGACTGTATAGCTCCTCAAATTGAGTATATTTACTATCAGGACCTTTACAGAAAAAGTGTGTTGACTGCTGTTCTAGAGCAATCCGTTTTTGTCAATAAATTGCACATACCTGTATAGTATAAGAGATTATTTGATTATATTATAGCATGCTTGTGGCAAATTTAATAACAAAATTTCCCTGCCCTAAAAGTCACAGAACTTGAAGTTGTACATATCAAGAATGGAAAATTATAAGCTAGAGCATAAAAGTCTTTGAAAATGTATTTTGAGGACAAAGACCTAATGTATGTTGTGGTGATACAGCTAAGATTTGCTGAGTGTTTCGGAAGCATTGGGCATTGTACTAGAGTCCTTTACAAGCACATGACAATTAAGTCATGTGTTTACATTGCTCTGACATAGATGCTATTTAACCAAGGAAATGAGAAAGAGAATAATTATGTTTCCCAAGGTCATATAGCTAGTTAGTAGTTGACACTAAACTTAAGTCTGACACCAGACTCTGGGGTGTACCTATTGCTAATTGTTACAGTACTTGCTATTGCTACCAGAAACAACAAAAATAAACATGTTTTTATTTATTTATTTGTTTTTGACAGAGAGAGAGAGAGAGCGCATGAGCATGAACTGAGGGAAGGAGCAGAGGGAGAAGAGGACTCCCTGCTGATCAGGGAGCCCAATGCGGGGCTCAATCCCAGGACCCTGGGATCATGACCTGAACTGAAGGCAGACGTTTAACCTACTGAGCCACCCAGGCACCCAAAATTCAACATATTTTTATGAAGGAGATTTTACACTGCCATAAGATATTTTATATCATTTAACACTGAAATAGAAAATACTCATCACTATCAGTCATGCTGCTACATCACATACTCTCTGTGTAGTAGTAGTGACTCAAATTCACACACTATAACATTTCTAAAAATGAGGACTTGGTGTCTCCCAGAGAGCAGCTGGAAGAATGGATTTCCCATTCTGTCAGGGCCGTGGTTCGATGTTTTCTCTGACTAGGCTCTTCTCATTACCTATCAGGCCAATGGTGTTAGATGAGTTTGTGACTATTTAGAGAAGTGCCACCAATCTGCGGAAAAATAAATCAAGGGTGTTATTGTCAAATTCTGGCTATATGTGGTGGACACTCTGATAGGATTCAGTTTTCTATGCTGATAAAAACTCAACATCTTTTCCTTGAAACTGGAAAAGTGTTCTGCTTATGACACCTGAAATTATTAATGAATGAAATTAGGAATGAAATTCAAAACACCAGAGAACATTTTGGCTGCCTTAGCTGCTTGGCTGGAAAGCATTCCCTTCTTAGAATTTACATTTTCCTCTTGGGGGCATGTTGTTAGGCTTTGGAGAAGGCTGGATGACATCAAATTAGAGTGATACCACAGCCTTAGAACACTTAAACAAATATGCAAGACTTTCTAATTTTATTGTCACCTTTTTAGTATATGAAGGCATTAGTGATGTATCTTGAAAATGGGTAAATAAATCAACAACTTTGTAGCCTTCAAGAGAGTTATCCTATATTAAATACACACCAGCTCGGTGCGCCTGGGTGGCTCAGTGGGTTTAAAGCCTCTGCCTTCAGCTCTGGTCATGATCCCAGGGTCCTGGGATCAAGCCCCACATCGAGCTCTCTGCTCCGCAGGGAGCCTGCTTCCTCCTCTCTCTCTGCCTGCTTCTCTGCCTGCTTGTGATCTCTGTCTGTCGAATAAATAAATAAAATCTTTAAAAAAATAAATAAATAAATAAATACACACCAGCACGTACACTTTGAAGAAATGTTGCTGTGTGTATCAAGTGATTTTTTTGACAATTGAATGAATGAACAAATGAGACAGCTAGATCTAAATCTTAGGAAACTCTAGTTAAAGGAAACCATCTTCAGAAAACTAATCAATCAATAAAATATTGATAATAAACAATCTGTTCAATATAATAACTGACTGTCTAGAAATCACTAGGTTATTCTTCCTGAAAACGTTAGAGATATGTATAATCTCCCCAGCAAAGAAATAGTTGGAGGACATAATTTAAATTGTAAACTTTTGTTGTTGCTGTTGTTACTCAACATTATTTTTCAAGGACTTTAGATTTCTGCTCATGAAAATGACATCAACTCTATTAAGATTTTCTTATTATTTTATTTTTTCATCATGTTAAGTGTTTTCTTTAATCCCCTTCGCTTATTTCACCCAACTCCTCCCCGCCCCCTGCACTGTCCTCCCCTCTGGTTACTATCAGTTTGTTCCCTATAGTTAAGAGTCGGCTCCTTGTTTTGTCTAAAGACTATCAAATTGCCAATATTTAGGGCCATTAAGTTCTTACCCCATTTGTGTAACAGTTGGCACACAGAGACTGTTAATGATTTGAAACCCTTACATTATTCTCCCAACTAATTACTCTAAAGTGCTATATATAAGATTCTTTCCACTCCTGTTGAGAAGATGCACTCTTGATTTGCTCTTATTAGAATCATGCACAGCATAGGAAAAACGTCAAAATTCCAAAAGATAAATTTCATTTGATTGGATAGAAAGTCATTCATCTTAATTATTTCTGACACCTTCTGCATTATGCTATAAGTATCTCAAGAGAAAAGAGAAAGCTCATCTCTTTTAAGAGCAGTTCATTGAGAGTGACATGCTATTGTCATTATCTGAGAATTCTAAAAGCCTATTTTAAAAATCTAGGAAAATAATGAAAACCACAGTCTAAATGAAATTCAGCTGTGCAAAACGAGATATCATGTCAAATATTAGTAGCTAATAAAAGATTTTTCTTAAATACATGTAAAATATAAAATTGCATTCAACAACTATTTTCCTTAAATACATTGTGAAATCTAACTTCCAAATTGTCAAATTTAAAATATGAGAAGGTTGTCAAGCAATTGTATTTACATGTAAGGTGATTGTATGTATATTTTGTTTAAGACATAAGATTCATTGATCTTGGTGTAGGAAAATTTCACATAGCTTTTTCATAGCCTCATATGATGCTATCAGCCTTCATCAGTTTAAAATAACATAGCTTTAGGATGTCACATGATTAGGCAGGGTTACAATCTCAACTGTTTTTTTGAGGATCTGTCAGTGGGGGTATAGAGTGAAACATGATTAATAGAAAGCAATTGTGAATACCCCAGTGGTTAAAATTTTCATCAGTAACTAGGATGGGTTAAGTTTATAAAATACCCAAAGTTGTGTGAAGAAGGCCGAGGAAAAGACAGGATTATAAGCAGAAGTGACTATTGAAAATATGAACAATGATCTGAAGCAGTAAATAAAGACAGAAAAAAACAATAAAGACAGGTTAAATATTCCATCTGAGTTAAACAAAAAAACATTAGAAGCAGAAGCTCGAAGATCAATTATATTTTGCACTATATATATGGTTATAAAAATTGAGCAAGACATACAAATGCAACTATATTAGAGTGTAGGGAAGGGAATTCTGAGGATTAACTGAGATACCACCAGTTTCTGTGCATGAAATCTAAGAGCCTTATATTCATTCTTGTTCTTTATTTTCTCCTTGATTCAGCATGCTCTCACCAGGAATAATTGTCCCAAATATTCTCGACTTTATTATAAGCTGCTTCTGAAGCCTGTGATATCTATTGATCACCACGTGAATGTCAAACATCTTTTGCACACTTTTTGCTTGATTTTAAGACTCCTTATTTCTGCTTTCAGACATTTCCTAATTATGACTGTGAATTACCTACCTGACTTTATTGCCATCTTCTCCAACAAATACATGCTGATCAAGGTACATGTACCTCTTCCCTTTCCCTTCTTGCTGAACTCCCCCCCCCCAACCATGGAGGAAAGCCATTGCTTTTTCTCTGTTATAGTCCTTCCCACCCTTGAACAATCAGCTTGGCTCTTGTTTCTTGAAGAAATACTATATCAATCAATCCAGTCCATATAAGGACCACAAAATTGTAGAATTACTAAATTCTAGAAATGGAAGGAAGGTTCAGGAACACCTCACAATCATCCTGTTATTAGACACATATGAAAACAAAACCTAAGTATGAGTTGAACTCATCTAGTTAGTGGAAAGTTATCCATTCGTCTTTTATAATTTCTGATGACTTCTATTAATTAACTAGTAAGGGAGCCTACATAGTCTACTAAGGAGAGCCCAGGCACTGGACACAAATCTTTGCTTGAAAATCAAATCTGCTAACTATTGGTTTTGTGATTTTAAGAATGTTAGCTTTAGATTTTTTTATCTTTAAAATGGCAACAATAATAAATATTCTCAAATATTATTGTAAGGACTTAATAAGAAAATGAAAGTGATTTCTCTGTCTCATTGCTTTGCACACAGTGTTCAGTAAATGTATGTAACTGATCACTTAATTGGTACATGTTTATTTTTCACAACTTGTGTATATTTTTCTAAGGCCTGAGTAGTAGTACTTTTACTTATTTCATTTTATTACTCTCATTAACTAACCCAATAATTATATATTAAGGACTTAGTATGTATTTTTTTAATGGATTTAATTTTTTCTTTATGTTTCATCTTGCAATTCTCTTACCCAAAGTCTGTTCATAAAGGACATGGAGAATATGAATGCTTATAAGAGGGCTACCCTTATCAGCTGAGCACACATATTAAAGAGGACAACTGAAAAAAATCAGGGATTTATTACCATGTAAATTATATATATGTATGTATATACACACATACACACACACACACACACACAAATACCAAACATCCATTTACCAATATTCGCCATGAATTTGAAACACTCTTATATGAAATAATACTTGTTGTCTATTCCCATTTAAATTAATCCAAGAAAAAGTGAACTTATAATATTGGGGAGAATTTTTCATGGATCTAGTATTGTTAAGCATTGGAGAGTTTTATGAAATTACATTTTATAAACATTTTTAAAATTTTTAAAGGGAACAGTTTCTTAATGTTTTATGACTCTTTAGTAGCAGGGCTCTTGTACAACTAGACTAACATTCTTCATGGATTAAATCAGCTTTGTGACATTGTGGTAATGTGGGCAAAGGTACCACAAAAGATGTGATGACCTCATCATATAGAATTTCTGTGACTAACTAATTTTGCATAGTGCTTCCTTCAGTATTGTTCTGGTACATCAAATATCATAAAGGTGGATTTGAGCATGGAATGAGTCATATGAGCACTTAATATTCATGTAATCTCTGATTCCATAACCTACTATCAAATATTAATGTACTACCCCCATAGGAATACTTGGTACAGAAAATTAAAATATTAATTTGTCTGTTAGAAACACTTGAAAATAGCTGTAATTCTGTGTTCAAAAGTGGCATCAGTGAATCACAAATATAAATAAAAAGTAAGTTCCAAAATCAATAAGTAAAATGTTTAGTATTATTCTATGCTTCTATGTGCACAAATAGTACATAGTATTTTAATATATGGTACTAAAACTGAACTTGGGATTGCAAACATATTGGTATATTTTCTTTAAATGTAGACACTGACTATAATAAAATTCCCACAATACAGACCAAGGGTCCAGCCAAAAAGAAAAAAAAAAAAAAGTTTGAATATTGTTTCATGATGTCATAGATGGGAAAACACACTTTCAAGTTTAAGGTATACTTCATTGCCTTCCTTCCAAGCATTCTGCCATTTGATACCAGCTGAACTTTCCTCAAAGGTTAATTAAGAAGATATGAGAGATATTTTTAAAGATATGAAGTTCATCATAACCTTTTTAAACAATAATAGATGCAAGATGATTTAAAGCAAATATATTTAAATAGTCAAATATTATTTTTATTGGAATATTTTCATCCTGTGCCCGTTGTCAAATCACACCCATTTAGTGAAATGTTATGCATATTTATGGATATCCAGGCTGTGAAAGTCTTTTGTAATATGTTTTCAGAGATTCCAAATATTCTAGATAGCCCCCTTTGCATTTATTTATACAATGGTGACAGAATTGTCAGTAAAGATGTATGTCCTTAATGAGAAAATGATCACAGTCTCACAAGGAAACTAGAGAGAAGAGACTTAACCCTCATAATCCATTAAATCAAGACATCCTTTCTCAAGCCAAACACCTTGCTATAAACTCTCTCCTCACCACTATTTCCTGGAAAGAACACTTGCTCTTCATCACTATCAAGAGCCTCTTCACTATTTATAGTGTTTAAGTCCCTGCCCCAAGTACTAACATTCATGTCTCCAGGCTTTACTAACCTGGTTCCTTTAGCCTTTTCTCCGAGGGCCCATTTCTCCAGCTGTTAATCATTTTTATTACTCCTCTTTGGTTTCTTTCCAAATTCTCTTTATCATGACTCAGTTAAGGGATGTCAAATGAAACTCACTATTCTAATAAATATTTGACCAGTGTTGGAGTTAAGAAGAAAATGTCCTTTGTGATTTATACAGACGCTACTCACCTAAAGTCTCCTTAGCTAAGGATTAAGGATAGGGGAATTTTGAATTCTTGAGGTCTGGTTCTAAAATGACAAAATCAGGCTACTGTAACTGTGGGAAGAGTTGGAATGGTGAAACTGATTCAAATTATATAGAAGGCAGAGCGTTGTGAGTAAAAGGCAGAAAGCAAATGCCAACACAATGCCCTAAGGACAGACTTAAAAGTAAAATGAGAGACTAAGTAGCAAGAACCAAGAAGAAACTGGAATGCAATGGGAGAGAGATTGTAAATGAAGTGATGAGTTCTTTGATGAATGCAATGAATGAAGTTGAAGTACCTCTGATTCACCATTCTCTCTCAGTTGCCTGTTTATGCAGGGTCAGGGCTAAGGGAATCCAAGGTATATTTAACGCAGCTATTATTTCTGTTGTAGCTTCAGAATACATGGCCATTTTATCTGCTATTAAAAATATATTTAAAGTTAATTTCTTTATAATTATTCCATATACTGCACAGTAAGTATACTTACATGGTAAGCCCATGTAAGGCAAATACTGTCTCCAGAATCTCTCCTAAAGAACTATTCATTCTGAGATTTTACCAAAGTAAAGATGTTACTTTACCAATTTGAGACAACTAAAATAGTACTTCTATTCTTGCCTGTCGTATATAAACATAGGTTAGCAATTTTGTCTGTTTTATTCACTGTTGTATCTCCAGTGCCTGGAATATTGTGGCAGCTCAGTAAACATTGTGGCAGTTCAATGAATGGATGAACACTATTCTCCTCTGGTTTCATGCCTTGGTGAGTGGTGATGTTATATCCACATTAAGAATGAACACTCCTTCTTGACAGCTGTTTCCTGTACCTCCTTCTTCTCATCCGGTCCTTCACTGAGTCCAGAAGGTCAACTTTCCAATCTGACCCCTCCTTTCCCTTTCTTACATGTTTGACTTATTTATATCTTTTTTACTACTCACCTGATTTGCGGAAATTGGTTAGAACTCCCCCTTTCTTGCTGCAGACAATTTTCCAAAATACTGTCAGAATAATCAGCATAGTCGTTCTAAAACACAAGCCTGATTGTGACACATCCCAACTTCAACAATTTCATTTTTGATACTGAGAAAAACTGTTTTTGTTTTTGTTTTTGTTTCCTTGCTACAGCCTCCTTGCTATGTCTACAAGTGATTTTTCCTGTTCTTTTCTCAGCTGGTCCTATTTTATCATCCAATATGATATAATCATACAGAAAACTTTGCAGTCACTATACATCATTATGCTTTTGTACATGCTCTTTTATCTATCTAAAATCCCAATACTTATTCCCTTTATTTCTTCAACTTCCATTCAATTAACATCTTTATGTTTTTCTCAGCAGCAGTTAACTCTGGTGACCACACATCTCTGCTCAGAAATTTTTATTCATTTGGATTTCCAAGAATTTACATTCTCTGGCACCTTCTCATTCTCTTAACAATGGCTTTTTTTGAGTGTCCTTTTGTCATTCCACCTTTTCTAATATTTCATCTATGAAAACATTAGATACTCATGGGTGTCAGAGCTCAAATCAGAACCTGATTTCATTTAGTCCTATATTCCCTTTGTGGCAGATCTAATCCAAAGCGTACCTTCCACTTTCTTTTTTTTGTATTTAAAAAACAATTTTTTAGCTCTGTTGAGATGTCCCTAAATTATCTCTGCTACTCACACATCATCCTGAGCTCTAGAAATGTGTATTTAACTCGATCTCTCCTCGTAGATAGTTCTCATGCACCTGAAACAAAACACATTTAAACATGCACTTGACCTGTTTTTTCTCTGTGTTTCTCCTCTTTAAGAAATGCAATAACATCCCATTAATCACTCATCCCGATACTCTTTGCTTCACTCTGCTCCTCTAACTTTTGTCTGTCTCCATGGCCACCTCCCCAGTTCAAAGCATTAATAGTTCATCATCCTACCTAGAATTTCAATACTACCTTCCCTAGAGCCAAAGTTATGTTTTGAAAATACAACCCCGCTTGTGTCACATCACTTCTTAAATCCTTTTTATGTCTTTCCATTTCTCTTAGGTTAAAAGGAAAATGCGAACACGGCTTGTAGGACCGATCGCTCACATTTAACCACTCGGATCCTGCCTCTGAGGTGGTTTCTCCTCTCTGCATCTGAAACTTCCTTCAATGCTTCACAATAGTAATAATACCATTAATTTGTATTCTGTAGACCAATGTTGCAGTTATTATTTATGCATGTTTCTTTCCCAAATTGTAAGATTCTTAAGGTCAGGATACGTCCTACATAGTATCTGGTATTTATTAAATGTTTGGCAAATATTTGTTGAATGGCTGAAAAATCAAAACCTAACATACTTAAAAGAAGGTGCATTATTAGTATTATGCCTAGAATTTTTATGCCTTGAGGACAGAATTTAAACATACTTTATTGTGAAAAGAATATTTCTTGTATCAGAAAAAATGCTTCATTTTCTACAGTGTTTAGCATCTACTATTATTATCTTCATTATTTTTATTACAATGGTTTCTGTATGCCTACTATTACATTAAGCCCTTTACAAATATTATTATCTATTATTATTCATATACTTCCAGTGAGGTAGGTACTATTATTGACCTCATTTTATAAATGGTGAAACTAATATGCAATGAGGTTAAATACCTTTCATTAATATCAAATGCATATTAAATATTGAAACCAAGACATGCATGTTTCACTGTGGAGCTCCTGTTCAATCCCTCCACGATACTTTTACAAACACAAGATTTCTTTTGCTTACATTTATCAGTTAACATTCTCTCCTTTTTCTTCTGCTGTGACAGTGAATAATTTAGGATATATTGTCTTATTGCTCTGCCTCTGTGCAAATTTAACTTTTATGTGAAAGCTTATTTTCTTATTTGTGGTTGGAAATAACTCCACTTTCTTTTTTTTTATTTTGTATCCTCATCACTCTCTTCCTGTTTCCTTCCCTTCCACTCTTCCTTTCATCTTTCCTTTCCCTCATTTATCAGATATTTAATACTTATTGCTAGGTACTTCACTAAGCCCTGGAATGAAAAAAACAAAACAAAACAAAACAAAACGTTCTAAGCTAGCTTCCCCTCCTACAACTACTCCTCAATTTCCACATTTACTATTCAAAATTCTTGGTAATTTTAATTAGAAGCTCATGTCTTTTTTTTTTTTTCACCTATGTAATTTTTAAAAAAGATTTTATCTATTTATTTGACAGAGAAAGACACAGTAAGAGGAGGAGTACAAGAAGGGGGAGTGGGCTTCCCACGGAGCAGGGAGCCCAATGTGAGCCTTGATCCCAGGACCCTGAGATCATGACCTGAACTGAAGGCAGATGCTTAAAGACTGAACCACCCAGGTGCTCCTTTTAATTAATGTATAAAGTATTATTTATTTTAAGGATATAGTCTGTGATTCATCGGTCTTATACAACACCCAGAACTCACCACAACACATACCCTCCCTAAAGTCCTTCACCCTGCTACCCTGTTGCCCAACTACCTCCCCACCAGCAATCCCATTTGTTTCCTAAGATTGAGTCTCTTAGAGTTTGTCTCCCTTTTGGGTATTGTCTTGTTTCAATTTTTCCTCTCTTACCCTGTGATCTTCTGTCTTGTTTCTCAAATTCCACATATCAGTGAATAATATGATAATTGTCTTTCTCTGGTTGACTTACTTTGCAGAGCATAATACCCTCTAGTTCCATCTATGTTGTTGCAAATAGCAAGATTTCATTTTTTGATGGCTGCAGAATATTCCATTATGTATATACATACCACCTCTTCTTTATCCATTCATCTGACAATGGACATTGAAGTTCTTTCCATAGTTTGGTTATTGTGGAAATTGCTGCTATAAACACTGGGGTGCAGATGTCCCTTTAGATCACCTCATTTTTACCTTTGGGGTAAATACCCAGTAGTGCAATTGCTGAGTTGTAGAGTAGTTCTATTTTCAAATTTTGAGAAACCTCCATGCTGTTTTCCAGAGTGGCTGCACCAACTTGCATTCTCACCAACAGTGTAGGAGGGTTCTCCTTTCTCCACATCCTCACCAACAACTGCCGTTTCCTGATTTGTTAATTTTAGTCATTCTGATGAGTGTGAGGTGGTATCTTATTGTGGTTTTGACTTATATTTCCCTGATACAGAGTCATGTTAAGCACTTTTTCATGTGTCTGTTGGCCATTTGGATGTCTTCTTTGCAGAAATGTTTGTTCATGTCTTCTGTCAGTTTCTTGATTGGTTATTTGTTCTTTAGGTGTTGAGTTTGATAAGTTCTTTATAGATTTTGGACACTAGCTCTTTATCTGACATGTCATTTGCAAATATCTTCTCCTATTCTGTCAGTTGTCTTTTGGTTTTCTTGACTGTTTTCTTTGTTGTGCAAACTTTTTGTCTTCATGAAGTCCCAATTGTTCTTTTTTTTTTTTTTCCTTTGCTTTCCTTGCCTTTGGAGACATGTCTAGCAAGAAGTCACTGAGCCAAGGTCAAAGAGATTGCTGCCTGTGTTCTGCTTAAGGATTTTGATGTATACCTTGCTCACATTTTGGTCTTTCATCCATTTTGAGTCTATTTTTATGTATGGTGTAAGGAAATGGTCCAGGGTCATTCATTGTCAACACCATTTGTTGAAGAGACTTTGTCTTTTTTCCATTGGACATTCTTTCCTGTTTTGTCAAATATTCATTGACCATTAAGCTGAGGGTCTTGTTCTGTGTTCTCTATTCTGTTTCATTGTTTCATGTTTTTATGCCAGTGCCATACTGTCTTGATGATTACAGCTTTGTAATAGACCTTAAAGTCTGGAATTGTGATGCCATCAGCTTTGGTTTTCTTTTTCAACACTCCTTTGGCTATTCAGGGTCTTTTCTGGTACCATACAAATTTTAGGATTATTTATACCAGTTCTGTGAAAAAAAGTTGATGGTATTTTGATAGGTATTGCTTTGAATGTGTAGAATGCTCTAGGTGCCATAGATACTTTAAATATTTTAAATATTAATCATTTAATATTTGTTCTTCCAAACTATGAGCATGGAACATTTTTCCATTTCTTTGTGTCTTGCTCAATTTGTTTCATGAGTGATCTATAGTTTTCTGAGCACATGTCCTTTGCCTCTTTGGTTAGACTTCTTCCTAGGTATCTTATGGTTTGTCCTTATGGTATATAGAAATGCAGCTGATTTCTGTGCATTAATTTAAGGCAGAAAAAAGAATTAGTGATATAGAAAATCAAAAGATGGGAAATAAAGAAGCTGAGAAAAAGAGAGATAAACAATACTGTGTCACAAGGGGAGAATTTGAGATATAAGTGATACCGTAAGACCAAAGAATATTAGCATAACTGGGATTCCAGAAGAAGAAGAAAGAGAGAGAGGGACAGAAAGTATATTGGTGCAAATTATAGCAGAGAACTTCCCTAATTTGGAGAAGGAAACAGGCATTGAAATACAGGAGGCACAGAGAATCACCCTCAAAAGCAATAAAAATATGTCAACACTCCCTCATCTAATAGTAAAACTTACAAATCTCAGAGACAAAGTGAAAATCCTGAAAGCAGTTTGGGAAAGAGGTCTGTCACCTACAAGGGTAGAAACATTAGACTGGCAGCAGTCCTGTCCATTGAGACCTAGCAGGCCAGAAAGGACTGGCATGATGTAAATATGCAGCCAAGAGTATTAAATAAGAAAAAAATATCTATATATCTATATATCTATATATATAGATATATAGATATATAGATATATAGATATATGCAGCCAAGAATACTTTATCCAGCTAGGATATCATTCAAAATAGAAAAAAATGATAAAAAGCTTCCAGGAGAAAAAGAAGCTAAAAGAATTTGTAATCACCAAATTAGACCTACAAGAAATATTAAAAGGGTTCCTTTAAGAAAAGAGAGAGCCCAAAAGTCACATAGACCAGAAAGGAACAGGGACAACATATAGTAACAATCACTTTACAGGCAGTATAGTGACATTAAATTCATATCCTTCAATAGTTATCCTGAATGTAAATGGGCTAAATGCCCCAACCAAAAGACATAGGTATCGGACCAGATTAAAAAAAGCAAGACCCATCAATATGCTGCCTGCAAGAGACTCATTTTAGACCCAAGGACACTTCCAGATTTAAAGTGAGGAGGTAGAAATCCATTCACCATGCTAATAAACATAAAAAAAAAAAAAAAGAAAGAAAGAAAAAAAAAAAAGCTGGGTGGCAATCTTATTGTCAGACAAATTAGATTTTAAACCAAAGACTGTAATAAGAGGTAAGGAAGGACATTATATCATAATTAAAGTTCTATCCAACAAAAATATCTAACCATTGTAAATATTTATACTCCTAACATGTGAGCAGCTAATTATATAAGCCAATTAATAACAAAATCAAATAAACACATCAAAAATAATACAATAATAGCAGGGGACTGTAACACCCCCTTCATTGCAATGGACAGACCATCTAAGCAGAAGATCAAAAGGAAGTAAGGGCTTTGAATGACACACTGAACCAGCTGGACTTCACAGATATATTCAGAACATTTCATCCCAAAGCAACAGAATACATATACTTCTCAAGTGTACATGGAACATTCTCCAGAATAGATCACATCCTGGGTGACAAATCAGGTCTCAACTGGTACCAAAAGATTGGGATCATTCCCTGCATATTTTTGGACCACAATGCTTTGAAACTGGAATAAATCACAAGAGGAAAGTTGGAAAGAACTCAAATACATGGAAGCTAAAGAGCATCCTATTAAAGAATGAGTTGGCCAACCAGAAAATTATTACAGACTTGAAAAAAAAAAATCATGGAAACAAATGAAAGTGAAAGCATTAGTGTTTAAAATCTTTGGGAGGCAGCAAAGGCAGTCCTAAGAGGGAAGTACATGGCACTACCAGCCTTTCTCAAGAAACAAGAAAAGTCTCAAATATATAACTTAACCCTACACCTAAATGAACTGGAGAAAGAACAGCAAAGAAAGCCTAAGCCCAGCAGGAGAAGAGAAACAATAAAGATTAGAGCAGAAATCAATGAAATAGAAACCAAAAGAACAGTAGAACATATCAATGAAACTAGGAGCTCGTTCTTTGAAAAAATTAATAAGACTGACAAATTCCTGGCCAGACTTATCAAAAAGAAAAGAAAAAGGACCTAAATAAATAAAATCATGAATGAAAGAGGAGAAATCACAACCAACACTAAAGAAATACAATTATAAAACACATTATGAGCAACTATATGCCAACAAATTAGACAATCTGGAAGAAAGGGATGCATTCCTAGAGACATAAACTACCAAAGCTGAACCAGGAAGAAATAGAAAACTTGAACAGACCCATAAGCAGCAAGGAAATGAAGCAGTAATCCAAAATCTCCCAAGAAACAAGAGTCCAGGCCAGATGGTTTCCTAGGGAAATTCTACCAAACATTTAAAGAATCAATGCCTATTCTTCTGAACCTGTTTCAAAAAATCAAAATGGGAGGAAAACTTCCAAATTCTTATGAGGTCAGCATTACCTTGATCCCAAAATCAGACAAAGGCCACACCAAAAAGAATTACAGACCAAGATCCCTGATGAACATGGATGCAAAAATTCTCACCAAAATATTAACAATTAAGCTCCAGCAGTACATTAAAAGGATTATTCACCACAACCAAGTGGGATTTATACCTGGGCTGCAGGGTTGGTTTAACGTCCACAAATCAATCTATGTGATACACTACATAATAAAAGAAAGAACAAGAACTATATGTTCCTCTCAATAGATACAGAAAAAGCATTTGACAAAGTACAGCATACTTTATTGATTAAAACACTACACAGTATAGGGTTAAAGGGTATATACCTCAATATCATAAAAGCCATACCTCAATACCGTAAAAGAAACCCACAGTGAACATCATTCTCAATAGGGAAAAACTGAGAGCTTTTCCCCTAGGGTAAGGAACATGGCAGGGATGTTCATTATCACCACTGCTGTTCAACATAGTATTAAAAATCCTAGACTCAGCAATCATACAACAAAAAAGAAATAAAAGGCATCCAAATTGGCAAAGAAGTCAAACTCTCTATCTTTGCAGATGACATGATACTTTATGTGGAAAACCCAAAAGACTTCCTCCCAAAGTTGCTAGAATTCAGTAGAGTGGCAAGATATTTTTGTTTGTTTCTTTTGTTTGTTTGTTTATTTTTTAAGGTTTTACTTATTTATGTGAGAGAGAGGGGGAAAACATGAGCTGGGGTCAGGAAGAAAGAGAAGTGAACTTCTGGCTGAGAAGTGAGCCAGATACAGGGCTATATCTCAGGACCCCAGGATCACTACCTGAGCTGAAGGCAGATGCTTAACCAACTGAGCCATCCAGGGTGCCCCAAACTCATGTCTTTTTAAATGAAGATTGTGTTTAAAAACTGTCCACTACTTTCTACTGAATTTAGAATAAATATGAGTTGATTTGCTCTTCCTCCAATATCCCCTTCAGAACTTTCTTCCCTACTCCCTGATCTGTTCTCATATTAATTTTCTTTTTCCCTGTGCTGCAGTCATGCATATTCTGTACTAGTCCATGTTCCTTCCTCTCCAGGCCTTTGCCGATGCTAGCCCCTTTGTAGGAAACATCTTCCATGACATTTGACCACTTGTTTCTTCTTTCCATCCCAGGTATCAACTTCAATTTTTTTCTCAGAATAATTCTTTCTGACCACCCATGGTGAAGTAGTTTATTAACTCCTACCCATTCTGGCTTCACATTCTTCTGGGTAGCTTCCCCCCCCCCACCCCCTCTAAATTGTCGTTATTTATGTGTTCACTCACCTGTTTATTAACTGTATCCCAGCCTAGACTGAAAACTACAGGTAGTCAGGGACCATGTCTTCAGGCATTTCACATTGGGTCTAGCCAGTAAATAAATATTCATTGATTAAGTGAATAAATTAGTTTTGCAGTTTCAGATGTTGATGTAAACTTGACACACCTGACTTTTCTTGCATCCCTAAAATAAATATGATTCAAGCTGTGCAAAGAAAATGCTTTGGTCCCTTTCTCCTGCTCATAAGTTGACAAGCCAGCATGGACCTTGGGTCCTGATGCCAATTCAGAGGGCTCTTCTTTTGCTCTTTATCAGATACTGAGAGCAAAGTCGCAGGACAGCTTGATGTCTTGTGTTCTTTGGCATGCCAGACTCTGAGCAGATGGGTTGGGTGGCATCCAGCCTGATTTAGACCTTCATTGAAGTTCCAGGGGACAATCAGGAATGGTCTGGGGGCTGGCAGAGCTACAATATAGAGAACTTTCATGGGTTGAGACAATTTTCACAGTTGAATCTTAGAAAACTTACACAGAAAAAAAAAAAAATATTACCCTGAATACATGTGTGTAAACTTAATAGTGTCACTCAAAGCATACCCAACTCTCATTCTCTTTGTACTATACTCACTAGTAATAAAACTTCATCCCCTATCAGACAATCATTCCTGCTAATGCTTATTAAGATAATTCATTTATTTAACATCACTTTAATGCTTACTACTGGCAACATATCCATTGTATTATAAAAATATAGTAATTTAAAATAGTTTCAGAAAGAGTTATGTTATACTAGTAATATCCTTCTATTTTGAGCCAGGAGATACCATCTTGTGACTTTGGACAAATGACTTCTTTTGCACGTGCTTCCATTTATCCACTTATAAACCTGGGATTTAATGTGCTGCTTACTCACAGATTTCTATGTAGTCTAACAAGATAAAACCTGAAGTTTTTTTTTTTTTTTAAGATTTTATTTATTTTTTTGACAGACAGAGATCACAAGTAGGCAGAGAGGCAGGCAGAGAGAGAGGGGGAAGCAGGATCCCTGCTGAGCAGAGAGCCTGATGTGGGGCTCAATCCCAGGACCCTGAGATCATGACCTGAGCTGAAGGCAGAGGCTTTAACCCACTGAGCTACCCAGACACCCCAAAACCTGAAGTTTTTAAGAAGTATAGCAAATATCAAAAGTCAGCTTTTGAAACTCCATTAGCATCAAATCAACTTTAAGCTCACTTAAACTTTAAGTCTTTTTTTGTATTAACTGTTATATGATGTTTTAAAACTGGACTATGGACTTCCATTGTCTCTCTGATTACTCTGAGCTGAGAATAAGTTTTCCCAATTTCTGCTGCCCTGCTCTCCATTGGCTAGAAAGACTTACATGGTAGTTCACCTTTGAAGCCATAATGAGCTTAAGGTGATTTTTCTGTTTTCCAGAGACATTTGACAGAAACTCTTTCGCCCACCCATATTAGTTTCCTACTATGGCTGTCACAGATTATGACAAATTTAGTGGTTTAAAAAACACACACAGATTTTGTGGACTCTTGACTCTATGGCCAACTAATCTTTGACAAAGCAGGAAAAAATATCCAATGGAAGAAAGACAGTCTCTTCAATAAATGGTGCTGGGAAAATTGGACAGCTATATACAGAAGAATGAAACTGGACCATTCTCTTACACCATACACAAAGATAAACTCTAAATGGATGAAAGACCTCAATATGAGACAGGAATACATCAATATCCTAGAGGAAAACATAGGCAGTAACCTCTTCAACATCACCACAGCAACTTCTTTCAAGGTATGTCTCCAAAAGCAAGGGAAACAAAAGCAAAAATGAACTTTTGGGACTTCATCAAAATCAAAAGCTTCTGCACAGCAAAGGAAACATCAACAAAACAAAGAGGCAACCCACAGAATGGGAGAAGATATTTGCAAATGACACTACAGACAAAGGTTTGATATTCAACCAAGATCTATAAAGAACTTCTCAAACTCAACATCCAAAAACCAAATAATCAAGTGAAAAAAAGGCATGAGCAGACACTTCTCCAAAGAAGACATACAAATGACTAACAGACACATGAAAAAGTGTTCATCATCACTAGCCATCAGGAAAATTAAAATCAAAACCACACTGAGAGACCACCTCACACCAGTCAGAATGGTAAAAATTGATAAGTAAAGAAACAACAAATGTTGGAGGAGTTATGGAGAAAAGAGAACACTCTTACACTGTTGGTGGGAATGCAAATTGGTATAACCACCTTGGAAAACAGTGTGGAGGTTCCTCAAAAAATTAAAAATAGAGCTACCCTATGACCCAGCAATTGCACTACTGGGTATTTAACCCAAAGATACAGATGTAGTGAAAAGAAGGGCCACTTCTACCCCAATGTTCATAGCAGCAATGTCCACAATAGGCAAAATGTGGAAAGAGCCATGATGCCCTTCAATAGATGAATGGATAAAGAAGATGTAGTCCATATACACAACGGAATATTACTTAGCCATCAGAAAAGATGAATACCCACCTTTTGTAGCCACATGGATGGGACTGGAGGAGATTATGCTAAGTGAAATAAGTCAAACAGAGAAAGTCAATTATCATATGGTTTCACTTATTTGTGGAACACAAGGAGTAGCAGGGAGGACATTAGGAGAAGGGAAAAATGAAGGGGAGATGAACCAAGAGAGACTGTGGACTCTGGGAAACAGACAATTTTAGAAAGGAGGGAGGTGGGGGAATGGGTGAGCCTGATCATGGGTTTTAAGGAGGGGATGGTTCACATGGAACACTGAGTGTTATATGCAAACAATGAATCATGGAACACTACATTGAAAACTAATGTTGTACTGTATGGTGACTAACATAATACAATAAAACGAAACAAAACAAAAACAGAATTTTCTTGATTTTCTAGTTCTGGAGGTCAGAAGTCCCAAATGGGTCAGCATGGCATCACTCCTTTTGGAGGTTCCAAAGGAGAATCTGTTTCCTTGTCTTTTCCAGCTTAGAGTAGCCACTCACATTTCCCAACTTTTGGCCTCTCCTTCCATCCACAAGGCCTGCAGTGTAACATCTTCAAATCACTTTCTCTGTCTCTGATTCCTGTTCTTGTCATCACATCTCCTCTTCTGACTTTAATTATGACCCTTTTAGGCCCTCTTATAAGAATTCTAGTGATTATATTGTCCCCACCCAGAAAATCCAGAATAATCTCTCAATTACAAAATCCTTAATTTAATCACAACAAGAAGGTCCCTTTTGCTATGTAAAGTCACATAGTCATGGCTACTGGTAATTAGGTGATGTTAGGACTTGGGCAGGGGAGCATTACCTAGCCAACCAAATTCTTCTTTTCTTCTTACCCAGATTCCAAACTAGTGTAGCATGCATCTGACCACAAAGTATCAGCTCAAGACTAATCTAGCCCAGCATCATTATTACTTCTCATATTGATACACTCAGTTGGGTTGCTTCTCTCACGACTCTTTGCCAGCTGTAACATACCCAGAATTCCATATCCCCATGCTGAACTTCTGGGTGTCCACCTTTCCAGCAGTCATGCAACCTGCCAGAACTATCAAGAACCTCTATGGTTGAAAGTCACTTTTCAGTGAAGTCTGAAATGTTGCTGATATTGCTGATGGTACATACTATTACTTTCTCTAGATCTAAGAATATTTGTAGCAAACTTCCATTTATTTGGTCTGAATATCTACCTGAACAGTAATTTGATAGATTCGCTAAGTACAGACATTTGCATAAAAAAGAAAAAAAAGATTAATGTCTTAATTCAGTCTAGAATGTATACTACATTTTCTGACCTAAGCACATATGTCTTACCTTGGGATCCTAGTAAACATTTCATTTTTTTCCTCATTGAAAATCTACATAAAATTTTACCTCAGTGTGATTGAGACTTTTTAATGTTCTGTTAATATACTTTTTTAATTTTTAAAATTTCTTCCTGCATTGATGGATATTTTTCTATTCTTTTTTTGCATGTTTTATACTGTTCCTGTTCCACAGTGATTTGAATTGAAAAATGCCTTCTGCATAAGAGCTTTTGTATCTGTAGCAGAGAATTTTCATCCTTTATTCTAATTTCAGATCTTAGATAACAGAACACCCATTAACTGATTTCTTAGTAGGCTACGTGTTTCTACAATATACTTTCAAAAATGTGTTCTTTACATGCATTATTTCATTCCAGGTTCTCCAAATTCTTTTCCTTAGCATTCAGACTATTTCCAGATGTCTGTTTTGTGTTGCTTATAAGCTTTGATCTAAGGTTTCAGTGATTTATCAAAAAAGTCATGGCCACTGCTTTTATCAAGCCTAAAATCTAGTAAGCAAGTAATCACATGCATTGATATTGCATGTGTACAAAGAGTTGCCATTTCTACCAAAAGTAAAAATCTTTGAGGTCATAGGCCAAGTATAGTGTTTCTGCTGTTTTCAACATCATCCTACCTGATGACCTTAGCATAGAGTGGGAATGAAATAATATCGATGACTATCCATGAAGGAAGACATTTGCTGATAGAACCATGGGACAGATGTATATACAATTTTCTGAGAAGTCAGTGCCCTCTTGAAAAATTAGCAGTATATAAACAGTAGGCATTCTCACGACAACCTGACTTAGAGATTTAGGACTCAATAGATATAACTATTTTAATTAAATCTCTGAGCTTTCCCTGGACCTCATTCTTCAGCAAAACAAGTTTTCATGACTACTCATGTTTATTATTACCCTTCTATTCTAGGATGAAATAAGACTTGTAAAATACAATTCAAAGGAGTGTATTAATGTAAAATGAATAAACTTCATAGCTACATGATTTATAATGAGCAGGTTATGAAACGGAAGGTTTTGTAAGTGATAGAGATACAGCACAGTATACAACCACCATAATTTGGGAAAAAGCCAGCTGCTGTTTCTTGAATTTTATTCACTAAATGAACTCAGTACTTTGTTGCTTAATTGAGCTCGAGATAAGAATACATAATCTCATGCAAGACCACAAATCTTGTGACAGGAAACACATCATAATGCCTAACTTACAATTCAAATTATAAACTAGCCAACCATCATAGAGCCATTTTTCCTACATGGTGAGTCATCTAATTTACAACTTAGAAAAACAATGACAATTCATGTTCTAATTTTATTTGTGATGCTTAACAATGTTATAGAGCATGTAAGTGTTTTCTCTGTGCTAAATTTAAAATCAATATAAATCAGATGTGTTTGAATTACAAAAGTTTTGCAATAGAAAAAATAACACAGCTGCATTTCTAATGTTCATATTTGACCAAGTTTTCTTTATATAAATAAAATGTGAAGCTGAATTATTTCCAATTTTAGTATACTACCTTATATATAAATACATAACTGATCATGCATGTCTCTAAATAGAGGAGAAATGTAAATAAACATGTTAATGCAGAATTGTTTTGTTTTAGAGTGATTAGATTCCTTTTCCATTATTAGACAGACAGAATATGCCACTGCAATGAGCTCATGATATTAAGTATCTATATTGCTTCCATGTCTGTGCTTTTCCTCCAATTAACTCTCCACACAATAATCAGGAATATTTTAAAAAATGTAAACAATTTGATATCAATTCCTTGCTTATTCATCACATTATCCTTACCATTGTTTACAGGATCCTCCTTCATATGGTCCTTGCCTAATTCTCTGGCTTTATCTTCTGTCATAAACTCACCTTACACATCATGAGTCAGCCCAACATAAATTTTTTAGCTCTCAGAAAATTCCAAACTCTTTTCAGCCCTAGGGCCTTTGCACAGATCACTCTCTTTGCTAGAACACTCTTCTGCTATAGCAATGCCTTCCTTCATTTCTAAGTTTGAACACTGCATTGTCAGACAGTCTTTCCATCATCACTTGGTGTTGGGTAGGTCACCACCCCACATACAGATGGACATCTAGATATTTGTATTCTCTCTTAGAACTCTTTGAGCTTTTCTGTTATGGGAATTTATTAGTTTATTTACTCTCTTCACTAAGCAGGGAGGGAAGGAACCAGGTCTGTCTCATTTAATATGATATTTTTAGCTCTAGCACTGTGAGTGACATTTTCAGGTACTTTATAAAAACATATAGACAGAATGACTAAGTGAACAAATGAAAGAGAAAGCTCTGTTGTGCTTATCCTGTAATGTTCACCATTTATTCTCTCAGGATGGAGAGAGAATGTGCTGCAGAAGAGGAATATCAAGGAATGTGGTCCAGCTCAGAACTGGGATTCTAGCAGATGTGGATGATTGGAGTTTCTGTTGAGTCAGGATGCATTCTTCAATTTTTGTTAGGGTTTCCAGAAGATGAACTCTGTAATTCATATATTATTGATTATAGTCCAGCCTTCACTAATTAAGCAGAGTGGTTCCAGATGAATACACAAGAAGCATTATGGATCAGTAGGTGCCAGATGCTTTAGTTGCATCGTCCTCTTATTGGTATAATTGCTGGTCCTCGAGGCTCTTCAGGGCTATATACATGTGCTGGAGTATTCTGGTCAGGGAGGGGGCATATTAGAAAGTCATTGAAGTAAGCACTCAATCATTGAGGTTTTAGTTGAGGAAATCCAGTTCACCAGCCAAGTCATGGAAAATTGCTCATATGATTATGAATGAAACTCCTTTTAAATGAGAGCAATGTAGTATAAAAAGGAAATGATCTATGCTTAAAAATTATTTCTGAGGATAAAGAAGAATAATTAAAATATAAATGTGTGGAAGACTCTTCTGAGAAAAAGAGAGGTGAATTAATTCTTCCTGTGGTTTTATAGCAAACTCTTAAATTCTTGCCATTAATGATAATATTGGAACCCATAAGGACCCTAGAGTCTTGGCTGAAAATCCACGGCACAATTAGATGAGAGCAATATTAACATTCCTACAGTCAACTACTTTTGATATCTCATTACTCATTACTCAAAAATAAAGGAATCCGGGACTAATATTATCAATGGTTAGATCTCATATTTGAATATAATGTACCCAATAGACTAAAATGATAAAGTTTCAAAGGCAATCTGGATGGGTCAAAGTGGATCACTACCACTATATATTTAGGTGAAGTAGTAAAGCAGTTTCACAAATGCTCATAGTTTTCTATAATCTGAGAGATAGTTATGAAACAACAAATGATATGCTACCTTACTGATTATTTATTATTTAGTTTTGGATTTTTGTGTCAAATATTGTAGCTCAAGTTCTTTGTGCAAATATCAACTTTTATAACCAATGATTTTTATTATTAGGATATTAAAGTTGTTTTGATACAATTTTGAATTATATCTTCAACCACAATCAATTTCAAGTACATTTCTGCTCTGGAGGTTTCTTAGTTTAGTAGGATAATTGCTTTAACAATATGCTTTACTAAAATATGTATTCATATAATCTTTATAATTTACCTTCAATGTTGAATTTAACTATTTTGCAATAACATAATCACAATAATACCTGAAGATCATATTAATCACATTAACTTCTAAAATATAAAATTGAACGAATATTAGAAATAATTGATTTTCTATTTAATTAATAAATTACATAAATATAAGTATGTCATCATTCAACTATTTGCCAAAGTATTCTGTACATGAATCTAACACCTTAATAGCCATCACTTTTTATTTTCTAAACTCATAAAGAAAACTTTGTAATCAAAATTAGTAGATTTAGAATAGTCATTTGATCTCAATGAAAAGTCATACCTTCCCTATAGGCAGTTTCAAAAGCTGCATGTGTTAAATCTTATTTGGTTTCAGTACAATTGTCTTAAAATAATGTTTAACAAGAATTAGCTGCTAATATTGGTACTTTAACATTTCTGTTTCTTGCGATCTCCACGTGATTGGTGATGTCATTTTGTTGCCCATGGTGGATGATAAATGTCAGCATATATTTGGAGAAAGTTACATCTTTATTTTCAATATTTTTAAGAAACAAATTCGGTGTATTATTTCTCATTGAGAATTAAATTGTGCTTATATTTTTAGTACATTACTACCTAAAAGGGCTATTTACAACATTTTTTAAAGTATTACAATAAAAAATAAATAAATAAGTAGTCTTTTACTATTAAGTAAAAAAATGAAACTTCTGAGGCAACAGTGTTCAGATTTTAAGTACCCAGGTTCTTATTGGTTCTACGACAAGACTACTGAAGCCCTATTTCCCAAATATATTCCATATATACATACTCTGTAGTTCCTCAATTTTTCTCCTGACCCTCTTAACTGTGAGCCTGGTGGTTTCATCCATTTCAAAGTCCTAGGTATGGGCCATACCCTCACTGGTTAGTCCAGTGTATTTCCAGTAGCATAAAAATACTTCCCTCACCAGCCCAGAGAAAAGAAGTACTTAGCAGTACTGAGCTGCTCACATCTGAACACAAACCATTTTGTGAGTAAGAATCTCTCATGCCATTCTTGAAAGAGAGATGTTAGTTCTGTATTAGCTAGAAAGAGTTAGGAAAAAAAGTATTTTTTTTTTCTTTTTCCTGTTTATCTTTCAGTTTTGACCAGTTGTAAAATTGGGAACTTTGTTTAGTTTATAAGTGTCTCACATTACCAGATAAGGCAGTGGCAGAAGTTGGAAGTGCAAAGTGGAACTTTAAAAAGCTCAACTATATAATAAAAGTATTTTGTTGTATATGAAAAACTGTAACAGATTCTAAATTTTTTACAACAAAAGGACAAAAGTTGTAAAATGTGACTGTGTCAATTGTAAACACATGGAAATTCACCAATCTAAGGGAAAAATCTAAATCTACAAAATAAACCAGGTGCTTATCAGTCAATTCCTAGAGATACACTGTTTGTTGTTGTTGTTGTTGTTGTTGTTGTAGTTGTTAGTCTTTGGAAGTGGATCCAGATCCTGAAATGGAGAGGCATTTATGGTAAGATTCTACATAATGTTTAGAATGATCAAAATAAAAATAAAGTTTCTGGATATTTGGCTGTTTGGTTGTACCTCTTATACTTTTTATGATATCACTGAATCCCTTTACCTTATTTGCCTCCAATGTTAGTATTTCCATCATGCATCTGTGCCTGATTTATTCGCTAAATACTGTGACATTCTCCTACATTTGAGGTATAGCATTCCAGCCAAGCAACCACATTGCAGCCAAGCTGTCTCTGTTGGAGTTGGAAATACTCATGATACTCATTTCATTTTGTATGTAAGGTTAGATAACTGGGACTATAATAAAGGATTATTTGGACTAGTCAGATTCTCTAGTGTCCTGTTTAAATCCTTAGGCAATGGCAAAATCATAATTTGAAATCTAAAATTTAATAGAGTTTTGGGTGATAGGGGTTCTTACATACCATGAAGTCCAGTACACAGGGTCAGTCACTTCATTTCAAAATGAAGTCAATGTAGTCAAAATGCCAGTCACTTTACTTCAAAACCTAACCCATCAAGGTTTTCTCCACTTGTTAACCTACTCTGAACTTAGTCTTACTACTTCATTAGTTCCTTAATAGGGAGAATGAAATAATGGGTCCATTCCTATTCTAAACTTTCTAAACTCCTTTTAGAAGCCATTATGGTTTGATCATGTACCATCAGTTTACATGACTTTGCATCCTGGGGCACCTGGGTGGCTCAGTCAATTAAGTGTGGGACTTGATTTCAACTCAGATTGTGATTCAGGGTCCTGAGATTGGCTCCACACTCAGCTGGAAGTCTGCTTGAGATTCTCTCTCTCCCTCTCCTTCTGCCCCTCCCTCCCTGCACATCTGCATGCTCTCTCTCCCTTTAAAATAAACAAATAAATCTTAAAAAAAAAAAAGTCATTGTATCCTGACTATGATTATTTGAAGTTGCCACATAATATAGCTGTGCTTCAGATTTTTAATCTTAAACTGAAAATTATCCTTCCTTGCATTGTTTCAGGGAAACCTAATGGGTAAATATATGATTGCCACTAAAAATTACCTAATGCAGAAAAGGGGTTGAATAATACAAGGTTAAGTTGAAATCTAATTCTGAAGCAGTACTCAACTTTTGAAAATAAATCTAAAGAAGTTATATATTCATTTAGTCACATATATTTATTAAACATCTAATATGTCACTGTGCAAGGCACTGGACTAGGGACACGTGAATAAGTAACATTTCCAAAAAAGACAGTATCTCTGTCCTCACAGAACTTAGAATACTAATGAGATTCTAAAAAATTAAAAAAAAAAATTGAACAAAGCTTAAGCCAATTTCCTTGTGATATAAGACCTTTCACTAAAAGTTTTTCTCATGCCAGACTTTCAAAATATTGGTTAGAAATATAGACAGGATTCCCTCTGTAACAGAGCAGGTAGCCTTTAGCTTTGTCGTATAATAAACAAGTTTACAGATTTTCTTTTTGTCAAGCCACTAATTATAAGGATTGGTAACTTCTAAAAGACATATACTGAAGGATAATAAAAGAGGAGGGGGAAAGAAGATCTCATTTATCTGGTAAATAAGAGTTTCTGCACCTGCTCAAAAAAGACTTTTGGTTGGAACAAACACTTCAAATGTCATGATAATTCAGAGTGGCAACTGGTGAATATCCAATTTTTCACTTGGTCAACTAAGCCAAAACTCAGCTTCTCCAGCTCTGTAAGTCTATCTATCATTAATTGCAAAACAGGAGAAAACTCAGATAAAGGCTACAACATTTGAGTTCAGAATTCCAGTCTAGACTGCATTACTTTCATAGATAAAAGGTCTGTTTTGGAGCACTATAACTGAAATATTTTAACATTTTCTAGTGGATTAGCAAGGCTCACAAATTATATTTTCACTGGAATTCATCTCCTTTGTATCCATAATGTTAGGAGAACTTCTCCCTGAAATATAATCATGGAGCTACATTATTATTTTTCACTAAAAAGTGAAAATAATAATTATATCACACTAAAACTCAAATCCAATCTTTAAAATGTCTGATTGTCAAACAACATAGCAGGTAAAAAATTGTCTATCTAAATATGTTTCTAATATTCAAAAAGTTATGAATGATAGTACCCAAAAGATTTCTTATTAAATCTTGCTTCTAATTTTATTAGAAGCAAGATTTAATATCTACAGCAAGATTTTTAATTTATTGATGGATAGAACATTATCCAATGTTTTCTATATATTACAGTGATAATCTTGTGTGCTCATTTAATGGGCACTAGATTAATGGTACAATGCTGATTTATTTACTAAATCACTAAAAAAAAAATAAAGAAAAGAAATAAGAAAAGTAAATTAACCATATATGTGCCTCTTGCTATCCCTCACCCTTTCCAGCTTATTAACACAGTATTTTCCAAAAAAGACTTTCTTAACGTTCACTTTCTGAAGAAAAATACAAATTTGAGACATCAGTTTAACAAAATTAGCAACAACAAAAATAATCATAAAAATAATCATTACCTTTGCATAAGTTGGGTAAAATATCTAAACTGTTTGAATAAAGAATCACTTGCCCCAATAATTCCAAGAAAATTTGTATAAATTCAAATTGAAATAAACTTTTATGGAAATATTAACTTCAATCCACAATATAACTTTGTATCTTTTGTTAATGTCACCATAATTGTACCCATAGAAAGACATAAACCCAATTAGGTAAAAAATTAATAGAGATTTCACATAAATGCATCAAACCTAATTTCATCATTCAGATATAATCCAGTAAACTTCCATTGTGGCCTTCAGACAGAATTTTTTCAGGTAAAAATAGGAATTGGATATGCTGAGATGCTGTGTGTGTTATACAAATGATTCTAGCTAAAAGATGAGCAGTCCAGGCACAAATCTGCCCCAAGCCATGACCATATTTCCAAGCTTGCCTTGTCTAAAGAGAATATAGCATTTTCTCAATTATTTAGTCCAGAGAATGAATCTTTATCTAACTAACTTGGCCTTGGGGAGAGTATGTCAATTTAATTACATCTAATTATTCCGCTTTGGCTAATATTTATGGTGTCTACATGGATCCTGGAAGAATGGGATGTAAGAATTATTTAAGAAATAGGTCAAGAGATTTTTGGTACATACATATGAGCAGAAGAGAGGAATGCCCTTAATAATAAGGGTTTTCATAAATAAGTCCTGGTAGACTTTCAGGTATAACCTTAGCATGCAAATTAAATAGCTCTTAAATTTAACCTTCCCTTGAGCATCTCTGGGCACTAGAACAATGCAGATTCTACCTACTATGAAATTATAATTCAATTTATAAAGACCCTATTCTGCTCTGGGAATATCCTACAGTTATGTGGCCACCCTTAAAAAAAAAAAAAAAAAAAAAGGTAGGGAAGAGAAAGAGAGGAAGATAGGGAAAGGAAAGGAAAAACAAAAGAAAAATTATGGAGATTTTCAAATCAAAACTGACCCAGATACCATATGCAATGAACAAAATTAAGTGAACCATTATGTAGGATGCTTTAACTAATAATACTATTATCCAAATTAAAGGCCTGAAATTTACTAACAACAACAACAAAAAGAATTTATTTGTTACTTATTATTAGTTTCACAGATTGGTTTTCTCTAAGAAGCAGACTCTGATATAAAGGTTCCTGTGCAGGAAGGTCCTTAAGTGGTTCTCTTCAGATGAACACCTGTGAGAGAGAGGAAAGAAGTAGGAGTAGGCAGATGGAAACATTGACCTGTGTTGTAGTCCCAGTGAAGGTCTCAGACACCTCACAGAGAGCTTGAATTCTGAGAAGGCCCATCAGACTTGTCCCAAGTTAGGGAGTAGGGAATGGGCATTTACATTTCTGCATTATCAGTAGTTTGGGGTTATGGGCTCCCACTGGTAGGAGTTGTGACTTTAAATAAAATAGTATGCCTCAACAAAAGCCATTTCTAAGGATGGTAGATGATTGACGCCTGTGTTTTGGCAGTTCCCCCAGTAACTGGGGGAATAAATCCTCTATTCCTGAAGAAGGGTTGGGGCCAGGGCCAAGACCTGGGTGAGGTGAGAAAGGTATCAAAGGACCAAAATTCAAGAAGGCATTGATTTTTATTTCTTTGAGAATGAGTGTGCCCTCTTCAATTTTGTGCCCTCTATGCATCATTGCCTCACTTTAGTGTTGGCCTTTTTCAGGACAGTGCATCAGAGATTCCGCCGCAAACTACTCTTGCTTTATTCAAATACACTTCCTTCTATAGGGCTTGAAAAAGGTGTCTATAGGATTCCAGAATGTTCCTCTTCCTGGGGAAACGTTAGAAAATAAAGCTTAGTGGAAAAGAACTACAGTCCCGCTCTTCATTGTTGTGAACAGCTACTATTGCTGGTCATGGGCTCTAAATTATATTCACCATCTTCCTTATCTACTATCCATTCTAGATATCCCACCCCCTAACCCCTGAATAGCACCTCTGCTGGCCCTAATGACCTTTCTAAGGATATATTCCAAATACTCAACCTTGAATAATCTGTGCCCTTGGTCATCATGTCCTTTTCAGAACACAGTTCCTACCCTTGTTCTTTTTGTTTGTTTGCTTGTTTGTTTGTTTGTTTCTGTCAACTGGGCAAGAGAATACTGAGAAACACATAAGTGAATTATCTATATGCTGAATATATTCCTCCTGTGTCCACTGTGTAACAAAAACTCTGTCTCCTATTTCTCCTCCATCACCTCAATTATCCCTACCAGATTGTGACTCTTCTCCTTCCCTGCTGATTCTTGTTGCGATCCCAAAGTGCTCATGTGGTAGCTGTGACTTATAGTTTGAAGCGATTCTTGCAGTGGCCCTGGTGGACATAATATCCTGTTGGGAACCAGGACTTCTGAACTCCCAAAGCCTAGATGGAAAGCACAAATTGTCTCAGAGGATCATTGACAGTGGTAGTAAAAGGAACCACTCCTGCTCTTAGCCCTTGTTTCTGGGAGCAAAATATTCTACCTATGGGGGACACAACACAATGTATGTATATTTAAAGTGTATATTGCTTGTTACCATATAATACAAAGATCCTCACAAACTATGCTCACTCCTATATGCCCTACCACATGCTTCCGTCTTGTATTTCTTTGACATTGATTTCTAATCTTTATCCTTCAGATCCCTGACCAACCAGCCAAGCTATTGCATATTGCCCATGAATTCATATATACTCTAACTTTGAGTCATTTCTTTTGCTACACAGAATGGATGAACAGGTGTACAGGACAAAATTCTGCCCATTGAGTGGATTTTTCCCTTGCAAATGTCTTTCAAGAAAGCTTAATGAAACTGTTGTCAATGGCTGTCCACTTATGGTCAGTACCCTTGTATAGAGCTGATCTATTATCCAGGTTTGGGGTTTTTCTTCTTCTGTCATAGTCCTAAAGTATTCCCCATGCATGTGTAAGTTGAGAGATACTTGTGCAAGAGTTATATATGACAAAGGATTTTGGGCTACTTGTTTGTGCAGCTTGCTTGTGCCCTCTGATCTTAGACATGCTGCTTCTATCTTATCCCGGATGATTGCCAGGCCCACCTGAACTTAAGACTACCTGAATTTAAGACTACCAGGCCAAGCATAACTTTTGACTTCTTGTTCTGCAGCACACCTTTCCAAGTGTGCAACATGCTATCTCCATGATCCAAAGGAACCTACCATACAGTGTTTTTCCCTTAGAGTAGGAGGTACAAAATGCAATAATTTGTCCTTAATTATGGAGGCAATATCCTAGAATGACTCAGACCACTGAACCCCTAAAAACTGTGAATGTGCTACTCCTCTGAATCTTTGCAATATTTATACCCAACTCTCTGGAATTCTGCCTTGCTAAGGCTTTATATGTGCTGGCCCCTTGTTACTCTGACATTAACATGTCAAACCAACTGGTTTGGTCTGTGTTTGATGTGCTGGGGTTGTCCCAATAGTCCAGATCTGTTACAGTCCAGAATATATTTCAACAGGGAAGGGGAATTAACACAGTCTCAGGCAAAATCTATTCTATCATTTCAGCAGTTTCAGAGATTTCCACTCACTACACTGTGCTATAGTATATATGTGCACACACACATGCACACACACACAGGTGCACACACACACACACACACTACATACACACACACACAACTGGTCTCTAGATATCAGTATAAAATAGGACACTGTGTCCAAAAATTCTCAAAGCATTTGTGTAATCCTTTGTCCAAGTGTGCAGTTATCTAGATAATAGTTGTAGACCGCTTTGGGTAAAGATTGGGAATCATTACCATGTACACTTGCTTTAGTATTTCAGAGTCTTTCTTTCTGAAAACTTGGATTTTTCATTCAGTATGTTTCAGGTATAAAACCAGTTCAGGTCTGGAAACAGGAAAGTGGTTTGTGAATTTTTGTTGGGGTAAAAGTCTTCAGCTTCTTCAACCATCTTCCCTTACTCTTTATTGTATAGTTTGGGCAATAACTTTCTATGTTTTCAGCCCATCCCATTGGTAGCTCTGAAGGTGGGATAGACTTTTGGTGTAGATCTACTTTGGGCAAGTAGCTCAGGGCATTATACCCTACCCCACATTGATCGGTCACTGGATACAGATTGTGCTTGAAAGAACTTGGGCAAAGTAGTTTTCTTCAATGGAGGAAATCTCTAAAGAAGCCTGACATTTGAGAGCCATCTTCCATCAGCACTACCAAGAGTTGGGGGAATGATCTTTCATTCCTGGGGTAGTTGTGGATCTGACTAGCATATCAGAGTATCCCCTACAGTTGACTGTTTTCTATCAATCTCGGCAATCTGGTTTCAGATTCTCTACTACATTTTCCCCACGTTTTACTTGATCACATTATTTTCTTCCATTGATTGTACTGACATTACACCCTTCCCTGGTGTCTCAGTCCATCCAGGATGCTGTGGCCAACCCTTATAGACTAGATGGTTCACCAACAACAGAAATTCAGTTCTTGCAGTCCTGGAGGTTGGAAGTCCAAGATTACATTACAATTGTCATATTGCCTTTTATATAATAATCTGGTAATTGCCTCTGCTATATGTAAGCACCTGAGGGCAAGGGTCATAAATCTATAACCATTCATTATAGAACCACAGAGTTTAACATAAGACTTGGTAAACCGTAATTGTTCAATATCTGATGGTGAATAAATGCTTCAATGACAATTTTTCTTTTTTCTTTAGAACCTTCTGTATATTCCAAATCTTCTACAAACAGCATAAGGAAAATCTATTTTATAATCAGAAAAATATGTAAAACAATTAGGACTTCTAATTAGAAATGTATCCATTCTTATTTTCTGTTTCTTCTGATGTTATCCCTTCTTTTAACAAGTTTTATATTGCAAATCCCATTTTTATCTTTTCTTATCTTCTTAAAAGCTAATCTTCCTTTTAGTATATAACATTTCCAGGACAGGCAACAGAATGTTTTTTGTAGAGTTTTGAACTGAAGTTATTAACATTGGAAAATTTCTCTCAGTGGTAGTCTATGTACCAAATAATTAGATGCAGGGTACATTTATATGCATCGCTGCAAGTGAGTATTTAAAAACTACTTAAAAGTCAGCCACTGAACACTGAATACTATCTTTTAAACCTTTAGTGAACTACCCCAGACTTTTATTCTTTCCACTTTTTCAGTAGGGTGTTGTTTGTGTTGGTTATTTAAATATATACATATATACAAAGAAAAAGAAGCCTTAGATTCAATACTTTCTCAACAGTCAACCTACAAGATACTGCTGAGTAACACTGATTTACAAAACAAATAAAAATCATTTGGTGAGGTATGTTGCCTGTGTTTTCCCTATATTCTCAGATCTATTTAAGTAATTAAAATTTTTTTTTCATTGACAGAGAGAAAGAGAAGGTGATTGTTTTTATAGCAATCTTTACCCGATGTTAAGAAATGAAATAAAATTGCATGAGACCAGTGAAACAGGCAAGCAAGACATTATTCAAGACTATTGCAATAAGGTAGAAACACTGAACTCAACTCTTCTGAAACAAATGGCAGAGAGTTCCTAGGTGTTCTGTGAGCTACTGGAAAAGGAACCTAGAGGATGGTGGGGAAGTTTGGTCAATGTGATTAGGCCATTTGTATGTGTTCATCATTCCAAGGTAGGCTTCTATGCTTCCATGGAGACTAAGAGGCAGGGGCACCAATCTTTTTGATGATTGTATTTCAAAGGGATGGCTCTAAAGTACTTGAGAAAGACATTCCTGAGTTGTAGAAGATATCCATCTGAAAGAGAAAGAATCACAGTTGCAAGTTTACTAAAGTAAATATTCTAAGAAAGGGGAGTCAGCAGTCTATAGTCAGAAAAAAATAATGTCTAAGTTTAATAAGTAGAGGGGAATGTTAAGGTCCTATTGGTCACCACATATTAACTTATCATTCCTCCTTTACTTTTACGTCTTTTCTTTTTTTCCTTTATAACCTATATATCTTGTCTCAATGCAATGCTCACGCTGAACTTTACTTAGAAGTCTCAAAAATATGTGCTTTCTCTATACTTAAAGATGCCAAAGTCATGCAAACTGAATAATCTGACTGAGGAGATCTCTGAATAATAATGAGGGAGACTCACAGGGCATAATATAAGGGATGGAAAGAATTTGATAACATTTGGCTTGAAGTCCTAAAAGCAAACCATATTTCCATCCAAATACATGATTTTTTTCTCAGAGGTTCTTTATAACTACATAGAATATTACTTGCACTCTAAGTATAGTACACGTTCAATAATAATTTATCGAATCAAATCTTGTTTGTTATCATGGAGTGATGTATCTTTTATTTCTTCTTTCCACTTCATGTCATGTTGTATTTCTGCCAACATGGCAGGTTTCTCTATTTATTCATAGACAGAGAAAAGCAAACCAAACAACTTTTCTTTATTGATCTTATAATTATTTTATTATTTATATTATATTTAATAGCATGTTAGTATTCATATAAATATACATAATTACATATTATTATATTTTATTATGTAATTATGTTTGCATATTGTCTAAATTTACAGTAAATATATTATAAGTAATATATACTATTAACAGTGTTAATTAAACAGTATTATTATTTCTTTGTCATATTATTATCAAATTATATAACTATATATTTATAATATATACATATCATTATATTTATTGTTTATATTACTTTTATTTATTATTATTTATTACCAATCATTGTATGTTTTCAGATTTACATTTCTATATATTCATTCCTATAGTCTTCAACAAGAACATTTTTGAATATAAAATAATAGGAAATTAAAAATATCTTTATATTTTAAAATTTCTCCAGCAGCTAATATTTCTAACTGAGATTTGTTGTGTTTTCTTTACTTACTTACTACTGTTTTCTTAATTTCATTTTTAAAGAATAATATAGTTTAAAACTACTTCTTTATACATACTCTCATTTAATACTCACAAATAAAATAAATGAAGCTTCTTTAGTTTCATATATGAGTAAGTAACAGAGAAGAGACTTAAACTCAGTTGCTATCTCCTCCCTTGGATATCCCAATGATTTTAAAAGTTGGCAGTGATGGGTCTGCAGCCTGGGGGAAAAGATAGTTGGCTGAGAAAAATGGCTGATTCTTCCTTTTAAAGTGTTGGTATAAGAAAAATGCTTTCAGAGTCATAAAAAATAAATTTAAATTTATATTTAGAATAAAGCCTTATTTCCTGGATGGAACCTGTTAGTCTTACAATATTCTGTAATGTTGCAAGCGAGTTTATTTGTTCATTCCTTGGGTGTATTCATTTTGTTATATTTTAGATTAAAGAAAAGTAACTTTTGGTAAAATTTTATTGTAACTAAAATTTAAGATAAGACATATATACTATTTTATTTCCCCGTGATTTCTCATTTATTAAAATACTATTGCACATTTCACTCGTCCCAAAATTTCTTTGTATTGAGGTACATATATTCATGTGGTTATCATTTAATTACCCTTATTTTAATATTATTCATTTTGTATCCTCCCATGCAAAGTCAAGTGTTGAGCAATTTTCTAACTAATTCAATTAATTTCTGCACCCAGTCTGGATAATTTAAACCAATAAAAACACTTTCATCTGGGGCAACTTTTTTTATCTTCATTACCTGAATAATTGTCCCTATACTCCATTCAAATTTGCCTATGGAGAAACCACATTCTGAATTAAGAACAAACAAGTTAAGATGTTGAGTCACCTTCAAAAGGAATTAGAAGAAAGCATCCTCAAATTATAAACATCTTTCACTTTCAACTCTTTTCTAATGAATGCTTTAATTTTTTTTTTATGTATAATTTAAAAATGTATTTCCCATCTGCACTGAAAGCCTGTCAGCCAAGTTTCAGTCCTAGGGGAATTTTACTGTAAAAATGTAATTTAAAAAATTATGGATACATGTCTATGATCACATTTATATTTGTCTACATAGTGATCAATATACCTATAATTCTAATTTAATCCACAAAAAGGTATCTTATATTGCTATTTTTAAATACTATGAGTAAACTTTTACTCAACCCTTGAAGATTTTCCCTGTTACAGTTGTGGAATAATTTAAGGCACAGAAATAATTCACCCTCTGCTAAGGAAACACAATCAGTCCTGTTATTATCACAGTAGTATATATGGGGACTAGGACAATTTAGTGTTTGCTTTAAATTTTATGCTTTTAGGCTTTTCACATTACTGTAATGCAACCCCATTCCATTCCCTTCTACAAAGGTAAATACAAACATGTATTAAATATACACTTCATTGTTATCAATTGCAGTAGAGAAAAGTGATCTTCCTGGTAGTGACCCTGAAATAAAAGATAGTGAGCCCAAATGATCATTGAGAGTTTATATGCATGGCATCAAAACATCATACAGGCATTTGATATGGAGCACCCAGATCTCATTTTTCCATGTGACACTAATGAATTGTATTTAAATCCATTCCTAGGTTCTCTGTGGTCATAAGCCTTCGTGGCATAATGTTGAAATAAACAAATCACATAAATGATACATACCTCATTCGTTATTTAAATGCCTCATGAGTGAACAAAATTATTGTCCTTATGCAATAGCAGATATATTGTGCCCAGATGCAGAACAAAACCACACCATCTTAATACCACTATTCGAATATCATATTGGCATAGAAATAGAAGTTTCCATTGAATTTCAGGTAATTGATGTAAGGTTGGTATTAATTTGTGAAAGTTAATTTTGACATATTTTGAAGACACCTCAGTTCTTAGCCAAATATATGCTTGTTCATTTTATCTCTATTACTGAGGCATCTATTTGTTTTTATTTTTGTTCTCTGCATGCCAGATGGGCTCATTGGCTCTTTAGTATTCATTAAAACAAAACAAAACAAAAACAAAACAAAAATAAAAAACCCACAAATAAACAAACAAAACACAATGTGGGCAGACTATTAATGTCTTGGCAGGTTTTGGTAGGACATACAGTTGAAAATGGATTTCATGTAGGACAAACCCTGTTTCCTATTTGCTAACAAAACAATTTTTGTGCAAGCTTTACATTTCATGCAGTTGACACAAACTCTTTGGTGTCAGTAGTGAGATGCTTTTTTTTTTTTTTTTTTAATTATGTAGGACTAATTTTGGAAAATACAAACTTTCTAGTGAGTCATGCCTTACCTTGGTTATTTAGATGGCTAAAGATAACTTGAATCAGACTCATAAAAAATAAATTTTAAATTTATATTTAGAATAAAGCCTTATTTCCTGGATGGACCTGCTAGTCTTATAATATTCTGTAATGAATCAGAAATTAACTAAACTGTTACTATGGTATGCATAGTGGTTTTGAATCCTTTTAAACTTTTATCCTGGATACCATGACCTGATGAATGAAGGAGAAAAACTACATTTAGAAATGTCAGTGAGGGGTGCCTGGGTGGCTCAGTTGTTAAGCATCTGCCTTCAGCTCAGGTCATGATCCCAGGGTCCTGGGATCGAGCCCCACATCGGGTTCCCTGCTCTGTGGGGAGCCTGCTTCTCCCTCTTCCACTTCCCCTGCTTGTGTTCCCTCTCTTCTTGTGTCTTTCTCTGTCAAATGAATAAATAAAACATAAAGAAAGAAAGAAAGAAAGAAAGAAAGAAAGAAAAAGAAAGAGAAATGTCAGTGACTCTTTTAGCAAAATTTACTGTCCATTCACATTATGTGGTGCTTCATTTACATACAGATCTGCTACTTTCATCTTTGTAAGCTGAGGAATCATTGTTTTTTTTTCCTTCTCTCATCAAGTATCTCATATTATTCCCTCATCAGTGCTGGCCACTACAGATGCTATTCACTGTTTGCTGAACCAACAGGATATACCATGGCTGTGTCAGTAGCTCAGTTTCAAGAACTTTCTTCTAGTTTACAAAAATAAAATTTCTGCATCATTGTTAAACAATGTCTCAACGTAAGTGGTAGAAATATATGGCTACCATAAAAAAATACACCTCTCAGACTTCCTAGTGAGGGACAAAATTGACTGCTGGCCCCAGCTGTCACAATCTGAGATTCATCACAACACTGTATTCGTGTTGAGGCTGGGCTTCCCAAGAGTTTCTCCCAGCCAGTGACTGAATGTAGAAGGTATGCTAAGGCAGACCTATTCTGTGAGACTTGGGACTCCTCTGATGGGGGACTTTGGCTTGAAAACTTGGTTGGCCTTGTTGAAACTATTTTAGACGTGCACTGCGGGCTATGACTCTTCCTTGCCTCCCTCCTGGCTTATCAGTTTAATGGCTCTTACAGCCTCCTCTAGATCCCTCCCAATTTCCCTCACTAGCACTTCCCCCAGTAAACACCCTACACATCTAATGCTGTCTTGGCATCTGCTTTTTGGAGAACCCAGACTAAGACAAGTGGAACTGAGGAAACAGATATTAAGATATTAAACAGATATTAAGTTGGAAATTTGGCACTAGCTCATTCATCACCTAACAGACAAAGAGACCACCATCCTGGGTGGTAGGTGGGGCATGAGAATTTCTTGCTTAAAGTAGGACCTTGATTGCTAAAAATTTTACTACCGGGGCATCTGGGTGGCTCAGTTGGTTAAAGCCTCTGACTTCGGCTCAGGTCATGATCTCAGGATCCTGGGATCAAGCCCTGCAATAGGCTTTCTGCTCAGCCGGGAGCCTGCTTCCCCCCCCCCCCACACCCCTCTCTCTCTGCCTGCCTCTCTGCCTACTTGTGATCTCTGTCTGTCAAATAAATAAATAAATAAACAAATCTTTAAAAAAAAAATTACTACCAGTACCTTGGCAAATGTTCATATGGAAAGAAATGATTTTTCAGGTGAGACTATTTGGGTATTTCAAAGGTAATGGTGTAAAAAACGCCTACAAAGTTAGTTAGCTGACTACTAAGTTGTATTAACCACCTGATGATGGTTAATGAGAACTAAGGATCATTAATAGGCAGTTAATGGCAAACCGTGAAAGTAAGAGGTTGTCTTTGGTAACTTACAAAGCAGACTTATCTCTTGCAGGAGAAGAGCTGACAGGCATGAGCAATATAATAGATTGGCAGAGCTGAAGAGATGTTTGAGTGGTCAGCCAGTGTTAAGACCAGTGCTCTAGTATGGAAATCCTGAAGCCCAAAAACTTGGAATAGGTCACCTAAATGGAGGTCTCTGAGCATCTTGCAGATCCTCATGGAACTTCTGGGCTTGCAGAGGTTGACTCACCTTTCTCTAGTAAGAGGTAGTATGTCTGTTGTGTACACTGCAGAGGTGTAGCAAGACTTGATATTTCCGGCCATCACTCCAAGAGCTGTTCCAAACTCCTTTCTTGGTTTTCGGGCTGAAAATCAGAGTTAAATCTCAGCATAACATGACTGGAGATATTATGAACCCGAAAGAGATTATACATTGAAAATGTTGCTAGAATTTGGTAGCATGTACATGCAAGATATAGGAAAGTGTCAGTTGGAGTAGATTTTGAGATAGCTTGATCAAGGCAGGGTAAAATTACAAATGGATGTCAAAATTCATTGGTTTGAGGGCACTTTCTCAGAATGAGAGGCAAATGTGTTGCTGTGGTGCTGACATTTTGAAAATCTGGGGGAGATGATGACTCTGATGGTTGATTTTTTGTGCTGAGGTGATTGGGACAAGAAATGTTCAAAGACTGGTTAAACATTTCTGAGTGTGTGTTTGTGAGTGTGCTTGTAAGATATTAGCATTTGAATTAGTGAACGGAGTGAAGCATGTGATCCTCCCCAATATGGGTAGGCATCATATAATCTGTTGAAGACGTGAATAGAATAATATCAGAAAGTTGAATTGGTGCTCTACCTGACTGCTGAGCTGGGACATCAATATTTTGCCTTCAGAGATCTTGAGGTTCTCAGGCCTTCGGACTTGGACTGCAGTCCACACCATTGGCTTTCTGGCTCTCAGGCTTTTCACCTATACCTCCAGCTTCCCTGGGTGATTAGAATAATGCTGATTAGATCCAGTTTGCAGATGGCAGATCAAAAGATTTGTCAGTTTCCATAATTACATGAGCCAATTCTTTATAATATATTTCATATTCTATTGATTCTGTTTTTCTGGAGAACCCTGACTAAAACAGAATTTGACACCAAGAGTTCCTGAATTATAAAAACAAAGAGTCACGGCCCCTTAATCAATTATCAAACTTGAGCTAGTTTATATATTTAGAGCCCCTTGAATGAAGGGGAGGTTGAATCCCCTGGAGGAATAATCTTAGTAGACTACCAAAAATTTATAATGCTTATCTTTTTTCTAGCCTTCCCCGTAGGACCTTTTACTAGGGTAACTGCATTTTGGGGAAAAGGAAATAATAACATCTTTCAAGAACTAATGGGCTCTGGCTCTGAGCTGACATTAATTCTAGGAAACCTAAACCATCACAGTGGCCTACCAGTAAGAGTATAGTCTTATGGAGGTCAAGAGATTAATGCATTTTTAGCTTAGGTATGTCTTACAATGGGCCAAGTCAGTCCCCAAACCCATTCTGTGGTCATTTCCTGAGTTCCAGAATGTGTAATTGAAATAGATTTATTCAGTGTCTGGCAGATTCCTCACATTGGTTCCCTTACCTGTGGATTCAGGGCTATTACAATGGGAAAGGAAAAGTGGAAGCCATGAGAATTGCCTCCACTGAGGAAACTAGCAAACCAATATTTCATTCCTGGAACAATTGCCTATATTAGTGCCACCATCAAGGACTTGAAGGATGCAGGAGTGTTGATACCCATTGCATACCCATTTTACTTACCTGTTTGGCCTCTACAAAATACAGATGGAGAATGACAGTGGTTGACAGTAGGCTGAATCAGGTGCTGACCACCATTGCAGGTACTATATCAGATATGGTTTCATTGCTTGAGCAAGTTAATATATCCCATGGTAACTAGTATGCAGCTATTGATCTGATAAATTCTTTTTTTGCCATTCTGTCAATAAGGTATACCAGAAACAGTTTTCCTTCAGTTGGCTATCAATATAACTTCACTATTCTATCTTACAAGTATACCAACTTTCCAGGCCTATGCCATAATTTACTTCTCAGGAATCTTAGTCATCTTTCCTTTCTACAAGGTATCGCTCTATTGACATTATGCCGATTAGTCCCAGTGAGCAAGATATAGCAACTAGTCTATAGTTATTGGTAAGATGTTTTCATGCTAGAGGGTGAGAAACAAATCCAACAAAAATTCAGAAGACTTCTACCTTGGTATAATTTCTAGGGTTTCAGTGGTGTGAAGCTTGTGGAGATATCACTTTTAAGGTAAAGGATATGTTGTTGCATCTGACTCTGCCTATAACCAAAACACAGATACAATGCCTAGTGGGCCTCTTTGCATTTTGGAGACAACATAGTCCTCATTTAAGTGTGTTATTCTTGTCCATTTACTGAGTGAGCCTAATAGCTGATAGTTTTGATTGGGACACAGAACTGGAGAAGACTCTGCAACAGATCCAGGCTGCAGTGCAAGCGGCTCTGCTGTAGGGTCATATTATCCAGCAGATCCAATGGTGCTTGAAGTGTTGGTGGCAGCTAAGGAGGTTGTTTAGAGCCTTCGACAGATCCATAAGGGTCAAGAGCCGTGTAGGCCCTTAGGAATTTTTACCAAAATGCCACCAATCTCTGCAGGTAACTACTTTCTTTTTAGAGAAAGCTTTTAGCCTGCTACTGACCCTTTGAACTATGGAACATCAAGTCACCAGGCGACCTGAGCAGTTCATCACGAGCTGGCTGGTATCTGACCCACTAAGCCATAAAAATTAGCACACAAAACAGCACTGCATCATCAAATAGAAGTGCTATATATGTGGTTGGTCCTGAGCAGGCCTTGGAGGCAGAAGTAAGTTACACAAAGAAGAGGTCCAAATGCACAGATTCCATACATCTACCACACAGTTTTCTCTCTTCCATCCTCAACTCATGACTCTAGGAGAGTTCCCTGTGAGCAGTTAACAGAGAATAAAATATTCAGTTCTGATTTATAAATAGCTCTGCAATCTTTGAGTGATATGCATACACTGCTTAAAAGCAGACAGCTTGTAGTCCCCTTTGAAACTAGATAAAGAGAAAACTTCCCTGTGGGTAGAACTTTGAGCAAGGCACCTAGTTGTTTATTTTGCTTGGAAGGAGAAAAGGTTATTATGTGTGATTATGTACCAATTCATGGGGCTGTGTCCCTCGTGTGGTTGGATGGTCAGGAACTTAAGAACAAGACTGGAAAATTGGTGACAAGGAAATTTAAGAAGGTTGATATGGATAAACCTCTCTGACTGTTGAAAGAAAAGTTAAGATATTTATGAACCATGTGAATGCTCACCAAAGGGTGCCCATAGCAAAAAAGAATTTTAATAACCAAGAGGATAGGATTACCCATTCTGTGGATACCAGTTATTCTTCTTCCCTAGTCATCCCAGTCATCACCCAAAGGACTCATGAATAAAGTGGCTATTTGGCAAGCATGGAGATTATGAATGGGCTCAAGAAAGTGGATTTCTATTCATGAAGACTGACCTTGCTACTACCATTGCTGAGTGCCCAGTTTGCCAGCAACAGAAATGACACTGAGTCCCCAATTATGACATCATTCCCCAGGGTCATCAGTCAGCTACTTGGTGGCAAGTTCATTACATTGGACCCCTTACACCACGGAAAGGGCAACTTTCTGTACTTACTTCAATGGACACTCTGCATACAGATTTTTCTTTCCTGCACACAATTCTTCTGCCAAAACTACTTACGTATTTACAGAATGCCTTAACCACTATTATGGTTTCCTATATACCATTGCTTTTGATCAAGGAATTCCATCCAGAGCAAAAGAAGTCTGGGCCTATGCTCATAGAATTTACTGGTCTTATTGTGTTACCCACCATCCTGAAGCAGCTGGCATGATAGAATGGTGGAATGGGCTTTGGAAGACCAGGGCCAGCAAAGTGGAACTACCTTGCAGGGCCAGGGTAAGTTTCTCCAGAAGGCTGCATATGCTCTGATTCAGCATTGGTTGTACAGTGCTGTTTCTAACATTCTCTAAGTGTGTGACTAGAATGATATTGGCAACTGGACTAGCCTCCACACTAGACCCCTGGCCTGTAGGTCAGAGATCACAGGAGGCCTAAGTGAAAATCTTTGAAACTGCTATTGTGACCAAGATAGTAAATAAAAAATCATATTGAATCTGAAATGGAAAAGATAAATGTGAATAACAAAGTCAAATCCCTATAAGATGTGTGATTTGTGATTCTTATCATATCATATAGTTATTCAATATTCCAGTCTTGCCCTGCAGAAGCTTGGAGAGCTTGTAGAAGCTTGTACACTAATGCCAGGTTAACTAAGTAGTATCAGTGGTCCCAGTTGCTGTGATAAACACAGTAACATTTGAGAGTAGATTAATAAGGTCTCAGGTACCTGGGATATGGTCATTGATTTTGTAATTATGTATGTATTTTTAAATTATTCCCATTCTGATCAGAAAAAAGGATCAAGAACACTTTATATTTAAATGGGATATAAAAGAATATTCACTTATAGTTTTATGCAAGTCTAAGCAAACTCTCCATATCCCTACTATAATATAATCTAAAGAAATCTGGAATTCTTGGATATTCCACAGGACAGACAGCATATTGATCTATTGCACTGATAACATAATATTATGCTAATTAGATGGGATGAGCAAAAATATTTAGAGTACTGGAAATCTTGTTTAGACACAGGAGGTCCATTATGGACATTGGGGAGAGTATGTGCTATGGTGAGTGCTGTGAAATGTGTACACCTGATGATTCACAAACCTGTACCCCTGGGGCAAATAATACATTGTATGTTAATAAAAATAATTAATAATAATTTCTTTAAAAAGACTCAAGAGGTCCAGAGGGTAGATTAACTCTATGAAGATTCAGGGCCAGTACCTTAGTGGAGTGTCTAGGGGTCAGGGAATGCCAGAATATTCTAGGAAGTAAAAGAAAAATTGCTATCCTTTCTGGCTTCTGTCACATAGATGGAACCACTAAACCTGATAGGCCCTTTGGATTTGGATCCGACACATTCCACATTTAGAAATATTGCTTCAGCCCATATACTGGATATCATGGAAATCTGCTAGCTTCAGATGACATCTGAAAGAGGAAAGCTATGCAGCAATTCTACACTAAAGCACAAGAAGTTCTGCTCCTTGGGCCATATGGTCCGGCAGGCCCTAAGGCATGGAGCTATCAGAAAGACCATATAATATGCAGCTTATGGCAAGTTGCACAACAGTTGCACCAACACCATTCCTCAAACTCACAACTTGGCCAGAAAGGAGATCCCCACACCACACGAACAGCTGAAGGAGGAGAAAAAGTCTAAGGTTTGAGTATAGTTTGGGTATAAGCCAAAAATGGATGATGATTACATTACAGCAATATTCAGGGGTGGACTTGAAATGAAAGTAGAGAAGGGAAAAAAAAAAATATATATATATATATGGGGGGAGTGTGGGTATGAAGATTTTTGTTGTGCACATTAGCACCCACGAAAAGTATTTGCCATGAAGGATACATTTAACAACAAAGTTGAGAAAATGACTAGGTCAGTTGGCATTAGTCAAGATTTATCATTGACCACCCCAACTCCAGCAAAATGGGTACGTGAACGAAGTGGCCACAGTGGCAGAGATGGAACCTAGTCTTATCCTAATAGGATGGACCCCAACTTACCAAGGTTGATACAACTTTACAGCAACAGAGATCAATACTATAGAGACCAACATTAATATTTGCTAAAGAAGACCAGTCAACCATTTTGTGGCAACTCAACTCTATTGGACCCTCTCTCTTCAGGAAGGGTTAACAGCTCATCCTCCTAAAGAAATATATATATTCTAGGTATAGAATTGCCTTTCTTCTTGAGTTTCAGCCACCACTGCTAATCAGAAGGCATGGTCTACAGGCATAGATCCCACACACTATGATAACTGATCAGCTGAGTAACTTTGCTGTGAAGGAGATTCAGGAGAGAGGCAACAATCATGGAATCCACTGGTTATATTATATACTTGACCATGCAGAAGCTGCCAGTCTCATACAATTTTAGAAAAAAACTTTTAACAACAGAGCTAAAGTGCCATTTCAGAGACAAAACCCTGAAAGGGCAGCTGCCACCCTTCAGTTGCAGTATATGCATGACGTGAGAGGTCTCTACACAGTTCTGTGTCCCCTGTAGAAAGAATATATGTATCTAGTGATCAAGGGGGAAATAGAAGTGACAGCACTATCATCACCTCCAGTGACCCACTGGGAGCTTTAGTGCTCCTGTTCCTCTATTCCTGGGCCCTAGAACTACTCTCTTGTCGTAGGACACAGTCAAGTTCCCACTGAACTTATGAAGCTGTAAGGATACTTTTGACAACTTGTTCCCAGGCACCAGGAAACAAGGAGAGGAATCATCATCTGAAAGGTGTAATTGATCCTGATCTATAGAAGGTTGGACTGGACAGGAATAAGTGTATTTGGAAGTTAAGGTGATCCACTTAGGTATTTTCTACTACTTATTCTCCCCAGTGTATCTATGAACAGATACATACAGCAACACTGACTTGAGAAGGTTGTGATGAGCAAGAATTAGACCCCTCAAAAATGAAAGCTAAGATTGCATCACCAGGTTAGTTATCAAGAATTTCTAGTCCTTGGGGTGCCTGGGCAGCTCAGTGGGTTAAGTATTTGTCTTAGGTTCAGGCCATGATCCTGGTCCTAGGATCAAGCCCCATGTCCTGCTGGACTCCCTGCTCAGTCAGGAGTCTGCTTCTCCCTCTACTTCTGCCCCTCCCCACACTCATGTTCTCACTCGTTCTCTCTCTGTCTCTCTCAAATAAATAAAATAAAATAAAATAAAATAAAATAAAATATAAGAGAATTTCTAGTTGGTGATGTCTGAGGGTGAAGAATATTTGGAAAAAATAATGGGAGAAGAAAATGAGTTGCTGGTCTGAGATTGGGTCGTCACCCATCCCACCAACATCTAGTGTCCCCTCAGGAAGAGAGTCACTCAAGGTTCTCAAGGATCGTGGAGTGGGTGATCCTGAACTTCCTTGAGATAAGCTGTGTACTGTAGCTTCAATCAAAATATACCATTCATGTATCCTCCTGTGAAGAGTGGGAATGTCATTCTGAAGAAGTCTACTTTTTCTGGGTCCCTCCTTACTCTCCTTTCCTAGAATTTCCCCTGATAAATCTCTTGCACAGACAATTCTGTCTCAACATTTGCTTCTCAGGGGACCAGACTGACATTTGGTAGAGAATTAAGTGTTTGGTAGAGTTCCCATACTTTGTATTTTTTACATATCCCTGTTCTTCATTTATTTTACCATACTACTATGATTTATTTCTGTGTCTAGAGTTTCCTCAAATTATTTAAACGAATCATGTAAAAAAGGCTTTATTTTTTCCTTCAGTGCTCTAAGCACTGTTCCTAGAACATTCTCAAATATGCTAGTTAGTAAAAATTTAAATATATAAATGATCAAATTACTCATAAGCATTATAAATTAACAATTAAGAAAGTAACTATAATGTTCATGTATTCTCTTGGTTTCATACCTTCTCTTTAGTGGTGAGAGTTACATAGATGCAATTTTTAATGACATTTTCAGCACATCAGGAATAGGGGAAATGAACAGAGAGTCTGGAATACAGAGGTATTTAGATAATTAAAGAGTGATATTAGTTTACTTATTTTTGGATCAAATTATTCTTAGGGAAGACATAGTCCATTATATACCATCCTACCAAAATAACTGCTATTTACTTGGTATTTTGCACATGCTAAAATCAATTTAAAATGCATATACAACTATACTTCATTAATACCACCAAGATTCCTTCCTCAAATGATGATATGTTTCATTACTTTGTGCAAATGCAGTTATTTGAAAATAGAAAAAGAATGATAAATATATCCATGAATGAAAGAAAATTAAGGTAATCCTTTTATAAATGGTGTTCAGTCAATATTTTCAACAATAGAAAAGACAAATCATATACTTAAAAAAATCAGTATATTTTAATTGTGGTAGTTAATTCAGTCTATGATGTCATTCTAATTCACATAATAATTTGTATTAGAATAAGATTTTATATTATAAAATTACTAATGAATAAGAAACATAATTATTAACATTTATAACTGTATGTTATTCAAAAAGACATTAATTAAATGTCAACTATTGATAGGAAGAAGTGTCTAGATGTACATTACGCTTAAGTTGATTATGGAGACATACAGTCAAAATAATGAGCCCAGAAGTACTGGAAGGAATAAACAGATCAAGAGAAGATACAGCATTTGAAGAAAGATGCTTTCACCTGTTATATTTTTTCTAGTAGCATTTGGATCATTTATGATGAATTTAATTAATGGCTCTTCCCAAAGTGACTACTTGTCAGAGATAAGCACACATATACTGCAGATAAATTCTTAAGATAAACATGACATGGGTATTTTAATCATCTATTAATAAACACCTTTGCGGTGTGATGGTGCATGAAGTTAGGACTGAAGTGTTTCAGTTGCCTGAGGTGGGTATTAATAGGACACTAAAATAAAATCAAGTAATAATGTTATGTTTCTCTAGATATTTTAAAATTATTACTATGTGATCTGTCCTCGTAAGACAAATGAAATATTTAAACATTATACATCTGTATCGAAGTAGATTCTGTATTTTCCACTTTATATTTCTTTCATAGTATGTTCTGTTAAAATTTAAAAAGATATGAAAATAATTTTACTTTAGCGTTTTGAACTTTCCTTCCACATGACGTTCAATCAATTCGAGCTCTTATCAAGCCTTTCACTTCAGTTAGAGATTCTTGATAGGTTTTTATTTGCATGCTTTAAAAAACATCTTTAGAACTTTGAAGCTAGTCCCAATTTGGCAACAAAAGTGTATAAATGAAGAGCATGGCTTCCAGATAACCTGAACACTAAGATTGTATGCATTTAAGTAAAATTATGCAGAAAGTTGGTTTTTAGATTTAAAATGAATGATTTAATAGTGTCCTATCTACTTTAGCCTAAAGTGCACAAAACATGAGAATCTCTACTTCATTAGCTAAAGAGGCATTAGTAACAGTAGCTGTATAAAACTTATGAATCATCTCCTATATTTCAACAGGATGTACATCTGTATAAAATAGCTATAAAAATAGGTAAGGGAAGTTCAAAATCTCAAGAAATTTTGCAGTACTCTGAATGAGCTGATTAGCTTCCAGTTGGGCTTAACTAGGTTTTGAAATGATTATTGTCGCTGCATATAGGTCTTGATAACTTGTAAATTGGTAATGGGCATAGAGAGTGAATATGAATTCCTGCCTCTACAATTCTTTTATTTGTTATTATGTTCATGAGGTGTGTGTATGGAACTGCTTAGACTTCAGATGCCACAGCTCTTTTAAAAGTGAATATTAGTAAGAATTCCAGGAAGAGAGAAGAAAGGACTTTGATCCAGATGGGGGTGCAAATTCAATTTGTGTGGGTTGAGGAGCCTCTCTTTGCTGCCAGTACCTATAGCATTTGCTTGGCCTGCATATTTTGCCCTCTTTCAAAATGGTCCTTTATCTGTCTTCATCCTCTTGTTTTACTGGCATAAGGGACAACAAGGTCTAGTTCATTAATTCTAGAGGTAATAATTCTAATTATACTCCCAAACTTAACTTTTAACTTCTCTCTTAGTGGTTGTGGAGGCAATAGAAGCTGGCTCAGCAGCTGAATTTAAACAGCAGCCCTCAGAGCTGGTGATTTGATTCCAAAGGACTTGATTACCTCTTCTTTTCAGACTTAACTGCTGCGCTCTTAAGACAATTTGAATATGAAAATGGAACGTTTAAGTTGCTTCAGACTTTAAAAGGAAACCAAAATGGGGAAGTTACCTGGATAACCCCCCAAAATGTGGATAGTCTTCAGAAGTAAAGAAGGTGTGATTCATTTCAAACCAGCATGTGGTGTTTGTCTCTGCTGCAAGGTGGTGTAATTTGAGAAATAATTCTCTCTTCCAAAGTCATTACCCTCAGAAGCACATTGCAGGGAACTGACTTTGTTATTTAATTTCCCTTTTCTTATATTGTTGAATTAGAAGCATTTAAATAGCTACTGATTTATTTTGTAAGGAAATACAACTCTCAGACAATATCTATCCCTGCAATACACCTTTTATCTCAGCATGTTGGCTGGGAACTGTGAATGATTGATCTGGGATGGCAGGGTAGAAATATCAACTTTTTCTTCATTGCAAAAGAAAGAAAAAGAAAGAAAGAAAAAGAAAGAGAAAAAGAAAGAAAGGAGAAAGAAAGAAAGAGGAAGGAAAAATACAATAGTACAAATGAAAGCAGTGTTGTAATGCTATGCTGTTTCCAAACAAAATTAGCACGAGGTGAATTGAAAGTCTATTTCTCCTTTTCATTTTTCTTACTCTTTATCAATCCATTGTCTACATAATGTTTACAAGATTGCTGTACTTCTATTGTTTTCCTTCTTTTCTACTTTGTGACATTGAATTAACATCTGAGCAATTAATTGCTTCGTCACTCTGTGTTAGCTGTTCTATTGTCTGATATTAGCCCCTCTGTCCAAGATTGCTCTCCTTACATCACTGAGCAGAGAACAGCATGCTTCTTTGCACTGTTTGCTTCCTGACAGCTCTTGTCTTCACTGATTGCAAGACAGAGCTTTGAATCTCTATTAAATAGACTTACTCAATTTGTTTCTCCTCTTGCATTACATAAACAAACCCGAAAGAAAATATAAGTGCTGAAAAGCCTGTCTGGTATAATTCCCAAGTATGTTTTTCCAAATGATTTACTTTAGGATAATGAAGACCGTTTCTACCGTGTAGAGGACCTATACGGAGGTTGAGGTACAGACAGCAGTTGTGAGAAATAAAAGGGTTGCATTAATAAATCAATCAAAAAGATACTGTCTTACTTTGAGCAATTCGGTTATTATGGGGCCGAATGAAAACTGGAAAACTAGGGCAAGAGGTAGAACTATAAGCCATGGGAACAAAAACTAACTATGGCTAAAATTCTGCCACAAACAATAGAGTAGAATAACTCTCAAAGGCCTCCTTTTTCCTTTTGCTGTAAACCTTTCCTGAGGGGTGAAGTGGCAGGAAAAACAAATGAGGACACAAGAAGCTTTGGCAGGTAAGGCCATTTGGCTAATGAATAATCCAATTTTTACCAAGAGACTAAAAATGACCTTTTTTTGGTTTTGTTTTGTTTCATTTTCCCTGAATTTAAAACAATAACTTCAAAAATCTAAAAGAAGAATCCAATGTTTATTGCCATAAGTTCCTAATAATTATAAAATCTACCATTATTTTGTTATCCTTAAGATTACTTGTTTAGATAGGGTAAAAAATAAAATTTCACTTTATGTTTTAAAAAAAAAAATAAGTCTCTTACATGTGACATTTGAATTGTGCTAGTTTGTGAAACAAAGACTCAACTGCCTGGTCTTCATTTATTGGTGAAATAGTCTTAATCTTAACACACTTTATAGAGACAGTGACTGCTAAGCCAAATGAGTCTTATAAGGACTAGCTATTTCATATGCAACAGGGTGACGGGTGTGACAGCTGTGAACATTCAGGCAACAGAAATACTATGGAAATAACTACTTACTCTCCCATAAGACGCAACTAGAGAGGCTTTTCATAAACAATGAAACTAATACAGTATATTGCCTGATGCATAATAAGATGTGTGTGATTATTCTAAATGCTTCCTTGGATTTTTTTTTCCTATGCACTGAAATGGTTTAAATATTCCTAAAATTATCTCAGCTAAAAATTATCTTTAGCTCCAGAGGATGGAAGAAAGATAATACTCTGACATTTCTCCCTTTCTCATCTTTTATTGGCAAAACAGTGCACTCTTTAAAGAAGTTAGGAAAGCTGATGAATGAATTGGGGAAGAGTATGGTGAAACTGGCAGGACAATTCCCTGTACAGTTTACCCTAGCTGCCATAGGACCCTGTGATGATTATTCCTTGGGAGGGAAAATCCATATGAGTTAAGAAGGAAGCTCTATCTCTGAACCTAGATTTAGAAAAAGTGATTCATGTGCTCCCGTTCTCATAGAGGACATTGGTTGAGGATTGAATTAATCTATGCTTGGGAGAACAATAAGGATGTTTCATCTGAAGCAGGTTTTTCAAAGATTTATCAAGTAGGAATCTATTCAGACATAATGGGATTGTTATGAAGACCCGTGAGATAGTATACTTTAACACTGTTAGATTTCTAAGGAAGAAGCATATTGAAGTGAGTGAAAATACTATTATTGTTAAGTCATAGAATCCTATAAAGTTAAAATATCATTTCTCAAAAGCACTTCTTGCAAACTATGAAACTATAAGCACAGCCATTTCTACACTATCTTTTTTAAATCCAAGGAAAGTGCAGCCAACTAACCACTATTTAATAAAAGTAATAGAAGCTTTTCCTTTTGCAGAAAACATTTTTCATCTACCAAGTGCCGAGAAGGAATATTAATATTGATTCAGACTCAGATATGAATCTTGACCTCAAAAGTTCTGAATGTGACTAGCTTGTATGTGCATAGGCTCCATGGATTATGAATTCTAACTTTTTTCTTGATGATCACATTTTACTTTATTTTGTAAATATTTTATTTATTTATTTGAGAGAGAGAGACAGTGAGATAGAGCATGAGAGGGGAGAAGGTCAGAAGTTGAAGCAGACTCCCTGTGGAGCTGGGAACCTGATGCAGGACTCGATCCAAGGACTCCAGGATCATGACCTGAGACAAAGGCAGTTGCTTAACCAACTGAGCCAGACAGGCGCCCAATGATGACATTTTAAATCAAGGCAATTTGAGCTTCCTACAGTAATATTGAAGTCTTGCAAATTTTCAGATGCTTTTGGTACAGTCCAGAAAGAACAGAAACAAGATTTGTTTTCCCCCCACAGTAATTCTGCACAATACCTTTCCAGGGTAGGTTTTCCCAAAGTAAGTTTAGTAAAATCAAAGTGGTGGCAAAGCAATAAATGCCTGTTTTGTCTTTGCTGATAATATAGATAAGATAGTGAGGGTAAAGTGAGCAGATTCATAGACAATCATATACTTTTGTTCCCTTTTAAAAGGAAGCTTTGTGGTCATAACAGAATGCTGATTACAGAACCCATGGAAGCCAAATAGAATCAAAATCAAGGAATTGTATAATTCTGAATGCCTTTTATTGATCTAGGTGATTTTAAAATGTAGTACCTCCTTAAAGAAAGTGATTATTTGTGATTCGAAAGACAAAAATTAGAACCACATGTTTTTCAAGATTAAAAAATATCAATCCAGCCATAATGTTGACTACCAGCCTAGAATTCCAACTCCAGATTCAGTAGCATTGTAAAGAAATTATTTTTGTCTTTGATGCCTCCCTAAATTTCTCCTGGGTTATGTACTTAGTCTGAAAACTCTATAGTTTATTGAAAAGTGGTCCAGGTATTAGATACAGATGTACACATTTCCTCTTAGCCTTAAATCAGTGATTCTTCCCCCAACAACTCATCATTTTATTTCCTTTTCCTTCTCCTCCAGTTTTCTTCATCTTTTCTCATTTCCGTTCTCCATTGTCTTGCTCCCCTTTTCCACATATATTGATCTTTGAGGAAATCAAATGAGCTGCATTACCACGAAGCAGGTTATATGGTTCTTTTATGCATCGAGACATCCCAGCACGTGATTTAGTCCCTCGGCTTCTCCTGATGCTGTATTGACTAAGAAGTGCAGAAGCAGAGAGGATGTCCAATTAGGGAGAGACAAACAAATGTGAGCATTACAAGACAGATAAATAAACTTAAATAAACTCTGTACTTTTTACCCCACCAAGTTTGATGAAAATAGCATAATTTGAAATGTAGTTCTTAAAACATTTTTTTGACAAGGTCTGCAATGATTTCACGCACACATATACTCTTGAAATGCAGCCTTAGTTATAGTGACACTGGTGACTGTAAGGAAAAAAAAAAATGTTTTGCTTGTGGGTATATTTTCTGTGGAATTTTAGTTGTTTGAAATCATGTGGTAGAAATAAATCTACCTGTAGAGATTGGCCAAATGCTTGTTTTCAAAAGATGCTCTGGCCCCAAAGGAGACTGTCAGCATCTCTCACTTCTTCCTTGGTATGAAATTGTTGCATGAGTTTTAGGATTTGCATGGTTAATTACACTTTTCCAAGTGTCAACATTTCTTTTTGGGAGTTCAGACTACTTATGTGTTATAATAAGCTTTTGGTGATAAGTAGTAAAATTTCCTTTCTCATACATTTTTTAAAAAATATTGAATATACAATGTGTACATGTGGGGACCCTACTTGCTCTCTTTTCTGGATTCTCTGGGAGGCTATGCAGGATCATGTGACCCCACAAAGTATGTCCTGCTGTTTAGAAGTAAGCATTAATGAAGGAAAACTCAAAAGAGTCAGCTGACAGGTAGGAATGTCCAAAATGTCAGCCTGTGATAAGATCTTTCTTGTATATGATATAAAGTACCTCGCTACCTTACAACCCTCTCTCAGTAACCTTCCTCTGACCTTTTAAAAACCATTCAGTGAAAACGTTAAAATAAGGTCCATACAAGACAAAGGGAATTCAGAAGCTATTTATGTGAAGCAGATAAGTAGGCCCACAGATAAGAGATTTGGTGGGTACAAGTACTGTGGAGATGATGAAGGCCCTGGGGTAACTACTGAGGCAATTGAGACACTCTGAGTTTCTCTGAGTGGATCAATATTTAGCTTTAGAAAACTCAGAAATGCTCTCTGTGAAGAACAGCAGAAAGGTTTGACATCAGCGTGGCATGATAGTTAGTAATCTTGTCAGACATATTTCTTTCACAGATACTATTATTTGTCCAATTTTGCCCTGCCTTTGATCTTAATCAAGTGGCAACAGAAAATTAAATTTCTGACACTAGATATTATAAAATCATTAAATTGATGAGGGAGGAATTCTAGTCCAATTAGAATTATTAGGAAATATTGCATAAAGTTTAACATACAACATTGCACAGATTTCCTAAATATCAAATATAACAACCTCAATACTAAAGTGTTTTCAAATAGTTGAATAAATAAATGGTACTCTATGGACAATTTTATGAGAGAAAAGGATGCAAGAGATATTTTAAAACAGATTTATCTGATAGGCAAAACAGGTATAACCCATAAAAAAGAGAAAACTCATTAAGTAAGGAAATTCAAGAAATAAATATCTTTATATCTTTCCCAGAAGGAATATGGAGGGACCCTAGTGAAGGGCTAAAATAGAATGTACAGTAAAATTAACTAGAGCAGCTAGAGAAAGAGAAAGTATAGAAAATTAGGTGCCTTAATAACTATAATTAGTTTTAAAGTTATACTCCATATGTACCAGATTTCAATTTATTTTGTCTAATTTTCTTCTGCTTATTGTTATAACCCTGCTGTGGATAATTGTCACATTTCTTATTTCAGAGTCACGTGGAACTGAAGCTGTTTTTCTCAGTTATTGAATCATAATGATCATGTCATTTTAGCAGAAGAGCTGTAAAAGATAGTTTGCATGAAAATCCGTGTCAAGAAAAATGAATCTAAAATGAGTAGACGAAAATAAATAAATAAGTAAAATGTGTAGATTCGCAATATTAAAACATTGTTTTGTCAACAGGATGAACTCAACACATTCATCCTTCAGTAAAATTTCTTGGCACTGCTTTTAAACTATATCTAGGATCTGACCCCGTCTTACCACTTCTGCCCCTGCCACTGAGGGCCCGTGGTCCTCATCTCCTGGATTATGGCAATGTCTTCTAAACTGGTCTTTCTGTCTCACTTTTCTGTCTTTACAGCCTGTTCTCTCCTCAGGGACAAAATGGCCTTCAATATTAAGCCCAGGTATAACACATGACCTCCCATTTTACACACGGTAGAAGCCCTTCCTCAGTGACCTAGTACCTCTTCAGATTTTTGGCCTCATTCCTTCCCACCCACGTTTTTGTTGCCTCCACTCCAGACATACTGCTCCTGCATTAGGAAAGGCAAGCTCCTTCCCCGGACGTATGAAACGTGTTTGCTTTCTGAGATGCGCTATTCCCAGATACTTGTTAGTATGCTTCTCTACCTCCTTCATAACTTTACTAAAATACTTGTTACAGGCAGTTACAGCAGTTTAATATTTTTCTTTAGTATTTGCTATTTTTATATTTTTGTTATATTGCAGTAACAGCCAATGTTAGCAAATCTGACCGTGTCTTATTATAATCAAATTAATAGAGATTTTAAAATGACTGAAATAATAAAAATATTCTTAGTAACCTACGCACCTTCTCTAAGTTCTAATTCATTTGTGGATAAATTTCTGAGTTCCTACATATAAAATCTATACATAAGTGAACTCAGAATGTGACCGTACAAATACACAGAAAAAAAGTTTCAAAAAGTCTTATATAACTAAATGATGTCATTAATTAGTTATAATTACATAATTTTGAAACAAATAGCTCTTATCTTCTTTTTTTTTTTTTTAAGATTATTTATTTGAAAGAGAGAGAAAGCGTAAGCAGGGGAGCAGCAGGCAGAGGGAGAAGCAAAAACAGGCTCTTCACCGAGCAGGGAACCTGATGCCAGGCTGGATCCCAGGGTTCTGGGATCATGACCTGAGCTGAAGGCAGACCTTTCACCAAGTGAGCCACCCAGGCATCCCAATAGACATTATGTTTTAAATATATAAGTACCCGTGATCTGAAATCAGTACAAGATGATCGTGTATGTAGAAGTTTTAGTTACTGAACAAGCTTTTTATCTTTACATTTGACTCATGAGTATATCAAATTTCCTAACGCTTTAAGTTCATAGGACATAAGTTAAACAAACAAACAAAAAACATCAAGTTTTACAATTCAATACAGCCATTAACGAGAATTCTAGGCACATCAAATCAAACTACTCTTATCTTAAAGGTTTTTATTGTCCATTTTAGGTGTCTTGTTTCCATGTAGAGTTCCATTAATTTAACGGGAGGGAAGAGTACATTATATAAAAACATGCAGTGGTCACTAATATCTCCAAATACTCATGTTCAGTTTTCACAAATTCTTTGCCTTCACAGTTCAGTTTTCTACCCTAAAGATGTTCTTTGTTGAGATATTATTATCTATAAGCAACGTAACAAACATGTCTTAACAGATGTTATCATCAGTGATTGTCCCTAAAAATGGTCCTACTGACTTGGAGACATAGCCATCTTTTAATAAGCGGCCATGAATAAAGAATCTTCAGAATGGCATTGTTTACTATATATTTCTGAGTAGTCCTCAGATCTCATTTTAACTTATCTCTGTATTTAACAAAAGAAGGAGAAAAAACAAAAAACAAAAACAAAAACAGCTCTTCATGTAAATCCACAAATAATCCAAAAACCCTTCACTGTGCTCCAAAGTCAAAGCCCTTGGTGATTTTCTCTGAAGGCTGAATTCACATCACATCACATGCAAGTGCATTCATATTTCTAGTCATATTTTTTGACACATTCAGTAGTTATAGTAAATGTTTCTTTTGTTTATTCCAGAAAAAAAGAACCTTTTGTATTCCAACCATTTTTTAAACTTTTGAATTTGCATCTTCACACTTCTTGCACTTACTGTTTCATTGTTTTAATGCATATTTTTCTAAATAGCCTATTAAAGTTGAATAGGTCAAATTGTTCAAGCATGCTTGTATCACCTTTTTTTTTTTCCCTCTACACTCGTGGGTGCAAACAGTATTTGAATTTATTTTATTATAGAACTCAACTCAGTTTAACTTCTTGGTAAGGATGGATGAACCCAGCCATCTCTTTCATTTCTCAAGTGACTTGTGCAATTTTTCAAAGAGTTTTGATTCACTATAATCCCATTTACTTTCTCCCTGAACAAGTTGCACATAAGAAAATCCACATGGGGATAACTTTTCTTATTTTTATTCAAAATTAATGAAAAATAGCAGCATTTTATTCATGATGGCAATACATAAATTTTTTGATAAGACTATAAATGAATTATAATTGTAAACGGATATGATGTAAATATTTGTGTATGTAATTGAAACCCATAGTGAAATACATTTTGAAGCAATAAAAATTTGTTGGTACCAAAAAAAACCTAAACAAACAAAAGCAAAACAAAAACTAAAAAACAACAAAAAAGAGAGAGAATATACAACACCGAATTTATATCCAAATATGTTACTCCATTCTTCTGCTCTATTAAACCTCATTAATATGTCCCTGGAACACTGAGGTCAATAAATGTAGAACTCAAGTAGACAAAAGTCAAAAAGTTTTATATTCTTTAATACTCCCTTTGTAAACTTAGCTCCACATACTCAAAACTGACATATGTGTATGGCACTTCTGAAAAACTTTAGGACTGTTTTTCAAACTAATTATTAGACAAATAAGTAGATATGCTAGAATTCAGGGAATAATATCCAAAATAACCAAATAGCACAAGCAGAGCTATGAGAATATAAATACCCTACCATGAACTTAAACTTTACATTAGGATCTATTGATATCTCACCCACAAATCGACATACTGCGAACACAAAGTTATGAAAATAATTCACTGCACCCAGTGAGCTTGGGATCATTCAGAAGGAATACTCATAATGTTGGCACATGCATATTCTGATACGGATAGCATAGGTGTCAAGTAGTAAAGAAGTGCCCCCAACACTCACAGCATCAAGAAAATTAAAACTTATTCTGACTTTTCATACAACAATAAAAATAAAGCAGTTGTTTTGATGGTACACTTATGGATGTTCCCCTCTATTCTTTAACACTGTATCTTATATGATTTTGTCATCTTAATTGATAATATTTAGGGATAATTGGGATATTTGGCAATGAGGGAAGGAAGCTGAGGTGAAATTACTTACTCACCTGAACTAGTGATATAAAAATTTACACATCAGTGCTCCAAATCAGATCAGGTCTGTAGCCATGAAGCAGGAAGTGAGCTAGAACCCTTCTTCACCTTCGTTTTCACTTCCCTCCAACGTCAAAATTCTCCCTATCCCTTGTCCTCTTTTATTCTTCCTAAAATAAAAGAACATATACTCACAATTTCAACAGGAAAAACAATAGTATTAGCAAACACTTTCCTACATTTATTATATTTCAGGTCCACTCTAAGAGTATTATTACATGAAAAAACTCCTTTAGTCTTCATACTAACCCTAAGGGGTTGGTACAATTATTTTCTCCATTTTCAGGTAAGGAAAACAGCACAAAAATGTAAGTAACTTGCCTATGTTACCCATCTAGTAAGTGGAAAGGCCACTTGAACTCAGTTAATCTGCTCCACAGTATAAGATCTTAGTCAGGATCCCAGGACTCCACAAATGCATCAGCCTGGAACTTGCTGAAATGTAAATACTAATTGAATGGGTCAGGGTTGGAGGCAGAGAGTGTGCATTTTTAATGAGCTCCCAGGTGATGCTGCTGCTGCTCTCCAGAACAGATGTTGAGGAGCTGAGCATTACACTGCTGCCTCTCCTCTGGTAGACAAGGATAAAACAAGCATGTAGTACAAAGAATCCCCCCCCCTTTTTTAGGAGGATCCCTTCTTATTATGTATGCTTTCTCTCCCTCCAAGCTTTCCACATTTAAATTGAGCAGAAAATCTGAGATATCTGGACCCTCTAAAGTTTTAGGCAAGATGTATCTGTACTCATTGCACCTGCTGTGTCAGCTCCTTGTCCTATAATTAGGTCATATTAATTTCTGGGGTTAAAGACGTCTCTTAAAATGAACTAAGAGCATGATCCATGTTCATGTAAATTTGCTGTAAGACATCTTTGGAAGGAGAAGTTGACATTACTATCAAGATAACCTTCAAAGCCAGCTGTGAGATTATAAAAGATATCTGGTGTCTTGTCTCTTCTGGGGCCTGTTTTAAATAATTCAAGACTTTTCTAAAATGAACTTTGATATTCTCCCTATAAATATGGAATTTTATTAAGGTCATTCTAGAATAGTAGAAATCTCTTTTTCTGTAATCACTGGGCAAAACATAAATTACTGAAATCAAATTATTATACAATGCCTTTTAGCATCCCACAACCAAAGAAAAAGGACTTGGCTAAAATATTTATATCCCTTCTTTAAATATTGCTACAGTTTAGAGGCAGCAATTGTTAGCTTTGTTTTGCTCTAAACTTTGGCTTTCTGACAGTGGTTTTTTTTTTTTTTTTTACCAATTCTTGGAATCTTTGGGCATTCTTTACAATCCTACTGAAGCTTTTATCACAGAGATTTAGTATTTTGACATATAATAAACAATTCTTGAATTTATCGTATTTTACATTTCATGACCTTGGTTAGCTCCAACATGTGTTTTTCTCCTTGATACATTAATATTTTTATCTTTGGGTTGTTTTTACCTAATGCATACACATAATCATGCTATCAGCCTGTTCTGACTTCTAAGTAACAGGTACAGAAATAAAATATACTATTCAAAGAGTCTCTGGGAAAAGTAGTAAATTATTTGAAGCAAGTACAGATAGTTTAATTTGAAGAGGAAATTAGTTGAAATTCTAAATATTTCCCTATTGAATTTTTTCAACTTTATCGAGGTATAATTGACAAGTAAAATTGTAAGATATTTAAAGTACACATTATAGTGATTTGATATACATATATATTGTGAAAGTATTCCACCCATGTAGTTAATTAACACATTCCTCACTTCACATATTTATCTCTTTTTGTGTGTGTGAAAACACTTAAGTTCTACTCTTAGCAAACTTCAGTTATATAACACAGCTTTAAAAACTATAGTCGTCATGTTTTACAGTGAGTATTTCCTTATTATGATCAATACCTAACTTCTTAAGATTAATCAAGTATCTGTAAATGTCATTAGTAACGATATCTGTAAACACGTCATTACTCAAGTATCTGTAACTATGACATATTTACATATTTTTTTCATGAGAAGAAGCAGTCAATTTCTTCAAGGATCCTTGCCTTATAGTATAGGATGCACCCACACTAATTAACTTTTAATGTGAGTGTTTAAATCGTCCATTTAAGTTTTTCTTTCAATTGCTTTGAAATTATTTCTAAATTAACTATCCAAATCATTCAAAGCAGGTGAATTAATCCCATTCAGAGGATATTGTTGTTTTGCAAATTACTTAAGAAAAAGATAAGGATCTAAAAGGTTACTCAAGCCCGCATAAATAAGTACCTGATATCCTCAAGAAAAGTTAGGTTCAACATGAGGACCAGAAGTCTCTTATACAGAAACATCCGGAGTCCAGCTTTCCTGGGAAAGGCAACTCCTGTTGAGGTAGAAGCTGGTTCCAAGGCCCACAAGGGTGGAGCTCCATAGCACAGAGAGGAAAGGAGGGCCCGTGAGGAGTTAGACAAAACAGCCTGACCCAGAGAGAAAGGCAGGTCTCCCCCAGTGAGGACACAGAACCACTCAGGACTATGAAAGCTAAACTTAGGATTTTTAAACTGAAAATAGAATATAAAATCAAAAGAAGATGGTAATTTAGAGGTCAAAGTTGTGCTAAAACTTCGGACAGGAAAGAGTAGAAAGACTGAAGCCTGAAAAGGGAAGGCAGTGACACGGTTTAAGAGAGAGGTAATCAATAATTAGTTTAACGAAATGCCAACAAATTTACAAAAACATAATTTTAAAAACGCAGCCTATTCAACTATTGGTTATAACAAGGATATGGTAGATTCTGAAGTAACTTTAAGAATCTTTCTGCTTTGGGATTGGAATTATTTTGTCAGTAAAGAAAGTTTTAAAAAAATGTATTTACAGTATCAATAACTATGACATTTATAAAAATGCTTGTATGGCAAACAGGCAAAAGTACCAGAGCTTCCATTGTAAAGTTTGTGCACCTGAAATTTATCACAGTCTACAGAAAGTCTCTGCAAGTGTACTTTTCCAAATAAATGCCCTGAAATATCGGTCTTGTTATTCTTCAGCGAGGTGCATAAACTCCAGTAAAACCCGTTTACCAGTTTAATACCTTTTTTATGATAGCATAACTATATGCAACTTTGATTTATGAAAAGGAAAGCTCAAGTTCTTAACTTCTGAAATGAGTTTTCTTCACCAGCAAAAGTGCCTAAAGTGAAAGAAGTAAAAATATGTATTAATATGATATGAAAATCAGAATTTGAAATGCATATTATAGGAGTGAAAGCTTCTCATTTTCTTATTTTTTATGTCACATGGAATAATTATGTGTTTTTCTGTAAAAAGATACTGGTTATTCTTCCTATCCCCACACTATACCGTCGCCCCCTTTTTTTACTTTGTTTTGTCAATATACCGAACTGGTTTTTACAGCTTAATTTTACTGGTCTCACTAATGACATTCAAAGACTAATGACACACATAGTGATGCTGGAAGTTACAGGATGTCCCAACGATAAATATCTTAATTTTATTGTCTATAATCACAGCAACTTTTTGAGTCAGAAAATCAACACACTGTTATCCCATACATTGGGACTTAGGGTACAGATAATTTTTCATTATCTGTTCAATGTGAGAGACAGATACAGATTCTGAATTTTTATTTCCGAATGTCTCATTTTTAGTAATACTAAGTCCAATATATGAAACCAAGAGGGAAAAAAAAAATCTTTATTTCTATAGTCCATCTTTAACTTTGGTAAAATGGAATCTCCCCAGATACCATGGACCCATGAAAATACCAAAATAGGAACTTTCCTGTGGTCTTTCAAAAGTGGTAGCAGAAAGATATTCCAGGATCAAGAGGGATTTCATAAGAATAGATTGCAGAATCCTATTCACTTCTGTATTCTCAACACATTCTTTACACCTGGCATACTTCATAAAGACAAAGGTAGGCACCATTCAGTACTTATCTTTTATTCAAGTATTAACAAAAATTGGTTGTATCACATACACATGTTCCAACCTGCTTCTGTTACACAGAGAGGGGAAATGTGAAATAGATTTTTATTTTGCTCTAATTTAAAGCAGATCAGAAAGTATTACAGCACTCAAGACTTCATTTTCAAACATAATATTCAAAATAGCTAAAATGCCAAGTTAAAAAAATATTTAACACACACCCATGCCATTTTCAATTATTAAATAAAGTTCCCTTTGACTGTCATTTTAATAGGATGCCTTATGCAAATCTACAAAACTTACAGAACTATGGGGGAAAAATAATATGGAACATTCCTGTAATCTTCCTGAAGCAGGAATTCATGTTTTCAAAAAGGGTTCCATTCCTATATTTTTTTATATAACTCAGTTATAATTTGCAAATTTCTTAATCATATTGCTGTAATAGCTAAGCTGTGTTCAGTGCTGCTTCTATGCCAGGGACTACGCTGGCATTTTCATGGTTTAACTTATATAATGCTTATAAAACCTAGCCAAATTATTATCATCTATTACAGATGAAGAAACCGAGATGGGAAATTAAATAACCTGTCAAGGTTATACAGTTTATAAGTGACATTATTAGGAATAAAATCCAGGTCTGGCTGACCCAAATTCCAAGTTCTTAATCATTTTACTCTTACAATGTAGCCCATAAGATATCTTATAAGTACTTAATTTTATTCTTATTGAGTGTCCTTTTGGAGCACGATTCAAGCCAACATTCTCCCTGCATTGTAAAACTCAACACTAAATTAACAGTTTAGGGGCAAGTATAGGATATGTGAGAGACAGAACATTAGTTATCTATCCCACACGTATTTACCTTTTTTCACATATTGATATAACATGATTTCAGTAAGGATGGCAATGTGCCTATCTAAAAGGAATACATTTCCCTCTTTTCCTTATGATTATCTGTGGTTAAATGAAGCAATTCTAAATCATGAGATTCAAGCAGAAGTACATGGATAGGATTCTGGAGTGGCTTTTCAAATGGGAATATCTCATCTTACACATATCTTTGTAATCCTTTACTCTTCTTCTAATTTGAAACAAAGATATGATTTTCAGATATCTGACAGTCTTTTTGAGAAAATGAGAATGAAGTTCAGCCCACAGATATGGCAAATCTTGAAGAACTTGACTATTTCTGGAGTTTCTTTGTTTATGAGAAATAATCAGCTTCTATTTCAACACAGTGGAAACCACTGTTTGGGGTGTCTCTTAAGAACAACTGAATGAAATTCTCACCCGTATAGTCTAAAAATTAGTCCCACAGAAAAATTGTTTTGTCTTATGTAAATTTGATTCATCTTACTTATTTTCATTCTTAGGCCCTTAGAAGAAAGTTAAGTGTGTGGTAATAGATGTTACTTATATTCTAAGTTAAGTATTGTACATATATTGTATATGCCCAAAGACTCATTTGATTTCAAATTAAAATAATGAAAAGATTGGCTTTAAAAAGAGTATTTTGAAAATCAAACTGTTTTAATCTCATCAATGTTTCAATCATAGTTATTTGAACTGATTCCAATATTTGTATTTCATGGCTCTAAAAAGGATTTTTTTTTTTTTTAATAAAATATCAAGCAACTCTGGGAGCTTGGATGGCTCAGGCAGTTGAACACCTGACTCTTGGTTTAGGCTCAGGTCATGATCTTGAGATCCTGGGATAGAATTGGCATGGGGCTCCATGCTCAGTGTGGAGCCTGCTTCAAATTCCTTCTCTCTCTTCTCCTTCTGCTCCCCCTTCATGCACCCATTCTATCTCTCTCTCTCTCTAAAATAAGCTAATAAGCTAAAATAAGCAATAAAATCTTTAAAAAAAAAATCAAGCAACCTCCAAATCATATCCAAATAATCAAATAAAAACATGGTTAAAATTAGTATTATTTATGAAAATGTTCAAGGAAGGGGTGCCTGGGTGGCTCAGTGGGTTAAAGCCTCTGCCTTCAGCTCAGGTCATGATCCCAGGGTCCTAGGATCGAGCCCCGCATCAGGCTCTCTACTCAGCAGGGAGCCTGCTTCCTCCTCTCACTCTGCCTGCCTCTCTGCCTACTTGTGATCTCTGCCTGTCAAATAAAAAATAATAAAAAAAATTTAAAAATCTTAAAAAAAAAATAAAATGTTCAAGGAAGAAAATAAGTGAAGAACAAAAACAAAAAAGAAAGTATACACAATTCACTATACAAAAAATAAAATTAATTTCTTTCAATGGCAAAGATAAAAGCAGCACCACGAAATACTCAGTTTTGGTTCTATTAGTATATTTTATAAAATTTGTAGAAATAAAATGAGACTGCCCTATGTCCACTTTTACTATTTTGCTAAAAAATATTTTACTTTTGAACAAAATAGAGGTAAGGTGAGCTTTTGTACACTGAAGTTAATTCTGAAAAAGAGACACAGTTTTATATTTGTTCTTTTTATATGAATCTCATAAAATTAAAAAAAAAAAAAAAAAGCAAAAAACCCAGAGGGCACCTGTGTGGTTCAGTGGGTTAAAGCCTCTGCCTTCGGCTCAGGTCATGATCCCAGGGTTCTGGGATCGAGCCCCACATCGGGCTCTCTGCTCGGCGCGGAGCCTGCTTCCTCCTTTCTCTGCCTGCCTCTCTGCCTACTTGTGATCTCTGTCTGTCAAATAAATAAATAAAATCTTTAAAAAAATTTAAAAAATAAAAAAATAAAAACCTCAGAAACAGTAGGAAATGATTTTCACAAATACAAAAGAAAAATCTAATTAAAATATATAATCTAGAGAGCAAAACTTCTAAACATATTTTCTTACAAAGTAAATGCAGTGACGATTCTATGAGATAGATATATGTGTTGTGAGGCTAAGGAGATATGGGGAGGGAGGAGAATATTTTAAAAACCCTGAAATTAGAGAAGTGAGTATCAATCATTCTCATACAATACATATACTAGTAGAAGAGTTTATTGTCCTATTCAGAGACCCTCAGTTCTGGTTTTCCCTGTGGTCTGATTGTCTTTTCTCTTTATTACCATCAGAGAATTAGATGCTTATCAATAATGAAGTTTCAGAAGGTGGCCCCCCATGGGCACCCAATTACTTTCTTCCTCTGTAGTCAGCTACTGGGAGATAGAGAGTGATTGACGGATGACTCTGGGGTGTAATCTTCCAGGCCCAGTTGTGTGCCTCCAGATTGAATCTCAATGTTGAGACTTTTCCAAGACTCTTCCAAGGACACCCTGGGGGACCCTAATTGAACTCCAGGGGACTGAACTTAATTCATTTTCAATCCTCAATCACTCACAGCCTAGAGAAACTTCTTTATGCCCAGAAACAGCTTGAAGTGTAGAAAGAATGAACAGGAGCCAAGCTAGAAGATCTAGGCTCCTAGTATATTCAACATATCTTTCTTTTTTTTTTTTTTCCCCCCCTAAGCACATAAGGTGAGCTTTGTGCTTTTTATAGTGGATAGTACCATTGCCTCTGCCTGGAGTACCCTTCCTTTCCTCACTCTATTTCTCCGTAAAATTCTACATTCTTTTGAAATCTAACTCTAAAGTCTTCTTTCCTAAGAAGACTTTCCTAGGTTCTCACATAATCCTCTGAATTCTGCACCATTTTCTTGGCCTCTCCTATTAGCACTTATATTAGTTTTTTATAGTAGGTGTTTGCATATTTATTGTGGCTACTTAATGCCAAGGAGAGTCCATTTTTTATTCTCTTACATCTCCTTTCTTTTGTATTTAAGAATTGCACAGTGTTTATTACATGAATAAGAGTATCTTGGCCCAAGTCACAAAATGCCTTTATGTCTATTTCCTCTTATACAAAATGTGAATAACAAATTATGCTCTAGGGAGAATTGTTATTGGGATAATCAAACAAAATGTGTTTTAGAAAGCACATAGTTTGAGGCTCTATATAAATATCAATTGTTAAAAAGTAATGTGTTTGGGGATAACACATAGTATATTCTGTAACACTTCTGTGGGTTTTGTAAAATGAGCTGCATGAAGTCAGAAAAAGGGGGCCCTAGAGATTAGCACCAGCCTTGATAATCTGTAATTTATAAAATGGGATTTGCTATTTACTGGGAGTTGTAGAAATTCCTCCTGGGTCTGATTCACTGTCTCCAAATGTCTAGAAAACGCAGATATACCAGGCTTACGGGAGCACAACACAAGTATTTCCCATTCCAGCTACATTTTAGCTTCTGGAAGTGGCTCTGAGAGTGAAATTAGCATACAGCCAATTTGCTGGATGCCCAGAGGTTCCTGGATCATGCTGATACATCTTTATCTACTCATTAAGATTATGGCCTAAAATTCGCTTTTCTTGACTTTATGCCTATTACTCTTGAAGTATTATAGATAAACAGCTCATTCATATTATGCTTCACTTTCTCCTTCTATGAAAGGGATTAATTAACACTAAGCTAAAAAATATGTTTGATAAATATGTCAACTTACACCCAATTATATGTAATGTGTTCTCAATGGGCAGGAAGTAGGAAATGATCTTCTCATTACATATACCTATAATGCTTTCCAAAAAAAATTTTGTTATTACTAGGGCAACATTTAAACCAGTATATAGATGATTGATACACAGTGTGTTTGCTTTTATTATATTTATATCTTAATAAGGTCTCTTCCAGGAAAATATAATGTATATATACCCTGAACCAGCTTGTTGAACAAGCTCCTCTTGTTCTGATCTGAATGAAATAAAATTCTCTTTCATTTCCCATTAAAAAAAAAAAAAAATGTATCTAATGAGGACCATCTTCCCTGTCCTCAGATAAAACTTGGCCAGGTCTCACGGATATTCTCCTTATTTTGTTACTCTCAAGGAAGCGATAGGTTACAGGAACATTCTCAACTCAAAGATGAAAATGTTCAGTCCTGTGCAATAATTAAAGCTCTGAACCCAATTTGCCATCATCTTCACCTTCCGGTTCTACACATGGCACTTAACAGTGCATCCCATATTGTAGACATTTGGTGAGGCAGATGATCCACTGTTCTTCCCCTTGTTGTGCGGGTGTTTTCCTAAAGACTTCAGAGGCTTCACTCGTGGGTAAAACATGGGTGATACCTCTCCTCTGACTTAGGACTTCCCTCTTCCTCCCCCTCTTCACTACCGCACTCCACACTCTCAGTTCCATCCTCTCTTTGTTTGCTGCTGTTGCTGTTGTTTTTATATTTAATGCTTTAAGAAAAAGTTTTGTTTTGTTTTGTTTTTTATATATATATTTGAGAGAAAGAGAGCACACACGCAAGCAGCGGAGCAGCAGGCAGAGGGAGAAGCAGGCTCCCCGGGGCTTGGTTGAGGTTCGCTGGATCATGACCTGAGCCTAAGGCAAACGCTTAACCCACTGAGCCCCCCAGGAGCCCGGTTCCATCCTCTCTTTGAGTTGCTTCCATTGAGTCTTTGGAATCATGATAATGTTTCACATAATTTTAAAAAGATTATGAGAGGGGCACCTGGGTGGCTCAGTGGGTTAAAGCCTCTGCCTTCCGCTCAGGTCATGATATCAGGGTCCTTGGATTGAGCCCCACATCGGGCTCTCTGCTCGGTGGGGAGCCTGCTTCTCCCTCTCTCGCTCTCTCTGCCTGCTTCTCTGCCCACTTGTGATTTCTGTCTGTCAAATAAATAAATAAAATCTTTAAAAATAAATAAATAAAAAATAAAAAGATTACAAGAAAAAGGTATGCAAGCATATAAGTTAAGTATGTACTTACTTGTAAGTATGGGGAAGGGAGAAGAAGAAGGGAATGGAAGTTTACTACTGAGGTGAATAAATAATAAAAAGCCAAGTTTATTCGGATATTGTTATTGTGAACGTTGCTAAATGAGGACATGGAGAAAGAAGTCTCTGGAGTCTGGAACAGTAATCACCACTCAAGAAGGAGACATAATTTGGGGGAGGACCGCTTGACTGGGGATGAGTCGGGAATCTGAGAGCACAGGCTGAGAAACATCAGCAGGACCAGAAGCTACTTTCAAATCATTTAAGGCAGATTACAAGGCTGAATTAACTGTGGGTCCACAGGGCAAATCTCCACTGACGTAGGATCTCCAGGACTAAGGAACACAAGATCCTGGAAAATAAATTTCAGCACAGGGACAAAAAAGACAGTTTGGGACATTGTTCGAGACAGAGAAATGCTGAGAAATAGCAGGTAATTGAGAGTAGGGGAAATGCAGAGGCAAAGTTTGCACAGAGAGTTTACTGTTTCAAATGTGAGCAACTTGCAAAAGTGTTGAGTCCTAAAGTAAAGCTTATTATGTTCAGTTTACTCTGGAGTTACAAATATGAGGGCTGAGGTAGAGATTTAAAAAGGAAATTTTAAAAATAGACACATATATGATATGATATGTACCTGAATCTTATGTACATATTTTGTTATTTCTACCATATGTATACTTTACATATACATATATGTGTATATACATATGTGCACATGGGAACCAGGAAAGAGAAACAAAACCAGATTTAGTAAATATATTCAAAACTCTGCCACTGTACAATTGTATTTCATATTGTAAACTCATAGAAGGAAGGTGACTTAAATAGGTAGTCGTTCTGCTTATCCATGAATTTTGTGAGCTTATAAGAATCTTAGCAGAAACTAAGTTTAAAATAAGTATGAATTCAAATATGCTGAAAAATGGACAATGGACAGCAAGGGCTGGCAAATCTTAAATAAGTAATCTTTTTCTTTTTTAAATTTCTATCATAATTCATAAGTAACGTTGTATTAATTGTTTAGAAATAATTACAGTGGAAGAGAAAGAGTTGAAAAGACTGGCCTCTGATCTTTCCTTTCTTGGTTCCCAAAGACTTTTCCTCAGAAAAAGAACAGAAGGTGGCGTCATAGATTAATCTCTTTTTAAACGTGGTAGCTGGACCTCTGGGTAAGTAGGACTAATAATATTTGTGGGGAGTAGAGTCCTTCTGAATGAAATGTTCTTAATAGTTTGCCTCTGGTTTAGAATTGCAATTGATAAACAGAATATGTAAATTTATGAAGCAAAGCTCTTTGGAGAATTTTGTATAATCCATATATTTTTTGAGCTATAAAGTGAAAATATTTCACAAATTAAATACTCCTTGCTGTATGAGATGACCAATAAAATATATTAGAGACCTCATCCATTACTCTGGACCATAGGACACATGTCCAATGTGGGAAGAAAAGGCTTAGGGTGCCACATACAAAATCTTAGCCTTCTGCCTGCTTTGACTGGGTAAATAAAGCTTGGTGCTGGGTAAGATTATGTCTGATAATCTGACTCGACAATATGATATATTTATGTCTACTCAGATAGTTGCAATGATCATTGTCTTTCAGTCCAATAAATTGAAATATTTTAGTAGGAAAGTGACAGGGTAGAAAAATAGAGTAAGAGTAAGACACTGGATGATTGTTACTCAATATAAACTAGTGAAAGATTTCAGGCAAATTATTTGGGGTAAGTGTTACCAATAAAATTTGGAGCAAACAGAAATTGACTAAGGGGGGCACCTGGGTGGCTCAGTGGGTTAAAGCCTCTGCCTTCTGCTCAGGTCATGATCCCAGGGTCCTGGGATTGATCCCTGCATCGGGCTCTCTGCTCAGCAGGGAGTCTGCTTCCTATCTCTCTGCCTACTTGTGATATCTCTCTCTCTCTGTCAAATAAATAAATAAAATCTTAAAAAAAAACAAAAAGAAATTGACTAAGGGAAACAGTCTAAGTGGATTAATAGCAAATATAAGGCTAAAAGAAAGGTAGCAAAAATTATATTCATTTGCTATTGTTAACAAACCTGGTAAAAGTAGATCAGCACGGTCCAACAGAAATATAACATAAGCCACAAATGCAAGTAAGAGTTGGTTCTGATTATCTCAGTGATGATCCATGGGGTAAGAAAATATTTTTGGAAACTTAGTTGTAGTTCATATGAAGTTCTGATTTTAAACATATGTAGAAATTCTTATGGAAATGGATCAACTGGGAAATGTGAACTTGGTTATAGAAAATTACAGAAGAAAATAAGTGTCTTCATCAATACCTATAAATAGGCTCAAATAACTGTGAATGCTGGAGGAAAAAAGTGAAAGAGCTTGTCAAAGAATATCAAAAGACCTGTGGAATGATATGGTCATAAATATAAATATAAATTAAAATGTACATTTAAAAAATTTTTCTTCCAGGTTTTTATGTAAATTTCAGTTAGTTAATATACAGTGTAATACTAGTTTCAGGTGTAAGATTTAGTGAGTCATCATTTACATACAACACCCAGTCTATAACGCAAATGCCCTCCTTAATCCCCATCACCCATTTAGCCCATCTCCTTGCTTACCTCCCCCCTCCAGGAACCCTCAGTTTGTTTTCTATAACCAAGAGTCTATTTTCTGATTTGCCTCTCTTATTTTCCCCCCTTCCCATATGTTCATCTGTTTTGCTTCTTAAGTTCCATATATGAGTGAAATCATGTAGTATTTGTCTTTCTCTGACTTTTTTTCACTTAGCATAATATATTCTAACTCCATCCACATTGTTGCAAGTGGCAAGATTTCATTATTTTTTATGGCTGAGGAATATAACATCTTCTTTATCCATTCATCAGTTGATGGGCATTTGGGATCATTCCATAATTTGGCTATTGCTGATAATGGTGCTATAACCATCAGAGTGCATGTATCCCTTCAAATCAGTATTTATGCATCCTTGGTAAATACCAAGGAATGACAACTAAATACGACCAATATCTAGACTAGGCAGAAAAAAAAATTATATCAAGTTGGCCTGTGATCAATTTCTTTTTTCTTTCTTCCTTTTCTTTCTTTCTTTCCTTCCTTTCTTTCTTTCTTTTCTTTCTTTCTTTTGTTTTAATTACAAGGTGCCAATGACACTTCATTTTTTCTTTTTAGCATCCTGTTCTGCAGCTTCCTTGGCCCTTTTTACTCAGATGCAAAGAGCCACACATTGGCATGGGTTATGCAAACATTGACCAATGCCTTGAAGTTCTTCTCTTCCTCTGTAATGACTCTGTTTTTCTTCTTTTTATAGACACTTGGCATGTGCATGACCTGTCCTGTCAGCTCTGTAGCCAGTTTGAGTTCTTCAGCAGAGCTGTCTCCTTTCTTAGGGGCAGAGAGCTTCCTGGGGAAGAGGGTAAGCTTGGAGTGGTACTAGTTCAGCCATTGCACATGGGGCTGCATGGAATCAGTGAACTTGTTCCACCTTCTTGGACCCACTGAGATACCAATGGTCCATGCCACCTTCTTGTGGATGCCAGCCACCCATAACACTTCGTAGCTGAAGCCCCTTCTAGCTCACACTTTGGTGTGATACTTCATAGTGGGACACCTCACAATTGGCCAGACAGGTCTTGGAAGGGAGGGCACAAGACAATGGGGCTTATCTTGGCTTGCCAGACCTTGTGTCTGCAGATCTTTCTTGCAGGCTGGTTGAACCACATAGCCATGCACATCTGTCAGTTCTTGTGGCAGTGGGGCTTCAAGATCATTACATTATGACTGGACACTATGGCTTCTGCCTATGGGCCTAGGGACAGTGGAGATGGCAGTGAGTCAAGGCCCAGGCTCCAGCTAGACACAGTTGCCTGCTTGCCCCCAGAGCCAAGGCCCAACCTTCTTCAGTGTGATCAGTTTCTTCTATGATTAATGGACAAGGGAATACTTCAGAGGAAAGAAAAAAAAAAGCAGGTGACCTAGTGTAATTTCCTTGTAAATATGATAATTGAATGTCTGGGGAAATAGATTAATGATACTAGTCATTATCTATGAAGTACTCTTAATGTCCCTGGATTACGATTGCTTAAGAAAAACAAACATAATTTATAGATAATGTCACATAAACTATACAAGTCTCTGGAGTATAGGACATAGATATTTCATTACATCTTGCTGTATGGGCCAACCTGTGAACCTCTTATAGAAACCTCTCCTATTATTCTGGAGCAGAAAGCATATGTATAATGTGGAAAGGAATGGCCCATGGAGTCACATGGGATGATCACATGGGATAGATGCTAGAAACATTAATTTGCTGAAAAAATGATATTTTAAGAAGAAATTGGTGTGAGAATTCTAGGCAACTGTTGCATATGATTTTGAAATTATTTCATTGTTCTAATTTTTTTTTCATAGAATGGTGGTATTATATTCTTATATCTCTTCTTGCCCCTAAGAGAAAACTGGAGTTGGGGTAATTCAGTGGTAGAGGAGTGAAAGAGAAGAAGCTCTAGAAGAGATGATAGGGCTGCTAATTGAGAGAAGCAAACCTCAAAAGGCACCAAGTGAAATCTTTCTGGCTTGCATGGAACAGAATAAGTGAGTGGGTCAGATGCTTTTATATATATTGTGGAACATTAATTTCACTGTGGAATCAATAGATTCACTTGAAAATGTGAGAGGTTCCCACTGTCAAAGTTTATGGGGTAGAGACAAATTTGAAGCTCTCCTTATGACTGGCATCATGCTATTATAGAGCAACCACTGTATAGCCCTTTTAGTGAGCTTGGATAGACAAATGTGTTGGCATACATTAAGATGGGCTCTTGAAGATTAAAATTTCATTCTATAACTTGTATGTTCTTAAAGTAAATTTCATTGTCCATTTCAGAGGGCTGTATGTCTAAAACGCATATGCCATTGTTCTAGATGAATATGCATACTAGACCAGTGAGAATAAAGGAATACAGGAAGGTTTATATAAGAACGTTTTGATACTCTACTCTGTTGAGCCTCTTCCTTCACAGATAAAACATTTCTGGCTGAAAATAGTCTGACTTTTAAGCCCAGTGAGTTAAAAATGAACAAAATGTGGGGAAATGTTTGGCATATAAAGAAAGTAAGCTTCCTTCTCCTTTCCATCCTTTGTGGGAAAAACATATCAGCTCATGTGAACAGTAAGTATCGGGGCACTGGTAATATGAAAATCTATCATTCTCTTGTCTCTCTTTGTAATATCCCTGTAAAAACTGTAGTATGACAAGATCTCAGGCTGCCCTTGATTGTTCAGTTAGAAACCTGATCCCAGAGGAGGTTTGAGGTACAGATTTAACTGTTACAGGTGTGTATATCATTGCTTTTCTCCTCCCTGATATCTCACTTTGGGATTACCTCTCTTCTCTTTCATGTGTCAGTCTAGACAGTCCAGATCCTGGACACCCAGAGACCACCAAACCCATTTCTTCCAACTACACCCAGTGGCTACCCAGGATTGCTGACAAGTTTGAGGTATAATGTCTCATTTTTTTAAAATAGGAAGATTTTTGTCTTGTACACCTTTTCTGCATATATCTTTTGCAAATCTGTGATTGGAGAAGGCAAATGGTCAGGGTTTTCACTTTAAATATTGTGGTTTTCAGCCAAGTATTATTTCATCCTGACTAGATCCATGTTGTGCTTTATTGCCACCTATGACTCCATCCATTTGGGTTGGCTAAGCAGTGCAGGGTGAAAAAGTGAAGCACTACCTATATTTTTGCAAACATTACATCATATCATGAATATTTGGAGAAGTCAGGGTGAATGTCCCTGATGTCGTATTTCCTTTCTTGGTGGCACAAAAGGATGAATCAATGTAGGTACACCTGTTAGTTGGGAATGAAGCCAGCATCATTGATTTAAGAGTTCAGCATGTGCAGATGCTGCTAGGGGTCTCTCTTGCATCAATTATTATGGAAGTCATGCCTTAAGAAAAAAAAAAAAAAGACATTGTGTCTCTTAAATCAACTTCAGTTGGTGGTGATAACACAGTTGTAAAATTTAGCCTTTGAATAAATAGAAGGTAAGAGACTGAATTCTGGTTTTTATAAGAACATGTCAGTTTTTTTATAATAACTGTTTAAATCCCTAGACTCATCAGATGTGTAGAGTTAGCATTTGAAACTTATATTTAACAGCAGATACTTCAACTGTGTAGTATGTGGGAGAGGAAAAAAAAAACATTAATTATCTGATTGATTTCAAAAAGAATTTAGAGTATGTTATGTTTTTTTTTTCTTAAGATTTTATTTATTTATTTGACAGAGAGAGAGAGAGATCACAAGTAGGCAGAGAGGCAGGCAGAGAGAGAAGGGGAAAGGAGGCTCCCTGCTGAGCAGAGAGCCCAGTGTGGGGCTTGATCCCAGGACCCTGAGATCATGACCTGAGCTGAAGGCAGAGGCTTAACCCACTGAGCCACTCCAGCTCCCCGAGTATGTTATGTTTTATAACCCTGCTTTTCCTAATAATTCTGAGTTACCTGGGATGGGGGAAAAAAAAAAAAAGCAATTTAAAGTTGAATAATTGTATGTTATATTACCAAAATAACTACTGTCAATAAGAGAAGAGATGCAAACACAAATAATTCAGATTTAATTTCCACTAATTAGAACCAAAATGAGTCTTTGAACACTTTAAACAAAAAAAGCATTTGGGTATAGTGTCTTTAGTACTCTTTACAATATATTTTTTTTCCCTTTCTATTCCTTTATTATTTTAGGAATAAGCCAAGTATAATTTCCCCATCTTTTTTAAGTTTCATCTTTCTCATTGGATGCATTACAAAAAGATAGATTTTTGTTACTTCAAAATCAATATTAGAAGAACTAACTTAATCACACCCAATTTATATATAACATAAAATATAGATAACTCAAAACTGATTTTATTTAAATTACTTTATACTGTATTTATGGATGCCTGGGTGGCTCAGTCAGTTAAGTGTCTGCTTTTGGTTTAAGTCATGATCCCAGGGTCCTGGAATAAGGTCCTGCCTCTAGCTCTCTGCTCAGCAGGGAGCCTGCTTCTCCCTCTACCTCTGCTTCTCATTCTTTCATGAATAAATAAATAAATAAAATCTTTTAAAAAATAGTGTATTTATGGGGCACCTGAGTGGCTCAGTGGGTTAAGCCTCTGCCTTCAGCTCGGGTCATGATCTCAGGGACCTGGGATCAAGCCCCACATCGGGCTCTCTGCCTAGCAGGGAACCTGCCTCTCCCTCTCTCTCTGCCTGCCTCTCTGCCTACTTGTGATTTCTGTCAAATAAATAAATAAAATTAAAAAAATAGTGTATTTATTTGTTTTAGGTATAACTTTTAAGTTCCAAATTCTGGTAAGCTCTATGCTAAATATTTCAGAAATATTTGAGTTTTACTATATGTTGATCATATTTTACATACTGATGGATAATAGAAATAAACAAGAGAACCCTAAGTTATTATTTTCTGATTTGGGTGTGACACAGAAATTGATAATATAAATATTGGGTATAATTTTCAGGTAGTATGTGGTGAATATTAGAAAAAAAAATAAAGGAAGTAGGAACAAGATAATTTCACAGGGATGTCATTTGGATAGAATGGTAGAGTGAATTTTGAGGAGAGAACTGAATAAAGTTGCAACTATCTGAGAAAAAAAACTGTATTTCACATATTGATGACAATAAGGGAAAATTCTTGGGGCAGAAGCACTCTGTGTGGTTTAAGTGGAATGAACCTGAGGAAAATCAGAAAATAAAGAAAGAGAGAAGACCAGGAGCTTAATCATGTCGTTCTTTGTAAATCGTGGAGAAACTAATTTTTACTCTGGTGTGATGAAAAAACTGCAGGGTTTGAGTAGGGGAGCAAGACAATTAAGTGTGGTTTTAGCCTTTCCATAATATGATTATAATTATAACTACTACCATGCACCCACACACAAAAGTAGAATAAGGGAGGGAGAAATCAAGATGGCAGAGGAGTAGCAGACTAAGATGACATCAGGTCGCAGGGATTCAGTTAGGTAGTTATCAAACCATTTGAAATACCTACAAACCCAACAGGAGATTGAAGAGAAGAAGAGCAGCAATTATAGAAACAGAAAATCAACCACTTTCTGAAAGGGACCCTGCAAGTGGAAGATCCAGGGAGTTCCACCTTTATCTGCCGGAAGAGCAGAATGGCAGGAATCTGCTAGGTTTGGAAACTCCAAATGGGGCTGTGTGCCAGAGATGGAAATGCTCAGTCACAGGCTGGTGAGCTCGGAGCGTGGCTGGAGACCAGGGAAACAGGAGTGATTGACTGCTCAGGGTGCACTGAGGAATGGGGCCCTGAGCTCTTGGCTCCTCCTGGTGAGAGATTGGGAGGTCGCTATTTTCATTCTTGTCCTCCAGAGCTCTATGGAAAGCATTCAGGGAACAAAAGCTCCCAAGAGCGAGCCCAAGCAGATTACTTAGCCTGGCCCCTGGCAAGGGCGGCACAATTTCCCTGGGACAAAGGCATTTGAGAATCACTACAACAGGCCCATCCCCCAGAAGATCAGTAAGAACATCCAGTCAAGACCAAGCTCACTGGTCAAGGAGAACAGCAGAATTCCAGAGGAAGGGAAAGCAAAGCATGGAATTGATGGTTTTCTCCCCATGATTATTTAGTTTTGCAAAGTTCATTAAATTTTTTTTATTTTGTTTTTTTGTTATTCTATTTTTTTTAACTTTTCCTCTTTCCACTTTGAACATTTCTTAACTAGTTTATCTTTGCAATACCCTTCTAAAAAAATCTTTTTAAACCTTCATTATTATAGTCATATTTTATCCTTTTATTTATTTTTTTGTATACATGTAGGGTTTTTTCTTCTAAAAAATTTTTGAGATACAATTTATTCTAATAGATCAAAACATACCCTAGATCTAGCACAGGGCTTTGTTTTAGTCTCCAGCCTGAGCAAATTCTCTCCACTTTATTTTTCTTTCATTTTCCAACCAACTTATCAATTCCTTTTTTACAATTTTTTTTAATTTTCATCTTTACAGTCATATTCTATTCCTTCATCATGTTTACCCTTATTTTTGTATATCTATATAAGTTTTTCTTTCTTTAAAATTTTAGGATGTAGTTTCTTCTAAAAGACTAAAATACACCCCAAATCAAGTGGGTGGCTCTGTTTTATTCACCAGTCTAATACATATGTTTAATTATTTAAAAAAAAAATTAAACTTCTTTTTACCCCCTTTTTCTCCCCCTGATTTAGAGTCTCTTCTGATTTGGTTAGCATACATTTTTCTGGGGTCTTTGCCACTCTTTTAGTATTTTATTCTCTTATTCATATATTCTTATCTGAATAAAATGACAAGGCAGAAAAACTCACCACAAAAAACAAACAAACAAACAAAAAAATAAGAGGCAGTACTGAAGGCAAGGAACCTAATCAATATGGACATTGGTAATATGTCAGATCTAGAGTTCAGAATAATGATTCTCAAGGTGCTAGCTGGGCTCGAAAAAGGCATGGAAGATATTAGAGAAAGACTCTCTGGAGAAATAAAAGCCCTTTCTGGAGAAATGAAAGAACTAAAATCGAAACCAAGCTGAAATCAAAAAAAGCTATTAATGAAGTGCAATAAAAAATGGAGGCTCTTACTGCTAGGATAAATGAGGCAGAAGAGAGAATTAGTGATATAGAAGACCAAATGATGGAGAATAAAGAAGCTGAACAAAGGAGAGACAAACGACTGGACCATGAGGGGAGAATTTGAGAGATAAGTGATACCATAAGATGAAACAATATTAGAATAATTGGGATTCCAGAAGAAGAGAGAGGGGGAGCAGAAGGTATATTGGAGAGAATTATTGGAGAGAATTTCCCTAATATGGCAAAAGGAATAAGCACTAAAATCCAGGAGGCACAGAATCCCCCTCAAAATCAGTAAAAATAGGTCCAGACCTCATCATCTAATAGTAAAACTTACAACTCTTAGTGACAAAGAGAAAATCCTGAAAGCAGCTTGGGACAAGAAGTCTGTAACATACAATGGTAAATATATTAGATTGGCAGCAGACTTATCCACAGAGACCTGGCAGGCCAGAAAAATACTGACATAGTATATTCAGAGCACTAAGTGAGAAAAACATGCAGCCAAGAATACTATATCCAGCTAGGCTATCATTAAAAATAGAAGGAGAGATAAAAAGCTCCCAGGACAAACAAAAACTAAAAGAATTTGTAAACACCAAACAAGCCCTACATGAAATACTGAAAAGAGTCCTCTAAGCAAAGAGAGAGCCTAAAAGTAGTAGACCAGAAAGGAACAGAGACAATATACAGTAACAGTCACCTTATGGGCAATACAATGGCACTAAATTCATATCTTTCAATAGTTACCCTGAATGTAAATGGGCCAAAAGCCCCAATCAAAAGACACAGAGTATCAGAATGGAAAAAAAAAAAAATCAATATGCTCTCTATAAGAAATTCATTTTAAACCCAAAGACACTTCCAGATTTAAAGTGAGGGGGTGAAAACCAATTTACCATGCTAACGGACATCAAAAGAAAGCTGGGGTTGCAATCCTTATATCAGATCAATTAGATTTTAAGCCAAAGACTATACTAAGAGATGAGGAAGGACACTATATCATATCCAAAGGGTCTGTCAAACAAGGAGATATAACAATTTTAAATATCTATGCCCCTTACATGGGAGAAGCCAACTATATAAACCACTTAATAACAAAATCAAAGAAACTAATCAACAATAATACAATAATAGTAGGAGACTTTAACAGTCCCCTCACTGAAATGGACAGATCATCCAAACAAAAGATCAAAAAGGAAATAAAGGCTTCAAATGACACAGTGGACCAGATGGACATCACAGATATATTCAGAACATTCCATCCCAAAGCAACAGAATACACATTCTTCTCTACTGCACATGGAACATTCTCCAGAATAAATCACATCCTGGGTCACAAATCAGGTTTCAACTGGTACCAGAAGATTGGGATCATTCCCTGCATATTTTCAGACCACAATGCTCTGAAGCTAGAACTCAATCACAAGAGGAAAGTTGGAAAGAACCCAAATACATGGAGGCTAAAGAGCATCCTACTAAAGAACGAATGGGTCAACCAGGAAAATAAGAAGGATTGAAAAAATTCATGGAAACAAATGATAATGAAAACACAACTGTTCAAAAATCTGTGGGACACAGTCAAGGCAGTCCTGAGAAGAAAATATATAGTGATACAAGTCTTTCTCAAGAAACAAGAAAGGTCTCAAGTACAAAACTTAACCCTACACCTAAAGTAGCTGGAGAAAGAACAACAAAGAAAGCCTAACCCAGCAGGAGAACAGAAATCACAAAGATCAGAGCACAAATCAATGAAATAGAAACCAAAAACAAAAAACAAACAAACAAAAAAAAATAGTAGAACAAATCAATGAAACTAGGAGCTGGTTCTTTGAAAGAATTAATAAGACTGATAAATCTCTGGCCAGACTTATCAAAAAGAAAAGAGAAAGGACCCAAATAAATAAAATCATGAATGAAAGAGGGAAATCACAACCAACACTGAAGAAATACAATTATATGAATATATTATGAGCAACTATAAAGTGAGAAAATTTGACAATCTGAAAGAAATGGATTCATTCCTAGAGACATATAAACTACCAAAACTGAACCAGGAAGAAATAGAAAACTTGAACAGATCCATAACCAGTAAGGAGATTGAAGCAGTCATCAAAAATCTCCCAACAAACTAAAGTCCAGAGCCAGACAGCTTTCCAGGGAAAGTCAACCAAATATTTAAAGAAGAATTAACACTTATACTCCTGAAACTGTTCCAAAAAATAGAAATGAAAAGAAAACTTCCAAACTCCTCTTATAAGGTCAGCATTACCTTTATCCCAAAACCAGACAAAGACCACATCAAAAAAGAGAATTATAGACCAATATCCTTGATGAACACAGATGTGAAAATTCTCACCAAAATACTAGCCAATAGGATCCAACAGTACATTAAAAGGATTATTCACCACGACCAAGTGGGATTTATTCCAGGGCTGCAAGTTTGGCTCAACATCCGCAAATCAATCAGTGTGATACAATACATTAATAAAAGAAAGAACAAGAACCGTATGATACTCTCAATAGATACTGAAAAAGCATTTGACAAAGTACAGCATCCTTTCCCTATCAAAACTCTTCAAAGTGTAGGGATAGAGTACATACCTCAATATCATCAAAGCCATTTATAAACAAACAAACAAACAAACAAACAAAACCCACAGCAAATATCATCCTCAGTGGAGAAAAACTGAGAGTTTTCTGCTAAGGTCAGGAACATGGCAGGGATGAGCATTATCTCCACTGCTATTCAACATAGTACTAGAAGTCCTAGCCTCAGCAATCAGACAACAAAAATAAAGGAAATCTAAATTGGCAAAGAAGAAGTCAAACTATCACTCTTTGCAGATGGTATAATACTATATGTGGAAAGCCAAAAGACTCCACTCCAAATCTGCTAGAATTTGTACAGGAATTCAGTAAAGTGTCAGGATATAAAATCAATGCTCAGAAATCAGTTGCATTTCTATACACCAACAGCAAGACAGAAGAAAGAGAAATTAAGGGGTCAATCCCATTTACAATTGCACCCAAAACCATAAGATACCTAGGAATAAGCCTAACCAAAGAGTCAAAGAATCTATACTCAGAAAACTATAAAGTACTCATGAAAGAAATTGAGGAATACACAAAGAAATGGAAAAATGTTCCATGCTCATGGATTGGATGCACAGATATTGTGAAAATGTCTATGCTACCTAAAGCAGTCTACATGTTTAATGCAATCCCTATCAAAATACCATCATTTTTTTTTTCAAAGAAATGGAACAAATAATCCTAAAATTTATATGGAACCAGAAAAGACCTCAAATAGCCAGAGGAATGGTGAAAAAGAAAGCCAAAGTTGGTGGCATCACAATTCCAGACTTCAAGCTCTATTATATAGCTGTCATCATCAAGACAGTATGGTACTGGCACAAAAACAGACACATAGATCAATGGAACAGAATAGAAAGCCTAGAAATAGACCCTCAACTCTATGGTCACCTAATCTTTGACAAAGCAGGAAAGAATGTCCAATGGAAAAAAAGACAGCCTCTTCAACAAATGCTTTGGGAAAATTGGACAGTCACATGCAGAAAAATGAAACTGGACCATTTCCTTACACCACACACAAAAGTAGACTCCAAATGGATGAAAGACCTCAATGTGAGAAAGGAATCCATCAAAACCCTTGAGGAGAACACAGGCAGCAACCTCTTCGACCTCACCCGCAGCAACTTCTTTCTAGGAACATTGCCAAAGGCAAATGAAGCAAGGGCAAAAATGAACTATTGGGACTTCATCAAGATCAAAAGCTTTTGCACAGCAAAGGAAACAGTTAACAAAACCAAAAGACAACTGACAGAATGAGAGAAGATATTTGCAAATGGCATATCAGATAAAGGGCTAGTATCCAAAATCTATAAAGAACTTATCAAACTCAACTCCTGGAGAACAAATAATCCAATCAAGAAATGGGTAGAGGATATGAACAGACATTTCTGCAAAAAAGACATCCAGATGGCCAACAGACACATGAAAAAGTGCTCCACATCACTCAGCATCAGGGAAATACAAATCAAAACCACGATGAGATACCACCTCACACCAGTCAGAATGGCTAAAATTAAGAAGTCAGGAAATGACAGATGCTGGTGAGGATGCGGAGAAAGGGGACTCCTCCTACACTATTGGTGGGAATACAAACTGCTGCAGCCACTCTGGAAAACAGCATGGAGGTTCCTCATAACATTGAAAATAGAGCTACCCCATGACCCAGCAATCACACTATTGTGTATTTACCCTAAAGACACAAATATAGTGATCTGAAGAAGGCACCTGAATGTTTATAGCAGCAATATCTATACTAGCCAAACTACGGAAAGAACCTAGATGTCCATCAACAGATGAATGGATAAAGAAAAAGTGGTATATATATATACAATGGAATACTATGCAGCCATCAAAAGAAATGAAATCTTGCCATTTGCTACAATGTGGGTGGAACTAGAGGGTATTATGCTGAGCGAAGTAAGTCAATCAGAAAAAGCAAATTATATGATCTCACTGATATGAGGAATTTGAGTGGCAAAGTGGGGTATTTGGGGGGTTGGGAAGGAAAAAAATGGAACAAGGTGGGATCGGGAGGGAGAAAAACCATAAGAGACTCTTAATCTCACAAAACAAACTGAGGGTTGCCAGGGGGAGGAGAGTAGGGAGAAGGTGCTTGGATTATGGACATTGGCGAGGGTATGTGCTATGATGAGTGCTGTGAAGTGTGTAAACCTGGCAATTCGCAGACCTGTACCCCTGGGGCTAATAATACATTATATGTTAATAAAAAAAAATTTTTTTAAGTAGAATAAGGGAGAAAGTTTCTTGGTTATATAATTTTGAGAAGTTTTGTCTTAACTTTCTCAAATAAATAAAATCTTTAATATATACATAAAATCATATATATGTGTGTGTGTGTGTATATATATATATATACACACACACACATACACACACACATACATATAATATTAACCATTCATTGGGATAAGTGTAGGGAATATATAACACTATCTAAAGTTCTGAAAGACTTCAATAAAAATTACATTTTAGAGATGGTTATCATTAAATATTTTTTGGAAAATCTTAAAGATTATAGCATCTTTTAGACACTAGAGTGTTTTAACAACCAAGACTTACTATGTGTCATAAAATTTAAGTCTTATACGTTTGTTATTTAATATACAATAATCTTTGTGTAGACATTGTTACCTGAACATTGCCAAAAGGGGATATATGACTTGGATAAGGTAAACTGACAGACTTCAACTCATTCAGACAGTAAACAACATGGCCAGATGTTAAATCCAGTTGTGTCTGAATGAAACATGTACACATAAACACGATACTATAAGGCCTGACATAGTAAAATATATTACATAACATGAGAAATATTCTAAAACCATGATGTTAATGTAGACACATTTCACAGTCTTGTTATTTAGTATTAATGTTTTTGTATGACAAGGACATCTGCTCCACAGGGAATAAGATGATATCAATGGGCTTTTTTTTCTTTGAATGTTTAATCTAATTTATATAACTAAGGACCATAAAAATGATTGGGATTCAAATTCAATTTCATTAACTTTTTATACTGTGAGTTCCACTTGAAAATATTTAGCATTCACCTTTTATTTTTTTACCTAAAGAGAGTATCTCTCTGTCCAATGCCTTACATAACATGAATAGGAACTCATGACACCAAGAACTTAAGGGATTCACTCAAAACTACTAACACACCATTAATTAGAAATTAGAATAATCAAAAACATTAAATAAATTAAACTTTGACAAAGTACACTATTGGGAGAAACACATTATATTGTCCTTTCTTCTAATTATATTAACATGTAATACCTTATGGCAAAAATGATGGAGGAATACTTACAAACAGCAAAGATGAGGTAGGGGATGATCATAAAAATATAGATATAAAACATTTTGTCAAATAATAATAGGATAATACAATAAATCTCCCATGCTATGCCCCTATCCAATATTTGCCCCTTCTTTGTGTATTTAAGTGCCCAGTAATTTTATTCTCTAATTCTGTTATATAACTTATTAATAAGTCCTCATATTTAAATAACATTTCTTAAGCATATTTAAATTAATTCTACCACTTTACCTATGAAAAATGAAATAAGAAGAGCCATTTTTATTTTTATTTTTATTTTTTAAAATTTCAGGTATAAAATATAGTGATTCATCACTTACATAAAACACCCAGTGCCCATCACAAGTGCCCTCCTTAATCCCAATCACCCATTTAGCCCATCCCCTCACTTACCTCCTCTCTAGTAACCCTCAGTTTGTTCTCTGTAGTTGTCTGTTTTCTGATTTGCCTCTCTCTCTCTTTTTTCCCCTTCCTATATGTTCATCTGTTTTGTTTCTTAAATTCCACATATAAGTGAAATCATATGGCATTTGTCTTTCTCTTACTGACTTATTTCATTTAGCATACAAAATTCTAGATCCATTCATACTGTTGCAAATGGGAAGATTTCATTCTTTTTGATGGCTGACTTATATTCCAACATATATTGGAATATTTATCCATTCATCAGTCAATACACATTTGGGATATTTCCATATTTCAACCATTTTATTATTTATTTATCTATCTACCTATCTATTTATTTATTTATTTTGGGGGCACAGATTTGTTTAAGATTTTATTTATTTATTTGACACAGAAAGAGAGATCACAAGTAGTCAGAGAGGCAAGCAGAGAGGAAGGGGAAGCAGGCTCCCTGCTGAGCAGGGAGCCTGATGTGAGCCTTGATCCCAGGACCATGAGATAATGACCTGAGCCAAAGGCAGATGCTTAACGCACTGAACGACCCAGGCACCCCTATTTCAGCCATTTTAAAAACAGAGCTGAAGGTCTCCTGGGTGGCTCAGTGGGTTAAGTGTCTGCCTTCAGCTCAAGTCATGATCCTAGAGTCCTGGGATCAAATCCCACATTAGGCTTCCTGCTCAGTGAGGAACCTGCTTAGCGTTCTGCCCTTCACCCTGCTTGTGCTCTCTCTCACTCACTTTCTCTCTCTCTCAAATAAAGTAAAATAAATAAATAAATAAATAAAAACAGAGCTGGAGCAGGTATTTCAGAGGAACTGCCTTGCATGTCCTATTTCCTAAACCTTTGCACTGGGCCACATTCCAACATTCTAAGAAGTCAGCAAGAATGAGAAAATCCCATTTGAAAAGACTAATAAAAATGAGCTTTTTCTTAGTGACCACTTTGCCTGACCAGTAGTGATATACGTGATATATAAATCTGCTTATCAGAACAATGAACTCTTCTTAAAAACAACTTATTTGATCTTCTTTTATGTCCAGAAAACCCCTGAGTCCACCTCCTGTGAGGAGGACAACGTTTGGGCTTCTGTCTAAATCTGTTTACCCCAAATAGCAATTCCTTGATCCCAAATAAATGTCAACCTCTTGAACTGGTTTCTTATTCTAAGTTTCTTCAAGAGTTTCTTCCTTCAGCAACTCCAGCTGGTTTTATGTTTAAGAACTATGATCCTTCTTATAAATATTTATCCCAGTGAACCTAAAATTCCAAAGATAATTTGCAATTACAGTGGACACTTTGTGGCTCTTTGGAACTCACAGAATTTGACTTAAGAACCATGGATTTAAAACCAGACAAATCAAATGGGATGATTAATTGGTATTTGGAAACTTTAAAATGAACTCAAGACTGATTGCCTCTTTTCAGAATACTGTTTCCAAATTAATAGAGAAAAAAATCTGAATTAGAAAAGAATCATAAGGTCTTAAAAAATTATTCTCTTCACCTCCTTCTGCTACCTCAGGTTGCTCTCCCTCTCCCTCTTCTACTTCTCGTTGTCCCTCTATGGCCAAACTCCCTCTTTACCCCCAAGATCCCAAGGCCTCTCTAGATCTTTCTATTTCATCTTCTTCACACTGTTCTTTTCCAATATACCATTTCAAGGTTAGATCTAGAAGTTACAGTTATGAATATTTTATTTTATTTTATTTTTTTCTTTTTTTTTTAAGATTTTATTTATTTATTTGTCAGAGAGAGAGAGAGAGAGTGAGCACAGGCAGACAGAGTGGCAGAGGGAGAAGCAGGCTCCCTGCAGAGCAAGGAGCCCGATGTGGGACTCGATCCCAGGACGCTGGGATCATGACCTGAGCCGAAGGCAGCCGCCCAACCAACTGAGCCACCCAGGCATCCCAGTTATGAACATTTTATATGCTCCCTAGACGAAGGCTGAATTGAGAGCTATTGCTAAGGAGTTTTCAAGAGTTTCTGAAGATCTTCATCAGTTTGCTGATAAATTTAATATTTTCATCCAAACCTATCATTCTGGTTTCTCTGATCTTTAACAGTTGGTCCATCTACTTGTTGGAAAGGGTCAAGCTCAACATTGGATGCTGACGCTGAATGCCATTAGATCATCTCCAACGATCTTACCAAAGGACAGGGTACTTGTTGGGTGGATTGCTAAAACTTTACATGAAGCCATTCCCCATATCTTCCCTAAAGCCATTGACTGGAATAAAATCCAAACATTTACTCAAAAGCTTGATAAACCAGTTTATGACTGCTATAATAAGTTTTAAATTGTTTTTAAGGAAAACTCAGGCCTTCCTTTAGATGTTGATTCCACCCAGATGGAGTTCAATTCCATGTTTGCAAATGGCTTCTGTTGTGAATTCTCTGTACTAGTAAAAAAAACTGGGACGAAATGGGAGACAATGTTTACCCTGATCTAGTCAGTCCAGCTAATCAATTAGCTAGAACCCTTGAGGATACTAGCTAACAAAAGTCAAATAAAATCTAAATTTACAACTCTAACAGATGTCTGCCTCCTCTCATTGTCCATGGCAATCAAAAACTAGGCCAATAGCTTCTCCTACAAATATTTGCCATGTTTGTAAAAAATCTAGACACTGGAAAAAGGACTTCCTTAAACAGAAACGCTAAAAGCAATCCTCTAACACAAAACCCTCAACCCCTTTACTCCCAGAAAGCAAGAGGTCTTTCTGATTTCACCCCTTAATCATCTGGGTGAAACTTCTGTAATGACTGGAAGTGAGGTTCTTACAATTTAAATTTTTTTTTTTTTTTTAGATTTTATTTATTTATTTGACAGACAGAGATCACAAGTAGGCAGAGAGGCAGGCAGAGAGAGAGGAGGAAGCAGGCTCCCCACGGAGCAGAGACCCTGATGCGGGACTCGATTCCAGGACCCTGGGATCATGACCCGAGCCAAAGGCAGAGGCTTTAACCCACTGAGGCACCCAGGCGTCCCAGGTTCTTACAATTTTAACAGACACTGGCACAACTCCTCTGAGTTCATCCTCAACAATCCCTTAGTAGGAGTACTGAAAAAATTCCATTGGTGGGAATTTTCTAATAAGCCCTTAACATCTTATAAGTTTCTCTCCTTTTCTTTTCAGTTAGGGCCTCTTCAGGACAGGCATTCCTTTTTACTAGTCCACTCAGTGCCTGTCCATCTACTTAGAGGAGACTTCTTAGAAAAATAGCACACTGCCACCTCTTTTTCCCAAAAAAGGGAAGTAATTCTTAAAATCAGTTCAACCTCTCCTTCATCTGGCAGCATTGGAAACCATTCAATACCTCTAACAGTCTTTCCCCTTAAATCAGCAAATAAGGACACTGAGAGCTTAAATCTCTTAGAAAAAGTCCCTAAAGGACTTAGGGCAAAAACCACAACAGATACCAGGCAGATACATTCAGCTTCCCCAGTAAAGATTCAAGTTGATCCAAGCAAATCCCGTCCTAATATCAGGCCATACCCTTTAAATCTTGAAGCCATTGCAGGAATAGAACCAATCATAGAGGAATGCAAGGCTCAAGACCTTATATTCTCTTGTATCTGTCCTTGTAGTACACTCATCCTTTCTGTGAAGAAACTTCATGGACAAGGGTAGAGGTTTGTCCAGGACCACAAAGACATCAATAACACTTCTACTTCCTGACACCAAGTTCTCCTTAACCCTCACACTTTCCAACTTCCATTCCTACAAAGAGTAAGTCATTCACTATAATTGATTTTTATGGTGCCTATATAGTATCCCTGTGGATCCCCAAAAGCCAATTTTTATTTGCTTTCATTTGGGAAGGACAATAACATATTTGGAGTGTGATGCCACTAGACTAGATAGTCTTTCTTATTTTTTTCACAAGTCTTCATGATGATTTGGCAGATGGTATTTTCCCACAAAAACAAAAACAAAAACAAAACAAAAAAACACAACCCTTATACATTATGTTGATCTTCTCTTTTTCTCCACTTGCACTGAAGGATGTATCCACCTCCTTAAACTGTTAGCAAATAAAGGTGACAAAGTCTCAAAGAAAAAATTCAGTTCATTCAGACTCAAGCTAAATATTCGGTACATTTAATCACTTACTGAGGTCTCCTCTTTAAACTCCAGCAGACTCCAGGCATTCTAAGTTTCGCACAGCCACAAGCCAAGGGACACTTTCAAGAATTTTTAAGCCTTGTAGGATACTGTAGGAACTAGATATCAAAACTGTCTCTAGCAGTGCAACTCTTAACTAAAATCTGACAAATTGGATACTATATAAAGGAAAGAAAATAGTCTCATGACTTTTGCCCAATTAAAAGGACTCCTCAGCCCTCCTGCATTGGGGTCCCTTATTAACAGCCTTACTTTTTCCTTTTTATACTGAGAAAGAAGGAAATACCTTGGGTGTCCATATTCAAAAATATGGAGATCAGTATAGACCTCTTGGCTGTCACAGCCACCAGCATTATTAGACCCAGTAGTCTAACGACTTTTTCTTTGCATGAGAGCTATTTCAGCCACAGCAGCTTTTACCAAATCAACACAAGGGACAGTGGTGGGCTCTCTTCTAACCATTTGCTTCTTGAGCAGAAGCTTGATTAAATTCCCATTACACTCGACATCTTCCTGTAAGCTGACTCACCTCTTCTAATTTTAACTTCTCCGTACATTAAATCTCACTTCATTCATTTATTCATTCATCCATTTATCTATTTATTTACTTATTTAGATTACAGTTGTAACTTCCTCCGCAAAACCCCTTGCCTCTTGCATGTAGGAGGCCGGCACTGGGGCCGCACCGGTGGCTCACTGCTCATTCTCTGCCCTATTTGCACTTCCTGTCTCAGGTACTGGGGCCTTCTGGGCGGTAGTGTCAGGGCACCTGCCTCATGGGTCCCAGGTGACCTCCGAGGGAGGGGCGGAAATCCTCCGCCACTGCCTGGCTCCACCCCGCCTGGCATGCCAGAGAGAGGAGGAGAGGAGCCTCGGACAAGGTCCCCGGCACTCCTCTGCAACCCACAGTGTTTGGACCCAGTCCCACCAGAAGCCTCCCTTAAACTCTTCTCCCTTTGCCTGTTCACTAGACACACCATGACTGTCCAACCTTGACTGACCAACTGCTGACACCTAGAGCTGATTTGCAGAAAACTGTGTTATTAATGTGAACTCTTGGTTTACTGATGGTTCTTTTTTAAGGGATAATGAAAGGAAATAACTGTGCTGGGTGGTTGCACTATTACCACTCTCTTCCAAATAATGGAGCAGCTCCTTTACCAATGGCTACTTTGGCATAACAGGCAGAATTTTATTCTACTAGGTAGAGGTTTTACGTTTCAGCAAAAGGAAAAACAGTCACTATGCCTTTGTTGTTCATGATTTTGGTTTGTCTTGGAAACAGGGTTCTTAACCTCTGGAGGATATTAAATTAAAAATATAGCTTTTGTCATTGAAATATAAGATTCAATTGAACTCCCCCCCCCATTATAAAGTTCTCTGGGTATTCAAAATTAGAATCAGATGAGGCTATAGGAAATAATTTAGATGATCAAGCAGCAAAAAGATCCTGCCTTAAGTTCCATGGAAGCTAATAACTTGATAGCAAATACTATTTTTCAGAAGAATATTTGAACCTTACTGTAAAGGAAACCTGGTCCAGTGTACCACACAGAGAAAAACTTTTTTGAACTGACAATTGCATTTTCAGTTCCTTAACAAATTCATGGTATAGCCCAAGTAACAAGCCAATATTCCCAGAATCTCTGATACACACACACACACACACACACATCAAAACAACCACTTGAAATAAGCCATCAAATGACTCACTGGGCAACTGACAAACTATAAGCTTTATGAAGCAATACTGGTGGGAAATGTTTCTAAGGCTGCTAAGGAAGCACTGTTAACCTGCACTATTTGTCCAAAATTTCACCCAGGGAAAATGATTCAGACAGCTCTCAGACATTTTGATTTACCTAGTGGGCCTTTTGAGATCCAGCAAATGGATTTATCCAAGCGCCACCTTGTCATGGTTGCAACTAAGGCTTTGTTGTGAACTGTATGTTTTCTCATTGGGTTGAGGCATTTCCTTGCTGGTGTGCAACTGCCTCTGATGTTGCAAAAGTGTTGTTACTAAAGATAATACCTGGTTGGGGCATACCCTTGGAATTACATGGTGACAGAAGAACACACTTTACTGGCCACGTCACGAAGCAAATATACTTTCTTTGGCTTATATTACAGCATTTCCATTGTTCCTACCACCCTCAGTCCTATGGACTGGTGGAAAGAACAAATGGCATCATTAAAACACAATTGGCTAAATTTATGGAAACATTAAAATTGACTTGGCCTAAAGCAGTTCCTATAGTCCTATAGAATTTAAGAGCTGCTCCCTTCCAAAAACACAAGCTCTTTCCCTTGGAGCTTGTAACTGGGAGACCTATGAATCTGGCCCTGGCTGCATTTGATGCTCAATTAATTAAAGGAGATATCCTCCACTTTTGCAAGGGACTAATTAAGGCCCCAGACAAAAATCATGCCCTGGAGAACAATCTTTTCACAGCACACTCCTGGGAGACAAATAAAACACAACCTATGACCAGTTCCTTTTGTTTACTGGAAGCGACATCTCCGAAAGGATTCCTTACAATTTAGATGGAAAGGATCATATCAGGTACTCTTAACTAACCCTTGTGCTACAAACTAAAAGGTATTGATTCTTGGATTCATGTTTCTCATTTAAAGAAAGTCCCTACTCCCTGCTGGACTACTGAATCAAAGGGAGAATTAAAATTAAAGCTCACCAGTAATTGAAACAGATGACATATGACCTTGACAGCTTTCTGGAGATTCTGCGCCAGGCCTGTATACCAAGATTCTTGCTCATACTATCAGTATTCTCTTACTTATAAGTTGTATACTAGACTCCCTGTAACTCCCTCCAACAAAATTAGTCAGTAGCTCTGGGACTTAGAGTATTTCAATGAAAATTCCTACAATCTTTGGGATATTATTCCCCCTGCTTGCCCTTCTTCTGTTAATTGCCTCCTAAAAGAGGTTCACCTTATTAAACTTTGGATTTGAAATGTACTGTAAGGATCCTGCCTTTACAGAAAAAGGTTGTAACTACAGTGTTAGCTATTGAACTTATATTCTTTGTATTTATTTTTGAGCAGTTCCTTTCTATCTTGCAAAGGAAGACAATTTTTATCTTAATGTAAGAAGTCAAATACCTGCTCTAGTGGTTATCTTTCCTTTTCCTTCTTAGTCTGTCTGGAAGGATAACTCCCTTGTCCTCATATCCAATTTCCTTCCATATGAAGGAAATTTGACTAATTGTTGGGTTTGTCATCAGGAGCCTCGCTCAATTCATGAACATAGAGATCCTCCTGTACATTTAATTACCACCAATCTCTCTGTCATTCCTCCCCTAATTTATTGTGCTAATTATGTAAAATATCATGTATAATTTACCTGGATACATTATGAACTTCTTGTCTATCCATTCAAACCTCTAGAGATTTAAGAGATAACATTTGTACAAATGGAACGTTAAGCTTGTCATATATCCCAGATTCCAAGTTTTCCCTCTGCAACCTTTTTTTTTTTTTTAAGATTTCATTTTTTTATTTATTTGACAGAGAGATCACAAGTAGGCAGAGAGGTAGGCAGAGAGAGAGGGGGAAGCAGGCTCCCCGCTGAACAGAGAGCCTGATATGGGGCTCGATCCCAGGACCCCGGGATCACGACCCGAGCCAAAGGCAGAGGCTTAACCCACTGAGCCACCCAGGTGCTCCCAACCTTTACTTCTTTATGCCAATATAACTTTACTCCACCTGCATATAGCTATCTTAATTGCTTGCATCATTCAGATCTTTGGTTCAATCAATCTTGTTATGATAATTCTATGATCTGTGCCTCATTAGGATGTATTTTTACTTATACATGGCAGAAAAATGTATGGAGTACACATTGCTTAACTTCAAAGGAACTTGGAGTTTATGCACAGTTGAATGATTGGTCATGTCTATTTCATTACCTAATCAGAGATTTAGCTTTGGACATCACTCTTAAGTCTACATCAGAGAATAAAATGAAGATTTTCAGGTAGTGTCTCTGACAATGAAAGAATAAGATTTTTGGGGAATCTTTCTTCCATGGTGGCTTGCTGGTGTGAATGAATCTATGTACCAAAATGTATCTAAAAGATTAGTATATACTGCTGAATCTACTGCTAAGGCAATAGGTGCCCAAAAATAATCTTTAAATTTCCTCCCTCCACTTGTTTTGGATAACAGAGTTGCTCTTGACTAGAGCAAGATGGCATCTGCACCATTGCTAATACCAACTACTGTACTTGGATACATTCTTTAAGATTGCTTGAAATAAGATACAAAACTAAAAGAACAAAACCACTGGTTACAATAGGTGTCCCTGGAAAGCTCTTGGTCTTTTGACTTAGGTAGTTGAGAACCCTTAGGTATAATCTCACAGTTTAGAACTATTCTACAACTTGGAGTTAATGTTTTGCTTGTGATTCTAGAGATAGTTATTATTATAAGACTCTGTTTCTATTGTTTTTACAGTAGTGTAAAAATTCCATGTAGTAATGGTAATCAATGTTTTGAATTGATTTGTAGTATTAATTTCATCAATTAAAGGAACTTTAGCAACTGTTGTTTATTTCATAGGTGGTGGCCACAAGATTTCCTCCAGTTTGGTGCTTTTCTTTTTTGCTTTTCTTTTCTGCCACATTTTCAGATGTGGCAGAAAGGCTCCCAAATATACCACTTTCCCTCCAAAATAGGATGTGACACACCAGGAATGAGACTTCCTGGCAAAGAGGGATTAAAGAATCTTCTTGACAATCAGGGATTGAAAACAAAAATGAGAAAACCCAATTCAAATGATTGATCAAGGATGTCTTCAGGAAAAGATCAAAATGGAAAATGTGAAAAATGACATAAGTAGAACCATTTTTAAAATTGAGCCAAATCAACCATTTCAGAGGATCTACCTTGCACATCCCGTTTTCTAAACCTATGAACTGGGCCAAACCTCCAATTTTCCAAGAAGTCAGCAAGAATAAGAAAATCCTCTTTGAAAAGATTGATAAAAGTGAACCTTACTTAGCCTACTGACCATTTTTTTCTGACCAATTAGTGACATATAAATCTAGCCCTGTTTGTCAGCACCAATAAACTCTTCTTAAAAAGAACTTACCTAATCTTCTTTTTTGCCCATAAAAACTTTGAGTACACCTTTCAAAGTCAAAACCCTATTTGGTTTTTTCTCTAAATCTGTGTGCCTTAAATTTACTTGATTCCAAATAAATGCTTTGCCTCTTGAACAGGTTTCTTGTTTTTAGACTGACATCCTTATTAAACACCTTATAAAGTAGGCAAAGCACTTCAAGTTATTCTCATTTTGAGGTTTAAGATGGAAATAAATTTAAATAACATGCATTTTAAGCTATAATGAAATAAAATTTATTTAGCCTAGAGTATACGATTCTTCACCACTTTTTCCAACTTTCTTTTTTCCAACTTTAATCCATAATTTTTTGCTAAAGATTTATGGTCTGTAACAAAAAGAATAAAAATTCTTTCTCTAACGCTTGAAACATGTTCATGCCTCAGGCTTCCATAAATTTACCCATATTGTCTGTTTTCCTAAAATGCCTTATTTTCCTTGGAAAATCTTACTCACTTTTAATCTGATTTATCATCAAGTTTCCTTCAAGCAGAGTTAATCACTCATTCATTCATTCTGATGAGACTTGAAAATGAGATTTATTTTCTAATTCATTTATTTAAAATTACTTATCAAATGACTTACAAATGCCAGCAACAGTGTGGGCAATAGAATGGTTAAAAAAACAGGCATAGACTCAACGCTACAAGTTCTTTGTATTCGTATTACACCTTTTGTGCATTGTGTTATATGTAGTTTACCTGTGCCTTTCCCTGGAGGTGTTGAGGGGATTTGGAGGTGAAGGGCTAGAGTCTCTTCCTCACCTTTCTATCTCTAGCGCTGAGCATGGTACCCGTCAAGGTATAGTTATCTAATACATTTAGTAACCTAATACATAATAGTTACCTAATACATTTTTAAAATTTTTAAATGAGTATTTAGTGGCTTTCTCAGTCACACATGTCTCAAAAATAGCAGAGTAAGGAACAACATTTATTAAGTTCTGTACTGTTCCCACTGTATTGTATAGGCTCCAGAAGGAATTCATTAGAGGCAATAATCATTCCACTCATCTACTTTTTTTTTTTTTAAGATTTTATTTATTTATTTTATTTATTTATTTATTTTATTTGACCGACAGAGATCACAAGTAGGCAGAGAGGCAGGCAGAGAGAGAGGAAGGAAGCAGGCTCCCTGCTGAGCAGAAAGACCAATGTGGGGCTCGACCCCAGGACCCTGGGATCATGACCTGAGCCGAAGGCAGAGGCTTTAACCCACTGAGCCACACAGGAGCCCCTACTCATCTACTTTTGATTTACAATATTTTCTGAGTGCAGTGGAAGAAAATTATCAAAGACTTTCAAACAACTAATTTAGCACTTAGTGTAAAATAGGCACATAACTAAAGAGCTGCCATTCCCCCTTCTTTGCTTAGAGCACTTTGCTAATGAGCCTTTAAATTGGAGATAAGTTCTCTGGTGGTCAATTGGTTTCATTTGTCCCCTGGTCACAGAGAGAGGTCAGACACTCCTCTCTTGTGGAGAGAAAAAAAAAAAAGAAAAGGAAATGCAATCTGAAAGATATTCCCCACTAGTGTGTTGTGAGTAAATATAAGAGATTATGAAAATGGGAGAGAAAAAGTAGGAGTTGAGAATATAAAAGTAAATCAACTAGTCGAGTAAGGGTAGGATGGACCTAAAATTCATTCATAGTTCTCATAAGTATCTAGCACAGAACTGGATCTTCGGTGTAGGTAAAATTTCGTGGAATTGAATTTCTTAGAAGGCTGACATCACAGTGTTTTTCTCAAAGCTATTTAGTATATTCTGTGATTTATTTTTATATTTTCTCACTCTCAAGCCTATGTTTAAATGTCCAAATCTGGCACTTAACAGTTATATGATCTCAAGCAATTTATTTAATGTCCCAATAAAATGTGAATAATAATGGATTGCTTCATAAGTCTTTCATTAAGAATAAATAGAAGGGACGCCTGGGTGGCTCAGTTGGTTGGGCGGCTGCCTTCGGCTCGGGTCATGATCCCAGGGTCCTGGGATTGAGTCCCACATTGGGCTCCTTGCTCAGCAGGGAGCCTGCTTCTCCCTCTGCCTCTGCCTGCCTCTCTGTCTGCCTGTGATCACTCTCTCTGACAAATAAATAAATAAAATCTTAAAAAAAAAAGAATAAATAGAATAACATATAAATTTCTAAGGAAAGTACTTAGAAGCATTTAATATTTGTTAACTTATTATTTTAAAAATTATTGTCATAAGTGTACTTAATATTATCAGATTGCTATTCTTATTGCTATGACACATTTTTAAGAAAAGTCCTTTGAGCACCACACATAAATAATATTGCTTTTAGTTTCATTTGAATTTCATATAGGTATATTGTCTATAGCAGTTTTTACCATTTGAAGTTACCAAGTTTCTCTTTAATTTTTATAGTATACCTCTCCATCATATCCATTTTGCCAGTAGTCTTATTCCTTAATGCTAGAACAGAATCTCAATAAATCTCAATGAAAAAATGTGGTTATTAATACTATTAAGCAATGTTTAGTCAGAACTTACTATATAACAATCCTCATTCAAAAATATTTTATATTGGGGAGCCTGGGTGGCTCAGTGGGTTAAAGCCTCTGCCTTCAGCTCATGATCCCAGGGTCCTGGAATTGAGCCCCGCATCATGCTCTCTGCTTAGCAAGGAGCCTGCTTCCTCCTCTTGTTCTCTCTGCCTGCCTCTTGCCTACTTGTGATCTCTGTCTGTCAAATAAATAAATAAAATCATTAAAAAATATATATTTTATATTTCTTTCTTTCTCTTTTTCAACTTAGAATTGTTCTATTCTATCTTCAACTTTTTTATTTGTGAAAACTTAGATAAACAGAGGTTAAATAAATTTCCCTTTCACCACTATTCTTTAATAATTGGGAGGGTTGGTTTCCATGGTTCTTTAAGTATTTTGCCACACACCCTCTTGCACTGTGTTTATGCTAATTTCTTATTATAATAACCAAAGTTATTATTTTCAGATGTTCATGCCATAAACAAAAGCAAAGAAACAATCATACAAATAAACCAAGGAACATTTTGACTTATGTGTGTGCTTTCTTTGTGTTTGTTCATAATTCATTCCCTATAGTATTATGCCCAAGAACTAACCGAGCAAAAGACAAGAGTTCAAAACCAGCAGTCATCAAGTTTAGAAGATGTTGTTAATGACACAATAAAGGAAAAGAAACAAAATTGAAAATTAAAGATTGGCATTAAAACACGGTAAAATAAAAGTACTCATGGGTTTAGTTTTGTGCCATTTATGGTTGAGTAATGTTTGGAATTAATGAAATAACCTTTAGAAATCCAGTCTTAGATTCTAAACCCAAGTATTTTGACTGACTCCCTCCTGTAACTTTTGTTTGGTTATGTAACCATTGTCAGAAAGTCAGAATGACTTCCTAAGAGTGGACTAATTTCTTTCATTTTTATGCCTGAATTTTGTAGGATTACTCACTGGTATATGATACAATGATTACAAAAATCAGTTATCTTTTTAAATTTAAAGCAATTTCTATTTGAACTAGTTCCTCAAATGTCCTTGAAACTGAAAGGGGTCACATAAAACTCGCATTTAAATAACAGAAGAGTTTATGCCTTTTCCTACCATCTTACTAACTTCTCTCTAACAGTATATATGGAGAAATATTCAGACCTAAAAAGAGAAAACTCAGTTAGAAAAGGGGGAAGAAACAAACTTTTATAACTTACTATTTTTTATTTTTTCCTCAAAGTTTCTTAATATATAAAAATGTAGAATGCAGCTATTAAGGAAGTCCTTAAATTTTACAGATTTTATATGCTGATATGGCTAAGTCAACTACATGAGCACTTGTATGTATGCCCATATGTATGTATCTATGCGTATCACAGTTATTTTAAAAAGAACAAAACTTTTGTCTTTTGGTATATTTTTTTAAAGACTTTATTTATTTATTTGACTGACAGAGATCACAAGTAGGCAGAGAGGCAGGCAGAGAGAGAGGAGGAAGCAGGCTCCCTGCTGAGCAGAGAGCCCGATGCGGGGCTTGATCCCAGAACCCTGGGATCATGACCTGAGCTGAAGGCAGAGGCTTTAACCCACTGAGCCACCCAGGCACCCTTCTTTTGGTATTTGTTAATCTACTTTAGATTTTATTATTACCTACTAAGTCTGCAAGATTAAAAAAAATTGAGGAAAAAATTGAAATTGGCAGTTTCTTAAGAAAAAAATAAATTATTAGAAAAATTAAGTTCATTTGTTATTTTTCTTTTCATGATTATTTATATTTCATGATTGTTATATTTTTAATTGTGGGAAGAAAATATATATTATGTAATTATATAGAGAAATGTATAAAATACCTATGAAAGTGTATATAGAGATGATATATACATAGAAATGCTATTTATATCTACATATTTCTACCTATGTATCTATCATCTATCTGTCATTTCTCTACTATCACTATCTCTATTGAGAAAAATATTAACTAGATTTATCCTCTAGTGCCTGGAATAGATAGTCAATGAATAAATATTTAGATACCTGCAGTATAATATAGGTTTTTATCCATACAAAAATAAGAAAAACATCAGCAGTAAAGAAAAGAATAAAAGAGAAGAGAAGGAAATTGTTGCCTGAAGGGCATCAAAACATGCATTTTAATAAAAGTGGAAATTATAACTTAGGGAATTAATATCATGATTTATTGCCTAATTTATATTTATATTTATATGATAAATAATTTACACTCAGCTTATTGTGAAAAATCAATCAACGCATGACTAATTTGACACAATTTGATTAGAGCCTTCAAAGAAATCTTAGAAAACCAAGTTAGGCCTGATTTCTGTGCCACAGGCTTGCTTTTGCTTATAGCTATCTTAACTACCAGAATTTGTTTTGGACAAAGAATTACAGAATATTCTAATGATAGATTTTCTAGTGGATTTAAAGTTTATCATTCATTTTCCTGTGTAAACTCACATTAAGGTGTTTGCTTCATCAGAGTTCGCAGGGAAAATGAATAGAGTGACCATGGGCTAAACATCCCAAACCCACATCTCACTGCTTCTCCAGTGGCATTGACTCAACTAAGTATCTATACTGGGACTTATTCTATTTTCTTTAAATCCCTTTCTTACCCAGTAGTTATATACATTTTATACCTAATTGCTGAAGGGCTTGCATACTTGGTGATAGCTATTTGTTTTAAATATACTGGTGGTTGAACAGCTAGAAGCCACAACAGCTGTCCTGCAAAATAAAATATCTCAAGGTAGAGAAGCTACTTGTATTGCTACAGGGCTCCTTACTACACAAAATATGCCTTTCTAGAAGTAGTTTCCAAAACTGGTGAAAAAGCAGAATTTTAAAAAAAGATCCACTCAGGACAATCTTCTGTGTGACAGTCAACTGTAAAAAAGAAAAACATATAAATAAAAAGGCAACTTTTGGGTCCTAGATAAGAATTAGTTCAATATCTTACTATGTTCAGTCTTATCTTGAGAATATGCATTATACTGACACACGTACTTTTTCCCTCATAAACATTTATGGCATATCTTATTTGTATACTATTGGGTATAAAGTTATTTAATATTAATGTTTTTTTCAGAATTTTTCAAACAGTAGAATCCTGCAGATTTTCTATTTTCTATTTAGAATTCCTACAGAGGCCTGAGTCTTGAAAGCATTCTCCACAGTTTACATCTTGTAAAGATAATACAATCTTAAATCTTTGTAAAGAGATCATAGCAGAAATGTGTTCAAATAGGACAGACAAAGCTGTGCCATGGCCAAGCTTTCCCTGGGATCTATGACTAAATGCTCCGCAATAATATACTCAAAGAGGAGGCACCAAACAGAGATATAAAGAAATATTAATGATACCTTAAGGAACTCAAACAAAAATCAACCATCACGCAGAATGAAGCAAAGAACAATCTCAAAAATCATTATTCTAGTTATACTGATTAAGGTTTACCAGTTGTAGGGGTTAAATTTCTTACTGAAAAGAAATAGTTAGGGGAGCCTGGGTGACTCAGTCGTTAAGCATCTACCTTCAGTTCAGGTCATGATCCCAGAGTCCTAGGATTGAGCCTCTCATCAGTCTCCCTGCTCGGCAGAAAGCCCACTTCCTCTCCTTTGTTCCCTCTCTTGCTTTCTCTCTCTCTCTCTCATTCTGTCAAATAAATAACTAAAATCTTTAATTAAAAAAAGAAAAGGAATTTTTATTGTTGACATTTTTAATAGTTAAGCTTACAATTCCTTCTCTTTTTCTCCTTTTTACTTTCCAGGAAGATCTCCATTCTCATGATTTCAGTACCACCCATGTCTAATTTTCCATAAGCCATAGATCATACCACAGAATGAATGTTACTGAAGAACACAGAGGTCAAATGCCATTTTCATCACATCATATCAAGCGTACCTATTATCAACCCGTCTTATCACACATGCTTATCACTGTTGATGGGGATTTTGAGCACCTAGCTGAGTCAGTATTTGTCAGTATTTGTCAAGTCACTCCACTTTTTATGTTTTAAGTTACTTTTTATGACACACTTTATATTTCTATAGTATCTCTGTCTATATTAAGCTCAACGTGAGTTTATGCTGATATCCAATTCTACTTCATCATCGTATGGATCATTCTAGCTTCTTACTCTTGCTTATTGTGAACTCTCATTTTATCAGTGAGAAGTGTGGTCTCTCCCATTTATTTACACAATGACTCCGTCCTTCTACACAGGTGTATCAGCATCGGGACTGTTCACTCATACCTACTGAAAAGTACGTTATTCACTGAAGTGTTTGTGTATAGAGCTCCTTTTGCCTTGAGTTTTAACAAGTCCACACATTTCCAAAGTTACTTATGTCAGCATCTTATTGTCCCTCTACTTCAGTTAAAATTACTTCCCAGATCTATTAATACAATGGAATTTTTTTGCCACATCCTGCATTCCAGCGGCATTCACTAGTCTTTTTTAATTGCACTCATTAATGTTCACTCTGCGTTGTAACTTTCAAGGGTTATTTACAAGCGTATGATGTAATGAACACACAATGATAGCATAATAGAGAATAACTTCATTGCCCTAAAATAGTCTCTTGAGCCTTTGTAATCATAGTTATTTTAAATTCTGTCTGAAAATTCCAAAATCTATTTCATGTTTGAGTCTGGCTCTGAAACTTGCTTTTTCCCTCTTAGACTGTCCTTTTCTTGTCTTTTAGTGTGCCTTGTAATTTTTTGCTGAAATGTGGACATGCCATATAAGGTGATAAAAACTGGGGTAAATAGCCTTCAGAGGAAAGTTTTATGTTAATATGGCTAAGAGTTGGGTTTTCTTTAGTTTCCTGTAGCTGCAAGTGTTAAAGACGTCAAGTTTCTCTGGTATCCTTGTTTTGTGTGTCCCTTGATGCCTGTAGGCTTCTCTAATAACTCCTCCTTAATTAGAATGTGTATTTTTCGGGGTCCCTGGGTGGCTCAGTCAGTTAAGCAACTGACTTGATTTCGGCGCAGGTCATGATCTCAGGGTCGTGAGATTGATCCCAACTCGGTCTTCAGGGTAGGCATGGAGCCTGGCTAAAATTCTCTGTCTTTCTGCCTCTGCTCATCCCCTGCTCTCTCTCAGTTCAAAAAAAATAAATAAATAAATAAATGTATTTTTTAGCTCCTTTGATTGTGTCCACTGTTGTTATGCTGGAAACGTGTCAGATTGATCTTGAATAGATGCAAAAAGGTTTCTATTATTTTAAGATTAAATCTCGTTTAGTGGGATTGCGTCCCTGGGTTGTGATTTTTATAAGTATTTTTAGCACCATTTCTCCCCTCTTAGGTGAGGTAGGAGGGCTAGAGGGGGTCTGGTATCAGGGAAAAGCCCTTTCCCCAAGTGGGATAAGGCATGTAAAATGTTTTTCCTAGAGATTAGGTCTTTTTTATGTAGGACATTCTGGGCTTATTCACAATATTTACATACCCCAATTCTACCAAAACCATTAGGAAATCTTTCTTGTTTCTTCAGTGTTAAATGCTTGTGGGATTCCTATAGGTTAAAGCCACAAAATTATGGTAGCCCCTGTAAGACTGTATTCTCCAGGAGAGTCTCACTCTCAGTGTAGTCCACAGTAAGCCCTCCAGCCTTTCATCCAAATTACCATAAATGTTCCTTCATGTTTATGGTCCCAGAAGTTTCTGCTCCAGGTAAGCAGATCTCAGCTGTGACTTTTTCTCACTCAGATTTATTTTCTTGATGGCCATTTACTCTGTGACTTCATTTCTTTGATAGGTTCAAGAACAATTGTCATAGAATGTATTGTGATTTTGACTATTGGAAATTAGTTCAGAATTCCTACAATACGGACTGTTTTGAAGGAGAGGAAAAAACATCAGTCATGTCTAGTGAAGTAATGAGTCAAGATCATAACAGTCATCAGCTTTTTCCTTCTTATCTTGTTTTTGTAAATTACTTTGTTTCCTTCATTAAGCTTTGCCACCTTGGAAACATGCCACATTGGAAACAATAGCAGAAAGAATTCTGGTTTAGAGGACAAAAGTTCTGTTGCTTTGACTCCCTCCACCTGTGTCCCCCGGACTGCGACTTAATTACCATGTGACCTGCTCCAATATCAGCATTTGGGGGAAAAATAATTATACAAGCTAGTTTAATAACTTCAGTTAAACAATTGGGACTAAAGGAAATTATCTATTATTATAAGTTAAATCTACAGCATATATTTCCTAAAACAAGTAATTAAATTTATTTCTCACAGAAATATTTTAAATCATTTTTATAAAAAGGCAAACTTATAGACTCTGAAATTGGATCTAAAGTTAAAATTATGATAACTGAATTTTATTTTAATTTCAAATAGCATTCCTGTTGCATTTAAATATAATTGCAGTAGATATTAGCACTTCATTAAAAATTACTCTGAATTCTCCATTATTTTTATACCAATTACCTATTTTTAAAGAACAAATTGAGGTATTTAAAATGGTGTAAAACTTAATTTAGAATAAGCAGTAAATTTCATCAGTACTTTTCAAAATTTTATTTTGCTAACGTTTGGAAATTCTTCAGACATACTTATCAATTTGCATTTTAATTCTTTTTTTTTTTTAAGATTTTATTATTTGACAGAGAGAGAGGGATCACAAGTAGGCAGAAAGACAGACAGAGATAGAGAGAGAGAGGGAGAGGGAAGCAGGCCCCCTGCCAAGCAGAGAGCCCGATGTGGGGCTTGATCCCAGGACCCTGAGATCGTGACCCAAGGTGAAGGCAGAGGCTTAACCCACTGAGCCAGTCAGGTGCCCCTGCCTTTTAATTATTTTGCTTCAGATCACTATTCATCTATAATTTCAGACTATGAAAAAGTAATAAGATGTTGCAACTGATTGTGGAATAAATTACAGCTGTTCCATATCAACATTGTCCATTAAGTTTCCAATTTTATCCCAGTAACCAATATATTTTGTTATTGTATCAACTTTACTAATAGATCTAGTATAGGGGAAAATATCTAGTCTTTAAAGATGTCTTGTGTCTAATAATCTTGTCTTCCGATTTTCTTAGCTGAGCAAACATATCAATAATCAACAACAACAACAACAACAGGCCATACTTTTAAATGTATTTTTAAAAGGTTTTCTGCCTCCAGGTGCTGTTTGTGGTTGTCAGTAGGCCAGCCAGCAAATAAAAGGTGAATTACTGGACAGCAGTCCTGATGCGGCTTTTGTGATTCAGTGTTTGTCAGCATAGTCGTTGGGGCTGTTTAAAAAAGCCAACCAAGAGAATCAGCAAGTCTTGATTAAATTCCATCACAGTCATAAAGGGCTTACTAAAGGCTACTGTGACTGTGTAGTCATGTTTAATAATTGTGTTAAGCAACTGGTTTCCCAGCAGCAGGCTATGAATTATACAAATCCAGAATAAAGATCATGTGGAGGGTGTCACACTATCTTTCTTGATCATTATTAGGAGTTGAAATCTTTCCTCTGCGTTTATGATGGAATGCCTATTTCTGAAGTAATAGCTTTAGTCAAAATTTCTCCCTGTTTTCTTTTTCTTAATATATTTACTTGGAAAAATAGAAAAATTGTCACTTGAAAAAGTTACTAAATACAAAAATTTTGTAAGAAATAAGAGTCAATGCATTATTATTTTGGAAGTCAATACAGTTACAGAAAAATAATCTGAGCTGCTATGGCTTTCTCTAAACTATTTATTGAATATTTTAACATAAATATTATAAAAAACTAATAATATTTAGTATCCTTCAAAATAAATTTTTATATGATTTTTTTAAATTCAAGCATCTCAGGTGGAAATTCTAATTAAATAAAGGCTACTGCATACACATTTATCTCTTCTACCTTTTTCCTGAAATATAATTAAATGACTTAATAGAAATACACAGTATATAGGTTTATAATAGTGAAAATCATTAAAAAGGAAAAAAAATCAGAAGAGATTTCAACAGATTGCAGGAGTATTAAATGAAGATGGGGAATGGTAATTGATACAGTAAGTGGGCAGAGCTGCAGCTCAGAATACTTACATAGTTTTCTTCAGAGCAAGTCCATGATCCTGCCCAAAGGAGTCTTGAAAAGGCTTTATATTTGGAACCACTAGGAATATCAGAGGTTAGTCATGAGGCTGAAAACCAGGGAAGTTAATTGAAGTTACACAGAGTAGTTATACTATTAATTCCACTCCCCTTATTTCATAATGAGAATGCCAAAGAGCTGTGAATCAACACTTTCATAAAGATATTGAAAGAACCCACAGCAAAGACTTCTGCTTTCTATCTAGCAAAGCAACCAACTCTGAGACCAGACACAGAAAGTGAAAAATCATAGAGACAAAAATGATAGAGAGATCCTGCCCACATATAGAGAGTTCCTTCCCCAAAACTCCAGGCATCATTCTTAGATATGAATGGATTGTTCTGGATGAAATTCTGTGATAGAAAAAAAAAAAAAAGGATGTTGGGTAAAAACTAAGGACATATGAATATATTATGGTCTTTAGTTAATTAAAAATATTTATGATTTCAATAATATGGAATTCTGGAAAAGACAAAACCATAGAGATATTTAAAAAAAAAAAAAAAAATCATTGGTTCCCAGCAGTTCAGGGGAGAGGGTGAAGATTAGCTAGGTGAAGCACAGGGGTGGGGAGGGGGTTTAGGACGTCAAAACTATTCTGTATCATAATGTGAAGTTCAATACATCACATTATACATTTATCAAAACCCATAGAACTTTACAGCACAAAGACTGAAACTTGATCCATGTAAATTGAAAAAAAAAATCTGTTTGAGAAGTAGAAGTATTCCCAGGAAGGAACTACAGACTTTGACAAGAGAAATTAATTGTGTTATAGCTGTATGAAACAACAACAGTGTAGGAGGGAGGAGAAAAAGTGCTGACTTAAGTAACTACATGAGAACAGTCCATGTGAATAAAAGAAACACGAATCGCATATCAACAAGGTGCTTGTTACACAAATGTAAGGGCTGTTGATAGTACTTTCCCTCAATATGATGTGATAAATTTGACCAAGATGTTTCCTATGGGAGTAAAGATATATAATTCTGATACTATTATATATCTATATGTGTGTATATATGCATTATATATTATATGCATATACATATAATATATATAATTCTAGTATGAGAATTGTACATATTTAATTATATATATACAGAGCATATATATACTGATACTATTTTATATTTATATATGTATGATACTACATATTATAGTTATCGATACATAGTTTGAACAATGACAGAAATGGATGGAAGATGATGGGAGCTAAGTTTCTCACTGTTGGAGTGGGTATTTACAGATGAGTAAGGGGAAGCTAGAATAATCCATGTGGTAATGGATTCGAGGTGGAGACTCAGCATAAACTAACATGTAATGTAATATAAAAACATTGCTTTTTCTGTTAGCTGAGAGGGACTAAAAGCACTGACACTCTAGTGACAATGAGCATACCTAGTCCCTAGATCTTGATTTCTAGTAACATTCTCTAAAACAAGGAACTGAGGCTTTTGGAGAAATGGCTGATTCTAAGACTGCGACTGGGAATATACAAGACGAGCCTGGAGCATTTTATAATGCCAGAAAGGGGGAAAAAAAAAAAAGAAGAAGAAGAAGAAAAAAAAAAGAAAAAAATGAGAAAAGGAAAGAAATAACTGATGTGGTATATCAAAAGGATACAGGAGGCAACTGTAAGACCCCAGTGGCTAATGCTGAAACTATTCATCAACAAAAGTAAAGTAGTCCTGGATTATAATTCAAAGTATAAATTAAATACCCAGGAGTCCATACTGATATAAACTATAATTAAATAAATTAATAATGAGGCATTCTATAATATATGTGATCAATACTCCTTAAAAATGCCAAGAATATAAAAAAACAAGGAAAATCTGAGAAACTATCACAGACAAGAGAAACCTAAGATGATATGATGGCTAAAAGTGTAATGTGGTATTCTAGACAGGATTTTGAATGAGGAAAAGACATTGGAAAAAAAACAAACAAACAAGGAAACTGAATAAACTATGCAATTCAGTTAATAATATGTTGATATTGGTACAATAATTCTAATAAAAGGCAACATAAATTTCTCTAGATCTAAATTTTTCTGTAAATTAGAAATTTTAAAATATTAATATGATTTTAAAAGTGAAGGAGAGATACATTCTTGGCAATAAAACTGAAGAATTTCATTGCCAGGAGAACTGCCTCACAAAATATGTTGAATTCAAGTTCTTGAAGTCAATAAAAATTGATATAAATTAGAAACTTGTATACATATAAGGAAAAGCACCAGAAAAGGAACATGTGAAATAAAATATAATATTTTAAATTACTTATACTTAATTCCCTAAAAATAACTAACTAAAGCAATAATTGTGACACTATATTAGATGTATGTAGCATAGCAAAATTGAAATGAATGACAGCAATGTCATAAAGGATGAGAGAGAAGAATTGTGATTATTTTGTTAAAGATACTTGTGCTAGAAGGTTCCTGGCTGTCTCAGTTAGTCAAGTGTTTGCCTTTAGCTCAGGTCATGATCTCAGAGTCTTGGGATCAAGCCCTGTGTCAGGCTCCTTGCTCAGCGGGGAGTCTACTTCTTTTTCTCCCTCTGCCTGACACTCCCCCTACTTGTTCTCTCTCTGTCAAATAAATAAAGAAAATCTTTAAATACAAATAAGTAAGTAAAAATAAATAAAATAAAAGATATCTGCACTAAATTTGAAGAAGTATAATATTATTTGAAGATGGATATACATTATTTTAAAATATCTACTGTCAATCTAGAAGGAACCACCAAAATGTTTTTTTTAAATATATAAATTAGATATTCTGAGGGGAGATTAAATAGAATCATAAATGCTGCTCAATTAAAACTAGGGAAGACAGAAAAATAGATTAAAAAGAAACAAAAGCCAAAAGCAATGAACAACAAAAATAACAAGAGGACAGATTTCAATCTAATTATATCAATAATCACTGTAAGTAACATACCAGGTAAATGACTGAAACTGTTAATTGAATTAAAAAGTGAAAACAAGATTCAATTATATGCTTTCTAAAAGAAAAGAACTTTAAAAATACATAGATTAAAAATGAGGTAAAATAATGGAGAAAGATATACCAGGGTAAAACTAATCAAAGAAAGTAGAATTTATATTAACTTCAGATAAGCTTGGCTTCAAAACAAAGAAGATAATCAGAGACAAAGGGAAATATTACATAGTGATAGAAGAGACAATTCCCCAAGAAGATATAACAATCCTAAATATGTACGCATGTAACAACAGAATGTCAAAATACACGATGCAAAAAACGTTTGCACTGAAAACAGGCAGACCAATTTACAGTTATCATTGGAAACTTCAATGCCCCTTGCTTATCAACGAATGTATCATACAGGCAGAAAATCATTAAGCATAAAACTGACCTAAATTGCACTCTTAGTCAGCTTTATCTGACTAACAGAGAATTTCTTAAGTTTTTTGTTATTAACTGCTATGAAATCTGGTGAGTTTGTGGATGATTTAGGATAATTTAAAAAACATATAAGAAATACATCAAATTACAATGAATATCAATAGTACTGAGATGTAGCTGATAAATTATTAAAAATATATTTTATATATGTTTTTTTCCTAAAACACTAAATAATATTTAGTAATTGATCTGGCAATTATAATTTTAAGGTAGCAATGAATGTAACAATATTTTGAGGTACCTGTAACAATTTTGATGGAGGAGACAAAGCCTCATATCTCAAGTACAGGCAATACTACTCTGGTTTAATACCTACAGTCAAAATTGAATATAATGCATACTATTCATTAGAAGTCAGTGGGGAAAAAAAAAAAAAACAGTTTTAAATATTTCTCATTTGAGTTCACAAATCCTCTAACATCTCTATTCACGAACTCCAAGTTAAGAACTCCTGGTCTAAAATCTCTTAAATAAGCTGAACATCATCAGACTAAAATTGGCCTAGGTTAAATCCTAAAGAAACTTTGACAGGTCAAGATGTAAAATTTTTTGTCTTTGACTTTCTGGACTCTGGAAGTTCCTATTTTGCTAGTTGGAGGGTCCAAGAAAGACTTCATGAGATAATGGAGGTTATTTATAGGTTTAACTGGTTTGCAGAGTGGTTAATACCATATTTTTTAATAGTATTATTATTTAAAAATGCTATATTAATCCAAAATGAATACTTTGAAATAGGAAGAAAATAATTTTTCAATAATCTATACAAAATTACAAATGAATACATGACAGTCTCACAGGGTTTATCAATATATTTAAAGATTTCCATTATTTTTCCCTGTTCTATTCACCTTTTGTAGGCTCTCAGAAATCTGAGTTTCAAAGTATTATATTAGGAGGCATATATCTACATAGAATTATAAAGTATCACTAAATCTTAGTATAATAAAACATAACTTTATACTGTAGTGAGAACCTAATATTTGTCTTCTTCTTCTTCTTCTTTTTTTTTTTTAAATCGCAACTAGTTTGTAGAAGAATAAGCATGCAAGTTTGAGAAATATTTTTAAGGAAAAAAATTATGATTCATTAGCCCCCCCATGGATAAACAGCATTATATTAAAAGTACTAAGTTTCGAGGGTTTTGAACCAAGAAAGAAAATACATTTTTGTAGAATTTTTGTTAAAATGTTTAATCATAAGAACAATTGGTTTCTATAGATTTAGCTCCAGTGGATGTACTATAGAAGTATATTACACTCTGTGGCTTTTGAAATTTGAGAGATTAGAGGTATGCTTACAAGAACAAAATTCTATTATATAATTATGTCACTTTTTTTTTTAACTAAATATAAATGATGATCCTGGCCTGTCATTTTCCAGTTTTTGACGAAAACCAATCCCATGTTATGTAAATAGAATTTACTTTTAATAAGAGTAAATTCAAAAGATATTTTTAAGTGGTAGTTGTTCAAATAAGTGAATGAAAGTTTGAGAGAAAAGCAACATTTGAGCAATTATTAACTCTTTTCTAGGAAGGAAATTTGCATATATGAAATTCATTATTTTGTTTTTATCACAGTTTGAAATAATTTATCATCCTGTTTATAACTGTTAGTTTACATGTTTACATAAAGTCAAATATATAATTTTGATGAACAATCTACATAAGATTGTAACTTAATCTACATAAGACAATGCCAAGTAGACTCTTTTTAGACTAAGAAAACTATTTCTTCACTTTTTTTTTTTTTTTTAGATTTATTCATTTATTTGAGAGAGAGAATCTTCAAGCAGACTCCCCCAGCTGAGGCTGAGAGCAGAGCCTGAGGTGGGGCTCAGTTTCACACCCATGAGATCATGACCTGAGCCAAAGCCAAGGGTCCGAAGTTCAACCCACTAAGCCACTCAGGCATCCCAATTTCTTAACTTTTAAATTTTTGTCTTTGATGGTTTTTATCAAGAATAAAAAAATGGAAAATTAAACATAATTAGGAATTGTATTTAGACCTTTCAAGAATAAAACAATAAAAAATACATATTGATATAGATACAGATACAGATACCAATACAGATATATTCATGGAAGCAAGGTCAACTATATCTCCAGAAATTTGAAAATATTTTATAGAACACTGATACAAATTCAATATTTTACATTTTTCCTACAATTTGTGTTTTAATTACATGATTTAGGGAAAAAAATAGAATGTATCAGTATGGTATACATTGTTATCACTTTCTGAGTGTGCCACCACTAAATAAACAGAAATTGGGAGGCAATCGTCTCAGCAGCCACACCCAGTCCTCTAGTTTCAAAGTTACTTGACTGCCTGCCTTTAGGACAGCCCCAAACCTGATGCTGGTCCTGCATGCCACCAATCTGTTCTATTTGAAACTGTCTTTGAGGCCATCTCCCCCATAAGAACAAGAAATTCTGTAAGATGAGCACCTCCGCAGTGTGTATAAGCTAGTGGCTTGCAAACACCTGGAATCGTGGGAAAAGAGACACCAGGAACTAGGTAATTTTAAGATAAGTTAATGTAGTATGAATTAAAGGTGCCCCTGCCTGATAAAGAAGGGTAGGTACAGAAGAACTACCTGTATAGGCACATAACAAAGTATTTGGGATAGAAAATTTCCATAAGGATAAAGAAAAATCAAGTTCTACGACTAGACCTTGACTACTATAGAGGAATTTAAAACGGTTTTGTGCCAAGACTCATAATAAACTTGCATATTATCTCTAGTATAATAAATAATAATGATTTTACATGATATATAGATATAATTGTCTTAATTGTTTTCATACATTGACATTTAATTTTCACAACAACCCTATATTATAGTTAATAAATAACTATAATATTGTTATATTATATCTGTTGCATGCTTGAAGAAATTAAAACTTTGAGGAGCTAATTATGTCTTTATTGGTGTCAGGTTTTTTTGCAGACCTCACACCTCCCAATGAATTAGCAAAGATTGTCACCAAGGCCTTCCAAATAGGTTTAGAAACCTTCTACTTCTTACTATTTATACCACTAAAACTGTGATCTGAACCACTCTCTTTTATTGACTGGGAGTCTAGATAATTAGAACAGTTCCTAATTCGTTTCCTTGCCAAAGAAAGTTGCCTTCTTCTCCCTCCTTCACACAGTCTATTCTTTTTATAGCAGTGCTATTGACCAAATGTTTGTGTCCCTCTAAAATTCATATGTTGGGACATGATCCCTATGTGATGATATTCGGAGGTGGGACCTTTGGGAAATGATTAGGTCTAAAGGAGGTCCTGAAGGTGTGACACTCATGATTTAATGTCCTTATAAAAAAGAGAAAGTGACCCAAGATGTCCCTCTCTCTCTCTTTCATTCTCATTCTCTGCCTCTCTTTGTTTGTCTGTCAGTCTGTCTCTCTTTCCAGAAGACACAGTGAGAAGAAGCCATTTATAAACCAAGAGGCTCTCACCAAGAACCTGATTAGGCTGGCAGTCTCATCTCAGACTTCTAACCTCCAGTACTGTGAGAAATAATTTTTTATTTATAAGCCACCCAGTCCAATGTTATAGAAAGTGGAATTAAAATAAGCGTCTAGAGTTTCAAAACCATGATAAGCACTTTGGCCCAAGAATCAAATGATGAATCTTGGTTGCTCTTCTGATTTTCTCATCTCCTATACCTGTCCTTTGGCTCTTCTCATGCCTTCTCTCTGTTCCTCTTACCTGTAATTCGCTCTCCACCTTCAAAGCATTTACACAGATTGTTATTTCTGCCTAGAAGAGTCTTTTCCCAAATATCTCTAAGTCCTCTCTTGCTTCTTGTCTGTCTCTGCAAAAATGTTTCCACAGTATGCACTATCTAGCTTCCTCAATCTGTATTCTTCTTCCTATTTTATTACCATTTAAAATGCACTTTTTAAATATCATCTTATTCTTCCATCAGGTCAATGAGAGTAGGGATTTAATGTACTTTGATCATTGCAGTATTCTCAGCTCTTAGGATAGTGCCTGACATTGTCATTTTTTGATGAACACTTGTTGAATGAATGAATAAAAGTTTACTTGGCTCAGCTAGCTTGTGTAAGAACCTGAATTTGTTCCTAGGTTTCTCTGATTTCTAAACTACATGATACTGAATTTATCTTTCCATCCTGTGCTCATATATATTCAACAAATATTTCTTTGATGCAACTAACCTGCATGGAAAGCAACAAAACCAAATAAAATCAAAGAAACTAGAGCAACATCATCAAATTTTATCCTAGTATTTAAGCTGCTCCCGAATGGTTAAGTTTAAATGTTCTTAATATGGTAAACCTGAATGAGATTTTGTGACTCAGAATATTATAAACATAAGAAGTAATTAAAATAACCAAAATAATATAAACAATGTAATCTATAAACCTAAATACCAAGTATTCTGGGAATAATTATAACTACTCATAATATCACCTATACACATGTGGAAATAGCAAGAATATAAAACAGTTTGGAATGGGGAAAACAGAAGTCTGAGTCATAGATAGTGAACACATTTTGTTATTTTCTCTAATCTTCATTGGATTGGCCTTTGCCCTGTATCATAATATTCCTAGGAGAAAACTACAATGCTTTACTACTTATTAAGACTTTATGAAATAATCCTACCCAAGTTTCTAACTATAAGAGGCAGATGTCATAACCAGTATTGCATTAATCTGCCTCCTGTTACAGTTTTGTTTTTTTTGTCCACTGTGTATTTGTTTTTTTCTTTCACCTAAGTGTGTAGTAAATTACATAACTGAGTGAGATATGCCTTTATGTTTAGGAAGAACAGCAAGGTTTTATTTTATCTCTTTTATTTTGTAGACCTGTGTTCTTAAACTTATTGTATTTATAGTGTTTTATTTTTAAAATTTCTTATAAATAGGGTGCCTGGATGGGTCAGTTGGTTGTCATGATCCTGGAGTCCCCGGATCAAGTCTTGCATCAGGCTCCCTGCAGAGTGGGGAATCTGCTTCTCCCTCTGACCCTCTTCCCTCTCTCATTCTCTCTCTCTCTCTCAATCTTTCTCTCTCAAATAGCTAAGTAAATAAATAAAATCTTTTTTAAAAAAACAAGTAATATTAAAAAAGTAAAAATAAATAAAATTTCTTATAAATAGTGATCTTTTGTGGTAAGTTAACTTGTATTCAGTTTTTATCTTGCTCCTTGCATGCCTTGCCCAAGTCATCTTGTCCCTTTGATTGCCTTATTACAAGGATGTAACTAGGATGTATGTACCAGTTCTCTAAGCCCAGGGCTTTCCTACATATTTTAATGCATTCAACAGACTAGAGTATATTTTACATTATCTCTCTATATACAGTCACACAAATTTGCAAAACTGATAAATATAAGTGAAAAAATCTCTCATGAAAAATTAATAGCCTCTACTCATATGACTTTCTCTCTGTTTCTGTCTCTGTCTCTTTTTGCAAAGAAAATAATTTTTAGGACATATTCCCAAAAGCAAAAAGAGATTACTTTGTTTCAAAGTCCCCTTTGTTCTTAAGAACCAACTCTTATCCTTTATTAACAGTTATAAATAAGAATTCATGTTTGACTTCAATAAGTAGAAAATTTGACTTAATTATTTTTAAACTACTTTTTTTGCTTGATAATTTGTATTAATCATTTAAATTAATGGGGTTGATTGGTTTCTAATTCTGTTAATGAAAATTTACTCCAAAGAGCCAGTTAATAAAATCTCAGTTTAGTGAATTCTCAGAAGTTATTAGAAAGCAATTTCCATGTAGACCTTTGGACATTCATATTCTCCCCCATCCCTGTTACACATCAAGTTGGATGATGCTGAGGACTCATTTGTGAAATTTTCTATGCTACTTTAAGATTAAAATTTGGGTCCATTATCAGTGAGTATTCATCCTCAAATTAATACATAACTTCAATATGCCCTTTTTTAATAATAAGATATTTAGTTTATCGGAAATTTACTCTGAGATAATGATTAATTATCCCACAATAATAATAAAAAAGTAATACAACTTTTTATTATTTTCCTGCAGGCTATTTCAATGTTTCCAACAACACTAGCTGAATGACTGACCCACTTTAATTAATGCTACTTGCATCACATATTTATTTGAATCGATTTCTCACCTCCCTTGTGTTCCATTGTTATGACTTCTTATTTTTTTATATACACTTTAGATCTTTTTAAGTTTTATTTAAATTCCAGTTAGTTAACATACAATGTCATATTAATTTTAGATATACAATATAGTGATTCAACACTTCCATATGACACCCGGCCCTCATCACAAGTGGACTCCTTAATCCTCATCACCTATTTCACCCAACCCCCCCAACCCGCTTCCCTTCTGGTAACCATCAGTTTGTTCTCTCCAGTTGAAAGTCTGTTCTTGCCTCTCCCTCTTTTTTACCCCCCTTTGCTTGTTTATTGTTTCTTAAATTCCACATATGATTGCAATCATACAGTTGTTTTTCTCTGGCTGATTTATTTTACTTAACATAATACTCTCTAGCTCCAACTGTGCCATTGCAAATGGCAAGATTTCATTTCTTGTATGACTGGGTAATATTTGATTATATATATATATATATATATATATATATATATATATATACACACTACAATTTCTTTATCCACTTATCAGTTGATGGATACTGGACTGCTTCCATAATTTGTGTACTGTAGATAATGCTGCTATAAACATCAGGGTGTTTGTATCTCTTTGAATTAGCATTTTTATATTCTTTGGATAAATACCTAGTGGTGTAATTGCTAGATCAGAGGGTAGTTCTATTTTTAACTTTTTGAGGAAACTCCATATTATTTTCCACAGTGAACATACCAGCTTGCATTCCCACCAACAATGCAAGAGGGTTCCCCTTTTTCTACATCCTTACCAACACCTGTTGTTTCTTATGTTTTTTTGTTTTAGCCACTCTTACAGGTGTGAGGGATACATCAAAATATAAAGTTTTCCATACCTAAGGAAATAATCAACAAGAGTAAAAGGCAACCTATGGAATGGGAGAAGATATTTACAAATGGCATATTAGATAAAGGGTTAGTATCTAAATTACATAAAGAACTTATAAAAGTTAATACCCCCAAAATAAATAATCTAATTAAAAAAATGGCAGAATCATGAATAAATACTTTTTTGCAGAAGGCATACAGATGGCCACAAGCTCAGGAAAACATGCTCAACATCACTTTTGATCAGGGAAATGCAAATCAAAACTACAATGAGATATCACTTCATTCTTTTCAGAATGACTTTAGATTTATATATTGATTAAACGTCTTCGTGAAAGAGGAATATATTTAAGAATACATTCATTGTTAGTTGAATTCAAAAGGTCAAGAGAGCAATTGTCAGGTGGTAAATTATTTCAAACCAAGATGTTCTTAAAATACTCTTGTATGCATATTCAGGTGTGGGATAAAAGTGAGTAAATATTTTTGAAAACTCCTACTCTGTCATTTCTCCTCTGATTAGAGAAACCGGCAAAATGTTAGTCAGAAGGCTGCCAACTTGTTGCAATAAAGAGAACAAATTACAGCCATGAGACTTGACTTTATGGCATTAGTCTAGCCTACAATTCTTTTAAATTCTGATGAAATTCAATTTTTCATGCACTGACACTGATGGACGGTTGTTATTTTTAGACCAAGTGCTGTAACAACAAGTCACCAGTGTTAGAACTGCCCTGGCTAACACGGTGGCCATTACAGCTTTGATTGAGATTATTCCTGACATAGGTCAGGCAGAGCAGTAGACTGGGTCATGCCAATCTGGCAGCTGGCTTCTTTCTTTCCCTTGTGCTCTAAAGAAATATGAACCTAATTCAGACCATGCAGCATTGTGGTGGTAATCATTCCTAATGGAGTGTGGTTACAAGATGTTGCAGAAATATATATATCATTCCACCCTGGTAATATATCTTCTTTCCATAGAGCGAACAGTGCCCTATTTAATAAGAATGGCTACATTCATCTTGATCTGCCTTGGGTGTTAAACTTTGCATGGTTGCTGAACTGATTTCCTAAACAAAAAACAGTAGAATGCTTTCTGTTTGTTGGAATACAAACAAACAAAGGCTTTCTACTTATATAAGGATTGAATATCATAGCTCTTTCTTTAATTTCCAGAAGAGTATCCAGTCATTCATGGAATAAACACTTTCATTATGGTTTGTTTACCTGGTTTTTAAAGATGCTTAAATATTAATGATATCTATAGTTGGGGGGAAAGTATAATAAAATTATTAAAATGCTTTCTTTGAAATTTAACTTACAAGTATTACAATTTCTTCCTCCTATTCAGACTATAAAGAAGGCAACAGGACAGATGGTAAATGCAGTCTTACTCTGTGGCAGAGGAGGATGGCTACCTACTTAAAACTCATTCTCTTCATTTTCCTTAGGAACACAGCACCAATTTTACTTCATTTAGCAATGTACCAGCTAAAACAACAACAACAACAACAAAGGCAACTCCCCCCCCAGTCCTGTATTTTTTGGATTTCATTGCCATGAGGAATGAATGAAATGTAAATGGTTAAAACTTGTGAGGCCACCTTTGAAAGGGGCCCAGCTTAGCTAGCAAGTCCCTTATTTCCCTTGTATTCTCCTCCCTGCCTCTTCCTGCTTTATTAACCCAAGAAATAACACTGGATCTTCATAAAGATCTTGTGAAAGTGAGGTAAACTCAAACAGGAAAGCCAAATACTAAGAATAGCGGAGCAGAAAGACAGAAGGAGCTGCCATAGGCTGACTTCCTTTTGATTTCTTTATGAGAGAGAAAAATAAAGTAACCTGTGTAAGCTAGTGGTAGTAATGGTCATCTACTAGAAGATTATTGTTTTGACATGCTATGACTCCGGATTCTGAGAATAGGGTGCATTTCTTCTTTTATCTACTCATGAGAAATTGTGGCACTGCCCTGTTGGCAGTAGATTTTCTCAGAGAATTGTCCAGACCCAACATGATTACAAAGATCATGTTGCCGGCCAGAAGAATGGCCTCCAAGACCTGGCTCTGGGCGGGAGTCACTCCCTACTTTCTCCCCGTAGATAGTTCTATATTAACAATCAGTTAATTCCTTACCTGTGATTAAGTTTTACTAAATCCAGTGTTGTAACATAATTCACAATATCTCTTGTGTCCATAAAAACTATGGTTTTATTGGAAATTTTGGCTGAGAAACAAAATATCTGCTTTCTTTAGAGTGGGGAAGGGTCACAGATCCCATACTGGGGAGAGCTAGACAGAGCAAACTAGAAGCTTTGGTTCCAACTTAATCATTTTGTTTCTTGCAGATATTGTTTGTATTGTATATCTTAATTGGTAAGCACTTGAGGGCACCATTCTATGTATTGTTGCTTTTGTGGTTAGATGTGTTCTTGGCATAATTACCACTTAATTTTTGAAACAGCATTTGCATATTTGGTAAAAGGGTTTTTATATTAAGAAATACAGAGATTCAAAAATACTTAAACATGCCAGGAAAAATGACAGTGGCAGCAGTGTAGTTTATGAATATCTCTAAATCATCTCACAAAATATAACATGACAAAATAAATAAATAAGAAAAAAATATTACAGCTATCTTATGCAATAATACCAAATGGCAGGGTAACTCCCCAAGCCCAAAATACATGCAGAGGAGCCTAAATCACTGAGCAACAACATCAGGAAAGCATTAGAAAGGTATATCTAACAGCCTAATCCTAACTTAACAAAAATATCTCCCAAATCTCACACACAACATTGTAAAAACATTCCTGAAAGACACAAGAATAACTTAAGAAAATGAAAAGGTAAATCATGTTCTTAGAATATTCAAGGGGCACCTGGTTGGCTCAGTGGGTTAAGCCTCTGCCTTCAGCTCAGGTTATGATCCCAGAGTCTAGGGATTGAGCCCTGCATTAGGCTTTCTGCTCAGCAGGAAGACTGCTTCCCCTTTTCTTTCTCTGCTTACCTTTCTGCCCACTTGTGATCTCTGTCTGTCAAATAAATAAATAAAATCTTAAAAAAAAAAAAAAAAGAAAATTCAAGACCATATAAATGTCAGTCTTTGCTAAGCTAATTTAATGCAAAACTAATAAAAATACTATTAAAGTTTTATTTTTACTTATCTGTTTATTTTGAGTCAAACAAACAGTTTGAAATACAATATAGCAAAAATAACTAGGAAAATATTTTAAAAGAATGGCAAAGAGGGGTGCTATTCTTACCAAATACTCAAACACATTTAAAACCTCAATAATGAAAAAGAATACAATATTGGTGTACTAATAGCAGATTCAATAGACCAAAGAAAATAATATGCAAACCAAGTTCCCTATATAAATGTAAAATGCAGTGAAGTTAGTTTTTTTAATTTGTAAGAAAAAATGGTCTTTTTAATAAACTTAGAAGGATACCTGATTTACGCTCAGAAAAATATATATTTGAACATAATTTCATAATCTACAGGAAATTAATTCCACATCAATCAGATATTTAAATCTAAAAAAATCTAAAATATTCAAGTAATACAAGAAAACATGGATAAATTTAAGTTGGGAGTGGGGCAAATTTTTCCTATTGATGATTAAAAAATCCAGATGCAACAATAGAAAAATTGATAAATTTTACTTACAAGCAAATTTTTGGATAGCCAAAAACACCATAAGCAAATTTTATTTGTTAGTTTTATTAGAGAGAAAAGAGATAAAAATCCTTAATATCCTTAATATGTAAAAAGCTTCTAAAGATTGAGAGAAAAAGCCTGAAAACTTGATGGAAACAGGTAAGAAATAAGAGCAGTATTCACAGAAAAAGGAATGTAAATTGCCTTAATAATATATTTCAAAAGCCCAACCTCATTTATAGTCCTAATGCTTTAATGCAAATTAAAGCTACACTCAGGAAAGTTTTTTTTTTTTTTCTTTCTTTCTTTTTTTTTTTTTTTAATTTGTAGATAGGTAAAAATCCCAAAGTTTGACCACACATTTTGCAGTTGATATTGTGGGTAAATATGCTGTTTTACACATCACTTCAAGGAATACAAAATAAGGGGCACCTGGGTGGCTCAGTGGGTTAAAGCCTCTGCCTTGGGCTCAGGTCATGATCCCGGGGTCCTGGGATCGAGCCCTGCATCGGACTCTCGCTCAGCGGGGAACCTGCTTCCCCCTCTCTCTCTGCCTGCCTCTCTGTCTACTTGTGATCTCTGTCTGTCAAATAAATAAACAAATCTTTAAAAAAAAAAAGGAATACAAAATAATTCAGCCAGAGGGGAATTTAACACTATGTAGTAAGATTGTATGTGCATTTATCTTTTGATTCAACAATCTCACTGCTAAGAATCTACCCCAAAGACACACTAGAAAAACAAAAAGACAAATGTACAACTTATAAGAGCAAAAGAATAGAAAGAAAAACTAAGAAGGAATTCATTGAATACGCCATGAAAAAAAACAGTCAATGTTCTATAATGCAACTTCGAAAAGAAATGCAGAACGTCTCTAAATACTTCTATGGAAGAATTTCAGGTTATATTTTTCCAGTATAAAATTAGGGAGAAAAAAGTGTCAGATTAAGTTTCCACTTATCTAAGACAAAACTTAATATATAGTTATTTTCAAGTTTCATGTTGCCTTTTATGTGCAGTAATTGCATTTTTAAAAAAACTTCTATTGGTATAAAATTATGTAAATTACATATGCAAATTTAAAGTCAAATCAACAAAATTAGGTTTATTTAGAGAAGCATTTTTTCCATCTTTGACAGTGGTAGCTTTTTCTCCCCTTTTCCTTAATTGATAATTTTATTATGTGAAGTTCTGCAGTCTTCTGTGAGTTTAAATACAAACAAGTATGTAAATGCTTGTAATGTATGTGTATATATCTATCTATCTATCTATCTATATATATATATATGGTGTGTGTGTATTTGTATGTGTTTGCACATGTACTACCTTGGATGTATAACCACAGAAAAATAATTATTAAGTGTTTTTCAGTTACAAAATAAACTTATTTGTAAATGCATTTGGTTGTTCCAATTACCTCACGCTCAGGAACAGTTTATCTCAGCCATGGTGATAATAGTAATACTGCTTATTACATATGAGGCACTTTTCTAAGCCCTTGATACAGATTAGCTGAAGTAGTACACTAGCTCTATTTAATAAGTAGTGTTATCATTATGCTTATGTCATTTTTTAAGACTTTATTTATTTGACAGAGAGACACAGTGAAAGAGGGAACACAAGCAGGGGGAGTGGGAGAAGGAGAAACACGCTTCCCGCCAAGCAGAGAACCTGATTGGGGGCTTGATCCCAGGACCCTGGGATCCTGACCTGAGGCAGAAGGCGATGCTTAATGACTGAGTCACCCAGGTGTCCCATTATGCTTATATTGTATAGTAAAGGTACTGAGGCACAGAGAGGTTAAGCTATTGTCCTGATGTTACCATACATGGTAAATTGCAGGAGGGGGATTTACACAAGGGCACTCTGGGCCACATTCCAGGTCCCTAAACACCATGCATACTGTGCATGTTATAATGGGTACAACTGGCCATCTGCACTGTTGGCAGTTTTAGAGAGGAAATTAAGAATCTTAAGACAAGTCCCTATGGGTAAGAAGAAAAAGTCCTGAAAAGAGTGACCAAGAACTGGAGCACTATTCTGCATTTTCCCAAGCAATGATGTATTCACAGACTTTTGGATACTTTGACAGTTTGGAGTAAGTCCAGAGCCCATGAAACAAAAAGAGGAATCTGACAATGATGATATACTTAATATGCATGGAGACTTCTTGCATAATTAGAAGTTACTTTGAAACACACTACTAAAAAATCACTATTTATATTTCCATAATGGGAAATACCCTAAAAACAGAAAAATGAAAAAAAAATTATTTTCAGTATCAAATTGTTGCAGTAGTGTTGGTATTGTTATTCTGGGACATGTGTAAAATTCATAGGATAAAGCAAGTACTTACTGGTTATTAGGAACTGAGATTTCTGATGTAGGAGAAAAGGGAATACTATGTTTATTAGTTTCCTATGGCTGTTGTAGCAACTTGTCACATTTTTTTGATGGCGTAAAATGGCAGCTATTCTCTAAAAGTTCTTTAGGACATAAGTCTGAAGCTTCACTAGGCTAGAATCTCTTGGAAGAATTAGTTTCCTTGTCTTTTACTTCTTCCAGAGGTGCATTCCTTGTCTTGTGATCCCTTTCTCCATCTTTAAAGCCAAGAGTGTACCATTTTGTGTCAGTGGTCACCTTGTTTTCAAGATCCTTAATTTAAGCATATCTGATAGGTCCCTGTTACTATATATAATATACACAGGTTCTGTAGGTTAAGATCCCGGTAACTTTGGGGCCATTATCTAGCATACAGCACCCCGACAGTCTGCCTTTTGCTCCAAAGATTCTTGTACAAACCATGTGCATGAAAAATACTTTCACTTATCCTATCATCCTCAAAAGTATAAACCTATTATAGCATCAAAATCAACATAAATATGATAATTTCAAAGGTCCAAAAATTCATCTAGATAATAAATTGATATAGGTGAAACTTTGAGTATGATCCATCCTGGGGAATGTTTCTTTCTATCTAGGAGCCTATGAAACTTAGTAACGGTTCTGTGTTCCCAAAATAAAATGATAGGCTAGACATACAATAACAATTATAGACATTTCCATTTATGAAAGGGGAAAAGGTAAGGAAGAAAAGAGTCATTTAGTATAGTAGTCTCATTTCTATGGAAAAAATTAATCAAGTATGTGTGTGTCTGTGTGTGTGTGTGTGTGTGTGTGTGTGTGTAAAAGAAAGAAAGAAAAACAGAGAAAGAGAGATTTTAAGAAGTTGGATCCTGTAAATACAGGAGCTAGCTAGTCCAAAATCGGCAGTGCATGCCAACAGACTGGATATTACAACTTGAGTCCAAAGGCAGAATGGAGCCAGAATTCCTTCTTCCTTGGAGGCCCTCAGTCTTTTTTCTCTTAAACCCTTCAACTGATTGAATGAGTTGCACTCACATTATGGATGGAAATCTATTTTAATCAAAGTCTACTTTTTAAAATGTAATCTCGTCTCAAAAAAACAAAAACAAAACAAAACAACAAAAAACCTTCACAGTGACAGCAAGGCTGGAGAACCTGTTTTCTTATCTTTCCAGGTTTGTAGAGCCACAATGTTGTTTTGTTTTGTTTTGTTTTATTGTCTTGTGGTCAAGATGTGTTCTAGCTGTGTAAACCTAAAAAGCTAAAGCAAAGACCAAGACAGCAATGATGACATGTAGTTAATTGATTGTGCATTCCAAACACTGGCTCCTACTAAAAGAAATAATGGCTCTTGAGAGAGGTGATTTACTTTAGAATAGTGGTGAAAAATATACAAGACGAATGTGGGACATTTTGCCACACCAGAAGTCAAAGATGCTATCAAAGACAACTGAGGTCATATCAAAAGGACTCAGAGGCCAACTTAAACAGGCCTGACCTAACCAGGGACAATTACTACCCATTAAAATAACTTGCATGGAGTGAAGCACATTAAATTAACCAGTTAATGATAATTAAAAAACTAAAGTTGCAACTAATTAATCAGCTTTAAAGGCTGCTGAGGAACCAACTAATTATTTAGAGAAATGGCTAATAAAGGAAAAAAAAATCAAGGATTTCCCTCCTCTATAAACAGTGAAGGAAAACAAATATTTAATGAAGAAAAGTTGCTATTTATACAATTATTTTAGCTAACAAATAGTAGAATATAAAATTTAAACATTGTCATGTTGTAAACCTTGACGAAAGAAAAGAAAAATTATGGCAATGATCACTAATGACCATTATCATCACAAAATGAGAGATGTTTTGCATTATGTTCATTTTTATAAACGTTAACTATGTTGTCTATATAGCGAATATAGTCTACATCTGATCAAGACCTGTCTCTAATTACTGATTTATAAGAAATTCAGGTGATGGAATAGGACACCAAATGATCAAGAAAGTCAAATTCAGATATCACAATAATTCTCAGTATAATGAACCTATATTTTTAAAAAATAAAATACAAAAAAGAGGGAGTCATGGAAGAGACTTAAGAGAAATATCAACCAATTGCAAAGTTCGGGCATTATGATAATCCAGATCCAAATAAAATTTAAAAATAATAATAATTGACAAGGCCATTGGGCAAATTTGAACCCTGATAATTTTATGGTATTAATGAATTACTTTTATTATTTTTTGAGAGGTTATAAACCCCAGCTTAAAGGTATATGCCAATTATTAATGAACAAAACAAAAGAAAGTCTGGACTATGTTTTATATTTATCCTGGGGAGAAGAGAATTGTAAAGGGCACAAATGAATCAAGATGGTTGATGAGTTGGGGCACTTGGGAGGCTCAGTTGGTTAGGTGCCTGATTCTTGGTTTTGGGTCAGGTTGTGATCTCATGGATTGTGAGACTGAGTCCCAAGTATGTTTCTGCACTTAGCTTGGAGTTTGCTTGGGCTTCTCTCCCTCTGCACCTTTCCTACATGTGCACATGTGCTCTCACTCTCTTTCTAAAATAAATAAATCCTTTTTTTTTTAAAGATTTTATTTATTTATTTGACAGAGACACAGAGAGCGAACACAAGCAGGGGGAGTGGAAGAGGGAGAAGTAGGCTTCCCGCTGAGCAGGCAGCCCAATGCAGGGCTCAATTTCAGGACCCTGTGGTCATGACCTGAACCGAGGGCAGACACTTAACAACTGAACCACCCAGGTACCCCTAAAATAAATAAATCTTAAAAAAAAAAAAAAAAAAAAAAAGGGATGGTGATGAGTTCATAATGTTGAATTTAAGCAATGTGTACTTGAAGTTTCATAATACTTTTCTGCCTCTTTTTTGTAATATTTGGGGTTTTTCTTCAATAAATAGTTTTCCTCAATAAAAAGTTTTTCTCCAATAAATAGTTTTATAAGGTTTTATAACTTAGAAAAAAATGTTGGTGTTACGCCTTTAATGCTGTCATGTCTTAGCTAAATGATAAAAGTGATTATTTGGGGAGTACATATATCCAAGTCCAACATACATAATTGATAAATTGAAAATCTACATCTTATTTTGCTGAAAGAATGGAAAATATCAGGCCAGAAAATATATATTCACTAAATATATTAAACTGAATATATTGGCGGCCAAATTCTCAGTCTCCCTTTCTGTTAATTCTAATGTCAATTAAACTCCCCCTCTTCTATTTAAACTGTGCTGCTCACAACACTCCTTCCTTCTAAACCTTTTCCTCTACTTTGAATCCAATACAGCAGCATATGAACATGCTGAACTCAATAAACAAACCATTATCCATGGAACAGCTCAGATTTCCTGATCATAAACCACTCTGGGCATTATCAAGTTCCTCCTTTTCCCATTGTAGCATTATTTTTCTCATTTCTGATTCAGGCCATGATAAAGTTACTGGTATTTGAAAGAAAGAAAGAGGGAGGGAGGAAAAGGGAGGAAAAGAAAGAAAGAAAAGAAGGAAGGAAGGAAGGAAAACATGAGAAAAGAAAAAAAAAGAGAAGGAGAGAAAGAAGAAGAGAAAATAAGAGAAAGAGAAAGAAAGGAAAGAAGAAAATGAGAGACATAAGAAGCAATGGTTATTAGGTACTGAAAAAACAGAACATATCAGAGTTTGATACCTGAGAGAAAGGAAACAATGCACTGAACCCTATAATCATCTAGCTTCTGTAGTTTCCAGACTGCAGAGTAAAAAGGAAATGCCCAAGCAGAGGAAGGCAGTCTCACTGAGCTAAAGTGACAGAGACCGGCGTTCAGGGAGACTGAGATAATGGGAATTGGTGGAGTTTGGCACTATGGCAGAGGGTACTTTGAAAAGAGAGCTCCAGAAATCTGAGAACTGTTCCTGGAATCTTGGATTGAAAAACATTTTGCAAATGCTTGGAATAAAAGTCTACAAGGCTAAAAAATAAATGAAATGTTGAAAGCCATGAGCTGGAATTTTAGAAAATACTACAAGATGAAAGAATGAGATCTTCCAGTCTCATATTTTGAAGCCTGTATTATCTTGATACCAAAACAATAAAAAGACATTAAAATAAGAAAAGATACTTTAGAGTCCTTTTTCATAAATATAAATTTAAAAATCCTTAAAATATTAACAAATCAAATACAGCCATATATAAAATAATAACATCATGACCAAGTACAGAGTTGGTTGATCATTCAAAGATCAATGTAATTGATAATATTGACAAAATAAAGAATAGTCATGATTATACCATTAGATGCAAAAAACTCATTTAATAAAATTCCACATCCATTTATAATATAAACTCTTGGTAACCTAAAGTTATAGAAACATCCTCAACCTGATAAAAGGTATATCTAAAACTTCTATGCTATTATTACACTTAGTGTAAAAGACTAAATATTTTTTTCTCTAAAATTGAAGGGAAAGGATATTTGTTCTCATCACTTTTATTCAACATTGTATTAATGAATCTAAACAGTGAAATATGTCAAGAAAAGTGTATGCTTCTACTGGGTATTTACTCCAGAGATACAGAAGTAGTTAAAATAAGGGCCATCTGTACCCCAATGTTTATAGCAGCAATGGCCAGTGTCGCCAAACTGTGGAAAGAACCAAGATGCCCTTCAACGGATGAGTGGATAAGGAAGATGTGGTCCATATACACTATGGAGTATTATGCCTCCATCAGAAAGAATGAATACCCAACTTTTGTATCAACATGGATGGGACTGGAAGAGATTATGCTGAGTGAAATAAGTCAAGCAGAGAGAGTCAAGTATCATATGATTTCACTTATTTGTGGAGCATAACAAATAACATGGAGGACATGGGGAGATGGAGAGGAGAAGGGAGTTGAGAGAAATTGGAAGGGGAGATGAACCTTGAGAGACTATGGACTCTGAAAAATAATCTGAGGGTTTGAAGGGGTGTGGAGTGGGAGGTTGGGGGATCCAGGTGGTGGGTATTATGGAGGCCACGTATTGCATGGAGCATTGGGTGTGGTGCATAAACAATGAATTCTGTTATGCTGAAAAGAAATTAAAAAAAAAAGTGGACAACAAAAAAAAAAAAAGAAAAGAAAAGAGAAGTGTGTGCTTAAAACATTTTGCAAAATATAAAATTAAACTGACTATTCACATACAGTCTGGTACTTCACATGAAAAACCCCAAGGAATCTACAAAAATAGTGACTCTAATTAATAATTTTAAACTGGTCTAAGGATACAAAGTAGTGCAAAAATCCATTACATTTGTATGTTCTATTGATAAACTATTAGCAAAGGAAATTTTAAGATCCTATTTACAATAACTTCCAAAAATATGTAAGATATAGAAATACATTAACCACAATATGTACATGATCTGTACAATGAAAATTCTGAAATATTTCTTAAATAACTTAAAGACCTATAAATTTATGATTTAATGTCAGTCTTTTAGGGGCCCTGTGCCCTTGGTCTGTGACCTTCATTAGTGTTTCTTACCTTTTTTTTTTTTTTTTTCCCCTCCCTTCCCCTTAGGGGGGAATCTTAGATCCCTTAGATCCCTTAGAGGGATCTAGAATTGGGTAGTTGCCTTTCTGCCTCCACGAATTAAAGTTCCATTAAAGTCCTTTTTACTGGAGAGCAGACTTTTATTATGGAGAATAAACTCCTATATTTCAAAGTATATTTCTTATCTCTGCTTTCCCTGCCAGTCTTGTGGCAATTTTTCTTGAAAATGGTAGGGTACCTGGAAGTCAAGCCCACAAAAACGTGGGTCAGTAAAAAGATCAGTGATTGCCAAAGATTAGTGGGAAGGAAGGGTTGAAAAGTTGGAGCACAGATTATTTTTAGGATGGTGAAACTACTTGGTATTATACTCTAATGGTAGATACCTGTCATTATAAATTTGTCAAAAGCCACAGAATTTATAACACCAAAAATGACCTGCCTGTAAACTATGGATTTTGGGTGATGATGATGTGTCAATATAGGTTCATCAATTGTAACACACGTATTCCTCTGGTAGGGTTTGTTAAAAGTGGGGGAAGTCTTTGCAGGTGTGGGGGAAGGAAGGGTAGAGAAAATGTACCTCCTTCTCAGTGTTGCTATGAACCTAAAACTGCTCCAAAAATGTATTTTAAAAAAATGCAAAGTTAAATTTTCTTACATAATACAAATTTTTATATATAATAGAAAGGCATAATACAAAATAAAGATAACTGAAAAGTAAAAGAAATTCTCATACTTATTTTTCTGCTTAACACACAAATATATTCATAAATTCATATCTAGATAGAGAGAAAATATTTCTCTATTAAGAGCACCCTTCTATTTAATAAATAAAACATCTAAGTGATTGACTAGGTTGATATCATCTCTGTTTTGCTAAAATCATTGTATTGATTGGGTTTTGACAAATTTACTTTATTTACTGCCATGGATTTTCAAATAGTGGGTTACTCTAATCAGCACATTGGAAAGATTGAATTTTTATATTCATAAATCTGACCACATTAATATTTTCTTCCCAGAAATGGTAGTAATATCAGGAAAGATATTTTTTTTTCCTTTGGTAGTATTAATTCTCCTATGGCACAGAGTATTGCAAAATAGAAATACTACTGATCTAAGGACTCTACTTTGAAGAATAGATTGATGAAATCTCAAACTCTATATTTCAAAATGTTTATTCAAAACGAATCTGTCAGATGGAGGACCTATGATGTACATATTTGTATTGTCTTCAATTGCTCATCTCTCTCTTGATTGTTTTAGCTGAACTTGCAATTGTTTTGCTTCTTCTGAGGCTGTGGTTATTTTTTGCTCCAGTGTTCCTGTGTGGCATGGGGCCTGTGTGGGAAAATATCCTTGAGAACAGATGTACTTGAAATTATTTCAGTTAACTAGAAAAGACTTCCTTCTTTATAAAATGCTTAATCTACCATGTGGGCAAATAAATCAAACATGAAGTAGGAAGAAACCAGAAAAAAAAAAAAAAGAGTGAAGAGGAGGAGGGCCTTAGTAAGAGCAAAATGACATATTCTTGTGAATCTACTTTCTGGGCAAAATCGATAATAGCACACTTAGAGATGCATGAGTTAAAATTAATGAAATTTTAATATAAAATTGCATGGGCAAGGTTTTTGAAGAGAGCCTGTTCAATATTTTAAACTGGCATTTCCCTAGAAACTTTGTCAAATAGCATTTACTCGTTTCTTATGAAATTGGAGATTTTCTAACTAATGTTAGCTTACCTTTCTAATATTTGAAATTTGGCCAGAACATATGGAGACAGGAAGAGAGTGCAGGGCCAGAGTGAAAAAAGAACTAAAGAATTTCAGATATTTAAACCATGACTAAAGGAAAGGTTATAGAAAATAAAGGGTAAATACTGCATAAAGAATGAGAAGGAAAGAAAGAAAAGTCCACTGGACAAAGTTCAAGTTGTATAAGGACATGTTTTTAGCTTCTATGTGTGATATACAGCTCCACTATTTGTCATACCGTTAAACAGAAACAAGGTTCTCCATCCATTATCCTACCCAACACAAGAGCTTTTTCAGAATGAGGAAATTGCCAATCTTCACTCTTCCCTATAAATTAATGTTCTGATTCACAGGTAGTCAAATGATGTTTTCCACAGCATAAATCTAGCCTGCCATTGGTTTTTACATTTTCAAATGGTTGGGAAAAATAAAAGAGAATATTAATAATTCATAATATGTGAAAATGATATGAAATTCAAATACCAGTTTTCATAAATAAAGTTTTATTACAATATGGCATGCTAACGTGTTTATACTAATTTTCTATGATTGCTTTTGCATTACAACAACGGAATTGAGTATTTGCCACAGTGATCTTACTGTTCACAAAGCATAAAGTATTTGTAACCTGTTCTTTTTCAGAGAAAGTTTGACGACCTTTATTCTAAATCAGCAAAGGACCATGCTAGGAAACCAAATAGACACTCATATATGGCTACTTTCATATTTTATAGTCCTACTCATCATTTCCTCCTTAGGTAAAATTAATTCTCATTTGTATGTATTTCTTCTATCTTCTCCACACCATCATATAGTCTTTGAGCATAAGTTCTATGCCTCACATGTTTTCTAGTCTTTTTTTAATCATCAATATTTCTGTAGACCTTATAGTTCACAGACCCTCAAATATTTTAAGCAGGCATGTAAATAGCATATTTGATAACAGTGAACACCATCCTTAATGGCAAGAATGCATTATCTTTCTATTCAAATTTCATCATTGATTTTTAGATCTAGTGTTCTCACAAAATAAGTCTGAATAAATGATGAATAAAATGGAAAATTTATTTTAATACACTTCATTTGTCTGTCATATGTGTGTTTTAAAATTATACTTTGCTATCTTCTTATATTTATTTCCTATTTCCTGAGTTGTGGTGATAAGTATGTTATCAAACTGATTTAAAACTATGCAGAAGAGGGGCGCCTGGGTGGCTCAGTGGGTTAAAGCCTCTGCCTTCAGCTCAGGTCATGATCCCAGGGTCCTGGGATCGAGCCCCACATCGGGTTCTCTGCTCAGCAGGAAGCCTGCTTCCTCCTCTCTCTGCTTGTTTCTCTGCCTACTTGTGATCTCTGTCTGTCAAGTAAATAAATAAAATCTTAAAAAAAAAAAAACTATACAGAAGAGTAGAAAATTATTAATTTATATTTCCAAAGGCTTCTCCTGTGGTCTCTTCCATTCTTGAATTAAAGAAGAATGAATAGACTAGAGAGAGTTCAGCACCCATATTAATTTTCTAGATAAATTGGTGTGATGTAAGGAAAAACACCTTTCCTAGGTTTTGTGCATTGTAGGGCACATTGCTTTCAGTTCTTCATTGATCTGGGGGTTGAGTGTGACCAGCATGTCAAAATTAAATTTTTCAGGCCATTTTCATCCTTTGATGGGTAGCACTGGAGAAAAGAGTATGGTGTTTCCCCATCACATATTGGAAATGAAAGTATTAGAACATTAACAGTGCATGTGATGAGAGATAGACTAGCATTTAAACAAGGTTCCATTTACAGTTTTCTTAAAAATACAATCAAAGGCTTGAGCTTTGAATAGATCAAGTAACAGGAGGAAGAAAATTATGGTATCCACAGTAAAATGGGGTTGTGGTGGCAGAATTTGGACCTCGTACTTAGGCACACGTGGGAGCATTTTCACCAGAGCTTTCTGAATCTTGCACTTGTGCTATGATGGACTAAAACAGGATATTGTACAAACTGATATATTTCTTGAAATACTACCAAAAAGATAGAGAAATTACTTTTTGAAATTACTTTTTCCCCAGAGAGTATTGAGTTTGAGACTACATGTTCCAGAGGGAAAAACAGAAGTATATAGCAAAATGTGAGTTCACTAAACAGAGGTGGGGGAAAATGTCCTAACAAAATTACTGATTAAACTTTGTCTTTTTTTAATCTGTTCTAATGTATACCTGGTTTTGAAAGGAAATGGAGGCAATTCTGAAAGGGAAGGAAGGTCCATGAAGGGACTTGTTCAAGGCTCCGGCACTTTTCTGCCATCAGGGCCTGATAATCTAGTGACTCCTGTACCTCCTCTTGGAAAGGATTTAGAATGAATAGAACAGAAAACATAGGAAATATTATGTCATGGATGTGAGAAAAGGACTCTGAGCTATGGTAAGTTTAAATCATCCACATGATAAAAGGTGAACACTAGAGACATGTTTTAAAAAGGCATAAAAAAGTTTAGGAAGCCCAGCACTTAGACTGTTCATGGATGCAAATCTCCATGGAGTAATGATTCTGTGTGGCATAGTTTTCCTTTCCTTTCCTTTTTTCTTTCCTTCTTTCTTTCTTTCTTTGTTCCTTCCTTTCTTTCTTTCTTTTTTTTCTTTCTTCTTTTCAGGTTTATTTAACTATTTGAAGAGGGGAGGGATAGAGGGAAAGAGACTCCAAATGACTCTGTGAAGCAGGGAGCCCCACTGGGAGCTCCATCCCATGACGCTGTGACCATGACCTGAGCTGAAATCAAGAGTGGGACACTTAACTTACTGAGCCACACAGGCCCCCATGATTTTACTTGTCTTAAGAGAGTACTGAGACTGATAGTCGTGTGTTAGCACCACTAGGGTGCTGTTGACTTCCTGTTCTTACGTGCAAGCCTGGTTGGTGAGATTAAAATCTCATGTGCATTTGCAATGCACACGTGTGTGCGCACACGCACACACACACAAACACACGCAAAAAACTAGTTACTTTCAAAGTTTAAGACAAGCAGTAAATAACTCAATGTATCTTAAGATGACATTTGACCTTTGCACTGTTACTTGTATTTGACACCCCAAGGGCAAAAAGACTCTGAAGCACCTGGTTCTGTGAGGGTTACACACATTTATTTATTTATTTATTTATCTATTTATTTATTTATTTATCTATCAAACTTAATGGATCAACTTTGGTTCAAATTCTTTTTTGTTGTTTTTGTTGTTGTTTTTTATTAACATATAATGTATTATAAGCCCCAGGGGTACAGGTCTGTGAATTGCCAGGTTTACACACTTCACAGCACTCACCATAGCACATACCCTCCCCAATGTCCATAATCCAAGCACCCTCTCCCTACCCTCCTCCCCTCAGCAACCCTCAGTTTGTTTTGTGACATTAAGAGTGTCTTATGGTTTGTCTCCCTCCTGATCGCATCTTGTTGCATTTTTTCCTTCTCTGTCCCCAAGCCCCCACATTGCCTCTCAAATTCTTCATATCAGGGATATCATATGATAATTGTATTTCTCTGATTGACTTATTTCGCTCAATATAATACCCTCTAGTTCCATCCATGTCATTGCAAATGGCACAATTTCATTTCTTTTGATGACTGCATAGTATTCCATTGGATATATACATACCACTTCTTCTTTATCCATTCATCTGTTGATGGACATCTAGGTTCTTTCCATAGTTTGTCTATTGTGGACATTGCTGCTATAAACTTTCAGGTGCACCTGCCCCTTCAGATCACTACATTTGTGTCTTAAGGGTAAATACCCATTAGTGTAATTTCTGGGTCATAGGGTAGCTCTATTTTCAACTTTTTGAAGAACCTCCATGCTGTTTTCCAGAGTGGCTGCACCAGCTTGCATTCCCACCAACACTGTAGGAGGGTTCCCCTTTCTCCACATCCTTGCCAGCATCTTTCATTTCCTGACTTGTCAATTTTAGCCATTCTGACTGGTGTGAGGTGGTATCTCATTGTGGTTTTGATTTGTATTTCCCTGATGCCGAGTGATGTGGAGCACTTTTTCATGTGTCTGTTGGCCATCTGGATGTCTTCTTTGCAGAAATGTCTGTTCATGTCTTCTGCCTATTTCTTGATTGGATTATTTGTTCTTTGGGTGTTGAGTTTGCTAAGGTCTTTATAGATTTTGGATACTAGCCTTTTATCTGATATGCCATTTCCAAATATCTTCTCTCATTCTGTCAGTTGTCTTTTGGTTTTGTTGACTGTTTCCTTTGCTGTGCAAAAGCTTTTGATCTTGATGAAATCCCAATAGTTCATTTTTGCCCTTGCTTCCCTTGCCTTTGCTGATGTTCCTAGGAGTAAGTTGCTGTGCCTAAGGTCGAAGAGGTTGCTGCCTGTGTTCTCCTCAAGGATTTTGATGGATTCCTGTCTCACATTGAGGTCTTTAATCCATTTGGAGTCTATTTTCGTGTGTGGTGTAAGGAAATGGTCCAGTTTCATTTTTCTGCATGTGGCTGTCCAATTTTCCCAACATCATTTGTTGAAGAGACTGTCTTTTTTTCCATTGGACTTTCTTTCCTGCTTGTTAAAGATGAGTTGACCATAGAGTTGAGGGTCTATTTCTGGGCTTTCTATTCTGTTCCATTGATCTATGTGTCTGTTTTTGTGCCAGTACCATACTGTCTTGATGATGACAGCTTTGTAATAGAGCTTGAAGTCTAGAATTGTGATGCCACCAACTTTGGCTTTCTTTTTTACATTCCTCTGGCTATTCAAGGTCTTTTCTGGTTCCATATAAATTTTAGGATTATTTGTCCCATTTCTTTGAAAAAAATTGATGGTATTTTGATAGGGATTACATCAAATGTCAAATCCGTAATAGATCTTTTTTAAAAATTATTTTATGCTCAGAATAGTCTATGAAATAAGAATTACTGTAATTCTAAATGTTGTAGATAAGAAGATGAGGTTTGGATACAGGAGGTAATTTTTTCAAGGTCACAGTAGTAGCAATGGGTTAGCTAGAAATTTTGATGCCCATCTTTTCCATCCCTCTGCCCACGACTTTCACCACTATAGCATTTTACTGAAAAATAGAGGACCTAGAAAGGTAGAATTATAGGAGTAAAGATGACTTTGGAGAGGTCAAATTCAACTTACTTTTTTTTTAAACAAGAAATTTGAATTTGGTGAGTTACTAAGTGACTTTTTCAAGGTGGGTGGATGATGCAGAGCTGGAACCTATGTCTCCTGAATCCTGTACATTCATCTGACTGCATAAACTACTTATATTTTCTTTCATAACAAAATGTTTCTTCCTTCATTGAGCATCATTATTCTAATGTAGGTAATTTTCAAGATACTCAGTATCTACGGACCAAGTAGTGTAATTTTAAGAAGTGTTTATGCAATGATTAGATATATTTTAAAATAATTGTATAAATTTTCGAGGAACCTATCTTGCTGTTGTTACTGGCATAGCAAAATCTTAATCTCTATATAGCTGGTTAAGGAGGTATCATTATAAACTATATTAAAAGCTATCCACACACTCAAAACTAAATTGATTCCTATGCCCCTCAAATCACCAATCTTGAAACAAAATCAGAAACTTGGCAGGATGAGCTTAAGTTCTTAAATGAAAAGACTCAAACACTACAATCTGAACTACAGACCTTTAAAGCTCTCTCAGGAGTTTTAATTAAGAATAATGCGGTTCTCTTCAGGAAAGAGAGACAAACACTTTAAAACTTTATGGAAAAAAAAAAGCAATAGATCTTAAATCCATGTGAGAACTCAGAGAGAAATACTACAAACTAATCCTACTGCTATAATTGAAGCTATTTTGAAGATTTAATTCTCACTCCTCCCTTTTTGCCAAAGGCTAATGCTTTTGCATGCCAATGATAAGGTTCAATACCCACATGAGCTCAGAGACGTCTTCCTTGGGGCTTTAGGAAGCAATGCTGTAGATAAAGATAGAATTGCCTCTATTATATGAAGAGGAATTATGTATGCAATATAAAATGCTTTTTTCCTTTTAATTATCCCTTTGCTTTTTATTCAAAGGTCTTTGAGTCTTCTCCCAAAGTGGCGCTATTTTACCTTAAACAACCTTTTCTATTCTCATCTACTGTGATTCATTTGCCATACCACTGAAAGCTTAAAAAAAAAAAAAAAAGTAAAAGAAGAAAATACAGACCTCACCCATAGTACAAAACTGTCATGGAGTGTTTGTATCATGTAGTGTTAAATATATGCTGGGGCATGCCTGGGTGGCTCAGTTGGGTAAGTGTCTGCCTTTGGCTCAGGTCATGATCTCAGTGTCCTGGATGGAACCCCATGTCAGGATCTCTGCTCATGGGGAAGCTGCTTCTGCCTCTCCTTCCTGCTTGTGCTTTCTCCACTATCTTTCTGTCTCTCAAGTAAATAAACAAAACTTTAGGAAAAAAGAAATATATGCTGATATTTTTAAATTAATTGATAACTTTTAAGATGGAGGGTTCACATTTAAGTAATCTGAAATTCCAGTTTTGTCTTAAAAAGATCAAAAGATTTAGTAATATTGGGTCAGTATTTCTGCATAGAAGCAGTAACTCCTACCTTTGGGTCCTCTATGGTATCTCTGTGTTTCATATTAACCCAAACACCTTCAATGGGTTCTTTAGGCTTTTGAGTCTTCTACTTCTTCAATAAACTTTAGCATTCATGCATGTGATATTCATGGTTTTCACTATTTGCAAGTAAAATTCTAGGTCTAGAATATAAATTAATATTTCATTTTACTACAAACCCAAACTAACTTTATGTCTGCTGCAGGGTAGCCTGCAGGAGCATGTCACTGAGTAAGAAAGTGGGCATAACCCATTTCCATTTTCTTCATCTCTTTTTTGTCTTTCTGAAGCCATCATTGCATGGTCAATAACTTAATAAGCAAAAATAAATAGGAAATAAATATTCAAACAATATTTTACTTTGAAAATTGACCCTAAGGAAAATTTATGTTAAATTCTCACAGCAAATAAGAAATTATGAATATATTAAGAAAGCAATGTGTTATTTTATTTTATTTCTTTTCAGTGTTCCAAAATTCATTGTTTATGCACCACACCTAGTGCTCCATGCAGTACGTGCCTCCATAATAGCCACCACTGGGATGACCCAACCCCCCATCCCCTTCCCCTCCAAAACCCTCAGTTTGTTTCTCAGAGCCCACAGTCTCTCATGGTTCATCTCCCCCTCCAATTTCTCTCAACTCTCTTCTCTCTATCTCCCAATGCCCTCTGTGTTATTCCTTATGTGCCACAAGTAAGTGAAACTGTATGATAATTGACTCTCTCTGCAATGTGTTTTATAGTGTGTTTTATTCATAATTGTGAAATCATGAAACCACACCATCATGAAACCACCATGGTCATTTTTCGAAAAACCAAAAAAAACCAACTATTTTTATTATTCTTCTGACGAATGTTACAACTAAAACAGAGAAAGAGAAACCTTATGTGGAAATTTAAATTTTACTTTACTTGGGTTCTGAGTATAATGCACAAGGACTATATAATGCTCCTTAAGAAAGTAGCATTAGAAAACTCCAATAGGCTACACAAATACTCCATAGATTTGTGGCAGATGAATGTGGCTAGTAGGATCTTATTCAACTAAAATTTGACCATAATATTTTAAGAAGTATTTTTTTGCACAATCCATTTACTGATATCACAAATATTTATTTATTTATTTATTTATTTTAAAGATTTTATTTATTTATTTGACAGAGAGAGACACAGCAATAGAGGGAACACAGCAGAGGAAGTGGAAGAGGGAGAAGCAGGCTTCTGGCGGAGCAGGGAGCCGGATGTGGGACTCGATCCCAGGACCCTGGGATCATGACCTGAGCTGAAGACAGATGCTGAACGACTGAGCCACCCAGGTACTCCCACAAATATTTATCGAATAACTATTCTATGGAAAGTATTTTCTTTGTTTTTATGACTCTCACAGTCTAGTGGGAAAGATAGACATCAAACAATCATATGTATATACCACATATATAAATTTCACTGGAAAACTAGTGGTTACCAAGGGCTGGGGGAAGAGGGAAGATGGAGAATAACCATTAATGGGTACTGCATCTCTTTTTGGGGATGGTGAGAATATTATAATATATGGTGCTAATTATGATATCATGGTGACAATTGTACAACTGTGTGCATATACTAAAACTGGTGAGTTACATACTTTAAAAGGGTAAAATTTATGTCAATTACATCTCAAAAAAAAGCTGTTATTAGAAAGGAAAAGATTATGACTCTTCATGGCTCAGAACTCACCCTCCGTTTACATTTGTCAAGCTTTGGAGAATATTTAAAGACATTTCCATGGCCTTTGAGGACCTAGATTTTGAAGGACTGTCTCTCTTACCCCAGCTGCTGTCATGCCATGCTTCACTAACTTCACTTACAGCTCATTCTGACATTCTTTAATTGCCAAATTTATTCTCACTTTAGTGACTTCGCCCTTTCTGTTCCTCTTCCCAGAAAGCCACTGCCCTGGATAATTTCATAGCTCACTTTCTCTTTTCATTGAAACCTCTATTGGAAAGGGAAAAAATTCAAAATGAATTTCCTGAACACAGTCTCTGAAATAACCCAGTTTTTCCACTATCCTTACTCATCCATTTATCTATATTATTTATGTCTTTATTTGTATAACCCTTAATACTTTTCAATATTTTATATATAATTATTTAGTATTTATGTTTCCAATATTTCTCTGTAGATTGATATGAAGCCTCTGTTCTATTTACTTATATGATTTTAGCACTTGAATGAGTTAATAAATGGGAAGATAAATGAATGAATTGAATATGTTGAATACTAAGCATGATAATTAAACTTTAAGCCTCAATTTTCTCATCTGTAAAAAGTGAATAATAGTATTACCTGTTTGGGGACATTTCATGGTTGAAAGAAATGTGTGCAGATTACTTAGCATATACTTTAACTATCCTAGATGATAGGAATCCAAAGCCAACTTTTTTCTGTGTATCTATAAGGACTCTGAATTTTGTTAAACCATCATGGACACAATCACATAAAAGCACTAATAATTTGCCTTATTTTAAAAACATCTGTACTTAAATTCCAAACATTGAAAGAAATAAAAAAAAAGAAAGAAAGTAATAAACACAGCATTAAAGATTTAAATACAAGATGCTTTGAGATCTTAAAAGTGAATATTGTTAGTGATTTTTTTTTTTTTAAGATTTTTTTTTTTTATTTATTTGACAGAGATCACAAGTAGGCAGAGAGGCAGGCAGAGAGAGAGAGAGAGAGAGAGGAAGGGAAGCAGGCTCCCTGCTGAGCAGAGAGCCCGATGCGGGGCTTGATCCCAGGACCCTGGGATCACGACCTGAGCCGAAGGCAGAGGCTTTAACCCACTGAGCCACCCAGGCGCCCCTGTTAGTGATTTCTTGAATTGCCTCACTTAATGTCAAAAAAGTCCCTGGAGTAATTAGATTACTTGTCCCATAGTACTTACTAAAGGAAAAAAAATATTTAGGCCTGCTGATTTATCCATAGAAATAATCTACAGAAAGAAGACTTGAGTGCTGAACCAATTTTATGCTGTCAACATCTAAAAAAGTCTTGCCCAAAGGAGAGCATGAAGGCTGAGGGTCTGAAAATTCTGTAACTTTTCTTGCTTCTTTATTAAGATAATAACAATGGGACTATGCTACATTTCTTCCCAGGAACTTAAAAAAAAAAATGATTTTGAATAAAAGATTACCAAGTGGGCCAGCATGGAATATATGTTTTAAAGGGGTATCTGAACTGTCCTATCATTTATTCAGGTGAGAATCACATAATGAGTACCTAATATTTTCAAAGCTATGCTCACCCTGAGGACAATATTGAAAAGCAAAACAGAAAAATATTATGTCTTCATGACATAAGTGTTGTAATGGATACTGACATTAAATAAAAAGGGTGAACTAGTTCTTAAAAAAATAAATACATGTTTAAAGTGGTATACGTTAGAAAGAAACAAGCACATCTGGGTTTCAAGGAGAGAAAAATGGAAGTACTACAGAAGAATCTGATTTAAATTGTAATTAGGACTTATTTCTTTGAGGAAGTGAAATTTGGGTAAAGATCTACAAATCTAGTTGGAGGTAGCCAAGAAACATGAGAGAGTTATGAGTGTGAACTCATAATCAAAAGAAACAGCATATACATATTCCTGAGGGAGAAGCCAATCAAGCATATTTGAAGAAAAAAAAAAAAAGTGTACCAAGACTGGGAAGTAGATCTGCAGTGGACATATTTTCTAAGAGGGGGCTCGAAGGATGGGCAAGGACCAGAACTTGCATGACTTTTCTATTTTTCTAAAGAATGTATTATGGAGGTCTCTTTCGTTCTTTCTCTCTCTCTCTTTCTTTCTTTAACTTCACCTTGGAGTTTTTGCTCTTGTTTTTAATAGTCTTAGTAGGAGACTCAGTCTTGTTGTACTTTAAAGACTTCATGTTTTTCTTTAGAAAGCAATTGCTTTATTCCCAGTAAGAGGCAAGTTGGTTTGGACTGGTATGGTAGGACAGTATCAGTGGATAGAAGTGGAGATTTATTTCAGAGGTCAAATTGGCAGAATGTGAAAAGGGAGGAAAAAAATGAAATTATTTATCAAAAAACATGTATGGTGGAGTTTCTTGTAGATGTGAAGACCAACTGTACTAAGAAACACATTCCAAGACTTTCAGTTGATCAAGAAACAATATTCCTCAGCTCTCCCAAGATCTAAAATAATAATAATAATAATAATATTTTTACTGATTGTTCATATGCTATACTTTGTAGTATGTATGCTTCTTACTCAATATCCCATTTTATCTTCAAAGGAATAGCTGGAAAAAAGTTACACTATATTCAAAATTTTATAATGGAGATTAGGACTTGGGTCACTTAGCTTGCTCAAAGACTCCCAGTAATATGTGGCAAAGTATCCACTCTAATCTGTGTTTGACTGATTTGAAAGTCACTAATGACCTTGATTGCCAACCCTAAGTCAACATATTCATCATCTAAGGTGCTACACAAAATAAATATTCTGAAATGTCAAATTCAGTTTTCTGCTCCTATAGGTAAGTAATTTGGCCTAAGAGCCATATTTTCAATATCTACACCAAAAAGAATCTAATGAGGACCACAGTTTCACGCAGATATACACAATTCTAACAGATTTTTTGGAGGTATGTGGGTGTATGAGGTAAAAGTCTGCAATCCTACATTTCTGTAACACTCCAAATTTGACTTGGAAGGCTGCCTACTTTACACCTCACTGGGACATTACAGGAAACAATTCCAGCCTGTAAAACTAGAATTCTTAATATTCTAACCTGCTAAAATATATCAATGTCCAGGCACCTGGGAAGCCAGTATGGTGGTAAAAATTTCAGTATTCAGCGTTATGCTCATTGATTTTCCTAAAGGATATTTTGCCTCCTGAGATGGAGCTAGCTGAAAAGTAATGGGAAGAAGGCAAGCTGGATTCTGGGACTGTGTAGGAAAGAATATCTCTCTAACAATCAATAGCTACATGAAATAGATATGAAATATAAATTCTCTCTTGTACTATTGCCAGCATATTCTTCTGCCTTAAGACTTACCTTAATTCTCATATCCAGAGCTTCTCTTCACTATAAATTGTGATAGAATCTAGTTTGATTGTAGTATGCACTCATGTCAACAAGTACTCAGTTAGATGAAGTTTTCCATTTATTTGACATATAGGTTATAAAAATTCCTGCTAGGAATAATAAATGATGTATAAAGTGTTCTTGCCCTGGAAACTATAATCGATAATATTCCAAAATATTGTATTCTTAGCTGACAAGCCTATTCTTAGCTTGTGCCACACCATCATGATTAAATCCATGAACTCAATCATTATTTTAATCATTAACACTTATTCTAGAAACTGTAATAGGGACAAAAAAGATTGCTTAGCTTTCAAAATTATATTAATGTTTAAAATATTTTTTCTCAATATCTGGACTTGCTCAAATTTATTCATATCATTTTTTCTACTTTGTATCATTTGATAATTACCAAAGTAACACTCCTACTGCTACTACAAATAAGAATTCAAATAATAATAGTATTATTAATGAATGTATTACCAGAGCCACCAATTATCTTATTTAGAAGAATAAAATGGAAACAATACACAGTAACTCATAAAAAGATATACCAAATTAGATACAAGTTTTAAAACACCATCAGCTTCAACAGATAGCTGAGGAATGAAAGAAAATAAGAGGCAATTGGGTCATTATATTACCAGAAAGTAAATACTGCCCGAGAACTATCTTTGAGGACAAGAGAACACATTTTATAAAGGTAATCACTAAAGGGGTTAAGAACATAGACTATAGAGTAAAGTAAAACCAGAGTCAAATCCTCACTGTGCCATCCCCTAGTGAGGTATACCTGGTAAAACGTATTTATCCTTCTTGAACTTTGGTTTTCTTGTCTTTATAACTGGAGAAATATTGTTCCCCATTGGCTTTATTTAAAAAGTTATGTGAACTATGCAAACATTTCACACATTAGCACTCATTAGCAATTAGACAAGGAGTATAAGTTTCAGGTTCTCAGAATAAATGAGTTTAAAATCTGTACTGTACTTACTATATCTTAGGATATGGGAAGGTTACTGAAAACACTGGACCTCATTTTCTTCATATATAAATTGGGACTAATGACAGCATTAATTTTATAGAGTGGGTTTTGAGAACTATCTACATGGGACAGTGCCTGATTCAGTGTAGGTTCTCAATCAACATATGCTGTTATTTCTACTGTTAGATCACCTTCTGTGTTTGGAGAAGGCAAATTTATGGTTAACTGCTCACTTTTCCTTATATGCATTTTCTACTTGCTATGTTGCCAAAGTGAAGTTTTCATCCCAGTTTAGTCCCCATTGAGAAATAATTATAACTTGGACATATTCATTTTCCCAGAAGTGTGTATTGACTTTGGGAATCTGAAAAAAAAATGTTAGGAAATCACTTTTATTAAGACCAAATTGATATAATGCATTCCAAAGGTCAATTTCAATGCCTTTTAGAAGGTCTCCAACATTGTTTCTACTTTTAGATTTTACAAAAATTACTCCTAATAAAGCAAACCCTAGTTCTAATCAAGCAAAATCCAATATATTATTATGTGGCTGTATGATGTATTATATTTACTTTATGTATATTCATAAACATTTTGCAAGACTACTACCTGTTCATTGTGTAACTATCATGGCAAACCAATATACACTTCAGTCAAAATGGGCAAGGGAGCAGTCAACCATAATGTCTACAAATTGACAGAAACATTTTTTTCAGGACAACTTCTTTTTTTATTCAGTTAGGACATGTATCGAAGAAATATTGTCTGAGGGGGATGCAAAGAACAGTGCAGACTACTTTACTTTTTGTATCTAAAGCACACATAATGCTGATAAAAATTCTAGCCTAGAGGATAAAAACATTATAGAAACAGTAAGAACATTGTATCAGCTAGGAAGAACAAGATAAACAAACAAACACATTCAGAAACAATGGTGTACAACAAACATCCATATTACAACTCTGCATAACATAAGTGGAAAGTATCAATAGTCTTTGAGAGACTCACTATAAATATTCCTGTGATATGAAGTTTGCATTTATGGATGAAGTCCTTTGATAGACAGTGAACGACATTTTACTTAATGTTACCCACAAAACTAAATGCAAGTATATCTTGAGCTTTTATACCACTTGGCAAAATTTCAAACTGGAGATGGCACTAGTTGTTGATGTTGTTCACTTTCCTACAGTTAGGAAAAGATGCAAAAAACTCTCAACCAATTTTAGTTTTAAGAGGGCTAGACTTGTAAAAACACTGTTATTATGAGAGAAAAGGTCACTGGATTTCTAAACACAGAGACTTAGCACCACCATAAAAGCGAATTCATTTTATTAAATGAATGATGAACCAAGAAGGTCACAGTGGCTTGAAAAGAACAATAGCAGGTCATGAGCTTATAAATCTTGGAAGAACTTTCTTTCATGTAAGAGGCTCAGGATTATTATGCGATTTGGCAAAGTGCAAGAAGCAATAGGAGGTCATTCATGCTGATACAAGGTACCAATTAAAACTTCAGAAATATTGAGTGTGAAATTTTATCAAGTTTGTATCTGAAAAGGTGTAAAAAATGGACAAAGTATATAATTTATGTTATTTTGCAAAACAATACAGAATCAATGGATTAATGAATGCATAATTATTCAATGCCCTAGCTTCTTTTCCAACTATCATAAAAACAATTCAAAATACTTATACACTGCTTATTTGACCACTCTGCTTATTTTTAATTTGTTAATTAGCTTGACTAATTATAACTTTAACTACTTGAGTTTCAGTAGAATAAATAGAGATAATTATGAATATTCCTTTAGTGTTTAATTTGCTTTCCTGTAAATGTTAGATTGTATCACTATAGTAGGGAATCACCATCACTTCAGGGAATCTCTGATATTTTATTATCAAATTCTCAGGAGACCGGGGGGGATAGATAGATAGATGGATAGACCACAGAATATAACTTATTCTACTCTAATTATTTGTCAATGAGCCAGTCTCATTTCCAAAATATCTGATAAAACTCTATAAAATACAGGAAAAAATTTGCATTCTTAACTCTATAATACATAGCATGACATTTTGAACATACTCTGAAAATTTAAATTAGTGAATAGGGATTGGTTTTCTAAATATTTTTAGTTAACATACTTCTCAGTGGATTTGAGCATTGTGATTGTTTTTGTTTCTATCAAATATATAAAAAATTCATTTCCAATTTCAGCTCTGACCTCTGAAGAGTTTAGAACTCATCACTCCTGACCTTAAAAATAAAAATAAATTAAATAAATAAATGAAATGAACAGACTAAAAATCAAAGACTTTTGGAGAATTGCGACTGCAGGGCAAACTACAACCTCTGGAGGTGGGTGAATTCAGAGATGAAGGGAAGATCCACCCCCTTGGAGCAAAGCTGCTGGATGCATAAACTGTTAGGAAATTTGGTGATTTTGAGAAACTGCTGGAGAGTGAGAGTAGATAAACAGGAGAGTGGGAAGCTCTAGGGACTATGGCCTTGGAAGAGCTCAAAACTTCTGTAGGTTTAATGTCCAAAATCTCCAGGGTTCTGGTGGTGAAGATTCAAAAAAGATCACTTCTTATCTCTGGCAGGAGGAGAAGAATATTCATCCTGAAAAACATATGGAGCAGTTTCTATAATCAAGGCCTATAATCTATGGAAAAAGTCCTAATTGGAGCCTATTCCAAATGTAGTTTCCCTTAGCCTCTAAGCCATCAGAGAAACACAGTTGGAGATCCACAGACCTGGGTCCATTGAAGATTAGGTTTTAATAAAATTATAGAATGGGTTACTTCTATAATGTTACTTCCCTGGCATTTTACTATCAGACAAACAGAGTTCCACTAAAATGATAGTAGATTATACCTTTGAGAACTGAAATATTCAGACTTAAGGAATTAAGACTTAAATATTCAGTACTTAAGGAAAAGAGGCAAAATGAGAACCTAAAAGGTATTTGAATTCCGTGAAATTTGTGTAAGAGGAGGAAAACCTTCCTTCTATTCTTCTTAGGTTGTGTGGCTGGCCTAAGAATTAAACTGGCATAAAACAGAGTAACAGGAGTAAAAGTACAAATTTATTTAACATTTTTGTGTGTTTATAACAATCCTCATAAAAGAAATGGAGACCCAAAGAAGCTGTTAGGCCTGGAAGATTTCATATGTCTTCATGTGAAAAGCAGTAGATTGCAGGGACATGACAGAACAATGGATCTTGGGCTATGGGCAATAAATTGTGGGACAACGATTGAGAAATATGAAGGGAAACTAATGGAAAATAAGGCTTGTTTATATAGGTTTACCTCAGTATGGACTCAGAATCTCTGGTAATCAGAATGTTCCTCTGTTCTTTGTACAAGGAAGGCATTATTTCTAATGGGGGATGTTTTGACCTGCTTTTAGGTAGAAACGGGGAAGACACAGAGCCCTTCCTGCACTATTTCTCAGGTGTCTTCAGCTTAGAATAATCTATATGCTAAAGCAGCATGTTTTGGGTTGGCATAGTCCAAGCTTTAAACAATAAACATAGACCAAGCCCTTAGCTATATTATCCTAAAACCTTGCACTAAAGACCTTCTTACTTCAGTTCCTATTATTCAATGCCAATGTCTGTCTTGGGAGAAAAAAAAAATGATTGCAAGTTATGCTAAAGAGCAAAGTAAAAGAAAAAAAGTCTGAAGAAGAAAAGCAAGTTTCAGAACCAGACTCAGAAAGGAATGTGACATTGAGAATATATGAGAGAATTTAAAGTAACTATGATTCATATGCTAAGGGTTCAAATGGAAAAGGTGGACAACATATAAGAACAGAAGGATGATGTAAGCAGAGAGAGAAACTCTGAAAAAGAATTAAAAGGAGATGCCATAAATCAAAAACAGTGCAACAAAAATGAAGAAACCTTGTGGTGGATCCATTAGTAGACTGGACACCGGTGAGTAAAGCATAAGTGAGCTTAAAGATAAGTCATAAAAACTTCCCAAACTGAAATGAAAAGAGGGAAAAGGAGAGGAAATAAAGACCAGAATATTGAAAAACTCTGGGGCAATTAAAAAATGTGTAATACATGTGTAATTGGAACACTGGAAGGGGAAGAAAGAGAGAATAGAGTGGGAGAAATACTTGAAGTAATAAAATGGTTGATGGCATTTCAAAATTAACTGTAGATAGCAAAATACTGATCCTGGAGATCAGAGACCATTATGGGGTATAAATGTCAAAAAAATCTATACCATAGAATGTCATATTCAAACTGCAAAAAATTACCAAGACTAAAAGCAGAATCTAGAAATAAGATGGAGGTTAAAAAAGCAAAAAAAAAAACAAAAAACAAAACAAAACAAAACAAAAAAAAACAAACACCTTACCAAGAAAGGAAAAGGGTATCTGTATCTATGTAGATCTATATACATAGATTATATATACATGTATAATATAGAGAGAGACAAAGAGAGAAGAGACACAGAGAGAGACAGAAGAGACACACAGAGATGGATATATACACACTCACAAATACACAGAGACAGAGGGAGAGCGTGAATTGGATTCTCAGAGTTTCTGAAGGCTGGTTACCTCATTCTTTGTAATAACTGAGACCTGAGTCTTGGCAGCCAATATACCTCCTGTGATGCTTCAGTAAATAAATGAATAATTATTTGTTTTTAAAAGGAAGAACAGTATCTGAACATCTTATAACCATATGGCAAAGGGCTAAGAATTTTAAATTTAGATTTACACGTTGAAAAATTTGGTATTTAGAAAATAACATTTCTACAAAGTTTCAATATTCTAGATGTAAAATATATCCACTCTAAAAATATCTAAACTTTTATAATCACAAAAAAATCTCCGAAAGGAAACTTGTATTTAAAACTGTTTTGTGAATAGAGCCTAAGGAGTCTTACCAAACTCCCTATTTATTATATTTGTCTGCATCAAGCCAGTCACTTTCTCCCAGTGTAACAGAAAGATTTGATAGATGAATCAGAGTAGGTCAGGAAACAAAGAGAAAATTTCTGTATTTATCCAAAGGCATTTAAGTAATTTAAATCTAACTCTAACGCTGCTCATGATAAAAGATAAATAATGATACTCTTAAAAAATTGAAGCTTTTAAAGAAGTTCTAGACGAAACTTCAGGAGTGTGTTGTTCCTATCGCCTCTTTCTCATTCCATCCACAGACAGATTGGATGCGGGTTCTGTATCTGATATACTCTGAATCTTGGTTACTTTACAGGATGACTTAGTTTTTTTTTTTTCCCTCTTCAATAGATGCCGTTCCAGTGAAGACAAAAGAAGGATGATCTGGAACCACTACTTGGAGTCTGAGCTAAAGGTCAAAAAGAGAGAAATAAAGACTTGTATACTTTGTAACAATACTGTAATTTTGAGATATGTTTGATCCGATAGTATAGAATGTTATGTATACTTTGTGGAAGAGGAAAAAAAAATGGATAAATGAGTTTTTTAAAGAATTATCTTAGGTATCACTAATTGAATATTCTCTATGTATCAGGCACGTTTTACAGTGATTTCCAAAAATCTAAGTATTTAATTCTTAAGGTAACCATATGAGATATTATTGTTAATTATTATTATTATTTTATTCCACTGTTATTCCTATTTCAATGATGAGGCAATTCAGGTACAAAGAATACAGTAGCTACAGATATAGAAGACAGATATAGTACATAAATTTGCCAGGGTCACATTACTCATCATCTGTGAAGTTAAGAGACTTCACAGAACAGTCTGATTGCTGAGTTTTTATCCTTAACCACTATGATATGTGGCCTCTCATTGTAAGGACCTATTTAGCTAGAGTGCTTCCATCCAGTTAAACAATAATTTTGTTGTTTAAAACTTAAACTGTCCCTGCCCCCTTTCCCCCAGGGGACTTACTTAAAAACAAGTCCCAGAAACCAGTCCCAGGTAACAAAGCCCAAATACAAGGGTGGGTCAGGCCAGGTGGAGACATCCAATCAGTGTGTGGGGGGGGTGCATACTGTCTCCCTAGTTACCAAGGAGTATGGGCCCCGCCCTTTGGCCACCTTTTGGGAGCCAATTCTGACCAAGGTGTTAGGCTAATTCAAATATCTACTAGGGTAAATTGTAATTCAATTGGTCACTTATGTGTGACCTAACATGACTGTGCAGCTTTCTCTGTGTGTTACAATTTCATTGGCCACCTGTGCGTGGCCAGGCCCAACCACATGGCCTTTGCCCTTAGAAGCTAGTCTGTGAAGCAGAGAGAGGTCGCCCTCTCTGTAGGAGGTGTGGCCCTGAATGTTCGGTCTGATTCTTGATGCTTGGTGTGGAATAAAACTTTGCTTGACCTTTGCTTTATATCAGTCTCACTCCTTTAGTCACGGACCCATTATTGGGGAACCTAACACTCATGAAGAGTTATATTAAAGCAAGACAAGATTAAAGTAGCAAATAAAGAGAAGAGAATGGTAAGTGTTGTTCCTACCACAGAAGGGTTTAGCAACCCTGGTGTATAAAATATAATTTAGAAAAATATATCTATGTCTATTTTAATATGTATGAACTAGTTCAAGAACATTCTAAGTGAAAATAGTCTACTGTATTCAAAAGGGGAAAACAACAAAAAAAAATAAAATAACAAATATTTTGTAAATATATTAAACTTGTTTTTACATTGAAAATATGTTTTGATTGTGTGGGAAAATATCTTATTAAAATTTACAGATATAGTATAGAATATGACAGATTTTTTAAAAACTTCCCAAAAGATAGAATGAACAGTTGATAAAGTTGTGAATAAAATGAAAGCTCCTATCTACTCCAATATTCTTGCTACTAGGACATTGTTCTCCCTTTAAAATCAATTGAGATTTCATTCTTTACTGAGAAAAATAAAATCTTGAAGAACAATGCAACCCATTTTAAGTAGACCCTAGAAACATTTTTTAAAGCAATAGAATCTTTATTTCACTGTTGGCCTTTAAAAATGCATGATTGGTCATTCATATGCCATACTGTGAAGCAAGCCTAAAGGGCATTCTGGTAGTCAAGAATTAACCCTTTGGTATAGGGGTGTCTGGGTGGCTCAGTGGGTTAAAGCCTCTGCCTTCGGCTCAGGTCATAATTCCAGGGTCCTGGGATCAAACCCATTCCAGGGTCCTGAGATCAAGACCCGCTTCTGGCTCTCTGCTCAGCAGGAAGCTTGTTTCCCTTCCTCTCTCTCTGCCTGCCTTTCTGCCTACTTGTGACCTCTGTCAAATACATAAATAAAATCTTAAAAAAAAAAAAAAAGAATTAACCCTTTGGTATTTATTTTAATTGATTAAAATATTCATTTTCATAATCTAAAGGGGGAGTTTGGGGACATTACTCTATATTTTATAATTCTCTTTCTTCTAATAAGAATGAAAATCTTTAATGAATAACAAAGTATAAGCCCATAGGCACATTCCATTTTACAAAATTTAAGACCCAACATGTTATGAGACCTGTGCTATAAACTGGCTCACTTACACAAACAGTGAATTATTGCACAGTAAGATATATTGCTGTCTTGACTGATGGAAGCTGATGAAATTTTTGTGGGGTTTTTTTTGTTTGTTTGTTTGTTTTGTTTTTTAACAGTTTTAGGCTGTTGAATGCTCTGTCATGATATGTAGTCTATTTCTGTATCTTTCATGTGTTCATCCAACTCTTAGAATACAACTCCAGAGAGTAAGTCTCTTTTTTAATTTCTCATTATTTTTTAAAGACTTATTTATTTATTTGTGAGAGAGAGAGATTAGAGGGAGAGAATCAGAGGGAGAGGGGGAGAGTCTTAACCAGACTCCACACTGAGCACAGAGCCCAACTTGTTTCTGTCCCATGACCCTGAGATCATGACCTGAGCCAAAATCAAGAATAGGACACTCAACAGACTGCACCACCTAAGTGTCCCTGAGCTTGCCTTTTATTTATTTTTTTTCTAAGTTTGCTTTTTATTTTTATTTTTTCTAAGCTTGGTTTTTAAAAATATTTTGAATTTAAATTCTCAGTTTCCCGTACATATCTTCAAGGTTATTTATTCTTCATTTAAATAGTCTCAATACAGCTAATTACCACTTTATCTAGATGCCCTTAGCTTGAGAATGTCCTTTAACATGCTATCCCCTCTAAAAGATATAGTTTGACTAGTGATGGGTGTAGTGGAAATTTTGCATCATGGAATCTGAACACAAACTACTATTTACACAGCTGCCTTATGGCCACTCACAACTCATTTGGTATAGATATATTTATTACTACCTACTGCTATTAAGACCTACAGTCCTGATACTGCTCTAATAGTATGGATGATTCAGCAGTGAAAAGAGCAGAGAAAAATCCCTGCCCTCATTAGGCCTTCATTTAGTGCAAAATTTTATTATTTTATATATGGAATGCTACCAATTTTCTTTAATTTGAAAATCTCTTTTGTTAAAATTCATAAATAATACTATTAAGCTCCCTTTCAGAAAGAATGAGTTCCAACCTTCTAAAAAAATCAGCTTGAAATACATATAGAATTACATAAGTGAAGGAAAATGTAAATTGTTTTTGAAAAAATAAATCTATGTCTTCTTCTCCCTCAGATATTTTTACTTTTTCTGTAGATCATTTAAGTAGTGTAGTAAATAGAAAATTCAAATACTTGTTTTCCCATTTCCTTTTCTTTCCATTTTATTTCATTCTTATAAAGTTAAAGCATCTAGAGCTCAGACAACATTAAGCAATCCTTATGACAAACAAAGGAATACAGTAATAAGAAAATTAAAAAAAAAACTAAAAAATAGAAGAATTGATAGCATAGCATCAGTCAGCATTTGGTGGCTTTGTGTATGTAGATGCGTATACAAAATAATTTAGTCACAATAGATGCTTACAAGTCATGAATTCATTAAAAAAAGATTCATCTCAACACATGTATTAAATTTTTACAGTTTACTCCCGACATTGTCATAATGAATTCAGCCTGAAACACACCATCACCCTCAAGTTTATCACAAATTAACAGAAATAGAAAAACATTAGTGAGGCAAATCATGTTATGAACCTGGTGGTTTACAGACACAGTATCATGATGATAGCACACAGACCGGCTCTGTCAGTAGGCAAACTACAGCATAATTAGATTCTGTGTCTCACAGGAGAATCTAGAAAGTGTCCACAGGAGAGTCATTTTCTTCATCTACTCTTCTGTCAAAGAACAAAAAGTAACTTTTATAAATGGGAGCTGTATTAGATCTATAAAAATTGTTTTTAAGTTTTGATGTTTAGAATAAATATTTACATCTAATTGTTACATGGTCTATACTAATTAAATCCAAAACTGACCCATCTGTTTGGTGTGCAGACCCAGAACCCGAAAGCATGGATTCTAAGTAAAGTGAAACCAAAAACGCGAATCTCTTAGTACACCATCCCTCTCAATCTGCTTGACAATGACCATAGTTAGCCAACATATTGGCTGCGTATATACACTATCCCTGTAATTGTTATAATATTGCCTATGATTTTAAAAAGTACACATAAAACTCCTCCATGAGTGGGGACTGCATTTATTTATGTGAAACATGAAATCAATTAGATATCCTGAGGGTTCAGGAAAACATGAAGATTGGCAACTGAATTTTGGCTTCTGTGTCTTTGCATGGACTAGAGACCCTTAGTCTTTTATCTTCTCATTTGTGTTCATTTTACATGTTTATATTTCTAGCTGCAATCTGCAGAAATGACTGGACACAGCATATTTGTAACTCTTCTGATATAAAAACAAGTTTTCTAAATTAAACTTTGCCATATATATCTTTAAAACTCTAATAGATGATACAGGAGAATTACTTTAAACCCTTTGATCAGAAATTCTGTGTCTCTTGTCTCTTTCGCGTTAGAAATAAACACCTAAAAAAAAAAAAAAAAAGAAATGAACACCTTAAGGAGTATTATAAATTCATATCAAAATTAATGTTACAGCTATGAAAAATATATATTTATTTATGCAGACATCTATAATGAATGTTCTAGCCATATTTAATTTATTAGATTGAGTTTAGCTTCATATTAGAAATCTTGACATTGCCATCAACATTCAATGAATTACTTAACCTTAAACATGTTTTTTTAATCTCTGGAAAATCCTGTCCCTTATTATAATACAGTGTGGAAAATGACTTTAATTATACAGAGGAGGAGATTTTAAAATCGATTTACTTGTTTCAATTGTTTTTTCAAGTCATTATTTTGTTGTAACTTTATTATGAAAGTCAAGGCCAAACAAATTATACAACTTCTCTTTAAAGATGAACCTTTAGAAAGATGTGTAGCCAATGGATTAATCTGAAAGAATTTACTAGACTTTGTATGAAAATTAATATTCAAATATTTCCACTGAATTAGTACAAAACTTAAAATGACTAATTTCATGTTCTAAAGAAAAGAGAGGTGTTTGTGGTTTAGTGTGCATTATTTTATATAACACAGCTATAGTAGATGATATGCACATGGCTGTTATGGGTAATAATTACATAATAATACAAATGATATTGCCATTAGCTGTATATTGGGATAATGTCACATGATAAACAATTGGTATGTGCCTGATACTAATCCTCATAGTAATCATGCAAATTAAGAATTTTTACTTCCATTTTGCAATTAGGAAAATATGGTCCAAAGATATTAACTTACTAACCCAAGAGGACACTGATGTGAAAAGCCAGGAACCAAAATGAGGGCAATTCTCCCTCCAAAACTCATTTATTTTCTATTATACCGCACTAGTCCTACTGAAGGTTTTATTAAGTGACTTTAACCTAATGTCATATATCTATTCTGAAGTCCTCTATTCTCATTTGTGTAAGGAGGATAATAATTTTATGTAGATTAAATGGTTGTTTAAAGATTAAATGAGGTAACATAGAATTTCTAGCATGTAGTGGAGTATATACATATTATGAAGAGAGAAAGAATACCTATGACTTGCTTTTATTTTATTTTATTTATTTTATTTTAGGATTTTATTTGTTTATTTGACAGAGAAAGAGAGAGAGAGAGAGAGAGATCACAAGCAGGGGGAGCAGAAGAGGAAGAAGCAGGCTTCCTGTCAAGCAAGGATCCTGATGCCAGAAGCCCAGTCTTGGATGAGGGGCTCAATCCCAGGACCCTGGGATCATGAGCTGATCCATAGGCAGGTGCCTAATGGACTGAGCCACCCAGGTGCCCACTATGACTTGCTTTGCATGTATGCATGTGTGTGTATGTACACAAATGTGTGTATGCATATATATATACACACAGAGAGAAAAGATAAGACTGAGAAGCAGTTTTAGATCAATTCTAATAAGAGTTCACAAAATTTTTTTGGATTATGGTTTATGCAAATGAATAAGTTGAGAACTCAAATAAAATCTGTTCAAAAGAACTTTCACTTTTCCAGATAGTCTACTTTTTTTTTTCTTTTAGTTGTAGCCTTCCTAAAAGTTTAGTCTTCTAAAATTACAACATGGTGGAATCATCTTTATAGAATGTTTCTATTTTATTCCTATTTCAAGAGGCATCATGAAGTGAATTCCAGACATATTCACTTCACAAAGGAGTATTCATTTTTTTTTTTTTTTTTTGTGTTTTTTTTTTTTATTTTATTTATTTGACAGAGAGAAATCAGAGCTAGGCAGAGAGGCAGACAGAGAGAGGGGGAAGCAGGCTCCTGCTGAGCAGAGAGCCCGACGCGGGGCTCGATCCCAGGACCCTGAGACCATGACCTGAGCCGAAAGCAGAGGCTTAAACCACTGAGCCACCCAGGTGCCCCAGGAGTATTCATTTTTAAATTGAGACATAAAATTACAGAAAATGGCATTGCAAGGAATCTAATAGAGTTACTTTTTTTTTCCTTTTAGCTGTTTTAATAACTGTGGTTCAATATTACATTTTGATTATGTTTTGTTTAATGATTATTCCATCCTTAGGAAAATTTAATCATGATTTGCACATATTTTTTTTTCTCTTCTAACTACATTCCGTGATTTTCTTTTCCTCATGTAAATACATGCTTTTCTAATGCTTATTCTACTTGAATTTTAAATAACATGCCTGAATAGTATAACAGTTTCTTATTTTAAGCTTCAAATAAAATTAAAAGCAAACACCTGTGTAAATAAATGTTTATGTATTTATTTATTTATGTCTTGGCTTGTTCCATATATTATTTTAAGCATCCTATATAGGTATCCTCTGCTTTTCAAAAGTCAACATTATGCCACATCGCTTTTACAAAAGACTTACATTAGCACCTGTTTTCACTAACCAAAAGAAATCCAAAGATAATTTTTGCTTTTATTAAACAGGAAAAAAAAGTGAAAACGACATTCAGAATTTGTTTTTGCAAGGAAACTTTGTAGAGACAGCACACATCCCTGGAGGAGTGAGAGTGGCACTGCCCAGCCCCTTCCCTGGGAACTACACACAGCATCTCAGCACCAATCCGCCATAGCTTTGAACTGTCCCTGTAAGCACCTGTGCTTAATTTTGATTTATTTAGTGCATCTATTAGTGGATATCAGAGAAGCCTGAGAGGTTATTATTTTGACCCTGGGAACACTCATTTTTTTTTCATATAAATTAATGGTAATTGCTTCTTTGCTTTGCACCATTTCCACTTATGAAAGATTGCATAAGAATGCTCTACTTTCAGATCATGAGAGAAACCTGTAACATAAATTTTTGACAAGAGCCCCTAGGTTTATTCACATCATATAATGCATGTATATTTAGTTGACGAGTTAAACGTATTTCATGGATAGTCGCATGGAAATGTGAGTTTATGAACTATTCTGCCTGCTCTGATTATTTGTGTACAATATGCTAGCTTTGAATCCATACCACTTTTGCTTTTTTTTTTTTTTTAAAGATTTTATTTATTTATTTGACAGACAGAGATCACAAGTAGAGAGGTAGGCAGAGAGAGAGGAGGAAGCAGGCTCCCTGCTGAGCAGAGAGCCCGATGCGGGGCTTGATCCCAGGACCCTGGGATCGTGACCTGAGCCGAAGGCAGAGGCTTTAACCCACTGAGCCACCCAGGCGCCCCCCACTTTTGCTTTTTAACCAATGCTTGATATTGCTAAATTCAGGGTAGTTGCCTACTTTAATTTTTAAAGTTTACATTGTAAGGCAAAAACTTTAGTATCAACATTTTATTGATTATTGTGTGAGCTAAAATTATTCTAACCATTTAAAATAACCCATCAGAATGCACATAAGTCAAACATAGAATTGATGATTCAATTATGTGACAATAGCTATAGTGGGTGAAATTGTCTCTCCTGAAAGATAAGACTCAGCAGACACATCTTTAAGACCATATTTTAATCATGTGATTTTTATTTTGTCATGCTATCATTTATTATACCCATTAATCAAATGTTTTATTTAAAGTTAAGATAAATTACTTGTGTTTTCTAGATCACTCTGGGGGTAACATTATATATCTTAATACATTCATTTAAGATTTTGTTTCTTTGGGGATAATAATATTCATACAAATCAATTATAAACACAAAAATATGTAGATGCCCTTTAAAGTAATATTATTAGTATTCTAATTATAGTATAAGTTATGTCTATAATAGATAAAAAATGTTAGTGAATTTTAATTATAATTTGACATGAACATGTTTGGGAAAAATAAATCTACTACTATTTTATTTAAAATTTTTTATAAGATTTTATTTATTTATTTGACACAGAAAGAGAGATCACAAGTAGGCAGAGAGGCAGGCAGAGAGAGGTGGGGGAAGTAGGCTCCCTGCTGAGCAGAGAGCCCAATGTGGGGCTCAATCCCAGGACCCTGAGATCATGACCTGAGCTGAAGGCAGAGGCTTAACCCTCTGAGCCACCCAGGCGCCCCTTAAATAATTTTTTTAAAGTATTTCCATAATTTAAGCTCCTGTGTTAATAATTAATCTGATATAGTAAGGTGATAATTCATTAAATGAAAACAGACCCTCTTAATATTCTTGTGTTCCCAGCCCAGATAGCTTTGGGATATTTTTATATACTGGCCAACATAATTTCCTGTTAGTTTCAGGTCATAAATTATAATTTTGTTATTTTAATCCTGTGAGAGCCCTGAACTTCATTATAATATGAAATGCTTGGACTCATCTATGCAGAGATAAATTATATTTATATTTGTATGTGTATATATATATTTTTTTCTTAGTCATATTTGGAGGGAAGAAGTAGTGTTTTTACTAATAAAATATGAGATTCCTGTGTTAAATGCAAAAATGGATGAATAAGAGTTATATATGCAGTACATTAGTACATATTAATACATTATATATTAGTACATATTAATACATCATATATATGGGACATTTTTCTTTTGCATGTGCAAATATTTATACCATATTTTATATCTGGAATATTTCACAATCTAAAGTGGACATCAATGCCAAGGCCATATTGTTATCCCCACTTAAAAGATGAAAATAAGGAAGTATGAAGCAGAAAGAATAGGAGAGTGAACCAATTCAGGACAAAGTCTGATGCCACCTGTCTATATCGCATCAATTTTTATGAGTCTTCACATATCCATCAATAAATTAATCATATATGCAGATTTTTTGTTTGAAAAAAAAAAGAAAAAAATAAGACCCTTCAATGATTGCTCTAGTATTCCTGTAAATATTTTTCTTTGTCCTCAAACCTTGTATGACCACTTTTTCTGAATCTAATTATACTTGTTTTCTGTCTTTCATTTAGTAACTCAGATCCTCTGAAAGACTGGAACATAGGAAAAGCAGCCACAATTTGGGAATCCTGACAGTGTGATGTATATGTTGTGTGACGATAGCCATGTTGTAAGATTTCCTGAGGCTAGTTTGCAGGATGCTGGTAGGGATAGAGAGACTAGCATGGGGAGAAGCAGTCTAGCCAAGTGAGAGGGAGCACAGGGTATTGAAGGACATGGCTTCTGAAATCAGACAGCTGGATTTGAATCCTAGCTCAACCACTTACCACTTTTTATTTTTATTTATTTATTTTTTACATCTTTCATCTGTACAACATTATTATTAGTAGTAAATTTTCACAGTTTTGTTGTGAGGCTTATATAAGTGCTGTATCAAGTATTTTCAATTAGTACTATTATTATAAAACTTGACTAAATTATGCTATTACTCATTTATGTTTTCTTTTATAACAAATAATGAACTCTTATTTATATCCTGTGTACTTACCTAATTTGATGGAATTATGAAGCTAAATGCATCCTTAAACTCCAGATACCATGTGTCTTTCAAAACATATTTGTAGGTAGAAGATTAGGCTTGTGTGAAAGCAAAAAATACTTGGTGATATATTATTCTAGTAAAAATTCAGTGCTTAGTGTGAAAATAATTGAAGCACAGGAGCAATTAACTAAATTACTTAATTTTTAAGAAAGATTGCTCAAAATATAGTGGCTCAAGGAAGATGAAGCTTTTCATTCTTTCATCTAGTGGTCAGAGGTGAGAAGTTTGATGTAGGTCATCCATGACTTCATATCACTACCATGGTCCACACTCTACTGGTAACACATTCCCATTTTGAGTGAAGAACAAGCAATTTCCTGTTAAATCACATGGCTTTGAATTTGCCTCCATTCCTCAATCACATTGTCCTGGTTGGAACTTAGACCCAAGTTCATCACTAGCTGGGAGGAAAATGTTTTCTAATTAGATGTCCATGGGCCAGTTCCGAGGAGAGAAGTAAGAATAGATATTGGAATGTAACTTGCCATGTTACAACCCATGTAACACTCTTAAAAACATTAAAAGGATGGTTCTTACTTCAAATTAATGTCTGAGGTAAAATTCAGACAGCAGAGGGGCACCTAGGTGGCTCAGTTGGTTAAGTGTCCAACTCTTGATTCCAGTTTACATCATGATCTCAGAATCATGAAATCAGCCAAGTGGCAGGCTCCATGCTCATCGGGGAGTCTTCTGGAGATTTTTCCTGCCCCTGCAACAACCAGCCCCCCCTCCCACCATGACTTGTGAATGCCTGCTCTCTCTCTTCCAAATAAATAAATAAATCCTTAAACAAAAATTTTAAAACAGAAAAAAATAAATTCAGATGCCAGAAATTTAGGAGTGAAGTAAAAATACAATTGAAATAGGATAGTGGTAACTGCAATATTTGGTGTATTTACTATTTCCATTAGCTTTCCTAATCTATTCACAAAATCTTTATCCACTTATGAACTGATATTTTGTCAATACTCAATTTTTCACTGCTGGTGCTATAAAACAGGTTTCTAGGGTTCCAAAGCTTATGAAGAGAAAGTTCAGAAGAACGTTGGTAAACATCTGATCTGATTTTTATAGCTCTTTCAGCCTCAAAGAACAAAAGCTATTCAACCTACCACACTGGATTGAATTTATTAGAGATGCTACAAACTCACCAACATCAAGACCATCTGGGTTTCATGGGAATATCAAAGGTGGCTATAAGAAGGTTCTAGGGAATCTTTTCTTTTATTCTTTGTCCATATGTTCTCTTTTTTTAGTTAAAAACTTCTTAAGTGTGTTCCTTCTTCTCTCTATAGCCTTTGTTTTACGGATGACTTGTTATTTTATACATACTCATAGCTCTTAGCTTTAAGCACAGCTCTTTATCAAAATCCCATACTCTCCATGCCTTTTAATTAAAAATTTTAAAGGAGAATCTGATGAATTTGGGGTCTTTAGGTACTGTAGGACTATTTACAAGCACTATGACCATGGAAAGATCATTCAAAAGACCTATGAACAGGTAAGAATAGTTTAGTAGATTTTTTTTTCTATAATTCTGTTATAAATATACTTTGTACTTCTGTTCTTGGGTAATTTGTTAATCATACCTGCCTAGTTGTTTTAAATTTTCAAAAAAAAAAAAAATTTCTAGACTCATTTTCTTATTCTGATGGAATTCATATCCTATTTTTCCAAATATTTTTAAAATTGTGCATTTAAAGAGATATAAATACAGAAAATATAATGCATTGAATTATACCTATAAAATGTGTATATATATACATACATATATAGATGTATAAATATATATATTCATACATCAGTTTTTCTTTATTAAAAAATGATAAACTATGTAGGTACACAGAACTTTAGACATTTCAACCAAAGCAAGATTATTAGGCAATTTTTATACATGTGAACAAGAAAAAAATACTGTTAACTTCAAAATTGACCATAAGAATGCTGGAGGAGGACTATAAAACTGGTTCTTATTCAGAGAAATGTAGATAGGAATTCTGGAAAACTAAAGTCATTCAAATGAATTTTTTTTTTTTTTACAGTAGCAAAAGATTTGACCTGAATTTTCAATATTATAGACTTTATTCAGAGTTTTGCTTTTTCTCTCTAGATAATTTGGAAATACAATGTAAAATATTTATCTCCTTTCCTATAAAGGGATTTTATATAAAATCTATTTTTGACAACATCAATGGGCACTGTGCTACAGAATAAATAAGCAGAATACACAAATATGTTTTTCTGTATCATGTATATAAATAAAGCTATCATAATTAGTATATATAAATTTACCTGAGTAAATAAGCAAAATTTAATATGTATTTTGGAAAATGTCTTAAGTAATTTCAAACAAATCTCTAGAAGAAACTACATGACTTTATTATTGTTATTTCAGTTTTTTTTTTTTTTTTTTTTTTTTTTTTTACCACAATGTCTAACATCATGCTATATACATCCTGGGTGCTAAATAATTTGAAAAACAAATGCATTTTTACCATAGACTTCAACTGAGTAAAAACTTCAATTTCTTTTTTTTTTTCCTAATTTAAAGATTTTATTTATTCATTTGACAGACAGAGATCACAAATAGGCAGAGAAGCAGGCAGAGAGATAGGAAAGGAAGCAGGCTCCTCACTGAGCAGAGAACCTGACGTGGGGATCCATCCCAGGACCCCGAGACCATGACCTGAGTTGAAAGCAGAGGCTTTAACCCACTGAGCCACCCAGGTGCACCAAAACTTCAATTTCTGATACAACTTATAGCATACACAAAATTTGATACTTTCTGGAATTATGCTTTTCTCTAGATAATAATTTGAAGCAGAATGATCACTAAATGAATTTTTCAAAGTATATTTTGCCAGATATTATAAATATTACCAAATGAAGGAAAAATCCAGTAGGTTAAAATGGCAATTGAAGAAGTATACACAAAAATTCATTAACCAGCTCAAAATTATTAAACAACTGTATATTAGAAACCAACAATATATCAGTTACCAATTTAGCTTCTGGGAAGCCAGCTGGAATAGATTTGTATGGTGAGGCATGGGCAAAGGCCTGGAAGCTTCCACGCCCTCTCTAGGCTTGCCAGTCTTCCAGCACTTCTATCTGTTCACCAACACAGAAGCTCTCCAAACTTTTGGGGTTTTATAGAGGCTTCATTACATAGGCATGATTGATTAAATTATTTAACATTGGTGATTGATTCAACTTCCAACTTATCTCCCTTCCCAAATGTCAGGGGGTAAGACTGAAAGTCCTATCCCTCTAATCACATGTTTGGCTCCATCCACAACCAGCCCTCCATCCTTAGGTGCTTTTCAAAAACCACCTAATTATTAACATAACAAAAGACACCTATGTCTCTCCCAACACTTGGGATATTCTAAGGATTTTGAGAGCTGTGAGCCAGGAACTACAGCTGAAGATCAAATATGTATGCAAAATATATGTCAGTCATTTGAATAATCAAATATCTATCTATCTATATATATATATATCAAATATATATGAAATATATATATTTATAGTTTTTATAAATCACGATGTGGCAGCAACCAATCCCCTTAAGAAATAGGGGATTTAATTGGATGATTAACATATTGTACAAATAAATTAAGTTTCAGAAATGTCTTGAATCAAACTGTAAAGAATAAAGTCTTATTTTTCCGTGAAATTTTTTCCTACAATGGAAGTTAAGATGTTTATATCCAATGATCTAAATTTTGGTCATAATTTGTTAAGTGGAAAAGCATTCCATGCTCATGGATCAGAAGAAGAAACATTGTTAAAATGTCTATAGTGCCCAGAGCAATCTATACTTTCAATGCCATCCCAATCAAAATTTCATGGACCTTTTTCAAAGTGCTGGAACAAACAATCCTAAAATTTATACGGGAACCAGAAAAGCCCCTGGATTGGTAAGAAAAAGTTGAAAAAGAAAAAAAAAAAAACTGGGGGTATCATGTTGCCTGATTTCAAGCTTTACTACAAAGCTGTGATCACCAGGAAAGCATGATACAGGCACAAAAACAGACTCATAGACCAGTGGAACAGAGTAGAGAGTCCAGATATAGACCCACAAGTCAATGATCAAATAATCTTCAACAAAGCAGGAAAAAATATACAGTGGAAAAAAGACAGTCTCTTCAATAAATGGTGCTGGGAAAATTGGACAGCTATATGTAGAAGAATGAAACTCGACCATTCTCTTACACCATTCACAAAGATAAACTTGAAATGGATAAAAGACTTCAATGGGAGGCAGGAATCCATCAGAATCATAGAGGAGAACATAGGCAGTAACCTCTTCAATATCAGCCACAGCAACTTCTTTCAATATATATCTTCAAAGGCAAAGAAAACAAAAGCAAAATTGAACTTTTGGGACTTCATCAAGATCAAAAGCTTCTGCACAACAAAGGAAACAGTCAACAAAACAAAGAGGCAACCCACAGAATGGGAGAAGATATTCGCAAATGACACTACAGACAAAGGGCTGATATCCAAGATCTACAAAGAACTCCTCAAACTCAATGCACACAAAACAGATAATCATGTCAAAAAATGGGCAGAACACATGAAGAGACACTTTTCCAAAGAAGAGATTCAAATCAAAGCCACATTGAGATACCACCTTATACCAGTTAGAATGACCAAAATTAGCAAGACAGAAAACAACAGATGTTGGAGAGGATGTGGAGAAAGGGGAATCCTCTTATACTATTGGTGGGAATGCAAGTTGGTGCAGCCACTTTGGAAAACAGTGTGGAGATTCCTTAAAAAATTAATAATAGAGCTACCCTATGACTCTGCAATTGCACTACGGGGTATTTACCTCAAAGATACTGATGTAATGAAAAGAAGGGCCATATGTACTCCAGTGTTCATAGCAGCAATGTCCACAATCACCAAACTGTGGAAAGAGCCAAGAAACCCTTCAACAAACAAATGGATAAGAAGATATGGTCCATATACACAATGGAATGTTATGCCTCCATCAGAAAGGATGAATACACAACTTCTGTATCAACATGGACAGAACTGGAGGAGATTATGAGTGAAATTAGTCAAACAGAGAAAGTCAATTATCATATGGTTTCACTTATTTGTGGAGCATAAGGAATAACATGGAAGACATTAGGAAAGGAAGACATTAGGAAAGGAAGAGTGAATTGGGGGAGATCGGAGGGGGAGATGAACCATGAGAGACTATGGATTCTGAGAAACAAACTGAGGGTTTTGGAAGGGAGGAGGATGGGGGATGGGCAACCCTGATGGTGGGTATTAAGGAGGGCATGTATTGTATGGAGCACTGGGTGTGGTGCCTAAACAATGAATCCTGGAACACTGGGAAAAAAAAAAAAAATAGAGTAAGCTGACCACCCATTGCGGTACTTACTCCATCCAGCGAAGCAGCAAGCAATTAGAAGAAAGAGCACCAATTTCCTTGGCTCTGTCAGATAGACTGCTCTCATTTAGGACAGGACCAGAATGGAAGCTTGCCACCAACCACTGAGTGGTGGCTGTGTGAGTGACAGCTACATGTCCCATGAATGTGAACCAAGGTCTAGCTGGAAATACAGCAAGCTTATAAGAATGGCTACCAGGAAGGCCAAAGTTCTCCATTCCAATGGGAACGAATAAATATGGCAAGATGTTTAACTTTGTTTCCCTATGCTACAGCAACATGACTGGTTGCTTCTCAAAACCTCTGGTCCAGCCTACACACAAACATTCTATGCTGGCGTATTAAAATCCCCCATCCCTCCCAATGTCCATATATTTCTGAGTTGGAAATGGATACTGAGGGCCAGAGTTCTTCAAGGGAGATGAGAATGTGATAATGTTGAAAATGAAGTGACTAGCACAATTTCCCAGGGGGAAAAAAAACAACAACAACAACATATATCTATATCTATCTATCGATCGATCGATCGATTGATCAATAGATATAAAATGTAGATAGTTTCAGTTTTTATCAGGAAGAGGATTTCAGGCAGATTGAACACTTAAGTTCAAGGACCTAAAACATAAATAAAGCAAATTACAGCAGCACAAGAGTTCTGTTTCTAATGCCAAGAATGGCTGTACATATAAAACTCCGTAACAGTTTGAATGCCTAGGTTGTATGCCCTGAGTCTTTCTTGTCAGGAAAATTTCTCTAGTCCTCAGTCTAATGCCCTATCAAAGAAACATTTTGCCATATGGTAAAAAGCAGAGAATGTATCACCCATTGCTCTCCTAAAATGTCCTCTTTTCTTTGGTATTATAAATCTTTACTCCTATATTCACCAGTGAAGTGAACTAATCTTGTGATTGGCAAAACACAATTTCAGATTCCCAGGCAAAACAATAACTCACTGACCCTTCTTTATTTTCTAGTTATTGGAGAAGAGTTTGCACCACAAATTTTAAGTGGTTAATGAACACTGAGCAGAAAGGATAATGATTTGCATGACCAACTTCGGAATGCAAAGAAAAATAGTGAAGGAAAACAAACAATCAACAACAACAATAAAAACCAAAACAGTACATCTGATTTACCAAAGAAATCTTTGTAGTTTCTATAGTCAGGATATTTCTGAATTTCTTTCTTTAGTTATATTTTAGCATTTATTTATTTAGATAGTGAGTTAATTGTCTCCCTGCGCAGTGTGGAGCCCAAGGTTAGGCTTGAACTCACAGCCCTGAGATCAAGAACTGAGCTGAGGGGCGCCTGGGTGGCTCAGTGATTTAAGCCTCTGCCTTCAGCTCAGGTCATGATCTCAGGGTCCTGGGATAGAGCCCCGCGTCTGGCTCTCTGCTCAGCAGGGAGCCTGCTTCCCCCTCTCTCTGCCTGCTTCTCTGCCTACTTGTGATCTCTCTTTCTGTGAAATAAATAAATAAAATCTTTAAAAAAAAAAAAAAAAAAAAGAACTGAGCTGATATCGAGAGCCAGATGCACAACTGACCGAGCCACCCAGATGCCCTATACTTTAGCCACCTGAAGACCCATCAGCCACCTGAAGCTAGGACTCACCTCTTCAAAAATGAATAATCTATTTCTCTTTATGTAAAAAATAACTGAACCCATAGTAGAAAAGTAAACCTGATCCCACATGATCTAAGAAGTTGTTAATTAAATAGTAAGATTGGGATCTCATCCATTAGTAGTCCAACCATAAAGAATGAAAGATATGGAGAACAAAATGGTTTGAAAGCCACAGAATGTGGGTAATAGTGAATGATAATCAGAAATGCTCAAGATGCATTTAAGCTTAAACCAAAGACCTAAATAAATGACAGGCAGTGAGAGAAATAGGATGATACAGAGGATTATGAAAAATTGTCAAGGAACCAGCCTTGATTGAATAGAGAAACCTGAGTTCTGGGGTGGGAATGAGAAAGAAAGAAAGAAAGAAAGAGACACAAAGGTTGGGACCCGGAGGGCCCAGCCGATGCTGCTGAGACTACAGTTTATTGGTTTACAGCTCTTTTACATGATTCAAGCACAATACAGTCACTTGGGAGTCACCTGGATCATTGCATTTAAAGTTCAATAGAACAATCAACATAATGAACTACCAGTAAATAAGTTTTCTCATTCAACTGTTACACTACATTGCTTAGATCAACTAGCTTAAGGGCAAATCTGCTATGTGATTTCCAAGCTTCTGCAAGCTGCAGTTATGGCGGCACTTTAGGGCTGAACTGTGGTGGGTAGGGCTGATCTCTGACCTGGTCCTAAAACCGCAAGGACCTTGACAGCTTGCTGTGTCTGGTCACCACAATAAATTATGCTTTCTGATCTTAGTAGCATATCAATGATATTTTCTTAAAATGTTGCTAATTAAAAAAAAAATTGGTGCCACTGACAACTGAAGGTGAATTTCCAATCCAGTTTCACCTTGAATTTCTTTCTTAGGTTTAACAATTTGTTATTACCTTCTACGTTTTACAGGGAAGAAACTCTAAACATTGGCATGAGCGGACAAGCAATAAAAGTTTTAAGACTGAAGAATGCATGTCATATTAGCCCTTCACTTTACTAGAGTATCAGGCAGGTGCTTTAAAAATGTTTCCTGTGTTGAAAACTATTGGAAATAACTTCAGTTGTTTTAGCTGAATGTAAATGATGCTTTTGGAGGCTGCATACCTCCTGGTGTTAAAAAGAAATTGATATTGGAAAGCACTCACTGCTGAGAATCTAAATAAATATACCTGTGAGTTTTCTTTTGTAATATCATCTTTAAGAAAGAGAGGTGAAAAAAGCAAAACATCATTCAATTGATAATATATGATACTGAATATTGGCAGTAGGAAACATGAAGTGTTAATTTTTGATACTTCAAGGTTTCACATCTTTTTGGGTCTAACTTGACAAATTCCATAAGCTGAAAGTTAAAAATTAGCTTACTTCAAGGTGATGAGGGAGCAGGAGGCTGGCTGAGGACAAAGCAAAAGCTGGCATCTTGCACCCCCTCTCCATCCGCTCCCCTCGGTGATGTGTGTGGCATTCCTCAGGTACCCCTGACTGCCAAAACAAATAGTTAACTCACAATCCTGCAAGACAGGAGTCTCCCTTGGTTTACAAATGTCCTAGAGATCTATAAACAAAGAAGTTACATTATCAATAGCTCAAATTCCAGAGGCAAATGACTCAGTTCTTCAAGCCTTAATGTCACCCTCCCCTCCATAAACAAAACTGAAGGAGGCTGGGGTAGAAAGAAATGTAAGTGAAGATAAGTTTCTCCCTAACAGAGACAGCTTGATAGCAGGATTGTGACATTTCACCAGGAATCTCCCAACCCTCTTGATGTTAATGGCTCGCCAAAAGACAGCATTGATCAGGCCTCCGGTATCCCTGCACCTCGGAGGCCTTCTTTAGCATATGAAAGCTCCGTTGAAACCTCCCTTTCTCTCACCTTCCCCCAACCGCAGGGTACATAACCTGCCATCCCTCACAACCCGGGGCAGCAGCAGCTCTTCCTGCCCACGGGTCCTGTCCCCGTGCTTTAATAAACCACCATTTTGCACCAAAGATGTCTCAAGAATTCTTTCTTGGTCATCGGCTCCGGACCTCAGCCCCCCGAACCTCACCCAGGTTCTAGAACTTCATCAAAGGGAAGGGGTAAAGAAAAACTATATATTCAAATGCATGTCTAAGAGATAGAGAAGAAAAGCTGGTAAATGCCTTTGAGAAATTTGTGGGCATTTCTTGCCCCCAGGAAAACAGATAAAGATTGTGGAGTGGCATTCAGTGAAAGATATTTCTTCCAGTGAGCCTTACGTCATCTTGCTTTGGTCCTTAAATAATTCAGCTGGAATTTCTGTGAATCTTTTTACTCAGACTTTACCATGAATATCCACTAATTATCTAAGATAAAACTTGGATCTTTCTGGGTTAATATTAAAGAAGGTTTCAGATGAATTGTGTTGTGGGCTAATTCCTTAAAACAGCAAAAAGTAAATTACTTTGGTTTCTTTGTTATTTTTACCCTCTTTTTTACCCCTTATTTTTCTCTTCTGCTTACTCCTTCTGCTCTTTTTGTTCTGTTATTCCATCTCTGCCTCCCTCCCTCCCTCTCCTTCCCTTTCCTCTCATCTCATCATGGGTACGTTGTTGCTTGACCACATATAGAGTATTCCCAAAGTGTAGGGCTGAATAAAATCCTTGGCAGGCTTCTCTCTGGGGCACTTAAAGTTTCAGCTAATTCTGACATGCACTTTATCTTCTGTGATCCGTAACCTATCCAAGTACATGTTTCATTTCGCCAAAGGTTGAGTCTTTATTGTGTCCTAGGAATAAGTATTGTTAATACCCCAGGTATCAATTTCTCAATTTCTGCCCGTCTGACCCCTGTCCAGTCTTTATTCAGCCATCTCTGCAGGATTTACCATGAGGACACAATCCTCACCTTGTAGTAGCTTCTTGGCTGTGTGCCCATAAGCAGCAGTTTCCTCCACCTGTCCAATAGGCAGGGCTAGACCATATAGCTTCCATCATCATCCAGAATTCACCCCTCCACCAACGAAAATGTAGTTTTCTGTTATCTTCCCCTCAGGGATCAGAATTTTGAACTTATTTTAAGTAGAGCTTTAATTAAAAAGTTAAATGAAGTCCAAAATAACTATTTCATATAATATCTACTACATGTAATGGATATAAAGCACATAAGTAGCAATGCACTGTTTTGGGTCCTTAGTTTTCAACTAACTGGAAGCACCTTTTCCTTTTTACCACCTACAACCTCTTACCTCATGAAAAAATTAGCATTTTGTTGTGGGGTGCCTGGGTGGCTCACTGGGTTAAAGCCTCTGCCTTTGGCTCAGGTCATGATCCCAGAGTTCTGGGATCAAGCCCTGCATCAGGCTTTTTGCTCAGCGGGGAGCCTGCTTCCCTTCCTCTCTCTCTGCCTGCCTCTCTGCCTACTTGTGATCTCTGTCAAATAAATAAAATCTTTAAAAAAAAAAAAAAAGTTTTTTTTTGTTGTTGTTGTTGTTGTTGTTTTAAGTAGTTGAATTTCCCTGGGAACATTGTTTTGAAGTTAAATGAAGAACTGAAAAAAAATTCTCTAAATAAATCAAGCAACAGCCTAATTTTGCTTGATTATTCTATTAGGAGTTTACATGCACAATGTACGGTTTCCTTCTTTCCTTCCCTCCTTCCCTCCCTCCCTCTCTCTTTCTTTCTTTCTTCTCTTTCCTTCTCTTCTTCTTTCTCTCACTCTCTCTCTTTCTTTTCCTTCCTTCCTTTCTTTGACCAACCTGACACCCTTCTCTGTAGCTATGCTCTTTAATAGCGCGCTCCTGTACTATCCAGGGCTTGGCTATGGGATAGTAACCAATATGGCACAAGCAGAGGCTTGAAATAGTAAGTGTTCATTGAGTTTGCCGTGTTCTTTTCTGTTTGAAGCCCCTCAAACAGAAAATCACGTACTCAAATCAAGTAGTCTGCTAGAAGATGAGTTATCAAAGGGAGCAGAGATGTCTACCCCAGCTCAGGACTCTCTATAGTTTTTTCAGGCTTTCACCCCAAATAACTATATACTAATGTTCTAAAGCATCCAGTGTATGTAATGAGTTATTTTTTTTTTATAATATGCATCTAAAAGAGTATTAGTTGTATACCATTTTGGGGATAATTTAAAATGAGTTGCACAAATAGTTCTGTGTGTTCTGTGGCCTAGATGATAAATTTCAGTTGACAAAGCATCATTCCTTAAACAACCTGGCAACTGACTGCAGATTCATGGATGAGCTCAGTTGAGACTAGAACTAGTATCCAGGTAAAGCTACAGCCAAGTTGCTGACACTCAGAATCATGAGCTAAACACTTTGTTATTGTTTTAATTTGGGGGATGGCATATTATCCAGTATTAGATAATTGATACAAAAGAGAATTTGAAAAGGTTATTACTAATTACCTAAACAAAGTGATTGTTTTAGAGATGCATTAAAAACAAGTTTATCTTGGGGTGCCTGGGTGGCTCAGTGGGTTAAAGCCTCTGCCTTCAGCTCAGGTCATGATCCCAGAGTCCTGCGATTGAGGCCCGTGTCGGGCTCTCTGCTCAGTGAGGAGCCTGCTTCCCCCCTCTCTCTGCCTGCCTCTCTGCCTGCTTGGGATCTCTGTCTGTCAAATAAATAATAAATAAATAAAATCTTAAAAAAAAAAAAAGCTTATCTTTATTTTTGTAATTTCATATTTACCAATATTACATAGTATATATTGAGAATTGATTTACTAAGATTTCCAGATCAACATATTTTCACATAAATATCCCCTTTGCAATTTTTCCTTATTTGATCTTTTCATCTTTGTTTCATTTCCCTTACCATTATAACAGTTTAAAATATCTTAAACAAAAAAGAAGCAGCCAAATTAAAAGTAATCAAGATATAACATACATGTGTACATACATGATTAGAAACTTTAATGTTCATAAACAATAATATTTAAAATACAAATGTATAGAATTATCCTACAGATTCTAGAAGATATTTAAAACATTTTGCTGCAAAAATTATGAACAAAATAAATCAAAATTATTTTTTTAAATTCATCAAATTCAACATGCAATTTCTTCCATAATGCTTAGTATTTTATTTTATTAATATTTTAATATTCATATTACTATTTAATATTATATATTATATTAATAATATATCAATATAATATTAATATTTCTCAAAATTATATAATGAAAAGACAATGTAATTTCTAAATAAAATTATGTGCATCTAAGACGGCATGATGTTTTGATATCTGTATACATAATGAAATATCAACTGAAGTCAAACTAATTAACATATCTATCTCCTCTCGTAATTACCTTTGATGGGGGATGGTGAGAGAATTTGAACTCTACTCTGGGAGACTATAATTAATAATACTGTGTTGTGTACTGGAAATTTGCTAAAGTGATGTAGTCTTAAAAGCAGTAGTAAGAAGAATACAGATATATCATTTTCATTGCATTTAACTTTATGTGTTGATTATAGGATTCCTGTGAATAAATTATTCACATGTGTTGGGAGCAATCCAGTACTTCGCCATGAAGGTTAAGAAGGACATAACTTGATACAGAATTTGTCTCATTTTGTTTGGGCCAGAAAAACCTTTATTCCTGAAAGGTAAGAATCTCAATTGTTTGTTTAGTATTTGATTAGCATTTTGTTTTTGAGGTGCTTAATATTATTCAAGAGCTACAGTTAAATGCAGACTACCATATTTGTCAATGCAATATATAGAAATAGTTTAAATAGAAATGAGAAATAAAATATGGCTAGAAGAGCACATAGGAAAAGCTGTTGAGATTTTTAAGATGATAACTAAGAACAAGCTAATTAAGACACTAAGCTTGTTCTTTGGGAGGCAAGATGATGATAGCTTCAACTGAGGAAAAAAATAGAAGTGGGGAAACTAGGTCAATGGTGGATTTGCTATCCATCTTGTCTGAGTGTTTTGATTAAACACTTTTCTCCTTCCCCTTGTAGTCCTTTTTAAAATTCTTTTATAGTTTCCTCTTTTTGATTCTTCAACATATTGTTTTGTTCTTTTATTAATTTTTAATGCAACTTGAAGGGAGAAAAATAACCATAAAAATAATCAAATAAAAATTGAAGAAGGAAAGCTTCTTAAGAATCAGATCTACTTATTGAGTTTCTATGCTGTAGTTAAGAAATATACCTATCACCACAGAGGGTACAATGCCTGGTTTCTACTCTTGAGAAAAATCCTGCTGAAGTTGATAAGCCTGGAACTGTAAGACTACATTTTATGAGTTGTTCACTTGTTTCTTATCATCCACCAACATTTTGTCAGTTAAAGTACCAAAAAATGGAAGAATTATTTGATGTTTTATTCATGGATTTCAAGAAAACAAATGCAAAGTTGAAAGTAATATGGAATAAAAGAATGTGGTTGAAGGCATATTTGATGGTCTAGAAAAAAGAGACTGATAAATATAAAAGGAATATAGGAACATATTTGGGTATTAGGCAGTACGATGAAGGCAAAATTGAAGGTAAAAAGGATAATCAGAATTTTAAAATTCGTACAGCTCTCTAGGTGGTTTGCAGACATTTTGTGGGTGATCCTGGATGGCAAATTACTATGGCAAATTGTAGGTCTTAATATAAGGCTTAGAAATGTGCATAAAAAGAAGCTTAGGCTTTTTAGAAGAAATCAATGAAAATGTTCAAGCTTTCAGTAAGAGAGATCTCTAAGTGACAATTTTCTCTAAGAACCCAGGACAGCAAATATATTAAGATTTTCCATAAAAGGACTCTGTGCCAAGTTATGGAGAAAACAATGCAGTAAACAGATATTTAAAGAAGAGAGAGAGAGAGAGAATACCTCAGTATTTGCTTCTGTTTTCTAGTCTTAAAAACCCAGTGATAAATATGCTTGTGGCCCCCAGTGTCAGTCCTGAAAATCAAGAGCTAAAATTATATTTGTCAATTAAGGTCTATTACATGTAAACATTTTTTTATTTCTAGATAATTTAGCCAACTGTTCACAAGTAAGCTAAATAGTTTATGCCAGTCTTCATTAATCAGCACACATAAGTTGGTTATCTAAGCTTGTTTACCAGCAGTTAAAAGGGAAGAAGGGAAGAAAGAGGAGACTTGTTTACTTGGATTCAAAGGGCGGAGAGTGAAATAGTGGCAACATTTAACTTTGACAGCACTCTAACTCTTGTTTCTGGGCAGATCTCTCTCAAAGACTATATCATCTCTCTTAGTGGGACAGGTTGTTATCGGATGCCATGTTAGCAACTCCCCTTGGACCACATCATAATTTACTACATCCTCATCTTCCATTTCCCACCCATAATAGAAGGTAAATGAGATGAGCCATGCCTTTCTTCCATATCTAGGAATCAGTAGTTTTGTGGTTTCCTCCTCCCAAATCACCATCTCATGAACAACAAGGGCTTGTTCATGTAATGTGGTTCATCTCTCCTAGATGGTAAGTCAGGAAGATTATTACATTGGATTACTTATTCATACAACTTACAAAATTGGAAGTGTGATAAGTATTGACTCAATCTTTGGATGCATCTTACCAGGCAGTTTACTAACACCAAGAATTAAACCGATGTGGTTAGGTTAGGGATAGCGAGTGCAGGATTAATTCTTTTATTTTCTTTTCTGGTTCTAATCAAACTTGGACAAGTAGCCTGACTTCTCTGACCCTTGCTTTCCTCATCTTTAAAATGAGGTTAACAATAATAGCGATTTTATAAGGTTGTTATAAGCTTTAGATGAACTAATACAAATAAAATGCTTAGAAAATTGACTTGGTAGTACTCTAAATATTGGCTATCATTATGGGCCTTATATTTTATATTACACATCTACCATTCCTCCCCACAAAAGCACCCAAGTTTGGGACTTCAGTTACAGGGATTCCAGATCTCTTCAGATTTTGCTAAGCATTCATACTTCTTGAAGATTTTTATCTCTGGATTGAGATGAGGAACCACAAACTCCAGGAGGACAGTTTTTGGACTTCGGTGTTGGAACCATGCTGGTGTGTAAAGGTGTCAGTTTACCACAGAGACAGTTGTGAGGATCTGAGGCACAGTTGTATCTGAGAGGGTCAGACAAGGCACCTAAGTTGGGCCAATACAGTTTTAATCCTTTTATCCTTTTTTTGGTTAGTGTTTTGTCAGCTCCTATACTATTATTTTACCTCATTTATTTATAATGTATTCCCTTATTTTGAAATCTCATATTACTTAAACATTTTTACTCTTTCTTAAATTCAGTAAATCTACCTTAATCATTTTTCAGTATTTATTATAATAATAATAATAATTATTATTATTTACTTTATACACTATTTTCTAATTTGATTTATATTCTACTGTTTGGTAAAAAGAATATATGGGTGTAGAGATGGTAGTAACAGAAAAGCCTTCGCAACCAAAGGAAGGATTTGAAAGATTTCTGTTTTGACTCATACCGTTCTAGTTTCTCTATTTGGTCTTCCAGTATTTTTGTTTAGTTACTCTAAAGGGGAGTGCTGGATTTGACAATATTGGCTAGTAACCCAGATGATTTTGATACAAGTTATAAGCAGAACTTGCTTTTAGAAAAGCCATTTTACCATTAGGTAACATATTTATGCATTTAATCACTCATTCATTTACTCACCTATCCATACAACCATTCATTCATTCATTCATTCATTCATTTTTGGCCATATGCTTTAGTGATGCAAATTCACAAATTAAACAAATTCTTTCTCACTGTTTTCTCACAAAAATATATTTTCCATTTTTTGCCCAGTAATTTTTTCTGAAATACTTCAGCATCATTTTTAGATGCCTGTAAGGAAATGATATATTAATTTGTACCATATTTTTATAATATTCAGAAGGAATTCAGAATTCACTTTTCCTACATTGTGTAATATCTTTGTACATTTTTTGAGTTTTGCTTTTAGAACACTCTGATGATTTGAGGTTTTCTAAATTTAGTTCATCCACATTTCTCTTCAAAATTATTCCTAGGCAACTTTTATCGTAACCATTTTTAAGAGATAAAAAACATAATGCATATTTAGATGTAAAAATAAAATATACAAAATGTTACTTTACTTCTTGCTTCAGATAAAACTGTTAACTTTCTTATATATGTTTTAGACTGGTAAAAATGAGCATTTGTCATGAATATATTAAAAGAATAGAGAATTAGATTATTAACATAAGAAGACAGAAGGTAATTGTGCTACCCAATATCTTCTCTGCTGTGATATATGACTCTTTTCTAAAGCTTTTAGTCTTTACCAAAAAATTTAAGATCTTTGAGTGCTTCTGGTATCTGTGGTGCCAGAACAGACTATCCTTAATCCACTGCCTCTAAAATTTAGGCCAGAAGTCTCAATTCTTTCTACTACAGAAATATCTCTACCACAGAAATGTAATTATATCCTGACATTATGAGGACTACTGTTATGTCATTTAATGACCAAAATGGTGTAACAGGCAAAGTGATAGATTTATCATAACAGATCCTAGATGTTGTGGGAAGAGATGAGGAGGAAAATAAATAACATATAGACAGTGTAGTGGAACAAAAATATTTAAAAGCCAATGCAGGCCTGAGATATCCATTTATCTTTTTATGCACCACATCACAGTGCTATAAACCTACCTGTGTCAATAAATATGCAGTATTCCTAAAATAGTTTTGTAGAAAAAGTTAGAGGTTTTGCTAGCACGATGTTTTCTATGGTCTTCAGAGTTGTAAAACATCCATACCCAAACTGAACTGTTTTTTACTAGAAACAAATGAACAAAATATCTATTCCTGAATTTAGGGCTAATAGTCACTTACAATTTCTGTGGTTTTCTAAAACATTCACTCATTCATCTGACAAAAACATTTTCTACTTATCTTCCAAATACCAATCACCTTGATAAATTCACTTATGTGACAGACTCAAGGACACTAGAAGGAAAAGATCCATTAATTTCTTTGATAAAGCACCTGGCAGATTATTAAGGCTTCCTTGATAATATACGTATTTTTAGCTAAAATTGTTTATTCAAATTGAAATTGGTTGTCTGAAGCCCAAGAAAAATTTGATGAAACAAAATAAGTTTGGGCTGTTCAGGACTCAAAGCAAGCCCCTGGTCTAAGAGCATCATATGATAAATACTACAGTTTCACTTAAATTTCAATGCTTGGATTTCTTCACCTTGCTTCTAATACCAAGTACAAATGCCTGTGACTAGCTCAAGAAACCTTTAAAATCAGCTCATAGTTTTACCTATGCAGTTTGCTTTTTATTAACTACCACATAGTGTTTTCTATAAAATCTTCCCTTTACTTTTCCTCTGGGCCTCCTCTTTTCTAAACATTAAATTATCTTAAACATTCTAACTCATCCCCCAACTACAACCCATGACATTTTGATGCCTGTTTTGAAGTATTTCAGCAATTCTTTTTATATTCCCTGATTTAATAAAATTATTTACTCTCTTGTCTTGTTTAATACTGCTTCATGGTTTGTTCTAAAGTACTTAGGAAAAAAATCTGGCAAAATATCCTGTTTCCTTTACCATTTCCCAGAAGCTGTTTGATTTCAAAGTTTTAAAGACTTAACAATCATGTATCTGATCTACTTATTTTATAGTAGATGGAACTGAACTTGAGAGTGATTAGTTATGGGTTTGTCTGTCTGAAACTGGTTCTAACATCTGGATCTTCTAATTCTGATAATTTTTCCTTGTTAGATCGCAAACTATATTTAAAAAAAGGAAATTCTCTCAACCTCCCAAATATAGTAATTTTCTATTATATGTGTTTTTAGTATTGTCTCTTATATCTGAATATTTCATAATTATTTATTTTTTTACCTAATTCTCAGTGACTAGAAAGGTGCAGAGCAAATACTATTGAGCAAATTAATATTTTAAGATTGATTAATTAATTGACCTTCAAATACCTTTCCTTTCAAACTCATACCATTTATGTGATCTTATTATTTTTGATCCAGAATTCAGTAAATCAAAATTGTAAAATCATGTAATCATCTCCCCTCACTGTCTCCTCCCCATCGTATCTCTTCACTCAACATATTTTCAACAAATATTGATTGAGCATCTATACTGCCTGAAGCACTCTGGAGACAAATGGTAAAAAAAAACAGGCCAAGCAACCAGAGACCACTACTTTCACGGTAATAAAATTCGTGGTCTTTCAAAATGGACTTTAATCAAGTAAGCACTCAAACTCCTCCCCTGACACACACACACACACACACACACACAGTAGCACAGACAGTGTTTAACTAGGTCAAGTGTTGAGAAGATACATACAGTGAATCAATTATATATTTGTAAGAATATACATATGTAGGAGTTGACAGAGGGAGTAGGATAAAGATTACTTCTTAAATAGATCTTAGTGGTTATTCTAAAGGATCTACAGAAGTTATTTAGGTGCTATTCACTGAAATAGAATACCCTGAGAAGGAACCAGATTAGCGAGACATAGCTTAGATCATATACATATTTTTTATTTTAACATAAGAGATGTTTCTATGATAATGCACAAATGTATTACTAAAATATCTTGTATTTTGCAAAATCATGCAAAAATAAAATTTGACTCCACAAATAAAATGATTACATAAGATCACTCATCATATATAAAATATGTAAGCAAAACACAAAGAACAAAATCTCAGAAACAATTCTAAAACAATTACCTATATGGTTAAAGTTCTATAGACTCACTGACATTTTACTCAGCTTCTCTGTCAGTTAGGTCCTTTGTAGTCTTAAATATGGAGTTTTGTATTTCTTATTTCAAGGGATTATTGAAGACAATTTTTAAAATTAAAAATTTGATGCAGGTGTAGCTTTCCATATTTTTTGTCCACATTTTTTAATAAAGGGGAAATGTTTTTGAATCTTAATCTGAACATAGCTCTGTCAGCTAGCTTAATGTTATGCAAAATTTAGAGATTCTTAAAACTATTGAGGTAGGCATTATTTACACTTTTGCAGAATTTTCACCTTTTTAAAAAAGATCTTCATGTGTTATTAAAGCTTCCTTTTCAATTATGGAGTAGAATATTACTGATTACTATAAGCATACCATGTTGGGAAGCATCACATATGAACCAACATGACTTTCACATTAAACTTACATCACCTCCCTTTATGACATTTTTGTATGAGTCAGTTCTCACTAAAGAACCACATGTTGTAGCAGAAAATATTAAATTGAGTTTGAAATTCCTTTGAGACAAGTGGTTAGACATATGGGTCTGGAGTTCAGAGGAGACATCTGTGCTAAGATATAAATGCTAATTATCTGAGCATGGTTGGTTATTGAAGACCGGTTTGTGATTGAGATTATAAGCAGAGAGACTGTAAAGTGAAGACAGGGGCTAGGACAGAGCTGGAAGAACTTCACCTTTTTATAACCATGGTCTTGAAAAAGAAATAGAAAAGAAGTGGCTGTAATGTCTACAGAAAACAGGAAAATGAATTATAACAGTCAAAGCAAGTGGAAAACCCGCAATTCAAACATTCTCATTTTATTATCATCTACCATTCTTTTACCTCTTCATAGTTATAATAAAGTAAAATTAAAACAACATTAAAAAATAGCACCCATATATTTGCATGTTGATAAAATACATCTAAATTGATATATTTAGAAATTTAAATATACATGGTTATTCCACGTATGGATATGCATATGTATATGTATGTGTTTTTAACAAGTTTCATGGGCATATTACTGTAGACTTCTTTTTCTTCTAATCTCTCCTGACAAGATAATAAATAAATGACTCCTGGAAAATGTATTAGGGACACTGTATAGATGTGCTACCTTTGTGTGCCCTTGAGAAAGGGCAGAGGGGCACTTTTACAAAGGATTATATACATATAAAAATATAAAAGATATGCCAAAGAAAAATGACCTCTGTGTCTTGGTTGACAATGATACACGGAATTTGGAAGGAATATGGAGAAGCCATCAGTAACTACTGGAAAGTTCGTGCAATAGTTCTAAGACATGTGATGCTGCTGAGAAACCAGGAGCAGCTACTAAGGAAATGGAGCTGGTTGTTTGAAGAGAGCAGCTGCGATAAATGATGAGAAGAAGGTGCAGTGGAAGGAACCGAAGGAGAGTACATTATGACACTTTTTACTTTCTGTTAAAACAGGAACATGCAGAAAAAGACAATTATGGGGAAAAAAATTAAAAAGCATTATTAATGTACTTTTTGGATAGTAGATATAACTGAAAATACAGTGAATAATGATTCTAGGGGCACCTGGGTGGCTCAGTGGGTTAAGCCTCCGCCTTTAGCTCAGGTCATGATCTCAGGGTCCTGGGATCCAGCTCCTTGCTCAGCGGGGAGCCTGCTCCCCCGCCATGGCCTGCCTCTGTCTATTTGTGATCTCTTTCTCTCGCTCTCTCTGTCAAATAAATAAATAAAATCTTTAAAAAAAAAAAAAAAAGAAAAGATTCTATATCTAAGCCTTATGAATCACATTCAGAATCAGATCTTTGGAAATCAAATGTATGACTCTCAGCAACTGCAATCCTCGTCCAGTTTTACTGGCCTTAGGGTTTTAGAACTGAGACTAGCATAAACCCTGTTGATTATGAGCAGATGGGATTTTCTACTCTTTTTCATGTGGCTTTCTAGTCCCACCCTTAGAAACAATGCCCCTTTATAGCACTCCGCTTAGTGCACGGGGGAGAGTGAAAGGCAGTGAGGAGGAACAAAATAATCCTACTCTTACTGCCCAAGCTCTCACGACCCACTTTAAAATTTGACTCCACAGCATTAACAAATTTGTATTTTTATACCTAGCCTGCGTGTGACCCATCAGCTGTACAGTGTATGCTTCCATCTGCATCTGGATATGGGTACTTTAAACCTGCTTTGTTTAAAATTCTTTTCCACGTCATACAGCTTGAGTCATTTAAACCATAGCGTGTTTTATAATGGGTGGGGCATCCTTGGGATTTGGGTGGCTTATTATGTAAAGTAGCTCCAACAGAACTTTTTGACTTACCTTCCATTCATTATCAAATTACTGAATGGATTGGACTCAACAAGATGCAATGCCGAAAATGGTTTTATTTTTTTTATCAGTGGCTTTCAAAGGTGCTCAATCAGATCACTCTGTCCTACACTTGAGCATTATTTCATGCAAATCTCAGAGCTTCTTGGGTTTACTTTAAGGTATTAAGAAACAATTTCATTTTTATATAATTTAAACTATTATACCTCTCATTCAATTTAATACCTTTTTCCTTCCCACACAATCGCAGAGCTGACTCATACTTGGCAGATGACAGCCTGGGGAGTGGGATGGAGATTAAAGAAAAATAGCAACATTTTAGCTGATAATATCTTACTGTAGCTTCTGGAAATTCTTTCTGGCAGAGCTTTATATACTGCCTCAAAACACACAAGGTACTTTGTTTGGTACTTTGGTAGATGAGTGAATTTAAGCATTGCACTGTTCTTTGAATGGGTGATGGCTCCTGATTTAGAGTCCCTTTTCAGATCCTGCATGTAATGGGATATCTTGCAAAGATTGTTGTCATCAGAGTCATTTCATTCATGGTTGCAAAGCTTTAGGGCAGATTCCATTCAAGATGACTCTCCAGCTCAGCTGCTTATCATGTATACATATAACCCAGCCAAAGGTTAAAAGTTCAGGATGGTCAGAGTTCTAACATCAGAGAGAGACACAATATCTTTTCACCTTTAGATTTTTTTCATTGAAAAGTGTCAGATGCCAGTCCCTATCCTGGTGAAAGACTAAAAGACATATATAAAGACTTACCAGTTCTCTTGAAATCAGTTGACTTGAAATGGTAGTGGGCAAGATGGGTAGAGGAAGCACAGAAAACAGATAACTCCCTTCATATAATTCTCCACCAATCCTCTCCTCAAACCAGTCCCCTTTTTCCCCTATATATAACATGGGATGGGAATGAGCTAAATTTCCATTCTTTCAGGAAGGCCTCTATTTGAAAATTTTGGGAAACTAATCATCTATATTATTCCCAGGTTTGGAAATTGAGACTCTCAGAAAAATCTCTTTAACATCTTCTTTAAATATCTAAGGATCATTTCTTAAGCATTTAAGTGATGAAATGGCAATGGTGATAAAGTATGAGTTATTTAAAAAAGCATAATATACAGATGCTTATGATTAAAAAAACAAGAGTGACATAGAGGTGAATTAGATGGAAAGCATATTGTTTGAGGTAAAATTAATTTATTTAATTATTGATCAATCACCTGAATATTCAGGGGCATATTTAATTAAGGGAAAAGATTTTTAAATTTCAACAGCTACTTTACTTTCAATATTTGGGCTTAATATTTAATATTAATGTAGCTCCTTACCAAATAGTGTCATTAAAAGAAATGAATATAAACATCATTTACATACTTTAATTATCCTTCCTAGTGGTGTTTAAGAAGTAAGATATCCTTAAAACTCTGTGAAACAGTGATCATAATTAGAATATTTTTTGAATGTTGGAAAGTAATGTGCTTTTTCAAAGACAGAAGAACATTGGCATTTTACAGCCAGGGAAACTGTATAACATACTGTATTTCTGATATCCAATAACATTCACAGCTTGATATTTTAGAAGTTGCACAACATCAGTTTTTCATCTGCAAAAACTATTTAGGAAAGATCTAAATACTTCATGTTTTATGCTTTGTATAACTGCATCTTTGGTAGCTACTGGCATAGGTAATGAGAGCTACACTTCACGTAAATCAAGATTACCTAATTTAGAGTAGAAAATGGAAATTTTAATCAAAAAATATGTCAATTTCAGAAGTGAAATAAGAAGAAATATGGGGATAACTGAACTAGTGCAGATCAAATGCAGTCTAATAATAATATTGCAGACTTAGAAGGAAAGAGAAATATAATTATAGAGAAAAGCCTGAACTCCATTTAAATATATTATACATGTTAGTTCCTTAAAATGTTATCACATGTAAGCTGAAAGAGGAAATAAAGTTATGTGGAGAGATATCATCACAAATATAAGTATTCCCAAAGAGAAGCATTCTCAATATTAAGGATAAGAGGCAAGGCTGAAACAGTTCATGACTACTTTTTTTAAATTTTATTTTATTTTTTTATTTTTTATTTTTTTTAAAGATTTTATTTTTATTATTTATTTGACAGACAGAGATCACAAGCAGGCAGAGAGGCAGGCAGAGAGAGAGGCAGAGAGAGAGGAAGGGAAGCAGGCTCCCCGCTGAGCAGAGAGCCCGATGCGGGGCTCAATCCCAGGACCCCGGGATCACCACCTGAGCCGAAGGCAGAGGCTTTAACCCACTGAGCCACCCAGGCACCCCTTAAATTTTATTTTTTGTAGCCATAGATGAGATTCACTAATTTTTGATGGAACCATTTATCATTTACAAGGGGCAAATGAAAAATTTCCAGGTTAACTTTTAGAATCCAAGGTTATTTCCTTTATGCTTAATTTCCAAGTTTGGCAGAGGAAAAGGAAGAAAAATGTTTAAACATATTTTTAGTGTCTTGGAAATTTCTGAAGGACTAAATCTCCAGTGTTCATTTCTTTTTACATATCTTTTATGTTCATAAAATTATGCCAGCCTTTATGGATTAGGAGGAAGACATTTGACTTGATGACCTCTGAATATTTCTAGTCTTTACATTGTTAGTTGTATCAATATCTGGCCTTACTCATGGGGCCTGGCTGGCTCACTGAGTAGACCATGCAACTCTCGATCTTGGGGTTATGAGTTTGACCCCACGTTGACTGTGCAGCTTACTTTAAAAAAAAAAAAAAAGAAAGAAAGAAATCGGGCCTTATTTGTGATCATTAAATCCTCTTAAACTGTCAGTGTCCTGACATTTGATAGGCATCTTTATTCTCATTACTTTAACTATTCAAGGGATATGTTTATTTCAGAGGATACTCTAGTCTGATACATTCTTAATTGAAAATTAAGCTATGAATCTTAAATTCCTTTTATATATCCCTTGTTAATGTGCTAAACTGAACAATATGAGTTTCTAGGAATGATTACCAACATTTATTCCAAAAGCTTAATAAAGACAGCCCTAAGAGTTTTTCTCTACTTCATGAACCTGGAACCTAGTTTCATCTTGATTATTTATAGTTGACCTTCCCAAGTTTGGAGGATGGAACTGCCTCTTAAATGAGAGTCTGCATCTTGAGTAAGATTTAGAAGATAGAGGCATACAAGAAAAAAAAAGAGAGAGAGAGAGGGACAAATAGATGCTCCTCTGTCCCTTTGCTTTTACAAACTGTTTTTGCCAATTAAAATGTCAGTACCTTAGACATGGAACTAACTGCATTTCACAGAGGACATCATTTTCTTTCTGATCCATAGCAAAGGTCCTACCCCAGGAATAGAACAAGAACGGGAACAAATGAATCTTAAAAACACTATGGTGAGTGAAAGAAACTAGTTGTAAAAGAATACACAGTGTATGATTCCATAAATATACAACAGGCAAAACAAAGTTATAATGACAGAAAACAGATCAGCAGTTACCTAGGGACAAGCATTGAGATGACCACAAAAAAGTAAAGGAAATTTTCTGAAGGGATGAAAGCATGGTGGTAACTAGATAAGTGTGGTTTTGTTGTTTGTATTGTTTTGTTTTGTTTTGTTTTGGTCAACCTCATTTTAATATATATAAATTAAACCTTAATAAATTTTATGTTAAGAACTCATATCCCCCAAAATGGTACATTTGGATTCAGAAGCCTTATAGATGCCATGAACTTCTTTTAACATATCTCCTAAATATCTTTGAATCCAAGTCTGAGAAAGTACAGTAATAATCAAATTGAAATAAATTTTGAAGTGTCACAATAAGTTAATATTTGCTCTGAGAGTGAGGAGACATAAATACTTCACACAGAATAAAATGTACAAAACACTTTTTTGTTGTTGTTCATTGCTTGTGTAGACCTATGTCAAAATAAAGATGATTCTGGGGTTAGTTCTAAAAAGTGTGAGCATAACTTATAATGAGTGACTGATCCTTTGTATATATTTTCCAATATTCTGATAAATCCTGAAAAATAAGTGTTATACACACACACACACACACACACACACACACACACGTGTTTAAAGTAAATAAGACAGGGAGCAAACAAGTGGATTTAGATGTGTTAAGAAGTGTTGGAATTGAAGGGAATTAGCCAGATCCTCTATTTAGCTATGGTCCAAGAGATGATTGGCTTATATTGTTTAGGGAGACAAGCAGCACAGAGTATAGAGAATAAGTTTGAGGAGAATGATACAAGTTTACAGTAAGTGTTGAGGGGAATTGGAGGAGAATAATGGGGAAAACAAAGGGATTTTTTGCAGAGTGGCAAAGACAATCCATCTTGAGGTAAAACCATAAATTTGCCTAGCCCGAATCCAGAAAAGTTACATGTTTTTTTTTTGTTTTGTTTTGTTTTGTTTTTTCCTCCCAATGTGCTCAGTAGCCCAGGAGGTAAGAAGGTCTACAGCCAGATTGAGACAGAAGTGGGAGTTTGAAGGTCAGTGTTAGAATGACCAGAAGCTAACACTGCTTGTGGGGTTGGAATCAAGGCTACTGACTTGGAGGTGCATTCTGAGCTAAAAAGAAAGAGAACCTAGAAGGGGACTGATGGACTGGAGAAAAGAGATGGGTCAAAGCACAGGTGTCTTGAGAAGGCAAAGAAGCATGTTTGTAAGAGCTCTGGAGGGAGAGGATGCTGCAGGCAAAGAGTGGTATATTTGGTCTTAAAAATTTTAGAGGTAACGCAGTGTGCTCTCTTAGAGACTTGGACTTTATCATCTTCTGAGGCTGAAAGTGAGCCTCGGGGCTTTCAAGTGAATCAGAAATGGAATTGGTGGAAGTGACCTACTTACTAACTCACCAGACAGAGATATGGAATTTGATAGGGAAAATAATTACCTAGAAAATTTGCTTTATCAAGATTAACTAAGAATAGAACACAAGAGATAGAATAGGCAGGGAGAGCAAGGGAGAGTGATGGAGAAAGGACCAGAGTGAATAAAAATAAGTCATTGTGTTTTGTTTTCTGGGGCATCTAATTTATGATCTCTTTGCCATTTCTGTTCAAAATTCTAACTACCTGAGTCTATCTTACAGTGCAAGGAAAGTGGGCCTGCTCCCAATTGGCTGATTAACTCACTGCCTTAAATAAAGTTAAATTTGCTGCCCAAAGCCATATTCTGATTACGATATAGAGATTTTCTCAGGGAAAACTCCTAGCAGATTCCCTGCCAGTTTGTGATTCAGGAGTGAAAGCGTGTGATTTTTAATAACTGAAGAGAATCCTCTTGCCTTTAGTATTGATTCACCTGGTCAAGTTTCTCTCATGAGCATCAGTATTGGCCAAAGCAAAGAAGAAAACAGGATGGAGGCATTTCTTCCCAGCCAGTTTCCTGTAGGCTGAGGTAATTTGTTGTTTTACAAATTACAATTTCAAAATAAAATGCTATTATGAAGGTAAATAGCTCAAAGTTTTCACTTGAGCTATTTAAAAAATTACCCATGAAATACACTAAGACTGCAAAATACATTTTCTTTTCTTTCTTTCTTTCTTTTTTTTTTTTTCTTTAAAGACTTTTATTTATTTGTTTTATGAGAAGCAGGGGGAGGGACACAGAGAGAGAGGAAGTGAGAGAATCTTAGGCAGGCTCCATTCCCAGCTAGCAGCCTGACATGGAGTTCAATCTCAGGCCCTGAGATCACCACCTGAGTGGAAACCAAGAGTCAGAGGCATAACCTACTGAGACACCCAGGTGCCTCTGCAAAGTGCATTTTCACATATATGAATCCAGCTCTGCTCAGAATACTAGGAAAAGTTCAGTGGGGGATTATGATACACAAACTCTCATAACATATTTCCACAGTGCTTTACTCAAAAAGTACTTTCTAAGTTATCTGTAGATCCTAACTAAATCTTGTGAGGTAAGTAGTGTCATTCTCATTTTAAAGCAGGGGAAATTGTTTGTTTATATGACACCTTAAAAGACACAAAGGTGCTAAATTGTCAAGTCACAAAGGTGTTAAACTGTGGAGACCAGATTGTTGTTTCTAAACCCTATGCATTTTCCTACCAAAATATGCCATCTTTCTGAGAAAATTTGTGAATCCAAGTTGATAAAAAAACAAATTATGGAGAATGACAAGGTCCTAGTAATGGAGAAAGTTTTTGTTCCTTCAACATTTTTCTGTTAAGTGTCTATGGTGTCTAGTAGGGTCTGCTTGAGGGTCTGGGGTCAGAAAGTAAATAAGATACAGCTCTTTGGCTATCATAAAGCTTTCACTGCAGTGATGTTTATATATTAAAGCAGCCCAAATCATATAAATTAGAAAAGATATAAACATGGGCAAATTGTGATGTAAATGTCTTGAGCTTCAGAAGAAGTGTGGTCATATAGGCTACATGGAAAGAGGTGATTCTGAGTGATCACTGTAATGAATAGAACATGTAGAGCCAAATGACCTGTAGCTTTGGAGGGTGATTCTCTGTGCCTATTTCCTAAAAGTCAGGAGAATCTTAAATATAGAGTGTATAAGGTAAGAGATGAAACTGAGCCATGAGGTCAGGTGTCTAAAGGGTAATATAGTCTAATGCAGGATCCAAAACTACACATGCCCAGAGTATCTAGGCAGATGCATTTGTATCTGAGGGAAGGCGAAGGTGCTGGTTAATGGGGCCCATGGCAAATCAAAAAGCAGGTAAACTGCCTAAATAAGTAATCACTACTCAGTTCAACTAATTCTTGCTCTATTAAAAAAAAAAAAAAGGTGTGAGTATTTTCAGATACTTAATTATTCAAGAATGTTGGAGGAGGTCACGGAGAGGACATGACTGGCAGTTGACCCCAGCAATCGCAGGCTCCTCCCTTTTGTCCGCCCTTCCTTGGAAGGCACTTTCTGCTGTGTTGGGCTGCTGGCCATTTTCAGAGAGAGCAGCGCTTTTTTTGAGGCCATCCACACGGGAGGAATGTGGAGCCCTAGGGGCCTTCCAGCTGCTTAAGACAAACCTCTTGCTTATTAAACCTGTCACCTTTCAATCTGGAATGATCTGCCTCTTTCTTTGGTCTCTCCTCTATGTCTGCATTTGGGAGCCCATTTCAGATTTCACACCAGGATTGCCTGAATTTGTAAACCAACAGAAAGGTTTATTTAGACTTTGAGGTGAAATCTATACATTGTAATTGTGTCACATAATTTAAAAGTGTATACTAAAACTGTGTCAGCCAGAAAAATGCCTGCAGGCCATATAGCCCGAAGGTGTCTAGTTTGCACTCTCTGGTAGAAAGGAGCATTTACTGGATTAGGGAATTTGAAAGCTCAGGAATTTCCCCTGGGTGCCTCTGGCCTGTTGTGTAAATATTATGCAATAACTTCAAGGCTTTTTGCTTCCATTTACTCAACAGAATAGTGGAGGTGATATCTGACATCTTGTATCTTAGGGCTGGTACGCAGGCCAAATGAGATAATGTAGAATGAAATCTAAAAGGTTCAAAATGCTACTGTGAAATACTTTTCTTATTTACAAGAATGATTTATGAATCATGACAAAGATCTATTACTGATCAACAAATAGTATATTGTTCCTGTGTTGTCAATTCAGTTTTCATCCTGGAGAATTGTTTGTTTTACTATCTTCATAAGAAGCTATTATCACTTTAAAGTGTGTGAAATATCACCAGGATAGCACAATTTATCACTTGGCCAGACTCAGTAGGAAGTAGGTTGATGGGTTCAGACTCCATAGGAAGTAGGCTGATGTGTTCACTTAGCAAGTGTTATTTAGGCTCTAGAACTCTGAAGGGCTGTGAGTCCCCTGAGAATGAAGGTATTTTTGATATGACCCGTGCCCTACTGGTCCTCTTTATTATGACTTGTAGTTAAACTGAATTTTTAGAAAATGTCTTAATCACACAGCAGTGCTATTAAATAAGTGAATAGACTTAGAGATGAAAGATATTTAGACAACTTAAGTACCACCAAAAAATCTTGATTTCATACCTCTCAAATAATTAAACTCTTCTGGCGATACTGACAGTTTTATGTAGCAATAATTGATTGAGTTGAGTAGTTACTGTTCATTTTATGTAGCTATGTGTTTTCCAGTTTGCCATGGGCCCCTGTCCCAGCCCATCCCCTTTCCCTCAGTGGAATTTAAATTGTGTAAACAATTTAAATGTGGAGAAGGGAATAAAATTGACACCAGTGAAGATGAGTGTTGCCAGAACTGACCAGACCATACTTTACATGACCCCCACGGGCAGCTGGAAAGTCCAGTCTCTGTGTCCAAAGGGATGTGGTAAAGTCAGACTTGGTTTGGGCAGTGACCAATATCAGAGGGGTCAACCTTCACAAGCAGGGTCTAGTAGATCTACAGAAGTTGGTTCAAGGATGCTCATTTCCAGGGACAAGGCCCGTTTAGAACCAAGTGCTCTTATATCTGGAGACATGAATAGCAGACTCTAGGAGTCATACCCTTAAGGGAGTAGAATTGAATCAGTTCAGTGATTTTGCTGGTCACATCTGTTTTATTTTTAACAGGTATAATTTAATAATATAAAAGGCATGCATCATAAAGGTAGTTCAGTGAGTTTTTGGAAAATATCATCTATGCAAACTCACACACAAATTAGTGTATTTCTAGTACTGATGTAAGTATCTTTATATCTTAACTACATAAACCCCTCTCCCGTCAGGCAACTTCTGTTCTGGGTTCTATTACCATAGATCCTTTTAGCTTGTTCTACAATTTCATATAAATAGAATAGAAATACAAATACACCCTGTGTAGGGGCGCCTGGGTGGCCCAGTCAGTTAAGTGTCTGCCTTCGGTTCAGGTCATGATCCTAGGGTCCTGGGATTAAGTCCTATATCGGGCTCCTTGCTCAGTGGGGATTCTACTTCTCCCTCTGTCTGCCTCTCTCTCTCTCTCTGACAAGTAAATAAATAATAAAATCTGAAAAGAAAAAACAAAACAAAACAAAACAAATATACGCTGTGTTTACTGTGTAATATTGTATCTGGCTTCTTTGGCTCAGTTTTTTTTAAAGATCCATCCATGTCGTTTAGTATATCACTAGTGTATTCCTTTCCATTACTCTCTCTCTCTTAGTCAGTCTAAGGTTTTATCAAAAGACCTTTATCAATTTCTCCCCTACTCTTTGTCCATGTCCTATTGCACTGATTTCCTCTTTCTCTCTCTCTTTTTTAAGATTTTATTTATCTATTTGACAGAGAGAGAGAAAGAGAGAGTAAGCAGAGAGGCAGGCAGACAGAGAGAGAGGTGGAAGCAGGCTCCCTGCTGAGCAGAGAGCCCATTGTGGGACTCGATCCCAGGACCCTGAGATCATGACCTGAGCCGAAGGCAGAGGCTTAACCCACTGAGCCACCCAGGCACCCCTGATTTCCTTTCTTTATCATTCCTTTCTTACCTTTCTTCTGTTTATTTCGGATTGTGTTAAGAAACAAAACAAACAAAAACAAAACAAAACAAAACAAACAAACAGAAAACCCAGAGCTGCGCAGTAGTTAAATGGTAAAAACTGATTCTGTTCAGGAACTACTACAATAGAGGAAAAAACACCTCAGTAACGGACTGGGCTCAATTCCAAATATAGCATGGACAAATAGAGACTTACAGTTAAGGAGCTGGATGTTGGTTGATAGATGGAAACTAACTAATAAGTAATATTGGGGTAAGGAGGGATTCTGGCTAAATCATTTTGACAGAATTCTTGCTGAAGGCAAGCCAGAGTGATTAGACCTCACCTGGAAGATGGTGGAGGAAGATGAACTGATCAGGTACCATATATTGAGGGTGGAGGATTCTCCCCAGAATGATTATTTCTCCTTCTCTTTCTCCTCCTCCTTCTTCTTTTTGTTAAATACTTTATTTAATTTATTTGAGGGGGGCAGAGAGAAAGAGTACACACATGAGTAGGGGGGAGGGAGAAAGAAACTCCTGATGTACAGGGAGCCCAATGTGGGGGTGAATCCCAGGGTCCTGGGATCATGACCTGAGCCAAAGGCACACACTTAACTGACTGAGCCATCCAGGTGCCCCCAGAATGATTTCTTCTTGCTAAATATTCTTGCTAAAGAAATGATTTCTTCTTCCTAAGAATATTGTTAAGATTCTTGCTGAAACTGGGTGATGCAGGCCCATTGAGAATGGACACTGAAACCCAAGTTAAAGCCTAGTTCAGAAGAGGCCTTAACGAAGCCCAGACAAAATTTGGTCAAGAAGAGGGTCTGTCAGCTGAATTTACTATAATACTTACTTCTTAAGATCTAAGTCCAAGTCATTTATTTTACAATTTTCTTCCTTTCTAATATAACCATTTTAAGCCATAAATTTCCCTGTAAGACTACTTTGGCAGCATTCCACAAATTTTAATATGCTGTGTTTTCATTATCATTCAGTTTGAAATATTTTCTAATTTCCCTTGTGATTTCTTCTTTGTTCATGGGTTATTTAGAGGACTGTTGCTTAATTTTCAAATGTTTAGGGATTTCCTAGGTATTTCAGAAATTAATTTCCAGGTTAATACTGTTGGGGTCAGATAAAATGTTTTGTGTGATTTTAATATTTTGGAATTTATTGAGACGTATTACCTAGTATATTGCCTGTCTTAATGAGTGGTTATGTGTCCTTGAACTGAGTGTGTGTTTTGTAGTTATTGGGTATAGTGTTCCATAAAACAAAACAAAACAAACATAGATCAAATTGGTTCATATTGTTCTCCATTTGTGTGTTGTCTTACTAATATTTGACTAGTGTTTCAATCGCAAAGACAAGAATGCTTAAATTTCCAAATGTGATTGTGGATCTGCCTATTGTCTGCTAGTATGCCAATATTTGCTTCCTGTATTTTGAGTAACAGTTATGAAGTACACACACACTTAATTCATGTTGAATCAACACTTTGTCATTAATAAATTATCCTTTTATCCTGGTAATACATTTTTTTAAAAGTCTACTATGATATTGACATGGCTACTTCAGCTTTCTTAGGTGTAGGCTTTGCATAGCATATCTTTTTTTTTTCTTTCATCTTTTTACTTTCAACTTGTCCGTGTCTTTTTATTTAAAATCCATTTCTTCTAAAATGTGTCAGATTGGATCTTGCTTTTGTATTCATCTGACAACCCTTGCCTTCTAATTGAAGTGTTTTGTCCATTTTATTTTTTTTTTTATTTTTTATTTTTTATTTATTTTTTTTTTTTAAAGATTTTATTTATTTATTTGACAGACAGATCACAAGCAGACAGAGAGGCAGGCAGAGAGAGAAGGGAGGAAGCAGGCTCCCCGCTGAGCAGAGAGCCCGATGCGAGGCTCGATCCCAGGACGCTGGGATCACGACCTGAGCCGAAGGCAGCGGCTTTAACCCACTGAGCCACCCAGGCGCCCCGTGTTTTGTCCATTTTAATTTCACATAAGGGTTGACATTTGTTTTCCACTTGTCTCCTTTGTGGTTTTTTTTTTTTTTTTTAAGATTTTTATTTATTCATTTGAATGAGAGAGAGAGAGAGAGAGAGAAAGAGTGGGAGCAGGGTAGGGAGGAGCAGAGGGTGAAGGAGAAACAGTCTCCATGTTGAGCAAGGAACCCGCTACGGAGCTTGATTCCAGAACCCTGGAATCATGACCTGAGTCAAATGCTCAACTGATTGACCCACCCAGGTGCCCTTCTCCTTTGTTTTTTATTCCTAAATTTCTTCATGGCCTGTCTTGTTATGGGTTAATGTGTATCATAAATAGCCATTATTAGAGATTAATTAATATTTATAAAATTATTCCATTATTGGTTATTAGATCATTAGCTATATCATTTTGTTTTATTGGTGTTTTGAATTAACATTATACTATTTTATACACAATATAAAATTTTTTCAATGGTGTAATTCCCTTTATACATCTCCTATCTGTTGTGCTATTATTGTCATATATTTTGCTTCTTATAAACCCTAAATGTTATGTATTACTTTTACTTTGAACCAGAAGTTGTCTTTTAATGGATTTAAGAAAAGAAAGGGTATAGTAGTTTATATTAACCCCATATTTACCATTTCCAGTTCTCCCTTCTTCCTATCGATCTGGAATTCCAGCTTCTCTCATTTCCCTTCAGCTCAAAGAATTTTAAACATTCTTCCTTTAACGTTTTGTTAGCACCAACTTCTCTTGGCTTTCACTTATTTAAAAATGTCTTTATCTTTCATTTTAGAGACATAGCTTTTGTCAGATATAAAATTACAGGTTGACTTTTTTTTTCTTTTAACACTTTAACAATGTTATTCATTGTCTTTTGAATTCCAATTTTTATTTTGATGAGATGCCATTCTTAATTTTATCTTTGTTCTTAATTTTTAAAAAATTATCTTTGTTTATCATCACTTGGCAAGGATGTGTCTAGATGTGGTGTTCTTTGTTTGTTTGTTTGGTTTTTTTTTTTTGGAGTTGTGAACCTGAATTTGATCAAATTTGAAAATCTTAGTTTAGATTTTTTAAAATATTTTCCTGTACCAAGAGAGAACTCTTTTCTTTTGGAGAGTCTAATAAATGCATGTTAGATGCTTGAAACTATGCTGCAAGTCATTCTTTCTTCTCTGAAATTCACTTTAAGTGTTTTTATGTACTACTCTTCAATGTCACTAATCATTTATTCTTTGGGGTAAAATTTGTCATTAATACCATCTAAAATAGTTTTGATTTCTTATAGTGCATGGATTATTTTACATAGCTTTAAAATCTCCCTTAAATTTCTCAATTTCTGCTCCCATTATATTATATCAGTCTGAACCTATAGTCTTCAACATGCTTTCCCTAGTTATTTTGAAATGCCTATCTGTTAATTCTAACATCTGGCTTAACCATGGATCTTTATTTGTCCACTTATTTTTCTCTTGACTGTGGGTCACATTTTACTGTTCATTTGCATTTTGTACCTTCCTCTGACGAGTTTTGTTAATATATTAGTAATTAAGTTAGTGCTATGTCACTTGAATCTTGAGGCTTTTTTAAGATACTCCATTTTATTATTTTGTTTTATTTTGGTTTTCCTAAAGATGCAATGGTAGACCTAAAGAGAATCTCTTAAACTAGATATATATATATATATATGTATATATATATATATATATATTTGTACTCCTATGATGCGTTGATCAAAGCTGCCAATGGAAATCTGCCGCTACCTCAAAATATGGATTGTTTTTCCTTCATTTCCTAATAAGTCCTGTTATTCTCAAAGTTAATTGGTGGGCCACAATCACTGGAAATATTGCTGATTTTTTCATACTTTAGAATTCTTGCCCTATTGAATCCCTGCTCCATAAAGAGTGAAGGTTGGGGTTTGATCCCTACCCTAATTCAACAGCAAACTCATTTCATGACCTAAAATAATGGAAATAGGGGAACAGCCATTTACCTAACTGCAATACTACCCCACACCCCTCCCTGACCTGTAAGGGTGTCTTCTCCCATCAAGAATCAGATATTACAACCTCATGGTTCACTTTCCAAATTCATTGAAATAAAGCCTAATCCACACCACTTTATTATTACATTTTCTCTAAATTTGAATTACACAAATGTTCCCAAAAGTATAGGTATATTTGGTAGCATTAGATGGAAGTCTGCAGTATTGTCCATACATGTCAGGGGCAGAGTCTCTTTAACTGGCATCCTTCTGCTATGCTCTTATCTCTGGAAACAGAAGACATTTCTCTAGCTTCCCTGACTTTGGTACATTCAGTAGCTGAATATTAAGGACCAAACAGGAGAATTTTCCTGAGTTTACAGTTCACAGCCTGTCATCTATTCTAACTGAAGTAGGATAAAATGTTATGATAAAGAGAAACATATATTTTGGACATCTAAGATGTCAAGAAAGTCATGACAGGCAAAGAGCTGGGAAGAGGAAAGCCAGGATGGTGTTCCAGATGTGTGTGTGTGTGTATGTGTGTGTGTATCTTCTATTCAAGTGCATCTTGAATAGACCATTTCACTCCAGTTCCAAATATTTTTTTTCTCTGTTATTCTGTAGAATAATTGTAGCTAAGATAGATATGACTCATCATTTTGGGGAAGATCATATGTTTTGAGAGAATATTGTTTTAGTTCATTTATTTCTTTTTATAACAAATTGATAAAGCTGAATAATTTCCTTATTTTGCAGATATACATGCTACAGCTGCTTATTAATAACTGCAAGACTATTTACTATTCTATACTGCAGCATTGAAAAACATGGTGACTTTTGAAGGGCAAACTGGTTTGCATTTCTTAAAAGTCTTTTATTCCATAATTTCTTTCTGTGTCCCATTATAAACTGAAGCACAGGTGCTTTAAAAAATACTTTTGCTGCACCTTTGTATTGTGCCATTTGTCAAATTCTAAGAGGATTCCAAGATTTTTTTTTCTTTTTTCCTGTATAGAACTAAGAAAGAATTGGAATTTTGAGCAAATAAAACCCTTATCAAAGTTAAGAAAAATATTGTGACCATTCTTCCTATATATACCCATTTTAAAGTTTAATTACCTCAGTTCTTATACATTTACTTTTCCTGCTCCCCTTGTTTTTCTATGTGGCTGGGAAATTCAGAAGGCCATAAGCTTCATCATTCTTCAGCTACTCAGTTTCCATTTCTACCTGCTACTTCATGACAATACTGTGATAGCAAATCTGTGACTGGGAGTTTAAGAAGCAGGTGTGGGACATAAAGATGCCCAGTCTGGAAGATGAATCATGATCCTTCTAACCCTACTAGGTAAATCCTGTTCCTTTATACTTGTCTATAATAGACATGATCCATGTTCAACAATGACGTGTAAAAGTCTGCTGGAGAAGCAGGTGTTGGAGAATTTTTCTGTCCGAATAAGAAGCCGCACAGAAAGACAGAAAGAGTTGTTTTTGTTTCTTTTTTCATCCTTCAACTTTCTTGCTGCTTAGAAAGCTATTTTATGAAGATGTGGTGTTTCACACTACAGTTACCTTTAGAGTAGATATGACCAAACATTAAAGAAATGGAGAAAGAAAAGGGGAGACCTTTGGTCTCTGAGGCTATAATTAAACCATTGCCCAACTGTGGAATTGAATTTTTTAAGACTTCTTGTAATGTGATAAATAATATGACTGTCCAGAATATGACACTGTTTGTAAGGTATCATAAAGAAGGTGTCCTAACTGAAATAGAGCTTATAAGATAGGTCAGTGTCAGCTCAGTCATAAAAATTATAGAGAACACTGCCATTAATTATGCCTCCATTTAATTGGGGTTAGTGCACTTGACTTTTCATATAATTGAAGTAAGTGTGCTCTCAGATTTGGGAAGAGGTTTAGGAAAAATAGCAGATACTTGCTTGGTTCAGCTCTGGGAGTAAGATTGTCCCTAATTTAGTAGAAGACATATGCCACATAATCCATGTAGCCCAGACAAGAGAATTCTTCATTGAAGTTCTGGAATCTGGGTTCAGAAAGCAGCTTTGTTTCATTGAGTATTGTTTCTTTATTTTTTTTTTTTTTCTGTCTGTCTGTCACCTATCTATCAATCTATTTTTTTTTTTTTGAAGATTTTATTTATTTATTTCACAGAGAGAGAGATCACAAGTAGGCAGACAAGCAGGCAGAGAGAGGGGAAAGCAGGCTCCCCGCTGAGCAGAGAGCCCAATGCGGGGCTCGATCCCAGGACCCTGAGATCATGACCTGAGCTGAAGGCAGAGGCTTAAACCACTGAGCCACCCAGGTGCCCCTCTATTTATCAATCTAGTCTCTTCATCCATTCCTTGGGAACATAACTGGGATTGACTTAGATTTGGTTGTGACATTCTAGATTTGGAGTATTGATAGGTGTTCTAAATAAATATCAACCTAACTTTTATACCAGTTTACAAACGTTAGTATATACTAGTAATATAAGGTACACTGTTTGATAATCCAAATTAAAAATACTCCAAAACACTGTAACCCAAACTACAGATATTCTGCTTCAATTTTATAGTCATTATGATTCTGTCAAGCAAAGTCTCAGTCCCTTTTCGTAGAGAAAATCTCTACTCCTGCCCACCTTTGAGTTATCTGAAGGCTCTAAGATCATTACATAGTAGTTCTGGGAGCTTTATAGGGATATTGAAGATTGACGACAGTACTATTGAACTTGGAGTCCTTGAGAAGAAATGAAAACATTTGAGCAGAATAATAAGGATGAAAACTGGAGTTAAATAATTGGAAAAACTGGAATTAAAAGCTGGAATTAAAGAGGTCTGTTATCTGCTATGGAATCCACTAAAGTCAAGAAGGGGCTTAGACAGAGTGAGGTGAGTGACAGTAACTAAGTGATCAACCTCATTACTACAGAATAAGTTCTAGAACTTTTACTATATAATATGTATAAACATTAAATGATGAAATTTATTTTTAAACACATTCCTAATAAAGAGAGAAATTTGGTGGCATATTTCCATGCAATAAGCTACTTAAGCATTTCCATATAACATTATTTCAGAAAATCTAGTGACTACCTAAAAGTGTAAATTACTTATTGATAATCAATCCAAATAATTTAAAGTTATCATCAGTGCCATATCACATTGTATCAGTGTTTAAAATCTAAATTAAAAGATATTATAGCAGGTAATGTATTTTTTCCTATCATAAAAAATGATTTCTTGTTAATTTCTGACTTTTTATAAGAGTTGGACTTTACTTTCCGATCTCTTTTTCAAGAGAGTATCTTCTTTGTTCTGTATCTTTTACGGAAAGCATGAGCATAATGAATACATGTGAACGCCCTAGGATACTCATCATGTCCTATTCTTGGGCTAGATTTATCCCTGAGTTGGGAAACAAATTGTTTTCCTTGAACTAGTAGCCTTTGGGGTCTTAGGTTAATTGGAACTCTCTGTCATGTCCCAAAACCCCCATTTGGGAAAACTCCTGAGCTACACTGGATGGAACTCTTTCTAAAACCATACCTTGGGACAACAACAAGAGGTCAATATTTTCTTACTTTTGGAAATACGGAAAAAATTATGTGAGAGACAGCAGTGGAGGTTGCTGTTGTTCTCTTGAGTAACTTTGCTTTTTGTCAAGTGATATGTGGACAGTAATGTCATCTGGTCAGTCCTGCATAAGCAACAAATCCACTTCTATTCCCTTATGGCATGTGCATGTCAACACAATATGCATGCCTAAGATAATATATTATGTATTATTTGTCTTGTATTTAAATTAGACATGATTGATATGCTCATTGAGAAGAAAAATAGGTTGTAAAATATTCTAGAAATATTTGTCTTATAAGATAAAAGCTTTCAAGTTGAGATGATTTAGTTGTAAAAGATTTATTTCTGAAAACATTGGTAAAAGTGGAGAAATAGTATTTTTTAATTATTTAAAATTAGCATTCTGTGATTCACTAAAAAATTATCTCCTCTATTTCCAATGTGCACTAAAGGATGAATTTTAATATAGAGATGGATGCCTATATTCTTATTTGATGTTTTTGCTGATGCAAATATTATTAACAAATCGTGCATTTTAAAAGCTGTGGCTAAATCTACTGTTTACTGGATATACATCTGTTTGCCTCTTAGGTAATAGAAGAATTATACATGGAGATAGAATTTAAATATCATCTCCTTCTAACTTCATTTGACTGAGAGAGGAATTAAATTGGCCCTGAGTAATGCTGATCATCTGGTATCTTTGACCTTTCCACATATCCTGCATAGAGGAAGGGGGAAGAAAAATTTGAACAGGTAATAGGAACTGGCATACTATGACATTTCGTGTCTAAGTGAGGCACTACATTAAAAAAAAGTTTTATTTTAATTAAAAACAAAATAACTCTTTATATTTCATTTCCAGACAAATAGGAAGGCTAACATGCATTCCCCCTAGATGTAGTGACTAGTCTTGCTTTGTAAGTTCTAATACACACACAGATAGTAAACTAAGCTCATAGGTATCCTGCTACCACCACCCTCACCCTCTGTCTACCACTTACAAACCAAAACAAACCAAAAAAGTCAAAATCTGTTTCTGTGTCAGTGAATGGCATCATTAACTTCTAGCTCTATGTGCCACGGACATTGCCAGGAGATACCCAATCAGACCAGGACAAAGATGACGGAGTAGAGGACTAAAATCAAGGTAAAAGAAGTCCTAAAGTACAAAAGCCTTAGCTGTCTCATGTAGAGCCTAGAAGAGAACCAGACTTTGCAAACCTAACATTATGGGTATCTGTTGATTTTTGTCTGTCCAATAGCTGTCCTTTTCTCTTCTTCTCATAATAGAACTACTTTTTCTAATTGAATAAGGCTTGAAATTGTGTCGTTATAAACATGGTGTCTTATCAGAGTAGTGAATAAACAGACCAAGACAGGCCAATCCGTTTACTTTATCTTCCTGGCTCAGGTAATTGACTCAGAGATGGTCAAGCCATTGGTGTTTTCCATATAACTTTTCTGATGAACTTCCCAGAAAGATGATCTTTTCATACTGAGGTTGTGAAACAGAATTTGAGTTTGGGTTTCATTTTGACCATTTTGCCAGTAATAGACAAGGCAAGCTTATCTGGCATCTACCAAGACCTAGTATTGTAAGCATCATCTGAGCTCCTAACTTCAAATACTGTCTTTCACTAAAGAAAAACAAAACAAAACAAAACAAAACAATCCTGTACTTTGTCAATGATTTTTGCTCGGTTTCCTTCTTTCCTTCCTCCCTCCCTCCCTCCCTCCCTTCTTTCTTTCTTTTTCTCTCTCTCTCTCTCTCTCCCTCTCTTTCTTTCTTTTTTAAGATTTTATTGGTCAGAGAGAGAGAGCATGCTCACCCAAGCAGGGAGAGCAGTTGGCAGAGGGAGAAGCAGGCTCCTGCTGAGAAAGGAGCCTGATGTAGGCCTGCAACCCAGGACACTGAGATCATGATCTGAACCGAAGCCAGACGCTTAACCCACTGAGCCACTCAGGTGTCCCACCTTGGTTCTCTTTCTGAAATATGTTTCATATCATTGATTATTTTAATAGTGTAAAATTAAATTCTCTTAGCTTAGTTTGGTTTGTATTTACTACACCCTTAAACATTGTTTGAGCAAACTTTCATTTTTACGTCACAGTCACAGGAGCCTCAATCAATCTCTTCAAAGATATAAAAACATGGAATGAAATAGATTACAGAGGTAATTTTCTGACAGTTTAGCTTTCACATTCACATAGATATTTGAAAGTGTAATATTTGGATTAATGAATATTAGTTCATTTAGAACATAGATTTTATGTAGTATTAAATAAATGATTACTCAAATTTGTAGCTTCATTGTAAATTAAAGACAATAGTTATTTTCCTTATGCAAGTATTTTTTTTAAAGATTTTATTTATTTATTTTACAGAGAGAGAGACAGCCAGAGAGGGAACACAAGCAGGGGGAGTGGAAGAGGGAGAAGCAGGCTCCCCACTGAGCAGGAAGCCCGATGCAAGACTCCATCCCAGGATCCTGGGATCACAACCTGAGCCGAAGGCAGATGTTTAATAGCAGTCACCCAGGCACCCTCCTTATGCAAGTATTAAATAATATGTTATATAAAACAGATCCTGTTTAAGCTATAATAAGCACTCATTAAACATTACATTTTATAATCTCCTATTTCTCCTCCTTCCCCTCCACCCCCCCTTTTTTTTTTTTTTTTTTTTTTTTGAGAGAGAGAGAGAGGGAGAGTGGGAGTTTGCAGGGGGAGAGGGAGAGAGCAAATCTTAAGCAGGCTCCATGCCCAGTGTGAACCTAAGATCATGACCTGAGCTGAAATCAAGAGTTGGATGCTTAATCAACTGGCCATCCAGGTGCCACATCTTTTCCCCTTTTTGAACCATCACGATTATTATCAGAAAAAAAAAAAAAGTTACATATAAAACTATAATACAAAGAATAGCATCTGTCTGTCATATGCATTTGATTATCATTGTTCTTATTCACCTTTTCAGCACTATATTTTCTACAATACCCTTGACACTATCCATTTGGGAAGGATATATCTGGGAATATAAGGGAGAAGGAAAGGGATTGAGATGCTAGTGTCTTTCATTCATCATAACACAATAGAAAACATGGCATGATGTGCACGGCAGAGGATACAGCCAGATCAACTGACTTTATACTCTGGTCTTAAAAGGTTTCAGGTTTCTAAGCTGTTGAATTTAAGAGGGCTAAGGTTTACATAAGTGGAGCATGTGTGTGTGTGTGTATGTATGTATGTATGTTGAACAGGAAAGTAATTCAGGCAGCATTATTTTAAATATTGTAGATTTCCAAATTATGTCAATTTCTAAATATTATAGATTTACCATTAGATAAAATATCATGGAGCCTTGCAGTGATTGTTGCCTGTTTCCTATCTCTATCCCAGAGTCAGGTATTGTGAGAAAAAACACTGATAATAGAGAGTTGGGAAACAATTCTGAGCCACTGAATCAGGGTAGCCCAAATCCAAAGGTAGGAGATGAGGAAATGTGGAACTTAAGAACAGGTACAAATGTTGTGGAGTATGTTTCCTTCAATGCATATTGTCTCTTTAACTACATTAGTCTTTTAGCTATAATTATTTGACCTTAGTCATCTCATTATCTTTTCTTTCTTAGTTTCTCATTATCTTCTTTTCTTTTGTAACTTGTATCTTCTCAACGTTCCCTCTTCTTTTTTCTTTTACCTAATTCACTACTGTCATTTCTGTCTTCTAATTTAAATTTTTAGGAAAAAAACAAAATTGAGTAAATTGTATAATCTAAAGTAAAATCACATCGTATAGGTTAAAGATCCTTTATGGCTTATTTTAGTTAGGTTTAACACTTTATTTAATTGTAAATTTTGCAAATTGTATCATAAAACAACAATAAATTATGCATAGCTTAAGTGAAAATAAAAACAGTAATTTGGATCTCATGATTCAGTTACTACTTTATATTTCTAAAATAAACAAATAAATAAAAGCAATGTCACCCACTTCTAATCAATTTATGAGAAAAGAAGAAGTTACATATTTTATTTCATAGATGTTTGGAGAGAACCAGTAAGTTGTGTGTGTGTGAATGTATGTGTATGTGTGTGTGTGTGTGTGTGGAGATTTAGAGATTGATTTTGAAGAATTGATTCACATGATTATGTGATTTTTAGGGTTGGCTAGCATGTAGACTGGAAACTCAGGTATGAGTTGATGTAGTCCAAAGGTTATCTAGAAACAGAATTCCGTTTTCCTAGGGGAATATCCGTGGTTTTCATAAGTCATTCAAACTTGATTGGATAAAGCACTCCTACATTATGAAGGATCATGTCTTTATTCAAAGTCTGCTGATTTAAATTCCAATCATATCTAACAATGTACTTTCACAGCAACATCTGACTGGTGTTTGACCAAATCTAGACACCATACCTTAGTCAAGTTGATGCATAAAATTAACTACCATAAATTCACCCCTTGTCAATTTAGCACCTATACACATCTCCTTAAACCATATTTCAAATAAAAACAGTAACATGGTCATAATTTGGCCCAACATAGCAAAACTGTCTGCGTTCAACTGAAAACAAACTAACCCTTTTCCTAGAAGAGGATACAAGTCTTTGGATAATGTTTATTCTTCTCCATGATATCTTGTAAATATTATGATGCAAAGTTAACAATACTTAAATACTATGATGTGAAGTCAATTTGTTTTATGTTATATAAAGGGATAAAAGAGAGAAGAAAACGAATATTTTTATATACATATGTACATATTCATAAGAAAATACTTACAGCAGTAACAGTACGTCTTTCTGTACATGGTCATAGCTGACATTTATAACAGTGTTCTTCCACTACCCAGTCTGTATTTCCTTTGTCTTCAGCAGTTCCCTCAGTTGGTTATGGTTCTTTACCTGTTGGGATAACCCAGATCTTCATACCTGAAGGGTCTAGTCCATTAGTAGTCTTGCCTGAATTTGATGGTTTTAAGTCTTCACTGATTTTTCTTCATAGGGTATGGTAATACAAGAGATGCCCTAAAGGATCACTTTTATTCCAAACAACTCTTCCTCACTTTTACCTCACAATTTACCTCACTAGAGGTAAATTTCCCCCAACTAATCAGAATCAGTCACCCCAGACAGCACACTAACTTCCTTTTTTGCCTGTTGATTCAGGGAGAATAAGGAGCACAAGGTGTCTGGGCAGCAATTTTAATTTATTTTGTAATTTAATTAATTTTGTAATTTAATGGAATCGTTGTGTCTCTGGACACATTTGTAAATATGGAAATATTTTACACTTTCAAATTTAGACCTTTAGGACAACAGAGCATAAAGTCATGAGGACGGAATGGGAAAAAAAAAATTGCTGTGGATCACAGGGGTAACAATGAGTGATACCACTTCCATTTTCACCTCTTGATTCCTGAACCTGTGATTCCTGTCAGTGGAAGATAAGGCACCAAATATTGGATGCTGACTCAGAACATATGCAGTCTCCTAGAGAACCTTGACTCATAAGTATTTGATTAGGGGTATCCAATGGTGGTATTTGGCATATCTCTTGATACATTGACACATAATGTCATGAATTATGAGTGCTTTTTGAACTACTAGAAATATGGTTATTAATTGCTTTGAATCTAATCAGACTAGACTAGAACCAATTTCAGAAAATCCAGAATGAATGCAGAAAATTCACTGTTATGATTCTGTTCCTCTAGAACCACTTTTGGCACTAAAATTTGTATTAGTTAGGGGTCTCCATAGAGACCAATAGAAGATGTAAGTATATAGATGATATCTATCTTTATGTATTTATCTATCTGTTGTCTGTCCATAGAGAGATACAGAGATGGAGAAACAGAGAAAAAGAGATGGAAATTGATTTGAAGAAAAAGGTTTACACCATGACCTAAAATTGCATGATGTTGTGATCCAGTATACTAGAAAAGACATCATGGAAAAAAAAAAAAAAAACTGCTTATAAACCTTCTTAGAAGGTTGTTAACTACCATTATAACACTTAAATTAGAAATTAATACTTTTTTATTTTACAATTGAAATGACATCACTTATCCAGTAAAAATTGGAAAGAATTGGAAAACTAAAGATCTTGAATTTAGGTTCCACATTGTCCAGATGACCCATGGATTTTCACTGTTTACTTGGATCCATGAAATAAGCAGAAAAACATATGAAATAGCTTCCACTCAAGAAGCCTAAAATATAGATATTTTATATGTTATAAACTCCTTTATGTAATTCTTATTATTTTTGATTAGACATTTTACATTTACTGGCTTTAGCTCATATATGTTTGAATAAATCTTTTATGCTTATTTATAAGTAATAATGTATTTGTTAATTCAAGATTTCTTAGAGACAAGTCATTGTCCTACCTATTTAATCAGTTCTCCCAGTTAGTTAGTAATGGTGCAATCTAATACATCCTATCTTGCCAAATCCATGGTAAATGCACATAATAGCAGTATCTGAAATTAATGCTACTAAAATGAATTTTGATTGTGGATATTCTAATGAATAAGTAAATTACCTTATGTGATATCAGAATGGTATTTATTACTGTACTTTTAGGACAGGATTGGCACAACTATACCCATGTAACAATTACTATGACCAAAGGCATTCATTCATCTGCAACCATATTTCCCATGAACCATTTATACATGTATTCTCTTTTTAGTAATAATATAAATCTAATTCAAAAAATAAGAAAAAAAGACTAGACATTTTCAGTGGGTTATTTCTATAACTAAAAATATATATACATATGATGTACTGGTGTACATTTACTATCACAACCTCCAGAGATAATATACTGCTCTTTTAAGTAAGCTTGATCACATTTAATGTGGTTTTGTTTTGTTTTCCTATAGAAGAATCAGATTTTTTTACATCTACTCAGGGCTAATTGCTCTGTAAGGATATTAGACTATTCCAAGCATATAAAATACATACAGTAGCTAATTCCTCCTCACAAAGTTTATGAAGGTATAACACTCTTGTGAGGGGTATACATACTAATTGATGGAGTCAGTTTCTAAGGGTATTGATACCATCAATATGACTTGGAGTTGGAAAAATTTGGTTGGCATCAAAAATCTCACTTTGACATGATACATTATATAGATCGAGACTTGGATGCACAATAAATTCCTTAGCCCAAGTGGCTATAGATAATAGATTGGCCTCAAATCTTCTTTTGGCCAACTGAAGAGGTAGGACTTTGCATCACTATTAATACTTTATGTTATACTTGTATCAACATTACCAGTATGTATATCCAAACTCAAAGAATAAGTTATCTGTCTGTTTAGATCAGCTCAGGGTACCTTTGGGATCACTTTATTTATTCAGGACTACATAATCCTGGTCATGGTTTCAGTTTCATTTCATTTTATTTTATCTAGGACTACTTGTTGGTTTCATAGTTGTTCAATATCTGTATTTTAAATTTTTATTTATTATTTGAGAGAGAGAGTGAAAGTGAGAGAGGTCGTAGAGGGAGAGGAAGAAGAAGAATCGCTGCTAAGTGGAGAGTCTGATGTGGGTCTTGACCCCAGCAAACTGGGATCATGACTTGAGGCAAAAGCAGATGCCTAACTTACTGAGCCACCCAGATGCCCCACAAATTTTAATGGCCTCTACATAGTCACATCCTAACAATAAAAAAAAAAAAAAGACAAAATTACAGTGGAATAATTCTGATGAATACTCAAACAAACAAACAAAAAATGAACACTTGAAAATAAAAATCTCATGTTAAGGGGAAGCAACAACATTGGTAAAGATCTGGAGAAGCTTTATTGATATCTCCTGCAGCATTTGTTGAGTACAAAACAGAAAAAAAATAATAATAACAAAAATAATAAATCTAATATGCAAAGAAAAAATGGGTTATTTTGTAGCTATTGTAACAAGTATCATCAGACTGCTTTTAAATTCTTAGAAATAATGAAGAAAAACTTGTCTCAGTAAAAATGCTTTCCAAGCAAGCAATCCGTATCAGCCTCTCATTTCTAAACTCCAGCAATCAGAAACACACCCATTCCAGTACCCATTACTTCTGAGTGTTAGTCAGTCAGCAGAAATCTTATAGAAGTAACCACATGTTTGCAGTTGATCTTAAATCATTTTTCTCTGAAAGTCTATGCTTCTCAGAATCCTCATATAATATCAGCAGTCTTCTCTACTTGGAGAGACTATACCTGATCGTTCTGGTTCTCCCTAAACAGTAAGTTCAACTTTGTTATTTATTTATTTTTTTATTGTCTCTTGAGATATTGAGGGTAATCACATCATCATCTGAGATTAGAATAAAAATGAGTGTGTGTGTGTGTGTTTACTCAGATATGCACACTGGATTTTTGATTTAAGAAAAGTAAATTTTTAAATAGTATTTTTTTCTTCATTACTAAAATGAAGGTGTTGAACTATGTCATTTTTGTTTTGTTATAGCTCAAGATTCTATAATCTTACACATGCATATGTCATTGAATTTCCATACAGTGAATAATTTAGAAATCAATAAAGTCTTACATAATTAATTAAATTAATTAAATAAATTTTGAATGAGTCATGTTTGTAGTTCAATTTAGAGATTGGTATTTACAGAAGGGGTAAGTAAACCTAAAGGGAAGAACATTGATTAACAACATTTATGAAAATTATTATTCTGGTAAGCATTTAATTTCTAAATTACTTAACAGCTTACTTTTAGGAAAATGTATTTGATGATATAAAAGTAATCTTGAGCATTTTAAATGGAATCTGAAAAGTTTATTTACATGTTCCAATCTCTTTTGTTAACTGGGTAGCAGGCAAGAAAACTAAAATAGTTTATTATATTTATTTAAATCTTAGTTTCCACATTGGTATTAAAAAAATAGAATATTTATATGTTATCTGGGGATTAAATGGAAAAAAATTTCTGTCTACACATGGTCCTAAATACAAAATATCTACTATCACTCTTCTATATTCTCAAGGTATGGATTTGTACATTGATTTTTCATTTTAATGTATGTGTTTTCATCTATTCTTCAGATTGACTATTTATCCATACATTTTTATTTTTCTAATTTAGTCTATATGCAAAGGGTAACACGTCTGTTAAACCCACTTAAATGAAATAATCTGCCCTAAAACTTTCACCCCACATCTCTTTCAGAAGAGAACTGGCAGAGTTTGATTCAGGTAATTCAGCCTTTGTATTGTATTTAATGAGTCTTATGATGTATCTTCATTCAGAACTTTGTTTTTTTCACCCAACTTCAAATTGTAACTATGATATTTAGCTTTTAAATAAGAAGAGATGTAGATGCTGATGATAATGACCATTTACCAAATGCTAGCAAACATTGAGTATGATCATTTAAATATTTTTATTTTGAATTTGGTAAATTAAATAAGCACAAATGGTGTTTTCAAATATTTTAATTAAAAATGAAACTATTCTTATGGAATTTGGAGTATCAAACATAGAAAAAATTGAAAAAACATAGAAAAGCTGAATATTAAAGTAGTGGTAGTGATGTGCTGCCTTTTCAGAGATAACTGGAACTATTGCTTCATTATTATGATATGCCTACATTTTTCAGATCACATGGAGTAATTCTTCCTTAAAACCTGAAAGAGGTTCATGAATACCGATATTTTATCTGATGACTTTCAAATTATACATATTTATGGATCTATCCAATGGGATAAACATGAGAAAACTTCATAAACTGATTTGTATCAGAAGAAATCTTAAAAAAATATAAAGCTTCTCTAGGCAAATGATGGATCTGGATATGGACTAGTGAAGTGAAAGGACTAGTCAAAATTCAGGTATTTTCCTGGGTTAAGAAAAGGTCAACTAAGCTATCAGTGCCCTTGAGGAAAGAAACATATTTAAGTAACAAATCTTCGAGAAAACAAACACACAGAAAAACAAAACACTGCATAGGGTCTTTCAGAACAGCAGAAGAGCACATTTTTTTTTTTTATTTTGTTTTGTATTGTTCTTATAATCCTAGTGCTATTAACCTGACAAAGGCATTTCAAGAAAAGTATAGACATGTAGGGGGAGGAGTCAAGATGGCGGAGAAGTAGCAGGCTGAGAGGACATCGGGTAGCAGGAGATCAGCTAGACAGCTTATCTAACCATTGTGAACACCTACAAATCCAACGGGAAATCGAAGAGAAGAAGAGCAACAATTCTAGAAACAGAGAATCGATCACTTTCTGAAAGGTAGGACCTGCGGAGAAGTGAATCCAAAGCAACAGGAAGATAAACCCCAGGGGGAGGGGCCGGCTCCCAGGAAGCGGTGGAGCAATGGGAGCACAAAATCGGGACTTTTAAAAGTTGGCTCCACTGGGAGACATCGCTCCAGAGGCTAAACCGGGCGGAAACCCAGGCGGGGTCAGCATAACCCCAGGTCCCGTGGGGTCACAGAAGGACTGGGGGTGTCTGAGTGCTGCAGAGCTCGCAGGTTCTAGAGCGGGGAAGCCGGCTACAGCGACAAAGCCGAGGAGTGAGCTCTAAGCCCGGGGTTACCTTGTGCTGGTCACAGGCTGGGTGAGCTCGGAGCGCGGGCAGAGGCCACGGAGACAGAAGCGACCTGGTGCTTTTCTCCAGCTCCAGCAATTGACTGCTTTCCTCAAGGCGCGACCGCAGGCCAGGGAGGCAGGGCGGTTGGGCACTTTGCTCTGAGAGTGCACTGAGGAGTGGAACCCCAAGCTCTCGGCTCCTCCGGGCCGAGAGATTGGGAAGCCGCCATCTTCATTCCCATCCTCCAGAACTCTACGGAAAGCGCTCAGGGAACAAAAGCTCCTGAAAACAAACCCGGGCGGATTACTTAGCCTGGCCCCTGGCAAGGGTGGTGCAATTCCGCCTGTAGCAAAGACACTTGAGAATCACTACAACAGGCCCCTCCCCCAGAAGATCAACAGGAAACGCAGCCAAGACCAACTTCACTCACCAAGAACATCAGAATTCTAGAGGAGGAGAAAGCAAATCTTATCTGGACAAAATGACAAGGTGGAAAAACTCACCACAAAAAAAAGAACAAGAAGCAGTACTGAAGGCTGGGGACCTAATCAATACAGACATTGGCAATATGACAGATCTAGAGTTCAGAATGATGATTCTCAAGGTTCTAGACGGGCTCGAAAAAGGCATGGAAGATATTAGAGAAACCCTCACCAGAGAGATAAAAGCCCTTTCTGGAGAAATAAAAGAACTAAAATCTAACCAAGTTGAAATCAAAAAAGCTATTAATGAGGCGCAATCAAAAATGGAAGCTCTCACTGCTAAGATAAATGAGGCAGAAGAAAGAATTAGTGACATAGAAGACCAAATGACAGAGAATAAAGAAGCTGAGCAAAAGAGAGACAAACAAATACTGGACCACGAGGAGAGAATTCCAGAGATAAGCGACACCATAAGATGACACAACATTTGAATAATTGGGATTCCAGAAGAAGAAGAAAGAGAGAGGGGAGCAGAAGGTATATTGGAGACAATTATTGGAGAGAATTTCCCTAATATGGCAAAGGGAACAAGCATCAAAATCCAGGAGATGCTAAGAACACCCCTCAAAATCAATAAAAATAGGTCCACACCTCGTCACCTGATAGTAAAATTTACAAGTCTTAGCGACAAAGAGAATCCTGAAAGCAGCCCGGGAAAAGAAGTCTGTAACATACAAGGGTAAAAACATTAGATTGGCAGTGGACCTATCCACAGAGACCTGGCAGGCCAGAAAGAACTGGCATGATATATTCAGAGCACTAAATGAGAAAAACATGCAGCCAAGAATACTATATCCGGCTAGGCTATCATTGAAAATAGAAGGAGAGATAAAGAGCTTCCAGGACAAACAAAAGCTGAAAGAATTTGCAAACACCAAACCAGCTCTACAGGAAATATTGAAAGGGGTCCTCTAAGCAAAGAGAGACCCTAAAAGTAGTATATCAGAAAGAAACAGACACAATATACAGTAACAGTCACCTTACAAGCAATACAATGGCACTAAATTCATATCTCTCAATAGTTACCCTGAATGTTAATGGGCTCAATGCCCCAATCAAAAGACACAGGGTATCAGAATGGATAAAAAAATAAAACCCATCCATATGCTGCCTACAAGAAACTCATTTTAGACCCGAAGACACCTCCAGATTTAAAGTGAGGGGGTGGAAAAAAAAATGTATCATGCTAATGGACATCAGAAGAAAGTTGGGGTGGCAATCCTTATATCAGATCAATTAGATTTTAAGCCAAAGACTATACTAAGAGATGAGGAAGGACACTATATCATTTTCAAAGGGTCTGTCCAACAAGAAGACCTAACAATCTTAAATATCTATGCCCCTAACATGGGAGCAGCCAACTATATAAACCAATTAATAACAAAATCAAAGAATTACATCGACAGTAATACAATAATAGCAGGGGACTTTAACACTCCCCTCACTGAAATGGACAGATCATCTAAGCAAAAGATCAATAAGGAAATAAAGGCCTTAAATGACACACTGGACCAGATGGACATCACAGATATATTCAGAACATTCCATCCCAAAGCAACTGAATATACATTCTTCTCTAGTGCACATGGAACATTCTCCAGAATAGACCACATCCTGGGTCATAAATCAGGTCTCAATCGGTACCAAAAGATTGAGATCATTCCCTGCATATTTTCAGACCACAATGCTCTGAAGCTAGAACTCAATCACAAGAGGAAATTTGGAAAGAACCCAAATACATGGAGACTAAACAGCATCCTTCTAAAAAATGAATGGGTCAACCAGGAAATTAAAGAAGAATTGAAAAAAATCATGGAAACAAATGATAATGAAAACACAATGGTTCAAAATCTGTGGGACACAACAAAGGCACTCCTGAGAGGAAAATATATAGCGGTGCAAGCCTTTCTCAAGAAACAAGAAAGGTCTCAAATACACAACCTAACCCTACACCTAAAGGAGCTGGAGAGAGAACAACAAAGAAAGCCTAAACCCAGCAGGAGAAGAGAAATAATAAAGATCAGAGCAGAAATCAATGAAATAGAAACTAAAAAAACAATAGAACAAATCAAAAAAACTAGGAGCTGGTTCTTTGAAAGAATTGATAAGATTGATAAGCCCCTGGCCAGACTTATCAAAAAGAAAAGAGAAAGGATGCAAATAAATAAAATCATTAATGAAAGAGGAGAGATTGCAACCAACACCAAAGAAATACAAACAATTATAAGAACATACTACAAGCAACTCTACGCCAACAAATTTGACAATCTGGAAGAAATGGATACATTTCTAGAGACGTATAAACTACCACAATTGAACCAGGAAGAAATAGATAACCTGAACAGACCCATAACCAGTAAGGAGATTGAAACAGTCATCAAAAATCTCCAAACAAACAAAAGTCCAGGACCAGACGGCTTCCCAGGGGAATTCTACCAAACATTTAAAGAAGAATTAATTCCTATTCTCCTGAAACTGTTGCAAAAAATAGAAATGGAAGGAAAACTTCCAAACTCATTCTATGAGGCCAGCATCACCTTGATCCCAAAACCAGACAAGGATCCCACCAAAAAAGAGAATTACAGACCAATATCTTTGATGAACACAGATGCGAAAATTCTCACCAAAATACTGGCCAATAGGATCCAACAGTACATTAAAAGGATTATTCACCACAACCAAGTGGGATTTATTCCAGGGCTGCAAGGTTGGTTCAACATCCGCAAATCCATCAATGTGATACAATACATTAATAAAAGAAAGAGTAAGAACCATATGATACTCTCAATAGATGCTGAAAAAACGTTTGACAAAGTGCAGCATCCCTTCCTGATTAAAACTCTTCAAAGTGTCGGGATAGAAGGCACATACCTCAATATTATCAAAGCCATCTATGAAAAACCCACCGCAAATATCATTCTCAATGGAGAAAAACTGAATGCTTTTCCGCTAAGGTCAGGAACACGCCAGGAATGTCCGTTATCACCACTGCTGTTCAACATAGTACTAGAAGTCCTAGCCTCAGCAATCAGACAACAAAAAGAAATTAAAGGCATCCAAATTGGCAAAGAAGTCAAACTCTCACTCTTTGCAGATGATATGATACTATATGTGGAAAACCCAAAAGGCTCCACTCCAAAACTGCTAGAACTTATACAGGAATTCAGTAAAGTGTCAGGATATAAAGTCAATGCACAGAAATCAGTCGCATTTCTTTACACTAACAACAACACAGAAGAAAGAGAAATTGAGGAGTCAGTCCCATTTACAATTGCACCCAAAACCATAAGATACCTAGGAATAAATCTAACCAAAGAGGCAAAGAATCTATACTCAGAAAACTATAAAGTACTCATGAAAGAAATTGAGGAAGACACGAAGAAATGGAAAAATATTCCATGCTCATGGATTGGAAGAACAAATATTGTGAAAATGTCTATTCTTCCTAAAGCAATCTACACATTTAATGCAATCTCTATCAAAATCCCACCCATTTTTTTTAAAGAAATAGAACAAATAATCCTAAAATTTATATGGAACCAGAAAAGACCTGGAATATCCAGAGGAATGTTGAAAAAGAAAGCCAAAGTCGGTGGCATCACAATTCCAGACTTCAAGCTCTATTACAAAGCTGTCATCATCAAGACAGTATGGTACTGGCACAAAAACAGACATATAGACCAATGGAACAGAATAGAGAGCCCAGAAATAGACCCTCAACTCTATGGTCAACTAATCTTCGACAAAGCAGTAAAGAATATCCAATGGAAAAAAGACAGCCTCTTCAACAAATGGTGCTCGGAAAATTGGACAGCCACATGCAGAAAAATGAAATTGGACCATTTCCTTACACCACACATGAAAACAGACTCAAAATGGATGAAGGACCTCAATGTGAGAAAGGAATCCATCAAAATCCTTGAGGAGAATGCAGGCAGCAACCTCTTTGACCTCAACCGCAGCAACTTCTTCCTAGGAACATCGCCAAAGGCAACAGAAACAAGGGAAAAAATGAACTATTGGGATTTCATCAAGATCAAAAGCTTTTGCACAGCAAAGGAAACAGTGAACAAAACCAAAAGACAACTGACAGAATGGGAGAAGATATTTGCAAACGACATATCAGATAAAGGGCTAGTATCCAAAATCTATAAAGAGCTTATCAAACTCAATACCCAAAGAACAAATAATCCAGTCAAGAAATGGGCAGAGGACATGAACAGACATTTCTGCAAAGAAGACTTCCAGATGGCCAACAGACACATGAAAAAATGCTCCACATCACTCGGTATCAGGGAAATACAAATCAAAACCACAATGAGATACCACCTCACACCAGTCAGAATGGCTAAAATTAACAAGTCAAGAAATGACAGATGCTGGCGAGGATGCGGAGAGAGGGGAACCCTCCTACACTGCTGATGGGAATGCAAGCTGGTGCAACCACTCTGGAAAACAGTGTGGAGGTTCCTCAAAAAACTGAAAATAGAGCTACCCTACGACCCAGAAATTGCACTCCTGGGTATATATCCTAAAGATACAAACGTGGTGCTCGGAAGGGGCACATGCACCCAAATGTTTATAGCAGCAATGTCCACAATAGCCAAACTGTGGAAAGAGCCTTGATGTCCATCAACAGATGAATGGATAAAGAAGAAGTGGTATATATACACAATGAATACTATGCAGCCATCAAAAGACATGAAATCTTGCCATTTGTGACGACGTGGATGGAACTAGAGGGTATCATGCTTAGCGAAATAAGTCAATCGGAGAAAGACAACTATCATATGATCTCTTTGATATGAGGAAGTGGAGATGCAAGGCGGGGGGGGGTTGGGGACAGGTAGGAAAAGAAAAAATGAAAAGAAGGAATTGGGAGGGAGACAAACCATAAAAGACTCAATCTCAAGAAACAGACTGAGGGTTGCGGGGGGTAGGGGGGATGGGAGAGGGTGGTGGGGGGAAATGGACATTGGGGAGGGTATGGGCTATGATGAGTGCTGTGAAATGTGTAAACCTAGCGATTCACAGACCTGTACCCCTGGGGATAAAAATACATTTTATGTTTATTAAAATAAAAAAAATTAAAAAAAAAGGAAGAGAATATAAATTAAAAACTGAAAAAAAAAAAGAAAAGTATAGACATGTAAAAATTCTTACCAAAATAAATTAGCAAATCAAATTAAAGAGTACATTAAAAGGGTAGTGCCTCATGCCAAATGAGGATTCACACAATGAATATCAGTTTAGTTCAAAATTGAAAAAAATTAATTTATGTACTACATTTACAGAAAATACCTGAGAAAATCACAAGTCTTAATAGCGGAAGAAAAAGTATTTAACAAAACTCAATACCTGTTCATGGTAAATAAAACAAAATAAAACTCAGCAAATAAAACTGGAGAAAATTTCCTTAGTCAGAAATCTTCTACAGCAACCTATAGCTAACATCATACATAATGGTGGAAGACATAATGCTTTCCCCTCAATATTAGAGGAGAATACATATATGTTCATGATCACCAGATATACTAGAAAAGAAAAAAAAATGCAAACACTTTAAAAATAACTACTAAGGAAAAATGTAGGGCATCACCATTTGCAAATGAAACAATTATCTACTTAGAAAATCCTAAATAATATACCACAAAACTATCAGATATAATACATAAATTCAGTGAGTGTTCAGTTATAAAGATCAAGGTACATAAAGAAGATGTACTTATATGATAAAACATTGGAAAATAAAATGAAAATACCAAAATCACTTACAATAGCATATAATACAAAATGGTCAGTTTACCAAAAGGTTTACAGACCTCTGCACTGAAAACAACAAAATATTGTTGAGGAAATTCAAATAACAGTTATTGTAATGTCTCTTATAAGTAAATGATGTAATATGCCATATAGACACATAGGAAGACTAAATTTAGTAAAATGTCAATTTTCTATAGATTTAATATAATGTTAATGAAATCCCAGAAGGTTTTCTTTTTTTCTTTTTCTATTCTTTTTTTTTTAGAAATTGTCATGCTGATACTAAATTTATATAGAAATATAATGCAGCTAGAGTTGCCAAAATAATTTTAAAAAATAAACTTGAAGGTTTTTCATTATATGATTTTAAAAATTACTGCAGATCTCAAATAATTAAGAAAATATCCTTTTGTTTGGAAAATAGAATTCAATGGAACATAGGAGAATTCAGAAATAGACCTTCATTCCAAACAAATGATTATGTGAAGTGTACCAATTTAATTCAATAGGGGAAAGGAATGTATTTTCAACAAATGGTACTGGAAACTGGATAACCATTTGGAAAAGTAAGGAAACTTGACACAACAAACCATATAAAGATGATAGCTTATTATCGGTTATAGGCCTAAATGTAAAAACTAAAAATATGAAGCTCCTAGAATAAAGCAAGAAAATATCTTTGTAATATTTGGCTGGGCAAGGGTTTTCTAGATCAAATGCAAAATTAATAACCACAAAAAGAAAGAACATGGTGGGGCGCCTGGGTGGCTCAGTGGGTTAAAGCCTCTGCCTTCGGCTCGGGTCATGATCTCGAGGTTCTGGGATTGAGCCCCACATTGGGCTCTCTGCTTAGCAGGGAGCCTGCTTCCCTTCCTCTCTCTCTGCCTGCCTCTCTGCCTCCTTGTGATCTCTGTCTGTAAAATAAATAAATAAAATCTTTAAAAAAAAAAAAGAAAGAACATGGTAACTTGAACTTTATCAAAGTTAAAAACTGCTCTCAAAGAACTGAAAAAGGAATCCTTTAAAAAAGGCAAGAAAGTCACAGAATAAGATAAAATATTTGCAAAAACAAATAGTTGACAAAGAACATATTTCCTTAATGTTTGTGAAATGTTTATAATATATTAGTGAAATATATATATATAATATATTAGTGAAAAATAACCCATTTTTAAAGTTTTAATTCCGTAGAGTTAACATACCGTGTTTTATTAGTTTCAGGTATACATTACAGTCATTCAACAGTTCTGTACATTATTCAGTGCCCATCATGAAAATATACTCTTTAATACTTATCACTCATTTTACCCATCTTCCCACCCCCTCTCCTCTCTGGTAATCATCAAGTTTGTTCTCTATAGTTAAAAGTCTATTTCTTGGTTTGTCTGTTTTCTTTTCCTTTGTTTATTTTGTTCCTTATATTCCACATATGAGTGAAATCATTTTATTTGTCTTTCTCTGACTGACTTATTTCACTTAGCATTACATTCTCTAGCTATGTGCATGTTGTTGCAAATGACAAGATTTCATTCTTTTTTATGGCTGAGTGATATTCTATTATGTATGTGTTTGTGTACACACACATACACCCCACATCTTTTTATTTTAATTTAAATTCAATTAACATATAGTGTATTATTAGCTTCAGAGGTAGAGTTCAGTGATTCATCAGTCTTATATAATATCCAGTGCTCATTACATCACATGCCCTCCTTAATGCCCATCACCCAGTGACATCGTATGATGATTGTCTTATCTCTGAGTCACTTATTTCACTTACCATATTACTCTCTCATTCCATCCATGTTGTTACAAATGGCAAGATTTCAGGGTATTTTTATGGCTGAGTAGTATTCCACTATACATATATACCACATCCTCTTTATCCATTCATCTGTTGATGAACATCTGGGCTCTTTCCATAGTTTTTCTATTGTGGACATTGCTGCTATAAACACCGGGGTCCATGCACTCCTTTGGATCACTACGTTTGTATCTTTGGGGTAAATACCTAGCAGTGTAATTGCTGGGTCATAGTGTAGCTCTATTTTTAACTTTTTGAGGAACTTCCCTCCATACTGTTTTCCAGAGTGGCTGCACCAGCTAGCATCCCACCAACAGTGTAAGAGGGTCTGCCTTTCTCTGTGTCCTTGCCAACATGTGTCATTTCCTGACTTGTTAATTTTAGCCATTTTGACTGGTGTGTGGTGGTATCTCATTATAGTTTTGATTTGTATTTTCCTTATGCAGAATGATGTTGAGCATTTTTTGGTGTGGATCTGTTGGCCACTTGTATGTCTTCTTTGGAGAAATGTCTTCAGTCCCTTTCTTGATTGGATTATCTGTTCTTTGTGTGTTGAATTTGATAAGTTCTTTATAGATTTTGAATACTAGCCTCTTATCTGATAAAAGATTTGCAAATATCTTCTCCTATTCTGTCAGTTGTCTTTCAGTTTTGTTGACTGTTTCCTTTGCTGTGCAAGTTTTTGATCTTGATGAAGTCCAATAGTTTATTTTTGCCCTTGCCTTTGGCAATGTTTCTAGGGAGAAGTTGCTGCAGCTGAAGTCAAAGAGGTTGCTATCTGTGTTCTCCTCTAGGATTTTGATGGATTCCTGTCTCACATTTATTTCTTTCATCTGTTTGAGTCTCTTTTTATGATGTTATATGGAAATGGTCCTATGTCATTCTTCTGCTGTTGCTGTCTAATTTTCCCAACACCATTTGTTGAAGAGACTGTCATTTTTTCCACTGGACATAGTGTCCTGCTTTGTCCAAGATTAGTTGGCCAAAGAGTTGACTGTCCATTTCTGGGGCCCCTACTCTCTTCCATTGATCTATATGTCTGTTTTTGTGCCAGTACCATGCTGTATTGATCATTACAGCTTTGTAATAGAGCTTTAAGCCTGGAGTTGTGATGCCACCAGCTTTGGTTTTCTTTTTCAACATTTCTTTGGCTATTCAGGGTCTTTTCTGGTTCCAAATGAATTTTAGGATTATTTGTTCCAGCTCTGTGAAAACAGTTTATGGTATTTTGATAAGGATTGCTTTGAATGCATGGATTGCTCTAGGTAGCATAAACATTTTCACAATATTTTTTCTTCCAATCCATGAGCATGGGACATTTTTCCATTTCTTTGTCTGCCTCAATTTCTTTTACGAGTGTCCTGTGGTTTTCTGAGTACAAATCCTTTGTCTCTTTTGTTTAGTTTATTCTTAAGTATTTTATGGTTTTTGGTGCAATTGTAAATGGATTTGACTTCTTATTTTCTCTTTCTTCTGTCTCATTGTTAGTATATAAAAATGCAACTAATTTCTGTGCATTGTTTTCTATCCTGCCACTTCGCTGAATTCCTGTTTGAGTTCTAGCAATTTTGGGTGGAATCTTTTGGGTTTTCCACATAGAGTAATATATCATTTATGAAGAGTGACAGTTTGACTTCTTCTTTGCCCACTAGGATGCATTTTATTTCTTTTTGTTGTCTGACTGCTGAGCCTAGGACTTTCAGTACTATGTTAAACAGCAATGATGAGAGTGGACATCCCTGTCATGTTCCTGATGTTAGGGGAAAAGCTCTCTGTTTTTCCCCATTGAGAATGATATTAACTACACACTACATCTTCTTTATTCACTCATTTATCAATGCACATTTGAACTGATGCCATAATCTGGCTCCTGTAAATAATGCTGCCATAAACACGGGGGTGCACATATCCTTTTGAGTTAGTGTTTTTGTATTTTTTGAGTAAATACTCAGTAGTGTGATTGCTGGATCATAGGAGAGTTCTATTTTTAATTTTTTGAGGAGCCTCCGTACTGTTTTCCACAGTGGCTGCATGAAAACCCAATTTTAAAAAGATATTTTAGTCACTTCTGGTTTTGCCTCCAATGCATAAAGGATTGGAAGTAATAATTTCTGCTCTTACAATGAAGAAAAAGCTGCAGAAGTAGAAATCAATAACTTTTCTAGGACTTGTCAGAGAACTGAAGTCACAGGGTAAGCTGCCACCCCAAAATCTGGAAAGACAGGTGAATACAGAGAATCATGACTGAAATGTGCTCACCTACAAGAGAAGCTTCTGGAGTCATAAACTTGTGTAAATAGTGAAGGATAACACTGGCTAATGCAGATGGTAAAATATAGATTACTGTGAAAGTTTAAAACTCATGATGGTCAGTCTTGGGAACTCCCACATGTCTCTGGGTTTTAACTCTAGGAACCTCCCAAGTTTCTCACTGAAAACAATCAGAAAAAAAAAAAAAAAATCCTTATGTTTCTAGCAAGAGGAGGGCATAGATGAATATTAGACATAGAAATATGTCTAAAGCTTTCTGTATTATGAAGGCCTCCATCAGGAGAGAGTTTACCAGATTCTTAAACTACAAGAGGAAAAAGAACCCAATTCCATACAGTAATAGCTTTTCTGTCTCACCTGATGGGTGAAAGAAGCTGTGTAACACAACTGAAGGACACACCTCCAATACAGGACAAAGACTAAATTGTAAGGATATGGCATACTTCCCACATCAGCAGGACAGCAATAAAATAGCAGTGTGTTCTAGCTGGAAAACTTTAAGGTTCAGACTCTAAAAAAGGATTTCTAGAAAAATTTAGACTGTAGAGGAAAAAAAAAAAAAAAGCTAGAGGAAAATGAAGCCTATGACACCTATAGCTATAGCAAACACTAAATACAGACCCATTCCTAGACAGATTAAGATAAGAACTAACACTAAAGGCCTATATACCTCCATTCCTATTATTAGCTGGTACCTTGCTTCTAGCCTTCAAAAAAAAAAAAAATACAGGTATGCTAAAAGGCAAGTAATAATACAGCCTGAAGTGAAAAAACAACCATCAAATCCAGACTCAGATATGACAGGAGCTTATGGAACTATCAGACCAAGAATTTAAGAAAAAAACCTGTAAATAATATGTGAGGAGCTCTTTTGGGGAAATTAGGCAATACACAATAATTGATAGGTAATTCAAGTAAAGAGACACTCTAAGAATGAGTGAAAATAATTCTTTAAATCAGAAACTCTATAATAGAAATGAAAAATGACACTGATAGACTCGTCAGTAGAATTCACATGCCAAAGGATAGCATCAGTGAGCTTGAAAATGTTATCAATAGAAATTTCACAAAGCAAAATTTAAAGGAAAAAAAAAAGATTCAACAAAAAAAGAATAGAATATCCAAAAATTGTGGGGCAATTATCAATGGTATAACATATGCATTATTAGAATACCATAAGAAAGAGATAGGGAGCATAAATAATGTCTGAAATAGGGGCTCCTGGGTGGCTGGGTTGAGGGTTCTACCTTCAGCTCTGATTGCCCCACATTGGAGTCCCTGCTCAGATGGGAGTCTGTTTCTCCCTCTCCTACTGCCCCTTCCCCTGACCCATGCTCCCTCTTTCAAATGAATAAATAAAATCTTAAAACAAAGAGAAATATCTGAAATAACTATGGTCAAGAGGAAACTCCAAGAACATTGAGCAAATTAAATATTAAGGAAAAAAAAATCTTTATGTAAACATATCATATCCAACCACCAAGCATGAAGGAAAATTTTGAAATTAGCCACAGAAAAGGAAGTTCCTTTTCTACTTCTTATCCACAGAGGAACAATGTGCCTTATCCACAGAGGAACAACAATTAGAACTATATTGGTTCTTCTCATCAGAAACTATGCAAGCAAGTGAGCAAAGTGAAGACTTAAAGTGTTGAAAGAAAAAAAATTATGTTAGCTAGAAACACTGGAAAAACATCCATAAGCTCATTAATTTGAATCCTTACAGTAATTAAAGTGCAAAATTACTGCTCATGGGGGAAAAAAAAAAAGAGTGACTCTCACAAACATAATGAGCCAGACACGAACTCATGCATACAGCATATATTCTTATATATAAAAATAAATAAACAGTTATGTTTTTAGAAATAAGGGCAGTGATTATAATTGAACAGGAGGGATGATAAGTTAGGGGCAGATGGGGGCTTCTGGGATGTTGGCAATGTTCTATTTTTTGATTTTGGTGGTTTTCATTGGTGTATTCACTTGTTGGTAATACTTAAGTATTATATATTTATTATTTGTGAATTTTTCCGTAAGCATATCAGAGTATCAATTAAATACTTTTATTTAAAGTTCTGAAAGTCATTTAAACAACCTAGCCATATATTCAGTCAAAAGAGAATACCTTCCGCTTTAACCCCAGTCTGTGGCTTAGGACTTGTGATTGAGCCAAGACCATGTAAGTGAATGGGACCAACCCATATAACAGATGCTCTCTGAGTGCTGCTCTTCTGAACATCTTGTAGGATTAGTTAGTGTCCATGCTGCTAAAGAATTATACTCAAATCACCAAATCAGCATAAAGTACATTATAAAAATTACAGAAAGCTATAGATCTTAATAACATACCACTTGGTATAATTAGAAAAGGACACTATGGAATCATTCTTTTGAACTATAAGAACATTTTTTGATTTATATACATACATATGCAATAATTGGTACTTTCTCACAGTTTATTTAAACAAAATATTCTGAAGTCTTCCACCTTTCATCCCCAATGGGGATGGTTGTGAACCAAGAATGTAATTTTTGTATATACAATATTCATTAATATTGAAATGCTACTTCTTTGATATGATTTTGACCTGGATAACCTGTTCAACTCTGCAAACTCATAAACCAGTCATGTAACAAAATAAGCCATTTTAATTATCACTCTTCTAACTCTGTAATAGAGTTAGTCCTTAACATGTGCAAAATCAAATAAAATAGTCCATTTAAGCCCATTTTATCTCAGAGTCACTCTAATTTTTCAATTATGGAGTTTGATTTCTAGGTTTGTTCATAGCTTCAAATGACATTTAAGTAAAAACTTATAAAATACTGTAGTATTTACTGAATTCAATGAATTTATCTCTGTTCCATGGATTTCTCTTACATTATATTCAAGAAGACATGAACATAAATTCTAGTTTATTCATGTGTAATAGCCTATGTAGTAAATGAGAGAAAATCTGTAAGCTTGTTCTCTACCTTTGTTTAAAATGTGTCAATAGGTTTAATATTCCTTCCTCAGTTTCAAATGCTTTCAAAGCTGGGAAAGAATGTCAATCAAATTTCTCAAGCTTTATGTCCTTTGGACTAAGTTTGTGTTTCTGCTCTGGCGTTTTCCTACTGCATACTAAAAGTGAGCTTTTTTTTTTTTTTTTTTTTTTTAAACCCTAAGATGAATTATTCTGCTTGAACAGACCAAGCTGTTCTAAACAGCCTACTGCTGACAGTGCTTAACTAAAGTCAACAAAGAGAAGATAAGGCTTACTGGTATTGTTTGTTGAAATATTAATACCAATTCCAGCTGTAAAAATGATAAATACTTTAATAAAGATAGCTTGTTCCTCACCAAAGTTTGCAGTACTCTTTATTCTATCCATGCAGGAATATTCCCAGCAGACAGATTTAATCTCACAAAAGATATGGGTTACTAAAATGTGGCTATCTTACAAATGTCCCCAAAGCTTTTAAAATAAACAGCCAGTGTGTTAGCTCTATTACACATCCTTTAAAATTCTACATATCTTTCCTAATTAGTAATTTTTAAAATAAGTATATTAATTTTGTTTAAGATATTTACTTCGCATGTGTACCTATTAGGTGTTTATTTGTACATCATGTGGACATTTTTGTCGTTGTTGTTGTTTGTCTTTTAAAAATTTGTTTTGTTTTGTTTCTGTACTTTTTGTTTTTTGGAAAATACATTAAAATGAAATACATGGAGTCAGGCAGCAACATAAATTATGGAGGATTACCGAGTTAAATTGTTGAATTGAACTTGGATGGTAGAAACATTAGGTGCTAATTTGTTGGCTGAGAGGTTCTGTGCCATGTGCTGTGTGTATGCCGATAATAAAAGCATTATATGAAGCCAGTGCCACTTCAGTTTCATGAGCTTTTTATGTGACATGGCACATCAAATCTGCCAAGCACAAGACCATCTGGAAAGAGAGTACCAGTCAGAAATCTGGTCTTATTTGGAAGAAAATAATGTTGTTGAATATTAGGTGTAATTGAAGGTCAAATGAAGATGCATACCAGAAACACACACAGTTGCAGTATTTCCATGTGCAGATCTTTGCTTGAACACATCTATGTATTATTATTAATAATAAAAATATCCACAAATTAATTATGTTGGTGTAAAATAAAATTGTCCTTGGCAAATCACTGAAGACAATTTTTAAACCCGTAGTGACTATAGGTCACAAATTAGTGGAAGAAAAAGTTACTCAATAGATGTTACTGGGATATTGAAGCCATTTTGAAAAAAAAGAAAGAATTTTACTTTGCTTCAAAACAAAATCAACTGCAGATGTACTTAAGACTGAGAGAAACCTCAAGCTTTTGAGGTGTACCTTATAAGTATAGTGAGTAAATGTAAGAGTGTTTTCACTGTTCTAAAACAGTTTTTATTTTACCTATTCATCCTTTCCTCCAACTCCTGGCAATTGGTGATCTTTTCACTCTCCATAGTTTTGCCTCTTCCAGAATGTCACATAGTTGGAATCAGACACTATGTAGTTTTCAGATTGACTTCCTTCTCTTAGTAACAAGCATCTAAGATCCCTACATGTTTTTTCATGATGTCATAGCTCATGTCTTTTATCACTAAGTAATACTCCATTGTCTGGATGTGTTGCAATTTATTTAACTATTCACCTACCAAAGGATATCTTGGTTGCTTCCAAGTTTTGGTGATTATGAATAAAGCTGTTATAAACATTTGTGTGTGGTTTTTATGTTAACATATGTTTCCAGCTCCTTTGGGAGTGCTATTGGAATATTGTTTGGTAAGCATATGTTTTATATTGTAAGAAACCACTAAACTGTTCCAAATTGTCTACCATTTTCCTTGCTTCTTTGGTCTTGGTTTTAGTGTTCAGGTCTTTAGTGTTTTGGCAACCTTGTGATATAGTGTGTCTGTGGTTTCTGAAGAAAACCCCTGGATTAGTTCACTAATAATCCCCCTTTTCTTAAGATAGTTCAAGGGATGTCTTTGTGTTATATTAAAAATATTATTGATTACTTATTAAGTGTTTTAGAGTAGACATTACTTCACCTTTTTTCCTTTATATGGGTTGATTAAAGAAGGCAGTGTCTAGATTCAATATAAATATTTTACATTGTATAGCTAAATCATTTTGTACATTCTGTATAGCAGAACTTTAATGGCACAGTTTTCTGTGTGGTAAAATGATGCTGGCTTAAAGGTAAGTTAGTTTTGTGATCTTGGCTACTGGTAGAGCCAAACTCTTACTTTTTAAAGTATTGCTGCTTTATCCATCTTCAATCTTTGGCACTGCAAATGCAATTATAAGAAGTTTCCTAACTTAGAAACTTGGAGGATTGGCAAACATTAAGAAAGCTCTTTTGAAAAAAGAGACTGAAAATAATAAACATTTCCCAGACTTTAAAAATCCTAAAAATGTATTGCATTATTACCAACATTTCTTGGAATTTTCTCCATATTGTAACCATAATTTGTTAGCTCATTCCTTTTAGTTCAATTTAAAAGAACATGTGCGAGGAGGAGGGGCAAGATGGCAGAGAAGTAGGAGACCCTTTTTCAACCAGTCCCCTAAAGTGAGCTAATTATCTACCAGAACACTCTGAACACCCATGAAATCAGCCTGAGATATAAGATTATACATTTCTGGATCTATGTGGGGGCAGAAGACACCAGTGGAGAGGTAAAACAGAGTGGGAACAATTGGGCTGATATAGGAGGATAAAGAGAAGGGTAGGGAGCCACCAGAAATGACCCATTGGAAAGAATTACCCCAATACAAAAGTGCCCTGTGATTGGAGATCAGCATTAACTTGGAGTCTAATTAAAAGCACTCAAAAAGAGCAAAAGATCTTAAGGGGCAACTAGTGGAATCGAGCTGTCATGGGCATGGGCCTAAGCCCAGGGACCCAGGACAGCCACCGCTGGTGACCACCCATGGCAGAGAGAGTGTGGCGGCAGAGCCTCCAGTTCCTGATCCCAGATCCCCCAGGTTTGTGTGGCTTGCACCACCACTCAGCCAGGGTACACTCCCCACCCTTGCATGAGGGAGTCTGGTCGGTAGTCTCTAGAACCACAGCCTTTTACACTCTGCGCTCACTGTGTGATCAGGGTCTGAATGGTGCTCCCCATCTGCGCCTGAGAGTACTCCTTGTGGGCGCTGGCTGGTGGTCTCTAGGACAGGCCAAGAGTCTGGACAGTCCCAGGAACTCAGAGAGATCTCTGGTTAGGATCTCTTGGCATGCAGAGACCTGCAAAACCCTGAGGTCTGAACCCCAGACAGCAGTCCCAGCAAAGGCAGCCACCGGAATTGGGCTCCCTGGTCCAATATCACTCACAGTTTTACTGGCATGGAGATGAAAAGATAAGGGGTGTTTCAGGAGACCCCTGAGACAATGGTTGGGGGTGTGCACTGCCTATGGGGGGTTGGACAGTTCAGCAGAGTTTATGGAGGGGGAGTCTGTGTGTTCTGGACCACCCAGAGGGAGCAGACTGAGGTTTCTTTCTGAGGTGGAGGTCTGGGTGCAGTCTGCTTTCCACTAAACCTCCAAAAAGCCACAAAAAGCCACCAAAGAACAAAAACCTCCAGAGAACAAAAGCCTGAAAAACTGGTTTCCACAGAGCCCAGGCCCTTGACGGGGGCAGGAGAACTCAACCCAAGCAAGACTGACTAAAAAACAATGCAGCAGTCCCCTCCCCCAGAAAGCCAGCCAAAAGAATGAGAGGACAACCACCAAAGGGTCCCCATAAAACTGTAAAACCCCAGTATCAGGGGAAAACAATATATTACGCTCTCAGTATTGCCCTAAAACCTATATATTTCATAGATACAACTTTTATTTTTAATTTGTTCTCACTATTCTTGTTCTCTTCAACTTTTTTTAATCTACTTACCATTACAACTAGAGGTTTAATACAACATATTCCATAATAACCTTTTAACTTGAACTTTTTTCATACATATACCTGTATTTTTCTTTTCTTTCTTTTCCTTATTATACATATAGATATAAGCTTCAAGGTAATCCTTTTTCCCTAATCAACACTACCCCTATATATAAACCAGTTTTAATCTCCCTTTATCTCTGGAAGGTTAAGTCCTTTAACAAAGATATCAAGATATACCCAGGAAGAATCAAAATAACCTTCCTTGCCCACATCGAGGATTTATAACCACATTCCCATCTTTTTCTTCTGTCAGAGTTTCTGTGTATTCTGTGTATTTGTTTTTGTTCTGGTATTATATAAATTTTGTCCTTGGGGTTCACTCTGGCTGGATTCTTTTTTTTTTTTTTTTTCCTTGTCATTTACTTTAGTCAGTCTTTTTGTTTTCCTGTTTTTGTTTGTATACCTTACAAATCTTACCTTTGAGGCCCATTCTGCCTGGGTCTTGTCTTGTCTTTTCTTTTTTCTTTTTTTTTTTTTTTTCTGTCTCTCTCCTTCTCTCTCTCTCTCTCTCTCTTTTTCTTTCTTTTTGGTGGTGACTTCTGGTTGCTCAGAAGTGTTCCAGGGTGCACCTTGCCTACACCATGGTTGATACATTCAGCTACACATCCCCTCAACCACCTCTCACCAAAATGACTAGGAGGAGGAACACCCAACAGAAGAAAAATTCAGAGACTGTGCCCTCCCCATCAGAGCTATTGGATATGGACATAAACAGTATGTCAGAAAGGGAACTCAGGGTAATAATTACCCAGGTAATGGCTAGGTTGAAGAAAACTATTAATGACAACATGGAATCTATTAGGGCAGAAGTGGAAACCACCTGAGAAGAAGTTAAAAATGCTATCAAGGAGCACCTGGGTGGCTCAGTGGGTAAGTTAAAAATGCTATCAAGGGGCGCCTGGGTGGCTCAGTGGGTTAAGCCTCTGCCTTCGGCTCAGGTCATGATCTCAGGGTCCTGGGATCCAGCCCCACATCAGGCTCTCTGCTCAGTGGGGAGCCTGCTTCCCTCCCCTCTCTCTGCCTGCCTCTCTGACTACTTGTGATCTCTGTCAAATAAATAAATAAAATATTTTTTTAAAAAACACTGTCAATGAGATCCAATCTAATCTAAATACTCTAACAGCTTGGGTAATTGAGGCAGAAGATAGAATTAGTTATCTAGAGAACAAACTGATAGAGAAAAAGGATCAGGAGGAAGCCTGGAGGAAATAGCTTAGAAGCCATGAAAACAGAATTAGGGAAGTAAATGATGCCATGAATCATTCCAACATCAAAATTATTGGGATCCCTGAAGGGGAAGAGAAAGAAAGAAAGAAGACTAGAAGATATAGTTGAACAAATTCTCCATGAAAATTTTCCCAAACTGGGGAAAGGAGCCAGCGTTCCTGTCCTAGAGGTTGAAAGAACACCTCCCAAGATCAATGAATCTAGAAAGACCTCGAGACACTTGATTGTAAGACTGATGAATCCTAATTTTAGACAAGAGCTTTTGAGAGCAGCTAGGGGGAAGAGATTCCTTACATACAGAGGAAGCTCCATCAGAATAATGTCAGACCTGTCCACAGAAATCTGGCAAGCCAGAAAGTGCTGGCAAGACATATTCAGGGCACTAAATGAGAAGAACATGCAGCCAAGAATACTTTATCTAGCAAGGTTGACATTCAAAATGGATGGAGAGATAAAGAGCTTCCAAGACCAGCAAGGTTTAAAAGAGTATGTGACCACAAAGCTGGCACTACAAGAAATAGTAAGGGATGTCCTATAAAAGAAGAAAGAACCCAAGAATGACATAGAACAGAAATTTACAGAGGCGAGCTCTAGAAACAAGGACTTCACAGGCAACATGATGTCAATAAAAACTTATCTTTCAATAATCACCCTCAACATGCATGGCCTAAACTCTCCCATAAAATGGCACAGGGTTGCAGATTGGATAAAATGACAGGATCCACCCATATGTTGTCTACAAGAGACCCATTTGGAACCTAACTCATCACTCTCAGTAATAGACAGATCAGCCAAGCAGAAAAATCAATAAAGAAACAAGAGCATTGAATGACACATTGGGCCAGAAGGACTTCATAGATATATACAGAACATTCCACCTTAAAACAACAGAATACTCATACTTCTCTAGTGCACATGGAACTTTCTCCAGAATAGACCATATACTGGGTTACGAATCAGGGCTCAACCAATACCAAAAGACTGAGATTATTCCCTGCATATTCTCAGACCACAATGCTTTGAAACTGGAACTCAATCATGAGAAAAAGTTTGGAAGAAATTCAAACACTTAGAAGTCAAAGACCACCCTGCTTAAGAATGTTTGGATCAACCAGGAAATCAAAGAAGAACTTAAACATTTCATGGAAACCAATGAGAATGAAGACATTTCAGGATATGGCAAAGATGGTCCAAAGGCGGAAATACATAGCCATCCAAGCCTCCCTCAAAAAAACTGAAAACTCCAGAAAACACCAGCTCTCTTTACACCTTAAAGAACTGGAGAATCAACAACAAATTAAGCCAATCCTACTCACAAGAAGGGAAATAATCAAGATTAGAACAGAGATCAAGGAGGTAGAATAAAGAGATATAGTAGAACACATCAATGAAACCAGAAGCCGGTTTTTTGAAAGAATCAATAAGATCGATAAACTATTGACCAAAATAATCCAAAAGAAAAGAAAGAGGGCCCAAATTAATAAAATTATGAATGAGAAGGGAAAGATCACGACTAACACCAAGGAAATAGAAACAATCATCAGAAATTATTGTCAACAGTTATATGCCAATAAGTTAAGCAACCTAGATGAAATGGATGCTTTCTTGGAAACCTATAAACTTCCAAAACTGAATCAGGAAGAAATTGACAACCTGAATAGACCAATATCTAGTAATGAGATTGAAGAACTGACCAAAATCCTCCCAAAAAACAAGAGCCCAGGACCTGATGGATTCCCTGGAGAATTCTACTGAACATTCAAAGAAGAAATAATACCTATTCTCCAGAAGCTGTTTCAAAAAATAGAAACAGAAGGAAAATTTCCAGACTCTTTTAAGAAGTCCGCATTACCCTGATCTCCAAACCAGGCAAAGACACCACCAAAAAGAATTTCAGACCAATATCCCTGATGAATATGGATGCCAAGATTCTTAACAAGATCCTAGCTAATAGGATTCAACAGTACATTAAAAAGATTATCCACCATAACCAGGTGGGATTTATCCATGGGATGCAAGAGTGGTTCAACATTCTCAAATCAATCAATGTGATAGAACAAATCAATAAGAGAGAAGAACCACATGGTCCTCTCAATTGATGCCGAAAAAGTATTTGACAAGATACAGCATTCATTTCTTATTAAAACGCTTCAAAGTATAGGGATAGAGGGAACATTCCTCAACTTCATAACATCTATCCATGAAAAACCCACAGCAAATATCATCCTCCATGGGGAAAAGCTGACTGCCTTCCCTTTGAGATCAGGAACACAACAAGGATGTCCACTCTAGCCACTGTTATTCAACATATTACTAGAAGTCCTAGCAACAGCAATCAGAAAACAAAAAGAAATAAAAGGTATTCAAATTGTCAAAGAAGAAGTCAAACTCTCTCTCTTCACAGATGACAAGATACTTTATATGGAAAACCTAAAGACTCCACCCCCATACTACTAGAAGTCATACAGCAATTCAGTAATGTGGCAGGATACAAAATTGATGTACTGAAATTAGTGGCTTTCTTAAACACTAACAATGAAAATATAGAAAGGGAAATTAGACAATCGATTCCATTTACTATAGCACCAAGAACCATAAGATACCTTGGAATAAAGCTAACCAAAGAGGTAAAGATCTGTACTCGAAGAACTGCAGAACACTCATGAAAGAAAATGAAGAAGGCACAATGGGAGAGCATTCCATGCTCGTGGATCAGAAGAATAAACATTGTTAAAATGTTTATACTGTCTAAAGCAATCTATACTTTCAATGCCATCCTGATCAAAATTCCACTGGCATTTTTCAAAGAGCTGGAGCAAACAATCCTGAAATTTGTATGGAACCAGAAGAGACCCCGAATTGCTAAGGAAATGTTGACAAAGAAAAACAAAACTGGGGACATCATGTTGCCTGATTTCAAGCTTTACTACAAAGCTGTGAGCACCAAGATAGCATGGAACTGTCAGAAAAACATATACATAGACCAGTGGAACAGAGTAGAGAGCCCAGAAATGGACCCTCACCTCTATGGTCAAATAATCTTTGACAAAGCAGGAAAAAATACCCAGTGGAAAAAGATAGTTTTTTCAATAAATGGTGCTGGGAAAATTGGACAGTTATGTGTAGAAGAATGAAACTCAACCATTCTCTTACACCATGCACAAAGATCTACTCAAAATGGATAAAAGACCTCAACATAAGGCATGGATCTATCAAAATCCTAGAGGAGAACATAGGCAGTAACCTCTTTGACACCGGCCACAGCAGCTTCTTTCAAAATATGTCTCCAAAGGCAAAGGAAACAAAAGTGAAAATGAATTTTTGGGACTTCATCGAGATCAGAAGCTTCTGCACAGCAAAGGAAACAGTCAACAAAACAAAGAAGCAACCCACGGAATGGGAAAATATATTTGCAAATGACACTACAGACAGAGGGCTGATATTCAGGATCTGTAAAGAACTCCTCAAATTCAACACACACAAAACAGACATGTTTTGTGTATAAGGGCATAAGACTTGAATAGACACTTCTCCAAAGAAGACATACAAATGGTTAACAGACACATGAAAAAATGTTCATCATCATTAGCCATCAGGTAGATTCAAATCAAAACCACATTGAGATACCACCTTACACCAGTTAGAATGGCCAAAATTAACAAGACAGTAAACAACAAGTGTTGGAAGGGATGTGGAGAAAGGGGAACCCTCTTGCACTGTTGGTGGGAATGCAAGCCACTTTGGAAAACAGTGTGAAGATTCCTTAAGAAATTAAAAATAAAGCTACCCTATGACTCTGCAATTGTACTACTGGGTATTTACCCCAAAGTTACAGATGTAGTGAAAAAAGGGCCATCTGTACCCCAATGTTCATAGCAGCAATGGCCACAGTTGCCAAACTGTGGAAAGAACCAAAATGTCCTTCAACAGATGAATGGATAAAGAAGATGTGGTCCATATATACAATGGAATATTATGCCTCCATCAGAAAGGATGAATACCCAACTTTTGTATCAACATGGACGGGACTGGAAGGGATTATGCTGAGTGAAATAAGTCAAGCTTGGAGAGTCAATTATCATATGGTTTCACTTACTTGTGGAGCATAAGGAATAACACGGAAGACATTGGGAGATGAAGAGGAGAAGTGGGTGAGGGAAAATCAGAGGGGGAGACAAACCTTGACAGACTGAGGACTCTGAGAAGCAAACTGAGGGTTTTGGAGGGGAGTTTGGGTGTGGTGCATAAACAATGAATTTTGGAACAGTGAAAAAAATGATACTTAATTAAATTAAAAAAAAAAAAAGAATGATAAAAAGAAAAAAAAAAAAAGAACATGTGAACTAATGTGGCCCAGAGTGTTTACATTACAGGTGTTAGCCTAGAGCTAGTTAGTGTTAGTTAGGCTACCATTCCTTATTTACCAAGTAATACTCTTCTTGGGTTTATTGAAAGACAAGACTTCTACATGTTCAATGTAACTCCAAATCAAAGCATAGTGGGAATGTGGAGACAAATGCAAGCCAAAACCTAACTTATCCAAGCAACTAAGAATATATTTGCAGTTATTTCCACACAATTTATTGTTCAGTTAAAGTTCTTTGAGCTCTGCCCAAGGTGACATCTTCTAACAGTGCACCTTGTCTTTCTTTCTTTTGATTTCCCCGGTACCCTGGCTTATGTTTTAAAATCTTTTCATTTTACGTTAGTTCTGTATTGAGTGTAAATCTCTTGCACTGATATAATAGAATAGAATTCATTAATTTTAAAATGTATTAAAGTCATTTTATCCACTCTGGTCTGGAAATCATTCATACTTGTCAGACAATTGGGATAAAACTGATGATCTGTTATCCAGAAAATGCTCTGTCAGTAGTAGTAATACTTAAGATTCAAATTATCTCAATCATGCTATTTAATATATTGGTATTAATTCATTAATACATGAAACATTAAATTGATATAATCACCCAAAACTGTGCAAGATATTCATCAATATAGGTAGTTGTAATTTAAAATATGTCTGCTTTTGAGGGAAAAAAAAATTGCTGTAGTTCATGCAAAGTAGAATTTGTCATATTGGTGTGTGGCATTATTTCAGCAAGCCTATTTCCATTCTGTTCTTAGCTCTGTAACTTTGGAAAATTTATTGTTTCAGTAATGATTAGGTAGAAATGGTAATATTTCCACAGAAAATGTAAGAGAGTATATTAGCTTATGTAAGGTATGGTTTTGACAGAAAATTAGAGCTGCTTAAGAGAATATCACTTCAGTTTCACAGATCATCAAGGAAAGAAAAGTAAAATAGTATGATTATTAGGTGATAAAATACTTTTGTATGTGCATAATTTTGTGGGATAGCTATATTATGTGCTTTATATTTTCACATAAATGCTTCATAGACACTAATTTTAGATTGTTAAAAATAGTATGTTGCAGGGTAGGGGCACCTGGGTGGCTCAGTTGGTTACGCATCTGACTTGATTTCAGCTCAGATAATAATCCCAGGGTCCTGAGATTGAAACCCTGCATTGGCCTTCATGCTCAGTAGGGAGTCTGCTTGAGATTCCCTCTCTCTCTCCCTCTCTACCCCTACCCACTGCATTTATGTGCACACTCTGTCTGTCTGAAATAAATAAATAAATCTTTAAAAAATGGAATTTTGTATGATAGTATTTGAAAAGTGTAGGCAGAACAGCTCTGTGACTCCCTCATGTGAAACTGTGTTTGCACATCGAACATAAACATGTTTGTATATTGAAGTTTGTATTGATAGAATGTATATCATCATACTGAAATATAAATATCTTTCTTCCAGTAAGAAATAGACTGTAGTGTGAATGCCTTTTCTGTGAAAAAGAAAGCAATAAAACAATGTTAAGAATATATTAAATACATACAAATTGTAATATATTGTAAATGATTTGCCTTGTATCTCTGAAAAAGACATATGAGTCCTAAAGAAAATTAAAGAAAGATTCACTTAGTTTTAGAATTAACAAGTCAACATGGTATTTGGTTTTCCAAATTATCATCAGATTTTAGGATACCATTTTGCTACTTTGAGAGAATAAATCACACTTATCACTTAAATTTTAGAGTTCTTCAAAATAATTAATAGAATAAAAATTCAATAATGATGTGGAATTTAACATACTATAAACATAACATTTGAATTCTAACACACCCTACAGACAGAGGCACTTTGTAGTTAGATTTTGGTTACTTAGCTTTGTTTTAGAAGTCTAAGAATGTTGATACTTTTCTTTGTCTATCCAAAAAAGCTAGGGTATAGAAATAGAGTAAGTGAGTGTGTGCGTGTGTGTGTGTGTGTGTGTGTGTGTAGGTGTGTAAAAGAATAAGTCAATAAAGGTGTATAATTTTCTTTACATTATAAGTATGAAAAGCCCACTCCTGACTTCATATCAATGCCATTCTGAAGATGCAAGAAGAGAAAAATTCCTTTCTGAACATAAATTTATTTGTGTATGTGATGGTTAATTTTATGTGTCAACTTAACTGGGTCAAAGTGTACCCAGATAGTTGTTCAAACATTCTGGGTGTGTTTAATAGGATGTTTTTGGATGAGACAAACATTTGAATCAGTAGACTGAGTAAAGCAAATTTCTCTCCTTAATGTGGTGGCCTTCATCTAATCAGTTGAAAGACCGAATAGAATAAAAAGGCTAACTCTCCCTTGAGCATAGGAATTCCTTCTGCCTAATTATTTGAACTAGGGCGATAGCTTCTTCCTGCTTTTGAAATCAAATCCAGTCATTGGTTTTCCTAAGTGTCAAGCCTGTTGGTTTCAGACTAGAACTACATTGTTGGCTATCCTGGACTCCAAATTGTCAATTGTAGTTCTTGAGAATTCTCAGCCTCTATAATCTCATGAATCAATTCCTTATAGTAGATATCTCTCTACATAGATAGACAGACAAGCAGACAGACGGATCTATGAGTTCTGCTTCTCTGAGAACCCTAACTGACTATGCAACTGTAATATCAGTGTAGATTCCCATCTGTCAAGATGAAGTGTTGGATTGGAGAATGTTCATCTCTTTTAAAAGGTTTTCAAGGGGATAAAGGGATACATAGGCCTTATCCATCATATACATCATGTATGGCCCATGCTAGCTCTCTCCTAAAAGCTTTGAAACTGAAAAGGGACAGAAAAGTAGGGAAATTACTTATAAGGAAAACAGCAAGGGCAGTCTGAGGAATGAGCATACAAAATTCTTCATGGTCCTAGGTTATTTAGCTACTTAAATGAGTCTGAAAACAGTAGCCAGATATTTAGAAAAGAACCATAAGAGTGTGATATCCCCCGACCAATGCAAGGGAAGATTTTAAACCTTAGGGCAACCAACTCTATATGGAGTCTGTGAATGTAATTTCTCTTTATACATTTATATATTTATTTCTCTTTATACATTTATATATAAATTCTCTGCTTTATAGGCATCCATTTGTACAACAGATATTTATTGAACATTTTTTGAGTGTCAGGCACTTTTATATGTTTTGTGGATAACTGGCCAGAAAAGGAAGTAAAAAAAACCCTGCTTTTATGCATTTTTGCTTCATAAAGGAAAACTGTCAATAAATAAAACAACTGTATTTATTAAAAAAAAAGCTAACAGTAACCAAACTGTGAATTAAATTGTGATATTTGGGAGAATGGTGAATGACGAACATTTCTAAATGAAAGAATATCAAGTAAAAATGTCATTAGAATAATAATTCATATGTATCAGGGAGAAAGTCAGCATGATTAAGCATAGTGAGGAAAAGTCTCTTAGATCAGGTTCCTAGAAGCAGGTTTTTATATGAATTCTTAAAGTACTCAAGAGGGGAGAAAAGTAACCTGTAAAGGAGAAGGTAAAATAGAGCAGGGTGGGGAGAAATTCTCAGTGCAGTTGTAGTTGTTCAGATATTGACTGAGTGGTATAGTTTCATATACCCTTAATGCAGTGAGGCTGGTCAGTTATGCCCAGTTTCAGCTAGCCATTGGTTGGGGTGACCATCTATCAGGAGGATTTGACTTTCCTACTAAAATGGCTTCTGTCACCTGAGGGCAATTATATGGAGGAAAGTAGATCTGTAAATCTTTAGCAGTCAACACCTACATGAACTTGGGAGGGAGAGGTAAGGGCACTAGCTTGGGACAAGGATTTTGGGTAGACAAAGCTTTGATTATGGTGGAAGGAATTCAGAAAATACAGAGACTAGAATCCTGGTCAGCTTTAATTGAGGGTGAATAATTTAGATCTTACTCTAAGAGCAGTAAAAACCCTTGGGAGGTATTAAACAAGAGAGTGGTATGATCTGGTTTACATTTTTAAAATTTACTTTGAATGATAAGTAAAAAACTGGAATTGTTAAGAATGCATGCATACATATAAATTATAAAGTAATTGCAGGATTCTTGCGTGGTGATTGTGGTGCCTTGAATGAGTTGGTATTAGTGGAAATAGAAAAGAAAAAAAAATACGGTCAGTAAGTTTCTTTGAAGAGAAGCAAAGAAATGAGTCAATAAATGAAAGGGTATAGGGAATCAAAGGAAATTAAAAAAAATGTGAATTATTAGAATAAATTTTTATGTGAATAATCCAGTATTGAAAATAAATTACTGTTTTTGGAAAAAGGGAATGATGAAATAAACTATATCCTTGATAAGGCAAGAGACAATGAAATGCAAAATACAAGTGGAACTGTTGAAATTTCCAATAGAGTCAGGGTTCTGTGTAGCTGAATGATATGACAGACTTCTGACTATTCTTTCAAGGTCCAAAGATTCCTGTTTTGTTTTGTTTCACATGTAAAATGCCATTTAACATTAATTAATGTTGGGTGATGGGTATAAAGGAGGGCATGTGTTGTGATGAGTACTGGGTGTTATACACAACTAATGAATTTTTGAACACTACATCAAAACAAATGATGTAATACGTTGGTTAATTGAACATAATAATAAAAAATAAAATAAAATTAATTAATGGATAAATGGATGGTCACATATTAATTTTTTTTCTTAATAATTTATTTGAAACCTAGTTAATCACCATTTTACTTTGCTTGAAAGATGGACATCTCAAGTATAAGTTTTAATTGGAAAAAGAAAAGAGAAAACAATGATTTATTGGTCACACTATTAGAAGCCAGGAGTTGGAAAAACAGATACCAAAAGGACATCATGACTTTCAAGTATTCTCAGTATTGCAGAAAAGAGCAAAAAATCCACTGGTGATTTCAAAGGGATAAGTTCCATGAGTGTCAGTACTATAGAAATCACCTGAGGATCTTGTAAATTGACCTTGGTGTTATGGTAAAGTCGAAGAAATAGCATGAAGGTGAGCAATGTCACATTATCTTCTTGGAATTACAATTTAGTTTTCCCCAAATATGATGTGAGTAATGAGCAGTGGCAGAAAGTGAAGTTAAAGAGGTAGGCAGGAAGTTAAAGAGGTAGGTGAGTCTCATAAGCTGTGCTTTAAAAGTTTGACTTTGGGCTGCCTAAGGAGACTTTCTAGGCTGAGAAAGCCATGGAGAAAGTCCTTGCAAATGCCAATAGAGGTGGATTAAGGTGTAAAAATGTGGAGCATTATATTTTTCTAGGACCTGCAGAAGTTTGTCTATACTACCAGACCCATTATCTTGCAAGAAATAATGAATGACTCTGTTACCCCATGTGGGACATGCAAGAGTAGATGAAGAAAAGGAAGACAGCTAATTCAAAGCTGTAGGTATTTAATAGTGATCCAAGAGAAAAGATACTGAATAAAACATAGGAGCTGTTGTGAAACTAAGCTTCTTGTTAGCTTGTTTTTGTTTTTGTTTGTTTGTTTGTTTTAATTACAACTGCCTTAAGGACTATATTTTTTACTGTTAGGGATTCCTTATGATTGCATATAACGATGCTCATCAGTAAGCTAATGAGTCAGAGAGAAAAAGAAACTTAATATTCTTTATACCTTTGGTGATTGAGAGTAGATTGTGAAACAGATGTTTTGCATTAAGGTGCATCATGAAAGTGTGATCTAACATAACCTCTAGGATTTTAGTATGAAAACAACAGCAGTTTATTTACCAACCCAGCATAGTGTAGGCAGTAGTCCAACATCTGGCAAGGAGATTATAGACAAGGAGAAACAATTCTATCCTCTAAACAATACTAACCCAACTCATTCTAAACATATTTATTTAGACAAAGTATCTCTCATTCTATATTTTAAAGAGCACTGGTATTTAGAGCCCTAAGAAGAACACATACTCCGTGACTCTGTATATCCAACACAGTTGTTGGGAAAAGGCAAGTTAGATTAGAATTCAGAAGTTACACATGGTGATAGAAGTGGTTGTATATTCCTCAGTGATCTATAAAATCAAATGCAACAATAGATCAAGCAGAATCAAAGTTGCCTGAGAAATCTCGGCACAAGTAACAAGTCATTACAAACTCTATTGAAAATCCCTTTGGCACAATGACTAGGCTTAAATCCAGATTGGAAATTTAAAAATAATTGACTCCAAGGGAGATGGGTGATCAGCTGTGCAGCAACTTTCATAGAAAACTCTTGCTGAGGCAAGTATATTTTACGTGGTAACACTGGAGTGGAATCGTCCTTTAAAAGACAGAGAATATATTTTTCTATTACCACAAAGTCAGGAATTATATAATTTGTATCTCAAATAAGACTAGAAATGTTGGAGTATTAAACATAGTAGTATTAGGCCTTTGGAATTCCGAATCCCAAATGAAGTTTTTCAATAGTAAACGGAAATTCAATAGAAAAATCCCAATATCCCATAATACCCCACATATGTAAACCCATACTCTATACATTTTAATTTATCCCAAATATCTTTGCACTATATGTATAGGACTTGAGTTTACATAAATTGTATATATTCTAAGATAATCACCTAGTCATTTGTGCATCTTCTTTCCTAGTATATGCAAAATAATGATCCTTTTTTCCTTCCTTCCCTCCTTTTTCCCTTCTTTCTCCCCCTTATCCCTCCTTCCTCCCCCCCTCCTAACCTTTCCTTCTTCCCTCCCTCCCTCTCTTTCTATCTATCATCTATCTATCTATCTACCTATCATCTATCATCTATCTATCATCATCCAACTATCATCTTTTATATATAAGCTGCTTTAGGCAAATTAGTGTTTCATTTTTCTTTCTTTCTTTTTTTCTTTTTGAAAGCCTTGGTTGTTTTACTTTTTTAAATATATATTTTTTTAAGATTTCATTTATTTGTGAGAAGGAGAGCACCATCAGGCAGAGTGGCAAAGGGAGAGGGAGTAGCAGTCTCCCCACTGCACAGGGAACCTGATGCGGGGCTTGATCCCAGGAACCCTGGATCATGACTGAGCCAAAGGCAGACACTTAACCAACTGAACCACCCCGGCAGGCATCCCAGTTGTTTTACTTTCTGACAATAAAAATGTTGGCATTGAGGTTATGTGAGATATCTCACATAAAAAAGAGAAATCAGGGGTGCCTGGGTGGCTCAGTGGGTTAAAGCCTCTGCCTTTGGCTCAGGTCACGATCCCAGAGTCCTGGAATCAAGCCCTGCATCGGGCTCTCTGCTCAGCAGGGAGCCTGCTTTCTCCCCTCTCTCGGCCTGCTTCTCTGCCTACTTGTGATCTCTGTCTGTCAAATAAATAAATAAATAAAATTAAAAAAAAAAAAAAGAAAAGAAAAGAGAAATCATATCTTCTATAAAGTTGGGCCCATGAGCTTAATTTTTGATAGGTCAAAGCAAAAATATAAGTTCAATATCACAGAGATAAGATGGCAAAACAGGATTAGATTGAACACATGACACACCTGAAGAAAGACATGGAGTTCGCTAGCCACAAGAGGGGTTAGGCATTTTTAAGAAGATATAAAAATGAGACTGTGAAAGACAAATCTCTGAGATGTCCACCTAAATTATGTACATTATTGAAGCAACCATGTTCAATGGGTTAAAGTACTTGGAGCCACTAACAAGATAATTTATATTGTTAGAAATAGCTAAAAAAGATCACTCCAATCTAAAAAGATTTTATTTTAAATCATGTAACTACCATAGTTCCTGGCCTATAATTAATTAAACGAATTCAATGAATTTTATGTTCTGATGTTATGCTCACTTGATGAATGTACCCTTATATATTGGTTTACCACAAGATGTATCTAAGAGAAGGAATCAAATATATATTCCAACATGAATGCTTCAATTTGACTCTAGTTATAAATATATAAATATATATATAGTATTATTATATAGTACTATAAATTTTACATTATATTATATTTTATATGAAATATAGTTATATATTTTAATATAGTTAATATAATTAAATTTAATATATTTAAAATATTTAGCATATTTTTTATATATATACACACACATACGTGTGTGTGTGTGTGTGTGTGTGTGTGTATTATCAACTGGGCTTGGCTTTTATTTTATTTACCAGACTTATAACCTTGGACAGTATCTACTGTCTTTGATAAGTAGATCTGTTCTTGGACCTCTGGAACAATTATGCTCTAGGATGGTAAATTCCCATATGGGTATTAATATCCTTAAAATCTCTTGTAAACCAGATTGTTTCTCATGATTCTTGTTTTTCATATCAGGCTTTTAGGATTTTTACAGAAGATTTTTGTCATTAAGAAATGAGGGATAACTTTACTATAACATAAGATACCCTGCAAAGGTCCTTAAACCCATTTTCATTGTATCATCTCAGTATTTCTACTGGTAGGACTTATTGGCATTATTTTAAGAATGTAGAAATTAAAGGCTAATGTAGGATTTGAACCATGATTCTGAGTCTTGGTTTCTTAAAATTTGCTACACATACAAACACCAAACACGACCTCATTAATTGTTCACAACCTATTTGCTAGTATTATAATACTTTGAGATTATTTTCCAAAATTCTGAGGAATACTTTATATGAGGAAAACAATACTGAAGAATTCTTATTTAAATAAAACATCCCATAGGGTTTTTCAGAGCCTTTAATATGAGTTATAGATAGCTTGAATCAACAAGAGAAGGATACAATGCATGTGTTAGAAAATGATGACTTTTAAAATGTAGTGGTGAAAAATAAGAGAAGGTCACAAATCCTATAAATGTTGAATTTAAATAAAAAATAAGCACTCATGTAAATAGAAATTGATGTCAAATGAGTATCATTAAATCTGTGCACTATGACCCATAGTCTTCCAACAGTTCCCTCACCTCAGAATTTACATTTCTATTTATATGAAAGAGCTTTAGTTTCACAAAGAAGCTATGATATTTTCCCCCCTGTATAATAAAATAATTTACTTACAAAAAATTTACGTATTTTTCAACCACATTCATATATACTGTTTGATTTGATCCTCAAAGAATTATGAAAGAAATCTGAAAAGGTTATTATAGAAAATATTCACATAATAAAATATTTACCAGCATAACATATGTAGTAGACATTTCTTTGAATTTTATGTATTTATTTGAGAGAGAGAGCCAGTCAGTGGGGGTGGGATCCAGAAGGAGAGGGAGAGAAAGAATCTCTAGCAGACTCCCTGCCTAACATGAAGCCTGAGGCAGAGCTTGTGACCTGAGCTGAAATCAAGAGGCAGTTCCTTAACCGACTAAGTCACCTAGGACCCCCTGTAATAGACATTTAAGACACATTTTACATTATAGAAACACTCATGGAAAACCTTAGTGGTTTGTCAAATATTTTGAAAGTTGTTTTTTTTTTTTTTTTAATTGGGGGAAATTTATACTACATGAATTCTTGAATACAGTAATAAGTTAGTTATTGATAGGAAATATCTATTAAACCTGAGCCAAACATCACATTGCTAGCAATATACACGGTATTCTAATGACTACTGTATATAGGTAGGAAGAGTACAAAGCAGTATGTATCTATCTATATCTATATCTACACACACACACACACACACACATACATATATATATATATAGAGAGAGAGAGAGAGAGAAAGACAGAGAGACAGAGAGAGAGAGAGAATCTTTTTTTTTTAAGTTTTTTTTTTTTTTCTATTTATTTGAGAGAGAGCAAAAAAGAGAGCATGAGTTTGGAGATGGACAAAGGCAGAGGGAGAGGGACGAACAGTCTCCCCACTGAGTGGGGAGCCCAAGAAGGGGCTCAACCAGGGGCTCGATTCCAGGACCCTGAGATTAAGACCTGAGCTGAAGTCGGATGTTTAAACCACTGAGCCACCCAGGCACCACAAGAGAGAGAATCTTAAGCAGGCTCCATAGGCTCCACCCAATGTGAAGCCCGGTGTGGAGCTCCATCTCAGGACCCTGAGATTATGACCTGAGCCAAATTCAAGAGTCAGTTACTTAACTGACTGAGACACCCAGGCACTGCTAAAGCAGTATCTTTTTAAAGGTACATGCAGATATTAATATCTTAATAAATAAGAAAGCACCAAAATGATAAGATTGATTTGAATAAGTTTAATTATGTTATAAACAATTATATTGCACTATAGTCTTCTATTGTTCATTTATTCTATTGCACTATAGGCACCTGCATAGGATGACAGAATAACATTCAGATAAACTTGATTTAATGTTTTTTACAGGTAGGATAGCACAAGGTAAGTATTTCCTCAAAATTGATACAAAATTTTACATTTGAAAGTATTCCAAAGTAATTTTCTGCATTTATTAAAAGCATATTTCACTGAATGTACAGAATAAGCAACAAGAAAGGTTTATTTAAAACCACTGTTTCAGAAATTGCCATAGCCACCCAACTGGCAGTAAAATAATTAAAAAAATGTTATAAATGCCTTACTCTCTTGTCTTAAAAGCTAAGAAAGATCACCATTTTCAATGGTAGGACAGTCATTCTCACCAAAGCTTACAAAACAACACCACTAAAGGAATCCATGATGATGCCCCTCATTGCTATTATTTGATTATTAATAATGATATTTGGTATATTAGAAACTGCATCATCACTAATCCTCAAAATAGAAATTATCCTCACCAACATAAAACGTTTTACACATCTGGGAAAATAAATGATACTCTAGAAAAAAGAACATTTCAGAGGGAAGGAGGGCTCAGGCACTGCAGTTCAGTTGTTGAGGATGAAGTCTGAATGCCGTCTATCTGTGTGTGGTACATTGGTCACAGGAACCACTCCACCCACTCATCTCCCCAAATATTGGCTAGTGAGGAGGACTAAGAGTGAAAATTATTAATTACATTTTATGAGGTCCATAGCTCATGTGTCCAAAATTGAAGGGTATATTTATAAACTGGCAAAGAAGGCCAATGATGGGAGTGAATGAGGTCCCTATGATGTGATCAGGTATCGGCAATATGGGCACACTGGACACATACTTTTAAATTTTTAAAAAATATTTTATTTATTTATTTGTTGCAGAGAGAGAAAGAGAGAGAGAGAGTGAGCACAAGAAGGGGGAGCAGCAGGCAGAGGGAGAAGCAGGCTCCCCGCTGAACAAGGAGTCTGATGTGGGACTCAATACCAGGACTTTGGGATCATGACCTGAGCTGAAGGTAGACGCTTAACCGACTGAGCTACCCAAGTGCACTGGACACACTTTTAAATCAGAAAATTTTGCCATATGTTGACAATTATTAATTTTCATCATGAAACTCAAAAAAGTTTCTATTACTATATCTGTTATTGTTTTACCTCCAATTTGTTCTCTTCTATTAATATGCATTATATTACATAAATCTGTGGTGAGTTGGGATAAGAGAATTATATTTTGTGCAATGTATTACATTTGACACAATTTTATTTCGTGCAACTTCAAGATGTTTTAAATGACTCTATCCTATTAAAGTTTATCAGTTTCTGGAAGAGAATTCTTTTACTCTTCTTTATTCCCCAGCTAATATTTTGCTGGTTTATCCTTTTCAATTTTCAAATTCTAGTTTCAAATCTGTCTTTCTCCTCAGTGATATAACTGTCTGTTTTTGAGAACCAAATAAGCTTTGCTCAGTAGCAACTTACTGAGAGCTAACTTGGAATTATGCATGTTGCTAATGGGTGCACACATGTAATGAAGTAATTTGTGAAGAAATATTAAGAGTAAAATGGCAGTTGTGCAGGTGATTAGTCTTCTTCAAAAGATAGTATAACTTTTTCTCTGAACCAGAGATAAGGAATTATAGTAGGAAGTAGATGGTCATGATATTGAAAGAATTCATGCCTAATGTTCTCTCCTTTCCCCATAAGTCATGGGAACATCAAGTGCTGAGAATAAAGGGTAGAGAATTTGTAGGAAATTTGAGTAGAGTGAAAAAGTTCTAGTTTGGAATGTCTTTAATCTTAGTCCTATTTTCACATTTAAAAGAAATTATTTTTGCTCCAATGCATTTAATTTTCATTTTTAACCAAAAGTTTTTTTATGCATATCAGTATACATTTTATATATAGATTTCTTTAACACCATCTATTTTAGTTTCTCCTTTGAAAACTTTCTTCTTGAATCCCTGTTCTTTAATTTTCCCATTTCCTGGATGGAAATAGAATGAAAATGAGAAATAGATTTCCACTCCTTAATCATCTTCTTTTATCTTATTTTTATATTTCTTACTACTCAAACAGGAATTCATTCATTCTCTAAGTAATTCTGAAAAACTTCCCAGTTTTTCATAAATTAATTTCTTCTATTATTGGAACAAGAACAGGAAGAATGGAATCTTCATCTTTAGATATGAAAATTCTCATTTACATTTGCTTTATCTGAGTTGACAAGAGGTATCACAAGAGAATCTCTTTTTGCATTAATTATTTGGCTTGGAGATTTTATAATATATGTCATACAAACTCTAATTTCAAACCTGCATTAGGGTGGTACAATGGTATTAAATACCCAGAAAAGCCTGGCAGAGACACACATGGTATCTTATATGTCCCTGTAATAGTAAGCACATTTTTTTCTAGTCCTACTTTTCACATAATGTATACCTTTCATGGTCACAGCATTATGTGATTATTTAAGTCCCAGTGTTATTCCTCTGGTCTCCATGTGGCAGTTAATATGCGGTACTCCTACTCACGTCAGTGGATAGGACTGTAAGCTCACAATCACTTGTTTACTTTTCATCTCCCTCTTCACTGTTGGCATTCTTTGATTTTGGGGGTGTTCAGCTATGCCCTGGCTAATTACTTAGGCCAGACTTTCCAGGAGTTTCATAGCAAAAGGATATAAAATAATTTGACCCACATCATGATCATGTCATAACTAAAGTAGAATAATTACTCTCTTGAGTCCTTGTTTATTAAGAAACTTTCTCATAAACATTTAAAAAAAAGAAAATGTGATTATTCTTATCCAGATACATTCACCTTCATTATACTTCATGTTAACATTCACAAACACAAAATCATAAAGCTTTATAGTCCTTTGTAATGTTTGTTTCTTTAGAAAAAAAAGTGGGATCATACAACAATGTTTATTTTTTACTTTGACTTTTTTCCCCTTAAACTGTATCCTAGAAAACTATTCAACTCAATATGTATATATTAAATTCAACATTTTTCATATCTGTAAAATATCACATACCACATACATGCCAAAATTATTTAGCTATCCCCCTACTCCTGAACGTTTCCATTGTTTCTGTTTTTGGCCCCACGAGACATGCTAGAATGATTAACTTGTGCATTTGTTATTTTATAATTGTGCTTTTATATGAATATATGAGTTGAATGGTCAAAGAAGCATTTTTTAAAAGTAATGTTTATTTTTATGACAAAAGAATGCCCACTGTTTCAAAAAAGTTGTGTGCAGCATCTCACATTTCCACTAGTAATATGTGAGAGTTTCTATTTTCCTGCATTTTTTGTAAAGTTTGAATGGTGCTTAAATGTTTGCCAGTTAGGTGGATGAAGCTAACCTATCATTTTTGCTTTAATTTACAGTTAATCTGAAAGCTACCAAAATTGAGCACCTCTTTATATGTTAAAGAGACATGTATTTTCTTTCTCATGGCTTGCATATTTTTAATATTTATTTTTGTATATTTTTATTAATAAGTTCTACGTTAGCTATGCTGGGAATATTCACATATGTCTGACCTGCATATTGTTCTTTTTAAAACTGTTTCTTTCTTGTTGCTTTGGATTTCTTGTTTCACTTATTACATTTGATGTTTGGATTAAATGATCTAAAATGTTCTAAATTTATGTTCTAAATTTATGCTCTAAAATTCTACGGTTGAAATTTTAAATTCCTGAATCAATAACAAAGAATACTTTATGTTCTAAATTTATGTTCTAAAATTCTACGGTTGAAATTTTAAATTCCTGAATCAACAAAGAACACTTTGGCATGGTAACCAGAGCAATGGTAGCCATGGTAACTCAACAAGGGTGTGTTGAATGATGGGCAGGAATTCCTATAGGGCTAAGTAACAGGAAGTCAAGAACTTATCCTGAAAATCCCATCTTTTTAAGTCATTTTAAAATTTGAAAATAGCAATTTATTTTCTAGATTTTTTTTTTAGAAATTATGCTTAATCAACTGTATATATGTTCCTTTATGATTCTGTTGTAAACCATATTAATAACTATAAAATTGAATTAGGAATACCATATTGATATTAAATCTGCTTCATCTAAACCAATTAATATTTTTCTTATTGTTAATACTCGGGTTTTATACACACATGCACTTACATTTCATAAGCACCTGTATTAAGCCCATATTTAAAAAAAATTACAGAATCAGTTATTGTAAAATTCTCAAAACCTCATTTAAATGTTCATAAATTGCATGGATTACTATTCCATGATTTTGTTAACTGAGCATCAGTCTAATAACTAATACAACTTAAGGATAAATATTTTAAAATGTAGCAGAAATTTCCTGATATTAATAAATGAGTCACACTCTAAAAATGAAATGTGAAATTATTTCACCAGAATATTTTAGATATTATGAACACAGTTTAGGCACAGATTTTTTTACAGGAAATGTCTTGGTATATTAGAAGTTATATTGTGTAATGTTATTATCTTTATTTTTTGTCATATTACATATTGTTTATCTAAGTTAAATAAAGAATATAGCGGGTGCCTGGGTGGCTCAGTGGGTTAAGCCTCTGCCTTCGGCTCAGGTCATGATCTCAGGATCCTGGGATTGAGCCCCACATCGGGCTCTCTGCTCAGCAGGGAGCCTGCTTCCCCCTCTCTCTCTGCCTGCCTCTCTGCCTACTTGTGATCTCTCTCTCTGTCAAATAAATAAATAAAATCTTTAAAAAAATATAAAGAATATAATTTTCCCTATTCCATTTTTATATATGGATTTGAAAGTTGGCTTCTGGTTCCTAAAATGAGCAATTGAGCGCTATTACAAAAATGGGTAATATTTTAATGTTTTATATTTTATTTTGAGATATATAGCATATTTGGATATATATCAATTTTCTTCCTTATTATTTTCTTTCTGCCTGAATAAAAGTAAACATTAATTAAAAAAATATTTATTAAAAAGAACCACTAAAGTATTGCTCTGTAAACCCTCTGAAGTACAAATAGAAAATATCAAGTATTCATTCAAAAAATTATTTTTATTACATATAATTTTAAGCATAATGAAATTCAGTTTATAGTTTAGTGTTACAAATAATTTTTGAAATATATTTTTATATACTTCCTTTATTCTTTCACTCCTTTGTACAGAATAAATTTGTTAAAAATAGTTGCTGACTCCAAGTTGGGAAGTTTATTTTTCAAGGCTTTTGATATATATTTCTAAATTGTCATTCAAAATATTTTTGTCAATTTACATTTCCATCAGCAAATATATGACTGTGTGTTTTCTGACTCATAGCACTGAGTATTTTCATTGCCAAAATGAACCAAAAACAAATGCAAATGTACTTTATTGTCTATCAACACGTTACTTACTTTGGAAGTAATGAAAACACTCAGCGAGGTAATAACTAAATAAATTCTGAAACAGAATAAAACAGATTATACAAATAAAATATATGTTTCCATTTACCAATATGACAAGATGTTTAAAAATTGTTAACTTATATAAAGTTTCAAAACCATATGTCTATGATTTCATATATATATGTATGTGTGTGTGTTTGTGTGTATATATACATATATGTATATGTGTATATACATATATATACACACACATATATATGTTCATGTTCAGTTATATATGAAGCGCCAGTTTCAAAAAAAATGTAGAATAGAGGTTAAATATAGGTGGTTGGTGTTAAGATTATGGGTAGCTTTGTATGTGCAATGATGTGGCTGGAGCGACAGTGTATTATGCTAAGTGATATAAGTAAGTCAGAGAAAGACAAATACCATATGATTTCACTCTTATGTGGAATTTAAGAAATAAAACAAATGAACAAAGGGACAAAAAGAGAGAGAGAGAGAAACCAAAAAATAGACTCTTAACTGTAAAGAACAAACTGATGATTACCAGAGAGGAGGTATATGGGAGGATGGGTGAAATAAGTGATGGGGATTAAGGAGGGCACTTGGCTTGTCCTATGAGTACTGGGCAATGTATGGAAATGTACACCTGAAGCTAATATTACACTGTATGTTAACTAACTGGAATTTAAATAAAAACTTTAAGTAAATAAATAAAAGATATATAATACTAATCTGTTCACTATTTCTCCAACATATTTATATATGATTTAGCAAGGATATAATAAAGGTAAAAAGAAAAAGAGAATTATATTCACAATGACATAACTGTAAAACAAGACTTATCTCGTGAGCTGTTCATCATAGTTAAAGCCTCCTGGCCTTGCATTTTGATAGGATTCAGAAGAAGGTCAATTCATTCTGCTATTGCTTGGAAAGTGGAAAGGTCATTCTGATACATGGGGCAACCTCTGGTGCTTGGGGGAATCCAGGCTGTCCTAGGCACCCAGTGAGGAGGAGGAATTTTGGAAATTTTGTAGAAGGCGTTGCTGGACCCAGGGCTAAAGCAGATCCAGGTCAGGTCCTCAGACCACCTGTTTTCTGGTGCTTCCAGAAAGCTGGAAAGATGTCCAAGACATCTGAGAGGGACTGAGAAAAGTTTGAGGAAGACATCTAAAGAACTGAAAGCTGACATAGGGAGCCCTGATCAGGGAAGGTCTTGCTTGCCCAGGTCTAAGGGGGATACTTCCTGCACATATGAACATGATACCATGCTTGGATATGCTTCCCCCATTTTGTACCCACTGGATAATTCACAGAATAAGAAAGCCATGAAACCCATTATTTAGACGATTCCCTTACATCATTGTTAATCAAATTAGCTTTTTTTTCCCCTGAAAGTATAATTATTATCTGAACAGATTTCCTTGAGCAGATTATGTAGTAAATGGCATAGGAAAATCTGGTTTTTGTGAAGAAGCTGTTATGTGACAGATATGGTGGTAAATGTTTTCTAGTTAATTCTCTCTCTTCTTCCCTCTCTCTCTCTCTCTCTGTCTCTCACACACACACTCACACACTTACCTACATCTAGCTTCAGTACAGAAATAACTAGCTTCATTATATAGAGGAGGATATTCTAGGTTTACAAAAGTCATAGAACTCCCTCAAAGCTTAATGGTCTCTATCTTTGGACTATGACAAAAAAAAAAAATAGACTATGTATCTCATACATAACAAAAAATTATTTCTCACAGTTCTGGAGGCTAGCAAGTCCAAGATCAAGGGGTCAGCAGATTCGATATCTAGTGAAGGCCCCCCTCCTCATATATATGGCCATCTTTTCACTGTTCCCTCACATAGCAGAAGACACAAAGCTGCATCTCAGGACTCTTTTATAAGGGACTACTTCCCTTCATGAGGGCTCCACCTTGAAGATAAGGGCACTTTCCAAAGGCTCCACCTCCTAGTACTACCAGCTTGGAGGTTAGGATTTCAATACGAATTTTGGGGGACATTCATAAGCATTCAGCCCATACTATCTCATACATGGAAGTGAAAAAGATATGATTCTAACTCAGATCTATTTACCTGTATACCAGTGGTTACCCAAATTATGTGCACATCAAAATTACCTCAAGTATCTGTTAAAGCAGAGAAAGCTGGACCTTGGACCCTCTACACAGAAGCTCTGAAAGTAAGTCTAGCTCCTATATGATGCTATGCTGCCTTTACAAGAACCCCATTTTGGCACCATTGTTCTATAGCTATATTCTTTGTCCATATCTGATCATCCCATCTGCTTTTCTTCTGATTGGGAGAAAATATTTCTGGATATCAGAAGACTTAAGGCAAGAAATATATATATACATACACACACACACACACGCACACACATATATGTATTTATTTTCCCATGTTGCATGATTGTCTTTATTAGATTAAACTTAATGTGTTTGTTGTATATATGGAATATAAAGTGTGGCATTAGAAGTTGTAGTGGTATAGTTGCTTATTTCTGATAGAAAAAAAAAAGAGTAACAGTTTTGCTATGAAAAAAATGTCAATTTTATCAAGGAAGGTTTAATCAGGGATTGGTAACATAGAATAAATGTTCTTTGGAAATCACTGTTTTGTTTAAGGTAGTGGAGTGTTCTATTAATAAAAAATGGATATACAGTAATGAAAGTCAAAGAGCAATGCTGGGAAAGGAAAGAAGACATTACAGTAGAAATGAAATGATATTTATAGTTGAAGTATCTGGCATTTGTAGTTAATACAGCTGAGATAGTGAGTGCAACTTTCTAAACAAGAACTCAGATTTAACTCTGAATGCTGCTTCAAAAGATTGAATCAAAACAGGAAAAGTTAATATACTTTGAAATTCTGTAAAATAACTGAAACCATAGATAAAAACTAGCTACATGGTTTCTGATCTTCAATTCTAGAAACCTATTTATCGGTGACTTTTGTGATTTTCCTAAACCACAAAGTACTATATCCAAATTAAATCCCTAATCCCACTGAAAATACTTGAATTCATTTGTATGAAGTTAAATTTTTCTCTGATTACAAGAAAATTTATAACAATATATATCATAGAATTGGTTAGAAAATTATGCATTTTGAATTAACCTCCAATTTTAATGATTCTATTTTGGATTTATCAGTAGAAAATATAATTTAAGGAGCAAGGACTGATACTTGCTTAAGAAATATTACTACTTCATATTAGGCCCTCTAGAAATGTCATCAAATTTACGAAAAAAAAATGTAGCAAATGTGATGAGTTAATAAAAATCAGAGACCACAATGAAGGAAATGCAAATCTTCATAATTGGGACAAACATTGGAGGATTTGGGCTAGAAATATAGAAAAGGGATCTAATTAAGTAGGTACCTGATTAGCCTGCAAATTGTCAGGATAAAAAGGTGACAAGCATAGATTACCACTATACGAGAGTAAGGATATACGTGCACATTTTGTACCAACTTTTATTTTGCTTGGTTGGGTTTTAAATAACCTGAATTTAATTACAAAATTAAGATAATGAGGGTGGTACACTCACTGTCCATTTGGCAGAATTTTCCAGTTCACCTACTGTCCTTAGAACTATTCTAGGCATTGTTTTAGTTGTGAAGGCACCACATTGAACAACACAAAACAGAACAAAATATTACTGCCCAGTGGAATTTAAAATCCAAAAGAAGTGACAAAATAAAGAGTACATATGATAAATCTATCTCCTCTTGGTAGGGAAAGGGGGGTTGAGATTGCTGGCATAGGTAGGCAAGATACAGTGTGAAGTGTGATGGTGAGGGTAAGAGTTTATGGTTTTGCTGTAGTTAGGGAGTAGAGCTGGAGTAAGGGTTCCATGTGAGGAATTCTTAATAGTTCTTTACTGGATGTGGTCAGTAATGTAAATAATCCTGAGTTTGGGGGACCTTAATGGGTGGGATAATCATGTGAAAAGATACAGGCTACTGATCATATTATAGTTCTTGAACAAAGAACTATATTCATAAATTTATACTATATTTAAGATTTATAATTAACAAATATTACATAAATTATTTTAATATATCAACTATTACATTGAAAGGTGATTCTAATAACAAAGTAAAGTCTCTCAAATCCCAGTAAATTATTTTTTTTAAGATTTTATTTACTTATTTGAGAGAGTGAGAGAGAGCACGAGAAGGGAGAAGTTGAGAGAGAGAAGCAGACTCCCTATGGAGCTGGGAGCCCAACGTGGGACTCAATCCCAGGAGTCTGGGATCATGACCTGAGCCAAAGGCAGTTGTTTGACCAACTGAGCCTCCCAGGCGCCCAATTCTGGTAAATTATAAATGTTCTTGTAGTTCAATAAGTTTCTGCTTTATATATTTTGAGATGATATTACTAAACACATACAGATGTACAATTGTTACAACTTTTACATAAATTAAGGCTCATATCCTTAAGTATCACATGAAGTAATGATTTTTTTCTCTAAAATAACTTGGTGATGTATCTCTGTCCTCTAGAAAAGTAATATACAATATTGTAGAGATGTGTTTAAATGGCAAACTCATAAAAGGAAAAGTGGAATGAAAATGTAGATGAACAGGTGAATATAACTTTTCTGGATGACAAATGTCCAAAATGCATGAGTAGTCCTAAACATGTGTACACTTGACTGTAGAAGTAATTTCTATTATTTTATTCTAAGAGAATACTCAACACGAATAAAATGACAGTTACTAAATTTTTCAGCAGGTGGGTGAACCTAAGAATTATCAAGCCTTAGGATGGTTTAAAAAGTCAGAAAAACTCTTAAATCGTTGTTTAGAATGTCTGTGGTTGAAACCAATGAGCACTGGTCATAGCACTCAAGTTCAATAACAGACTAATATTCAGGTAAAGAGCTGATACACCAGAAATCATTGAACCTGTGCAAGGTGTAAGTTAAGAATAACTGAGGAAGAATATGAGAGCCAGGAGCCATTCTTAAGGAAATAGGTCCTTTGGTTTGGATTGTATTAAAGTGTGTCAATAGAAGACTGATTTAATGAGTGACAAAACCAGGAAGAATACAAAGGGTGCTGAAGTAAGTTGTAGTGACCCACTCTAGAATGGGTGAAGATCAAGGATACATGTTGATACTACTTAACTTGTCACAGAAAGCTGCAATGTAATAGTCCATATTTAACATCACAAAAAAGAATCAGTGCAACATGTTCTGTTGAAATAGCCAGCATTCTCAAAATGATCAGATCAAAATATCATGTTCTTAGTTTAATGTTCTTGTTTGGTTTATTTCCTTCTCAGGGATTTGCTTCAAGAACCAATGCCAACAATCTTGTATTTGGGGGAGTCTGGATCCAGTGTAATAATCTGAGGGAAGACAAAGCAATGGGAAATGACTTAGCTATTTTGCAGTTGGCTTTTGGAAAGCAATGAAAGAAACTGTATCTATCGGTAGCAAATTTCATTTTAATTGTTACTGCCTATTACTTTTTATTGTTTTATATATCCGGCAAAAAAGACTTGAAGTCCTTACTCTATCTTTGAATCACAAAAATACCTAGGGTAATTCAGAATTAATTTGAATACTGTGTGTGACATAGTAATCTAGCAACAATGTAAACAATATATTTTCTAAGAAAATAAAATATCCATGTTTTCACTAAAGCAGACCAAATAAGCATAATTATTGAAAAAGACTTGCACAGTACCGAACTATGGATAATTAGGAATAATATATTTCTGAATCACCTGTTTTCCAGTGGGCTATCATTGTTTAAGAAGTTACAAACACAATTTGAAGATCTTAGGACTCTTCGGTATTATCAAAAGGCTGTAAAATAAAAATAAATTTAAACAACGGATGATCTGAGGACAAGTTCAAAAATCATAGATAAAAAGAGGTCCTTTTCTCAAAATTATAATGTATTACATTAAGAAGGCTTATGGAATGTGTCTCAAAGAATTTTTTAGCTCTTTCTGCTTTTGTAAATGTGGTAACTAAATTCACAATTCACATGAAACTTATATTTCCTAAATCACTTTGCTCAGTCATCTCCTAATCTTCGAACCATTTATTTCATCCTACCATACTCTTTTTTTCTTCTTATTCCAAATACAAGAGGCACATATAGTCTAATCATCTTAATTCTTGTGGTAGAATTTTTTTTTTCCTAGAAAACTTATTAATAACCATTTGATGAAATGTGTTTTTCAAAGTTGTGTGAAGCTGTGGATTGAAATGGAAATTTGGTCAATGATCTACTACTAAACTAAAAATTCCAAAAAAGAAATAGGTATTTATTGTGCATCTGTTACATGCCAGACCCTATTCTAGATCTGAAAGTTATAAGAAGAAATCTTCATTCATTTTGTTTCCTCACAGTTTATTACGAGAAAGATATAACCAAACACAGAAATACAATTCAGTATGAAGTGAAGTGGCCATAAGATTGGTAAATGTTCTGTGTATTGGGGGAAGAAAGTATATTAGTAGGTCTTAACAGAGGTTTTGATGGCTGAACTAAATTTTGGAAAATGATTAGGAATTTACCTATCAGGCAAGAATGGAAAGACATTGCAAGCAAATAACATATGTTTATATGTTATTTTTTTATAGATGTTAAAATATATGTTATTTTTTAATTTTTTTTATAACATATGTTTATATGTTACTTATTTTAGGAATAAAATAACAGTTTGTTCAAGAATGCCAAATAATTTCACATTGCTTTTTATTGTCAGACAGTGAAGGTTGCCTTTCTTAATGCTGTGCCTTCTTAATAGTTGGCAGAAGTGTATTGTCTCATGCCTTTTTCTGGTATTCTTTTTATAAGCAGTGATTTTCCCAGAAACGGAAGTCCTTCCTATCTTTACTAGTGGGACTGATGCAACACTCTGTGTTCACCAAATAGTTTCTCTTTCTTCTTGGCTACATTGGACAATCACATTTTTCAGAGCTTTTGCAATCAAGTGGGTCTGCCTATTTACCATGAAAGACTCTTTGGTTACAGGAAAGGCATTTTCTAGCAGACACAATGTATGTATTCCCTGCATAGTTTCATTGTCTTTGTGGACTCACAGGGAGACACTTCCTACATAACATCTAGCACCCCCAAGCCTGAAATTAAAAACTCCTGTGTCATCTTCTGTTGGCTATGCAGTCTTCTGCCAGAGAGCAGTGTCACTCAATGGTCCAAGTCTCTAAGTCACAATTTTGTGCAAAGCTGCCCAAGCAAGAATATTAAAACTGGACTACATACAAGGAAAAAAACAAAAACAAAAACAAAAAACAAACAAAAAAAAACCTCGTATTTTGTCAAGTCACTGAAGTTTCTGGTATATTTTTACTTTCAAGAGTTATGTAACTTACCTACCTCATATAAATCTCCATTTTAAATTCCTGTGTGTACTCAATAGGAACAACTTCTAGGATGCTGATTTTAATTTTGTTCCTGGAGTAAGGTCACATATATAGGCAGGATAATACTTAGGTCAAATTGTAAGTGTGAGATTTATCTTTAGAAGTTCCACTTTAAGTTCCACATCTTTAGAAGTATTTTTTAAATCTCCTTACTTGATGTTCATCTTTCATCATCTACAGAATTCAGATGGTACCCTGACTCTACTTATCCTATTGATATTTATTTACTGCTTAAGTAATGATTACTTAATGATTACTGCTTAAGTTAATGATTACTGATTGATTTTTACTTGCTGTGTATGTAGTCTTACCCTAGACAATAAGCACTTATGAAATGGGAAAAATGTTTGCTGTTCTCAGATATACAACCACTCTGGGAAGGTAGAAAGAACCTGAGACCATCACTACTACCAAAATCAACCACCATAAATGCAACACTAAAAGGAAAGGAAGAGGAAGAGGAAGAATAGTTTGGATTTTACTATATACTAGGCATCATGCTATTGTGTGTTTTGTGGGGTTTTTTTGTTTTGTTTTGTTTTGTTTTTTTAGTTTTGAACATATATTATTTAATTTTTACAAAAACCTGGGAAACAATATATGATTAAATTTTACAGAAAAAGGATACAGAGTTCAATAATACTGAATAACTTTACCAACTCAGAAGGATTCATGTTTATGTTTATGTTTATGTTTATGAAGCAAATTCTAAAATAAATAAAATGCTGTATGGGTAAAGAGAGATAATATTGAAAACATTCACTGGAGAAGGGAATGATTGGATTTCATATAATCTTCATAAGATCTTCATATTGCTTGGAAGTGATAATACACTATACATTTTGTAGTGCTTTCCCATTTACAAACCACCTATATAATTAGTCTCATTAAGTAATTGCAAACATTTTTTTTAAAGATTCACTCATTTATTTTAGAGTAAGAAAGAGCATGTGGGAGCGCACATGTGCAATGGGGGGAGGGACAGAAGGAGAGGGGGAGGAAGAGAAGCAGATTCCTCACTGAGCACAGAGCCCAAGACCCTGAGATCATGACCTGAGACGAAGTCAGGAGTAGGCCTCAACTGACTGAGCCACCCAGGTGCCCCTAAATGCAAAGGTTTTTAAGCCAATTATATCTTTTTGGTATAGATGAGAAAACTATCATTCAGAAATTTCACATCATATAGAAAGTAAGTGAGTCACCCAGAGTGAAAAACTAGGACATTCTAATTACACATCCCATGCAGATTTTCTCTTTCTTTCTTTCTTTCTTTAAGATTTTATTTATTTATTTGACAGACAGAAATCACAAGTAGGCAGAGAGGCAGGCAGAGAGAGAGGAGGAGGTGGGCTCCCTGCAGAACAGAGAGCCTGATGCGGGGACCGATCCCAGGACCCTGAGATCATGACCCGAGCCGAAGGCAGAGGCTTAACCCACTGAGCCACCCAGGCACCCCCCACCATGCAGATTTTCTTACCCTACTCTGGGCTTATCCTGGATTGGTGAAAATTTTGTGTTAGGTACCAATATATTTGGGTTATAGGCTTGTTTCCCCTCAATATTGTATAATTAAAAAAAAAAGATTCAACTTCTTCATACTGCAGTTTGATTATCTGTAACATTCCCTTTCAACCCCACATATCTCTGTTACTGATTTAAGCTTAGATACTAGGGACGAATAATGTCTCAAATAATTAACTCTGCCCTATATCACTTGCACTTAAACTTCATTTCCTTAATCCAAATTGAATATTCAGGTGGCAGTTTTAGATGGGGTCAATGAGGGAGTTATTTTGATCTAGATTTTGTTTTCGAATCATTCAAATCACATTCTTTTTCACAGTAAAACAATTCTGCTTGTTGAAAATAACATGTTAAAGAAAAGACAGAGTATGTTGAATCATATTTTATAAGACTTGAAAACTGTGAAGTTCTTTTTTAATCTGCCTATGATGTAACAACTTATGACATGGTAAGCAGAGAGCAGAAGTAGCTGTCACCGCTATTATAATTTATTAGCCTCCCTTTTTGGATAAGAAGGATGATGGACTAACATGGGAGAAGGAGAAATTCTGCCAAGTCCTTGCCCCACACCTGAGGCTCAGCCTGTTACTAATCTCCATAGAGTATACACAGTAATAGATTTATACTGATTAATTAATTAGAGTTGCCCATTGCTCCTCTTGTCAATGAGCAAAAAATAAAATAAAATAAAATAAAATATTTTGAAATTCACAGTTCCGGATGGGCAAACTGACATGTATTTGTGCTTATTAGATTTGTCTTTTAACTTTCATTCAGCAGTCATTTACTGGGTACTTTCTATGTCACAGAAAACATTAGTTGCAGGAATAAAAAAATAAATAATAGCTGTCCTCTGAATGCCTTCATCTTAGTGAAAAGAAGAACAAAGATATACAGTTATAACAAATTCAGGGAAGGGTTAACAAAGTCGTGAGGTGGTATATGGAGTATTCTTGTGAGAATACAGAAAAAAACCAAAAACCAAAAAACAAACAAACAAAATCCTGGCTTTAACTTTAATTTAAGGACACAACAATAATGGGATGCCTAAAATGGGGCAATAAGAATTGTAAATGTGAGTTAGAGCTTATTGATTTAACACTTGTTACCTGAGAGCATCCTTCTCTGGATGCTGTGGTGGGATAGCATTAGTAGCTCTGGGAGGCTGCACATCGCTAATCTTTCAGTCAGATGACTCTGAAATTTAGGACAGGTGAACGGCAACATCAGAGTTTGGGGAAGACTTCATTCACTCATTCATTCATTCATTCATTTATATATTTACAGGCCTCTAGAACAAAATTCACCATATCACAAGGCCTAAAAAATCCATAATCCTAATAAATCTCATGTGGAATTGTTTCCGTTAAGTTGCACTTATTACCCATGAGGACCATAAGAAGCAGGATTGAGGGAAAAGACAAGACTGGACATCACCAGTGTGATAGCACAGAAAACACGAATCCCTTCAGTTCTGTTCCAAATTGAAGTGATGCTTCTTCCAAGATTGTATTACTGTGCTGAGAAATGAGCTGGCTACACAGTTCCATCTATGATCGGCACACTCACTTTGTACATTAACCTCATGCTTCAGCCAAGCCTGTTGCCTCTGTTAGAACTCAGCCCAGCTTGTAGCTGGCTCGCCCTGCAGAGAGACCATTTCTTCTGCACAGATTGAACTCGGCTGTACGATAGCAGATCACAGCATCGAAACAGTCTCTCAGCTAATGCTGTTCCCAAGCTCTGCCTTAACAGAGCTTTAACTCAAAGTCTTTTATCTGACAGCCCTGTAGACTACAAAAAAAAAAAAAAAAAAAAAAAAAAAAGTTTTCAGTGTGCTTTAATGGTGTCATGTCTCCCACCCTTCTGAGCTCTCTGTCCTGGAATATATCCTTACCAGCTGGAGGGCTTTTGTTGTGGGAACACGCTGTAAAACGGTTCTGCAATCCCTGTTAAATGGAAGTGGGGGTAGTGGGTTCTGAGTGAGTCCATCGTTCCTACCAACATTTGGATGATCTTCTCCTATAACACAATGCATGCTAGCAAAGCACTGCTGAGGGAGCAAAAGTCAAATTCATTGTTTTGCTGAAGGTCATTGCCGAGAGTTCATGGCTGCAAGTCTGACATTCTTAGAGCAGGTTTATACACAACCTCTGCCTCATTCAAATCAGAGTTCAGTGTCACTTGTGAAACAATCAGATACCAGCTGCATTTCCTCCTGAGCATGTGCATCTAGGGCACCAGTGTCAGCATGTAATAACTCCTGGTTGACTAGTTCAAAGTCTGCCATGGAGTTCTACTTTTTGGATGAGCACACGTTAATCTTCATGTAAGGGTTCAGATTCCTTTGGGCTTCAGCTATGTAGGCTTGTTTGATGGGAGAACTGTAATGGAAGAAGAAATGAAGAGAACTCTCAGCACATTTAAAGAGATTCTGAACAGATGCCAAAACCCCTACAAATATGGCAGAGCTGAAATATGCTGGTTTCCAACATGAAAAGGGACCATGCTGCCTGATTGTTCTCACAACTGCTATGAGGGGTCTTTATGTTTGAGGATCTGTTGGCACTGCTGCTGATAGGGTTACTTACTTCACATGTAGGAATAAGTAGCAGGTGAATGTGTGATATGTGACCAACTCTGCCTTTCAACCTGCACTTTCTTATAGAAGCTGCCATTTTAAGAGCTGCTGCTAACTATCTGCAAGCATGCTTTTTACTCAGTGTGACTTTTTAATCTTTTCCTTTAATGAATGGAGTCTTTCAGGAAAGTTAGCTATAAGCGACATCTTATTTTCCCACTGGTTTCTATTATATAATCAGAGATGTATTGGCACAAAATACAAAGAAATCACATCTTTCCTAAGGAAGGAGTTAAGACCATGCCGGTCCTGTTGACACCCCCGACACTGCAGCATACTGGTAGCATTATGTCAGAGGATGTTGTAACCTAAAATATACATTTAGCCTTTTTTTTTTCTCATTTTTTTTTCTTCTTTAGAACTTTCTTAATTCTAAATCTCAACTATGAAATTGGCTCTCCTCAACAGGAATTTCTATAGCCTCGGAAGTGTAAGGATCCCCCCCACCCCCAACTGTAACACTTCTCACTTTAAACACAAAGCTTAAATTTTCTTCTTCTCGCTTTTTTTTTTTTTGAAATGCACTTTTTTTTTTATTTCATTTGCTGTATCTTTTGTCATACCCATAGTTGACTGAACTCAAGATTTCTTGTTTTTCACATTTTAGGATTTATAAAATAAATATTGAAGAGATGGCAGGGGGTATAGTGAGTCCTCATGACTTCTAGTTGCCAGACATTTCTCATCAGAGTCAAGTGTGAAAAGATGTCTAGCTCAAGTGTCTACATTAAGAGGTAGTCCAAATACACATGGTCTTGGTTGACTTAAACTAAAATATTCCTAGCTCCTCAAGGCATAAAATGTTTTTGATAATTTGAGAAAGTGATACCATTAATAACCACGAATGCTGAAGATATTTTTTCAGTGAGCATCTCAACCTCATTTTCTTAGTTCCCAAAGCATATATAACTCTTTCACACTTATCATATAACAACTAAAAAAGCCATTTGTGAGGAAAGTTTATATAGAAGTTTTTCAGTCGTTGACTAAATATTCAGATCTGTGGAGAAATTTCTAGGAAAGTGGACATCTAAAGATTTAGAAGTAAAGGGTGAAATCTCTGAAGTAAAGTAACGAATATATTAAGAATTATATGTATTGGGAAATCAAGGTTTCTCTGAGTAGTATAATAATCTTGATTTAAAAAAATGATCATTCTACTATAGACAATTTGGGGATATAGGGCATAATGGCATACAAGCAAGAATCAGAGAAGAGTGTACAATGAGAATGACAAAATCAGATATTCCAGAAAAAGTCCAGCTCAAAGACTATTTTGAATCACTAGGTTTACTAATGAAAAATGTTTGTTTTCAATGTAAGAACTGCATCCACTTGGATGTTCACATGTACTCATATTCCATTATATATTTGAATGCATTAATACATAATATATCCCATAGGATTCTGTGATCATTAAAAAGTGCTTAATTCATTTTTCCACAAATTATTAAATGGAATGTCCAGATCTCAGCATATAGAAATTATTATAAATTTATTTTATAACAGTGTTTAAACAAGACTTTATTCTGTTCTATATTTTAAATTACAAAATAACCTCATTATCATAATTTAATAAAAAATTTAAACAATTTACTTAAAGAGTTACCTATCCTACTCCTAATATAAATACTAGATTTCATTTCAGATGTATGTCAATGAAAACATAAGACTATTTCTACTTACATGTTCTGGCAACTGATGCATGAACATAAGAATACATTTTGGCATATGAAAGTATAATTGTCAAATTTTATATGACAGAATGACTGACTTTAATTTGTTATTAACTTAGTTCTAAGTTTTATTTACTCCTTTTGTTACATTGAAATTAAACACTGGGCATGAGATAATACGATTTTAACTCCCAAAACTCAGACATGAGAATTAAATGTTTCATAAATAGTCTGCACAGTCAAATACTAAAAAGGAAACTGACTTTTAGCTTTTAGAAATGGAAAATTTATTGACTAAACAGAACCTCTTTTTGTCCTACCGAAAGTATATGAAATATTCCAGAGGAAGGACACACCAAACTCCTAGATTTGTGGTGATAAACATGCCAAATGTCGCCATTTATCTTGAGTAATTTATATTAGAGTTAATGGGAACCGAGCATCTGAAAACCAACATTTGTCATTTTATACAAATGCCTGGCAAATTTTCATTATACCTAATCTTCGTGCTGTTAGGTTATAGGATTTTTTTTTTTTCTTTTCAATTTACTAGTTAGATAAATGAGGGAGGATTACCTCCACTGGAAATTTCACTGAGAATGATTTGGCTCCCTGATATTACTGAATAGCAACCTGCAAGAAGCTAATACTCCCCTAAAACCCATAGTAGTAGAAAATTATACCTATAAGTTCAGTATAAAAATATTAAAAAAGGAATGAGTCTCTGATTATGAAGCTGTGTGTGCGTGTGTGTGTGTGTGTGTAACATAATGCAAATAGAGAAAAACACATCTATTTAAGAATAATTTCAGTTTTATCTTCAGGGGATTTACTATTCATATTTATGGTATATGAACCTTATTCAATATGAATGGCCCCTACATTATTATCACTAAAGGGCACAAATCTGTTATCAGTTTTTCACTTTCAGAAAACTTTCAGAATTGACTTTAGTTGAGGGAATTCTTTCAGAGGATCATCATCACTAAAACCATCATAACTTAAGAAGGAAAATCAAAATGGTAGACTGACCATTACTTAATTTTTTTTTTCTATAATAAATTAGCGATAACACCAATATACTCCATGAAGAGTCAGGGGTAATTTCTATAGCACAGATTATATAATGGTTTTTCTTGACAACAGTTGCAAATCTAAATCCCTTGACTCCATTTCAGACATATTGTATTAAGGAATCAGAAGGTAGGTCCCAGGGATTTATGTTTTTAAAACCACTATTGAACTATGGAAGTTGAAAGATGAGGTTACCCTCCACAGTTCTACATTCTTTTTTTAGAGTTGCTGCTTAGTCTTTTATATGAGATTTAATCGTAGGTTCTCAGCTCCTTTGACTTTTGTTTCCTTCATGAGCATAAGCCAAATGTCAGTTGAGGTGCTCGCTGTTGCCTGATATCTTAGTGAAACTGCATATAAGGCCACAATGAAGGGTCTATAGAATTTCAACACCCTTCAAAGGTGTTTGCTAAGTTTTAAGGGTCTTAAAGTTTCTAAGCTTTTCATTACCCTGGTCTAGTGTTTTTCAGTGGTTGTCCCTATCTCAGTATATCAATTCTTCCCCATCTGCCACATGATTACACCACCTCACACATCTCACAACTCTACTACTATCAAGCATGTCGTTCACACGGCATATGTGAATTTAACACCATGTGCTGAGAGGGTTGAGAGCACTGGGAATTGATTACATTTAATGCACCTCAGTTTCCACCTTTTATTTACTTCCTCTATAACTGTTACCCAAATGCCTCTGATATTCTTCTGTGGCTTCAGTACATTATAATACTACATCTTGAAAAGAAAGGAGAGAATAGTAAATTTTACCTTCTGAGAGGACTACTTTACAAAATGTTGTTTCATGATATGTAATTCTTCCTGAGAAATCCTTATGCTTGGCTATTAAGACAATTACATTTTACTGTGGCTATTTGTATGTTAAACCACCATTACTAGGCCTTTTCCTATTAGAGTAAGCACACAGTATTAAGGGAAAATGAAAGGCTCCTTTACAATTAGAGAAAAATATAAAAGCTAAATTTTAATTGTCTGTATTATTTTAGTCTATATTGTTAATATTGTGAATGAAAACATTCAATTTATAGAAAGAAACCCATAGTATTTTCAAATGACTTCAGCTTTCATTAATTCATTCAATAGGGCTTTCATAAAACTGAGAATGTGCCAAGCACTATTTTAGGCTCTAAAGATCTGGCAACAAAAGAAAGACAAAAATGTGGGAAAGAGAGACAAAAAGCAGTATAACAAACTATAGATTACATCTCACGGTAATAAATACAAAGGAGAAAAATTAAGGTTACCGAGCCATAGGAAGAGATTAAATTTAAAGAGGGATGAGATTTTAAATGGGATGGTCAGGAAAAGCTTAATAAATGGTAGTTGAAGACAAGAGAACAATTACCTACTCCCACCACAGGCCTGGAAACAATGGAAATCTGCTCTGGGGGAGGGAGAAGACTGTGGAGAAATACTCGCTCCATGATGCAGGCAAGCAGGAATGAATGAAATCTGAGGATGAAGTACAAAGTCTAAGAAAATTTATTTGCCATCTCAAGTACCATTCTAAATACAAGACGAGAGCATTCCACTATTAGAGGAATATAAGACAAAAGAAGCTTATTTATTTCCAGACATACATATTCTTGATTTCAATCTCTACTATTCTTCCTACAATGTTGAGTCTAATTAAGCAACAAATGAGCAAACATACAAAAAGCAAGAAGACCTAGGAGTATAATGAGCCAGGCTAGCTAATCCAAATTTTTGAACTACAAAACAGGAAATTTTAAATAGTTATGATTGTATGTTTAAAAGTTTAATGGAAAGGAGAGACAACATGTATGAATAGTTAGAGGGATTTATTAGAAAGAGTCAAGTAAGAAATCTTGAAATAAAAAATACAATAGAGGTAGTAAGAAATCTCTCCAGTGAATTCACCAGTATACTTAACAGAGATGAAGAAAAAATTGATATACTTGGAGATAGGTCAATAAAATCTGATGAAAACTGAAATATACAGAGAAAAAAGAGTGACAAAAAACAAGCAAATAAATACCACCACAGCAAAAGCAGACCACAGCATCCATAACTATGGGAAATTTTCAAATAGTCTACAAATGTGTCTGTCATTGGAGTCCAATAAAGAGAAAAGAGACCAAAAAGGCATAATTAAATTAGATCAGAAAATGGTGAGATTTTGCATAAAAAAAATCATCATCATCATAATAATGAAAGACAACAAAGCATAGATTCAAGAAGCTAAGAATAATATAAGCAAGATGAATACCCCCCTCAAAAAAAAGAAAAAAAAAAGACTATGAATGGACATTACAGTCAAACTCCTGACAATTAGAGGTAAAGAGAAACAGCTTTAAAGACAAGAGAAAAAGAGAAAAGTCATTTTACATACAAAAGAACAAGGATAAAAATTACACTAGACTTATTGCAAAAAACTGCATAAGCCTTAAGATAATGGTATGGTCATCCTTAAAGTACTGGAAGCAAGGAAAAATTGTCAACCCAGAATTATATACTCAGCAAAAATATATTTTAAAAATGAAGGCCAAAAAAAAGACATTTTCAGACAATAAAAACCTAAGAGTTTATAGCCAGCATTCTGATTCCACAAGAACTTTTAAATGGGCTTTTTTCAGAGAGAAGGACTATGATACCAGACAAAAGTCTGAATCTACATGGAAGTAGAGAGCTCTGGAAATGAAAACAAAAAACAAAAACAGACATTGTATTCTTATTTTTATTCATTCTTAATAATAATTAATTAGCTTTCTAAAGCAGAATGCTAATAACACTATATCAAGTGGGGCTTATAACATATAAAAATAAAATGTATGGCAACAGTAACACAAATGGTTGGAGGAAGGAAATAAAAAATATGAGTCTAACAACATGCTTAAGTTATATTTCCTTTCTACTACTTTTGAAATATACCTAATTTTGTAGGAAAAAAAAAGTGGCACTGTTAGTTAAAATAATAGGCTCTACCAAAGGAATTGAAAACTCTTAAAGCTTAGTGATTTTGTAATATAAAGTTGTATTTTTCTCAGGTGAGAATAAGGTAGCTCTTCACAGGTGCTTATCTTTCATGCTATGACTCAGTCACCCATGTTGTTTCCACCTTGTGGTTCTCTCATCTCATCATGTGGTCAGAAAAGCAATTTTTTTTTCCTTCTCTCCAAAAGTGTAAGTAGCAATTTAAGAGTAAATGAAATTGCACATAATACTAAGAAAGAAAAATTCAGACAACTTTCATCTACTGTCTTTTTATTTTATTTTTTATTTTTTTATTTTTTAATTTTTTTTTTTTAAGATTTTATTTATTTGACAGACAGAGATCACAAGTAGGCAGAGAGGCAGGCAGAGAGAGAGGAGGAAGCAGGCTCCCTGCTGAGCAGAGAGCCCAATGCAGGGCTCGATCCAAGGACCCTGAGATCATGACCTGAGCCGAAGGCAGAGGCTTAACACACTGAGCCACCCAGGTGCCCCAATCTACTGTCTTTTTAAAGGGAAGCATTTTAAATACTTATCCACAGTATTCCAGGTCTATCTCTTTTGCTTTATATTCTTAAAACATAAATATTCTTTAGTCTTTTTTTAGTCATTTAGTCATTTTTTTTCTATTCTAGACATCAGAGATGGTGTCTAGATTTTTCCAAATCACAGATGAATGTCACATTTTTCCAAACGTGTCAGTGATTGGCCACTGAGCATGTGTTTGTGCATGTGTAGATTTTATAAATTTTGTTTCTAAGAGCCAGATGTGCTCAATTCATACCATCCTTACTTGCATTTATTCATTATTAATCAAAAGCTGAGCATGTTAAACTGATATATAGGGTAATATAGGCTACCAAAATTGCAGAAATATGTAAGAAGTTAACTCTCTGGGTTTATTACATTGGAAACTGTATAGCATATTTCAACCAATAAGCTAATGTGGAAGGTTGGTTTAGTTCTAAATTTGGCAGGTGACTAAAAAATTTCAAATTTTTAAAAAGTAAAAGGCTTCCTTTGGACATGTAGAAATTAGAAAAAAAAATAAGAAAATTGGAGAAAAGTAAGAACAATTTATTGTCAAAGTTGGATAACTCCAAACAAAGAATGTCTCAACAGATGATTGCTGATAGAATTAATACAAATATGGTAATGTTAATTAAAAATCACTAAGTAAATTTAGTTGTATTTTTCTCTCATTGATAGTTTTTAACCAATTCTAATGTTTTAAAAGATTTGTGATTTCCTTTATCACAGTGTAAAAAGAAATGCCTAGGCCTTTAAAGGAAGCTTGGAACTTATTGACAGTGTCTTAATTTAAAGATTGTTTCCTATGGAATTCTCATTTGCAACCATGTGGATGTCTGGCAGAACAAGTAATGTTCATGAATTTATAATAACAGGGTAAAAGTCAGAAATCATTTTAATGGCAAAAAATGTGTTTCACAGTCAGAAAATCATCCTTTATCAAACAGTGCAGTTTATAGCAATTTTGCAATTAGTATATCTTTTGGTGGTATAGATTTCCTCACTAATTGTGCAGCGACATTTTCTAAGTGTCAGGAAAACCTAAAACGACATTTTTTTAGGGCAACATTAAGACTTTTTCTTTCCTGTTCTATGAATGAATTTGAAGAAAAAAAAGCATTTATATCAAGTTCCTTTAAAAACATAATAATGGTAATTATTTTACAGTATTCACTGATGGTCAGACTGACTGCATGAGAGAAGTTATTGCTTTAAACTTAATTATTTAATGCTCATTAACCACTCTCAGTTCATGTATAAAGTAAGCATCATGTCACAATGTGCTGAAAGATCTTTGTCTGTAATATGATACATGTGATGGTTAAGCACATCAGTTAGAGTGAGAGTTAGTTTGTACATGAAACAAGAGAAAAAAATATAAGACTCTCATTTTCATAGCTCTTGAAATTTAAATATTATTTAAAAATAAGTCTTTATCTATTTCAATTGTCAGGGTTGGGGAGTATCTAATGATTCCATTTTATCAATGAGACAAAGGCTCAAACAAGTAAAATGATTCAAGGGTGCTTAATTAGTAAAATGTAACATCTATAATAACCTAAAGATGTTCTTTTAACATTTAGATTCAAGGCAACTTTATCTCTTAATATCTATCCCTCAAATTTATGTTGGACTAAGTAGTTTCTAGAATAGGACATTCAGTTAAACTTAAATTTCAGATTAATGAGTAATTATTTTTTAAAGTATTTTTTGAATATAGCATGAGACATATTTATGCTATTTGAATATATATACACACACACTTTGAGTATATATGCTCAAATATATATATTTTAAAAGTAGAAAGCTCAATTAAATTTTCTTTTCAGACAATGTGTGTGTATATATATATATATATATTTTTTTTTATTACTTTATTGGTTGATTTTGGCTAAATCTGGCAACTCTAAATGTGTGGGAAAACAAAAACTCAATGTTAATAAGCTGAGCAAGAGGAAGCAAGCTGTAAAGGTCAACTGTTAGATGCAAAATGAAAACAGTCTAAGATCTACTATAGATCTCTGAAATACCCAAAGCACTTTAAACCTGATTAAGAAGCAATAAAATAAATAAAAAGCAAATGAAGCCAATTCCATCAAATGTTGACCCACAAAATCAATGGTCCATTTTTACTTTATTGATTTTCACTTTTCCCCAAATAGTATTAGTTCATTTGTGCTTTTTATTATTTTGCTCAGCAGTAACTCAGTCCTTTGCTTGGCATTAGATATGCTATACTCAGCTTACTGCCCTGTAGAGCTCTGTAGACTCAGAGCTGGACATAGACGTAGCTGGTTTAAATGCCAGCGGTGGAGGAGAGGTGCAGATTTATATTACATTTACAGACATACGGTTTAAGAGCCAGACTTTGAAATCAGATATTATGGGTTCAAATCTTGACTCTACTACTTACTGTAGTTATTTATCCTATCTCTAGGAGTCTTCATCTGTCAACTATGGCTAATATTATACTAGTCTTCTAGAGTTTTTGGAAAGAACAATGGTGTAATGTATACAAAATACTTAAAAAGTTTGAGGACACATGGCAAACACCTGTATTAGTTATTATTTGGTTGATATTATTACTAATTTGGCATTTTAAACTACATTCTCTATAGAGACAAAATTAGAAAATAGTAAAATTAATTTTATAGTACAACTAATATAGCCACAGAATTAGTCTAAATATATGCTCCAAAAGATATTACATGTAATTAAATATGTAACAGGTCAAAAGCTATGAGAGAATTAAATTTCAGTCATTCAATAATTTTTATAATTTTCTAAAATACTCTTTCCAAATAACTGTTTTGAAATATAAGAATGATACAAGAAATACACAAATTGAACCAACTGACCCCTATACTGGAATCCTGTTTGACCTTTTTTCTGAATTCTTAGCATTTCACTCAAAGATTTCTACACTAGATATGAGCTGGTTTTCCAATACATTTGCCTTCCAATTCAGTCTTTTTTTTTTTTTTTTTAAGATTTATTTATTTTTTTGACACAGAGTGAGAAGGAACAAAGGCAGGAGGAGTGGAAGAGGGAGATGCAGGCTTCCTACTGAGCAGGGAACCTGATGGGGGCTGGATCCAAGGACTCTGGGATCATGACCTGAGCTGAAGGTAGACTCTTAATGACTGAGCCACCCAGGTGTCCCTCAGCCTAAGTCTTCTTAAAGAATATTTTGATGAAATAGAAGTGAGAGAATTAATATATTATGCAGGTGATACAAGTATTCCGGCTATGACACACAAAGATAGAACTTGCTTTGCATAGTTCAGATACGTGTTTTTCAGTTATCATGGTCTAGTTAAATAACACCAGTGCCCTAAGAACTCAATTCAAAGTTTAGTAATCACAGTATATTAATTGTGAAAAATTGCATAAAGTATGAACATGGCTGCCTCAGTCCACTAATCACTATGTAAATAACATGCATTTCATGATCAGTGACTAATCACTCATTTTTTTCCAAATGTGTCAGTGATTGGACAATGAACATCAATTATTCAGTTCACAAATAAGCAGCAAAGCTTATAGCGTGCTGCCCTTTTGTCTCCCACTGAGAAGCTCCTATGATGTTTTATAATAATAGGTAATTGTGGGGTGCCTGGGTGGCTCAGTGGTTTAAGCCTCTGCCTTTGGCTCAGATCATGATCCCAGGGTCCTGGGATAGAGCCCTGCATTGGACTCTCTGCTCAGCAGGGAGCCTGCTCCCTCCTCTCTCTCTGCCTGGCTCTCTGCCTACTTGTGATCTCTGTCTGTCAAATAAATAAATAAAATCTTAAAAAAATAGGTAATTGAAATATGGAATTATCCAATAAAATACAGAAAAAAAAAACAAAAAGAAATTACACTGGAAGGGAAATTTATACAAAACATAAATGAAGTTACAGGAGAAAGTGACAATGATGGAAATACTGACACATCTCCATTTGAAGAGATATAAACAACTGGAGGAATTAGTGAAGGTCAACTTACCAATGTAAATGAAGAAAGTGATCATGATGATAAGGAGAAAAATGTCCCAGAAGAAGTGGTGCCAATAAAAATAATGCACTAAAAGAGCACTTAGAATTATTTTACAACATTGAAAGCTCAAAAGATAAAAGGTTGGAAGTTAATCCAAACATGAAAAGGAGTATGACAATTTTGCAAACAATAGGAATGATGCTTGCTCCATATAAATTATATTACAAGAAGAAGGCAAGCACTGTTCAAACTATCCTTTTCTTTTTTACATAGAAATAAAACACTTCAGTTTTCAGTGAGCCAATGTACTATGGCATTCATCTCACCTTTATTAAATTACACTGTATACATAAAGATCAGTTTTACTGTGTTTTCACTTCCTTATACACTTTTAATTGACAGGGAAAGTTTTAAATATTTTGACAAAATATTTTTCAAGGTCATGGAGCTATTATAACCTTTCCATTGACTATTAAGATTGTTCTGCAAGGGGGCAACTGGGTGGCTCAGTGGGTTAAAGCCTCTGCCTTTGCCTCAGGTCATGATCCCAGCATCCTGGGATCGAGCCCCGCATGGGGCCCTCTGCTCAGCAGGGAGCCTGCTTCCTCCTCTCCCTCTGCATGCCTCTCTGCCTGCTTCTGATCTCTGTCTGTCAAAGAAATAAATAAAATCTAAAAAAAAAGGTTGTTCTGCAAGATTCCAACATGCATGATCATTTCCAAAGTTCTACACTATATGGTTCATAAAGATCCTTTAACCCTTCTGCTATGTCAAATCATGAAGAAAAGAGCATCTGAGGAAGACCACTTAACATCTATGAAACCTTTTAACAAGACCTCAAAGTACTGGCAACCCTTATAAAAGTATTATCATATTTTGGAAAACATGTTCAAGTGATAAGAAATGTTTGAAGACATATATGGGAAAACTGAAGAATAACCAAAGCCAGAGTCTAGCAGCTAACTGCCCAAAAGGAAGAAAGTGAGATGTATATTACATTTTTCTATTTCATCTGTTCTAGTGTTCTTTTCTTTCAACTATTATTTCTTGGTGGCCTCAAATATTAGCTGTTTGGGAATAGTGGTTTATGAATCAAAGCAACTATCATATATTCCTCTTTTGCTGATTGCATATGGAACAACACATGACATAGAAATATGTTTTTACAGAAAACAAACTTACAGTTGTCTTTAGTACACTGGACTAATTAAATTGAAGTTTTTCATTGATGATAATATATGCCTAGTTTTATGTTTTAAAAATAAATTATCACACAAGGCTTTCCATTAATAGAATTTTTATTTGGTATTCATTGGCTGGTGTTTACTATTTTTATCATATCTTCTCTTCGTAGAAAATATATAAGAAATATAAGACACAATTTAAGAATAAGCATAAGGAAAATACGTAATAAATAATTCGATTAAGAAATTCTTAGAACTTTTCAATATCGGGTGCCTGGGTGGCTCAGTGGGTTAAAACCTCTGCCTTCGGCACAGGTCACGATCTCAGGGTCCTGGGATAGTGCCCCGCATCCGGCTGTCTGCTCAGCAGGGAGCCTACTTCCCTTCCTCTCTCTGCCTGCCTCTCTGCCTACTTGTGATCTCTGTCTGTCAAATAAATAAATAAAAATCTTAAAAAAAAAAAAAAAAGTTTCAATATCAGAGTTTGATTCCTGACTTTCCTTTTGGCCTAGAGAAGTTGATGTGCATGTTTTCCACAAAGTATAGTCCTTTGTTTCATCAAAAGCTTTGGTGATGCAGTATTTCTTAAAAGAATTAAAGCCAGCCTTGAAACTATGTGGATACACTTCACCTTTGGCTCTTGGGAGCCATTGGGAAATGTTAGAAAGTATATCTAAATGATTGCTTCCTCCCCATCTTTCAAATCATTTGGCTCCCTGGGAAAGATTATTCTACTCTTCTCCTTACGGTTTTCTTCCAAGCCATTACTCTTTTTTTTTTTTTTTTTTTTTTTTTTTTTTTTTTTTTTTTACTTTTCAGAGAGTAATCATGTTTTCATTTTTTATTTCTACCATATTTCCTTTAAATGAATTTTCTTGATAGAGATCTTGAATAATATATTTGAGGAATAATATCATGAGTTGAAAATTTGGAACATTTAGCCAACTTGGTCTTCAGTGATGAGTCTGTCATGGTTTCATAACAAATTTTGAAAGAAAATGTATATTTTCTGTTATTATGAGTATTTTGCTAATATTTTCTTGGTTTTATTATTTTGAAGCAATACCTGGTGAATATTAAATTTTACACTTTAAAGTTTGAGGACACAGGTTTCTCAGTCATTAAGCATCTATTTTGGCTCAGGTCATGATCTCAGTGTATTGAGATCAAGCCCCTCATCTGGCTCTGTGCTCAGCAGGGAGTCTGCTTCTCTCTGCCTTCTTCTCTCCTTCCTCTCCATCTGCCTCCCCCCACCCCCCGCATTTGCTCACTCTCTCTCTGTCAATTAGACAGCTTTGGAGGCTGCATTGGTTTTGTTTTAATTCATTTTTTGAAATACAATTTATTATAACACCTTCTGTTATAAGGTACTTTGTGGTACCTTCTATACCACAAAAAATAATAAACGTTCAGGACAGGTTAGATTTGCTTCTGAATAATGGCATATTTATCAATATATTTCTGTTATATTTAATGTTACTTATTTAGCCAGTTACTAATTAATGTAATTATATTTGAAAAGATTCTAGTGGAGTTTACCCAAAGTCATATTTTTAGTATGCCTTTAATATTTTAATTTTTTCCTAAAGTTGAAACCTCCAATTAGACCAGCACCTGTTATTCTTATGCTCAAAAAAAACTTCCAAGAGTAACAAATTGACAGACTGAAACGGTAATGACTTATAAAATGGAAAAGAACTGGCAATTTGGAAAAGCAAAATATCAACCTGCGAAGTACGATGTAATGCATAAAAGAGTTCAGTGAGGTTTATGGAAAACACTGGCTTTTGAATTTAAACACAACTAGAAAATGAAGAAAACTTCTCTATCCTGCTTTAAAAAATATAAATTTCATAATATCTGACATAAATTTGAACCACCAGTTGCCTAAAATACAAAAACAAAGCAAAACAAAATAATAACAATTAAAAAAAGAGAAGAATGCAACAGTTTTACTGTATTTTTTTCCCCCTCCCTTTTCTTTTCTGAAACAGCATCTAAAGTCCTACTCTCTGACAGGGAATGTAAAGAAATTCTCAGCTTTCTGTCAGATGTGCTATCCTGGAGCAAATTCTAAGGAAGGGAAAATTCTCCTTCCCTAGGTCCTGGTGCTGTCCCTTAAGAAATACAGCGCAAAGACTGGACCTCAGTAGGGGTGGGGAGCATCTGCTGCTATTTTCTTGAATGCTAAGGAGGCACTAAAACACAATAAGATAATTGTTTTGATTTATTTGTGCTTATAAGTATTACATCTAATTAAAAATATTATATATATAGCACAACAAACTGAGTAGAATAATATTTCCTAAGAGGAAATAAAAAACAATCACCCTAACTTTCAGCTATAGGATGAAAAAGGGCTGAGGACCTAATATATAAAATGGTGACCATAGTTGGTAACATTATCATATAATGGAAATTTGCTAAAAGAGCAGAAATCAAATGTTCTCACATCCACAAAAAATATATAACTATATGAAATGATGGATGTGATAATTAACTAGATGGGAAGAGCCCTTTCATAATGTGTCCATATATCAAATCATCACAATGTACAGTTAAAATATCTTACAAAAATAAAAAAAATAAAATATCTTATAATTTCATTTATCAATTATGCCTCAGTGACATGGAAAAAAGTGCTGTATTTCATCATTATAATTTTTATATTATTTTTCTTCTAAATATTGATCATTGAGTATATGATTCATTAAGTCATATAAGTGTTTTCATACAAAATATTTTAATAATAAGTGACCTGGAAATAGGAAAAATAGCTTTTCAAAGCACCCATCCTTGTAAAGACTGAAATTATGGAAAAATAGAAATGCTTATAATTCACAATATATTTTTCCACAGTAAAGTTCCTGATTTCCCCTAATCGGACAATCATAACATCAATTCAGAAGGTAATGTCTCCATGGTTGCAACAAAATGTGGTTTGTGGGCCAGGACCATTGACATTACTGGGGAACCTATAAGAAATTCAGAATCTCAGGTCTCATTCCAGACCTAATGAATGCGAATCTGAGTTTTTCCAATATTCCCAGGTGGTTCATATGCTGATTAAAATTTGAGAAGTTCTGGGTAAGTGAATGTGGATAGGACAAGAGAAACACTGCAAAGATCCCCTTCTGACCAGTCTAAAGGAGTTAAATTGCCCTGGGTCCTACACCATATGTAAGAAGAAATGAACCAAGGCTAGGGAACTTGTTTAAACACAAAGGAAAAACAGAGACATCCCAAATGTTATCCAATAAAATGTTGAGAGGAACTAGTTAATATCCACTGCTTTGAAAATCCCTACAACTTTAAAGAGGTAAGAATTGACCAGCTACTGACTTTGTATTTTTCTACCATTTTTGTCAAGAGAATCTTTCTGAATTTTGTGGGTATTCTTATTGTCTGAGAAACATTGCATCAGATCCAAATTATACATGATGCTTTCCTTGAGCCAGTGATTCCCAAACAAGTGACAATCAGACTTTTGGAATTAGTTCAGAGGAAAGAACCTTCCAGCTCATCTGCTTACTTTACATCAGAAAACATGTAAATACAAAGAATTTTACTCTAATCATGTCTCACTCTTAAAGTAAGAGGTAAAGAAGGAAATGCAATGCTTGACCATCCCACCTTAAATAAAGAGACTGTTAAATGTTCCTTGGTGTTAAGTGTATATCGCAAATATGGCATTAGTCTGAATCAACATTGAATGGGAGAAAAATGAAGAAATAAACAAAGTAAATTAAACAAGCAATTTGGTAGGGAGTGTATGAGCAAAGGGTTCTTTTTGTAGGGACAATTACTATATTTTATAAGGAACTAGATGGAATTCATTGTTCTTGGAAGGCCAAAACTAGGAAAATTGTGGGTCTGGTGAAAAGCCTGGTGATGACAAAATGAAACCAAAGTCCCAGACACATCAATTCTAACGGATGTGTTTTGTCACTTCTTTGACCAACTTCACATTTGCTTGACGTGTGTGTGCTATCTGTCAAGTGCCTATGGTACCCATACCTCTTGAGGGAACCATGTAGTTGTAACTGAATTCAGAAATCTTATAATCAATATTCAAACCTTCATGTGGACTATCGAGCTTAAGGAACACCTGGGAATACTTTATATTCTGTATATAAATGCTAACATATTTACTGTTTAAAAATATTTTATCTAAGAAATCATAACAAGTATTTTCTTAATGAGGGTGTATATAAAAATGGGAGATATCAATAAATCTTTATTATACACAGGAGTACTTACATATATGTCCTTTATTTATATCTATATCCTATTGCATTCTTATTATCATGGAAAACTTAGAAGTTATTTTTATTCCTTTATGTTAAAGTAATACACTTTACCATACCCATCAGCTCCCTTAACGGTATTCTTGTATGTTCCACCTAGAACCTTCAACATTAATCTGTATGTTCAGCCTGAACCAACATGTGTGCATCAGTTTTTGTCACAGGTAGAGAAAGATAAGAGCAACAAATATGTATCCCAGTGGTTTGGCACGGCCAGTCTTGATGCTCTGGTTTTTATATCCTCATAATTATATTTGACTCCTTTTTTTCTAGGTTATCAATGTATTATTTATTTTCAATGTGTGCTTTCTCATTTTATATTCTAGTTACCAGATTTCTCCTTCTACTTACTTGGCTTCGAGTTCTCTCTGTAACTGGGTCCCCTTCTGTATAACTTTGATAGTGATATATACTCCTTGATACCAAGTTGCTTGGGAAGAAATAATAAAAATAATAAATATTAAAAATTTTATGAATGCATATATATTTACATATGTCTTGGTATAGATATGTGTTCTATATTATGGATTTTGTACAATACCCACAGCAACACAGTATTGTGTATATACCTACAGTATATGTCAGTATTGTTATTTCTGTTTTATATATTTTGTAGTTGAAGAATCTGTGTCTTAAGGGGCTTGGGTGAATTCTCCACTGTTAGTTGATAGGGAAAACTTCTCAGCCATTTTTTAAAAACAGCTTTGTTCAGTGTCAAAGCCTGTACCATTAGCATCATGCACAATAATTCACAATTTACCTGCTCTCATTGATTTTTCCTTACAAAAAGATCAGTGATAGCAAAGACATTTTATCTTTAGTGCCAGCACTAGGCAATTGGTAGAAATTTCCTAGAATTGTGGTTCACAAAGGTTTTCATTTTTTGTTACTTTTTATTTTGAGAAAAAGTGTAGATTCATATGCAATTGTAAGAAAAAATACAGAGAAATTCATCATATTCTTTACCCACTTTCTCCCAATGGTAACATCTTGTGGAACTGAATGATATAAAATCACAACCAGGAAACTGACATTGACATAATCCACCACCTTATTTATATTTCATCAGTTTTATGTGCATGTCTGTGTCTGTCTGTGTCTGTGTGTGTGTGTGTGTGTGTGTGTGTGTGTGTGTGTGTGTGTTAGTTCCATGGATGTTTATCACAACTGTAGACTCAACCCACCATTATCACAGTCAAGATATGGGATGGTTTGATCACAAGGATCCCTTGTGCTATCCTTTTATAAAACATATAAAAATGGGAGATATCAATAATTTTATTGTTACACAGGAGTACTTCCATATATGTCCTTTATTTATAATCTATATCACAGTTCCTTCCTTCCTTCCTTACCTAATTTCCTAACTCCTGGGAACCAAAAATCTTTTTTCCATCTCCATAATTTTGTCATTTCAAGAATGTTAAATAAATGTAACTTTCTGAGATTAGCTTTTTTCACTCTTCTTAATCCCCTTGACATCTAGCTGGGTTGTTATATGAATCAGGAGCTTGTTCTTTTTTATTACTGAGTAACATTTCATGGTATGGATGTGCCATGGTTTCATTATTTTCCTGTTGAAATACATTTGGATTGTTTCCAGTTTTTGGTTATGATGAATAAAAGGTGCTGTAAGCATTCTTGTTCAGGTTTTTGTGCGATCATTAAGTTTTCATTTCTCTGGGATAAGTGTTCAAGACTGTAATTGTTGGATCGTATGGTAAGCCCGTGTTCAGCTTAATTGTATAAGAAACGTCCAGTCTTTTCCCAAGTTTGTGACATTTTGCATTCCGGCTAGTAAGACAGGAGTGATCTGGTTCCTTTGTATTCTTGACTACATTTGTCAAATGTTATCACTGTTTTAAGAATTTTAGTCATTCTCATAGGAGCTCAGTGTTTTTCCCACTTTACATATATTTTTTAATTTATAAGTTTTTACATATTTTAGATACAAGTCCATTGTTGTGTATGTGGTTTACAAATATTTTTTCACAGTCTATAATTTGAGACACTAGGATTCAAATGCTTTGTGTGCTTTATATGATAGCCTCCCACAACAGCTGAGTGATGTGTACAAAGAAAAGAGGAAAAATACTCTAAAAACCTTAGTTTCCCACATACACATTTACCATCCCTATCCTAGACATCAAACAGTGCAGACTTATGTGCATGTGCCTTATCTTCTCCTCTTCTCATCTCTGAATCTGTTCAATTAGAACAACACATACAAACACCCTTGTAGTAATTATACAGAATAATATCCTTGACAGCAAAAACCTGGTTTTAATCATATACTATTGTACTTAACTCTTGAAAAGTCATGTAAAATTTTGTCAAATTAAACACTTTAATAAAAAATACATTGAGCCACTTATACAGATGTTACTGATATGAATAACCCAAAATAATTTATACTACACTTAATCTTAACCAAAAGGCCAAGAAGCAATAAAAAATAATAATTTATGGGTGATTAAGTATAACCAAACTTATAAAACATACACAAATACTGCTACTGAATGTTGGTGCTCATTTAATATATGCTCATGGTATAGTTCTGCCTGTTTTTATAATAGAAGAGTATTTGGACTAAATTATTAACACTTAAAATCCATTTTAAAGGGTTGATTTGTATGTGTGATTAAACATCATGGCAAAAGAAATTGCAATAGCTTATCCCTTCCTTTCAGCTTCAGTCAAAATTATTCTTGAACTTATGATTGAGTTGACTGATGACTTAATGTTAACTTGTTCAGAGTTGTTCAGTTAGTTGCTCCTAGAAAGAGGGAGACCCCACCACATGCAGCATATGACAGATTCCTAAAGTTGAGTCCTGATAGATCGAAGGGATGTAAAACAAATATCCCCACAGACAACCTAAAAATTAAAATGTTTCAAAATATTTGCTTCAACCTTGATTTAAAGAATCTGGTTACATATGCATTCAACACTGATTGATAACCATGTGTGCTAAACAGTGATGAACCTACACATTGTCTTTCACAGGCAAAACTGGTTAGTAAAATGGTCATTTAGAGTGAATGGATAAAGTGAGGACAGTGTTTGCTAAACACCTCTTGCTCTCTATTTCCCTTTTATTTTTCCTCCTAAATAACAGATATTATTTGTTTTAAATGTTTCCTTTTCCCGGCATAAAAGAAGTCACAAACTTTAAATTGGAAGGTGGCTCTGAGATTGGTGTTAAAAGGCCCCTGATTTTTTGTTACTCCTTCCCCATTCTCTACTGTTGCATCCTCCAGGTCAAGTACCCTCCTACCCAGCAGTTCAACCTGTATAACAGGGTAAGTGACCAAATCTTGTATCCAAATGGCACAGTAGGATGAGCTTTTCAATCTGGTTATATAAATCTCATTTTGTAAGCCTGAAGAGAGAGATCATGGTCTAATACAAAGAAAGTCTACCCTAAGCTTCTGATACAGTAAAAGATACAACCCTATGCAAAGATTTCACTCCTTCAATTAAAATGAAAAAAAAACGTTCCTTTTAAATAAAGAAGCACAGGTGGATTTTTGATGTTTTCTTAAAGGGAGCATAGTGTTTTGTTTCGCTTTTCTTTAACTTTTTTTCTGTTCTTATACAATAGACAAAAATAAATGAGAAATTTTATAGTCAGAAGCATTCCTGTTTAGTTTTAAATATGTGGAAAGAAGGTATTAAGATATTATAATGCATGATTGTCCCATCAATATGAAATACATAGCACTTCATTTTAACTTATTTATGTCATTAATACCTGAATTTTTACAGAAAGTTTAAAATCGCTTTTTAATTGGATATTCTGGTAAAAGTGAAAAAAAGGGACATAAAATGGATATTTTAGAAGATGCTCATGAATTGCATAAATTTGGCAGACTCTGAAAAGGACAAATTGGCATGGAAAGTTTCCCAAGAAGACTTAATCCATAGGTCATTCTTAAAATACATATGCTTTTAAGGGCAGATTCATGTCAGAGGACTTACTCATCTGGAAGATAATTTAAATTACAGAACAAGTATATTATCCCAAAGAGGTGTTTTATTCATTTTAGATTGCAGGAGATGGGGTTAATGAAATTGTGCTTTCTTAACTGGTTTACTGGCAGATTAAATGCAATATTCTTCACTTTATAAGATGTTCAATGTAATAGCTACAAAAATAACAGTTGTAAAATATTTTTACAAATGTCTATGTGGTATACCTACAGACACCTTGCATAAGGAGAGGACCATACATCACCTCTATCTGACTACAGGTTAGATTTCCATCATCTTAAACCCTCTGAAAGACGGTGAAACATGACAAGTGTATGAAGCATGAACAATGCAAAGAAACTACAGGAACTCCAAAATTAAAGCTGGCCATCCACCTCCCATCCTGAGCTGTATCTGGCCTGTAAATCTTAAAAAGCTGGATTATCTATTTTTCTAGGTTACTGCAGATTAGAAGTTACAGTTAGATTAGAAGCAACAAATTAGACGTGGGAGGTGGTAGTGAGGGTGTTGGTTGAAGGCATTCTGACAGCATTGAGAAGTTACAGCTGACAGCCTGACATTGAAGAATACAGAAACTCCCAAGCATATGCAGAAATGTGCTGAGTGTTTTAACAGAGAGCAGGAATGGGGATACATAATGATGATGATGAGTCATCAAGAAAACGACTACATTATGTGCTGTGTCCTCTGTTGAGGAAGGAAGTGAAATGTACTTTCTGCTTTTTGGAAGAATTTCTACCAAAAAAAAAAAAAAAAGTTAAATTACTAGCACCTGATGGGACAAAGTTTGTTCATCTAGAATATTCACTTACATAAAATGTGGCTTCATGATAAAAATTCCTTCTAATCTTCCTGCTTCTCCCAGAATTTTATTCTGAAACAAGTTGTAATTATAAAAATATACAGGTCCTAATGTACTAAAAATTTGGATATGAATTCAAGTTCCATCCCTTAAAGTATGTGACTTTGGGCAATGAAGTCTCTTTGAAGTTGAGCATTCACATCTGCAAACTCTAGTTTTACTTACATCATTAGTTTTCAGTGCAGGTCACACAAGAGGAAGTGAAAGGGGAATCAGATTGACTGATTATGTGATGAAGAAGTTGTTCACTGGTATTCATGGCAGGTTTCCTCCTTTGGTAATTAAGAGGATTTGAGATTCTGGAGTAATATTTCTAAAAGATCAAAGTCTAAGAACCTTGTGGACTTTAAGGAGATTTTTTTTTTTTTTTTTTTTTTTTTTTTTAAAGGCACTTGCTTGGAAATCATGGAATGTAAAGCATGGATTGGACCCTAGGTTAGAGGTCTTTAAACTTTTTGGACTATAGTAGAAAATGTGAAAGTGAATAAAGCATCAGAATAACTTAAATGAAACCACAGAAATCTACAATTAAAAGGCTCTCACTCTGAGTACTATTTGCCCTGTAAATCTTAAAAAGTTGGATTATCTATCTTTCTATTTGATTGCAGATTAGAAGCAACAAACAGCGTGGGAGGAGTCAGGAGGAAGTGCTGGTTAAATGTGTTCTGACAGCACTGAGATGTTAAAGCTGACAGCTTGGCATTGAGCAGTACAAAAACTGTCTCAAACTCACACCTTACCATTTATGGAGATGAAAAAGGTTTAGAACATCAAATTTCCCAAAGATACACCCAATCCATCTCATTCTTTCACCATTCTCTCAGTTCCTGATGAGATTTACTAGTGTTCAGTTTTGAGGTAGTCTGTTGGAGACAGGGTGGTGGGTAAGGAATGGCTTTTCTCTCTCTCTCCTTCATACAGAAGCAAGTTGATGACAAACAGATACTGAAGATATGTTTACAGATCATGGAAAAGAAAATTCTGCAACCCATACGCAGAGGCCAGCTTTGGGAAAGAAAGCTGGGTTACTGACAAATTGTGAAATTTATTTGAAACGTTTAACTGCTCACTTCATTAAGTAGCAAGGAACAGGCACTTAAGTGATTCTCATCCCATGTGGGAGCTTGTTATCTTTGTTACCCTTTATTCTGTGGTAACAAATACCCACAATGGGTATTTTTCTTTTAAAAAATTAAACTAAAGAGGAAAGTAAGTATGAGTGTCTAAGTGTAAGGAGATGCTAAAGAGAAGATTTACACTCCTTTCTGATTTGACTGGTATCTGCTCTCTTCAGTAGAACTGTGTGTGCTGATGGAAATGCTTTACATTCTGTGCTGTTTTATAGTAGTCATTAGTCACATGTGACTACTTAGCATTTCAAGTGTGGCTAGTGCCATCAAGGAACCAATTTTTAAATTTTATTTGGTCTTTTTTTTTTTTTAATTTTAATTTAAGTAGCCAGATATGGCTTGTGGTTATGGTCTTAGATAATATAGGCCATGATATTATTTTTAAATATCAAAAGAGCTCAAATGAATAAAGTTTGTAGAATTTAGAAGCATGTTTAAGAAGTCTTTTTGTGGGCACCCGGGTGGCTCAGTGGGTTAAGCCCCTGCCTTCGGCTCAGGTCATGATCTCAGGGTCCTGGGATCGAGTCTCACATCGGGCTCCCTGCTCAGCAGGGAGCCTGCTTCCCTCTCTTTCTCTCTGCCTGCCTCTCTGTCTACTTGTAATCTCTGTCTGTCAAATAAATAAATAAAATCTTAAAAAAAAAAAAAGAGAAGTCTTTTTGGTTGGTTGGTTGGTTGGGTGTTTTTTGTTTATTTGTGTGTGTGTGTGTGTGTTTGCTTAGACTTAATGTAAAGAACTCACAAAAATCTGAGAGGCTCTTCATTACAGCTAAATATAATAAAAGCGGTATCAAATGTTGTAAAAGTTGTTCTCTGATACCTGTGCTGGCGATGAAACTAAATGTTATCAAGGCAACAGAAGGAATGTCAAATGTTGATGCTTACCCAAGTAGGAAACTCATCAGGGAGTTTAGAATGAAATACTCTATTTCTCAAGATGAAGACGGTTTAGAAAAACTTTTAGGGAATAAGTGATCTCAGGAAACACTGAGTTTAATAATAATCTCTATTATACAGTCAATATAGCTGATGGTGTAAAAAGATGATAAAAATTTCCTTTCAGAAACAAAAGTATAGGATCACAATTCTATTAGTCTTCATAGAATAAAATGAGCAGAATAATTGATGTTTAATTAATTATTTTTAAAGAATGTCTTTTTAATGAAGAAAACTACAAGAAAATAATATCTAATATATTATTTACAATGCACTTATTATTATAAATATATGAATCTATATACTTGCTAACTTGTGAAAAATTAAATAATTTTGTTATAACTTGCTCCATTTGTTGACATTAAGATGTTATAATCATGATAATTTGAAGATAACTTCAAAGTGAATGTTTTTAGGACACATAAAAACACATTGTATATGCCATGAAACTCTTTAACAATACATGTAATGCACTGGTACTAAGCCAAAAGAGGTTGTGGTTTATACTAATGCTGTATCATTTTCTTGACTGACAGAAAAACATTTTTCTTATTTAGAATATGTTCTCACTCCCGTCTGTCTCCTCATTTTCAAAACTGGCTTACTGTATAATTAATGATTAGCACACATCACACCTATTTTCAAAGAACATACACACAGGACTAATGATACAATTTAGTACCACATGTTTATTCAGGGTAAAATGTATTTTTCAATGGTAACTCCATTGGATTAGGTTGTAGAGTCAGCTTAATTAAACTGTTTGCATTCATTTTGATATTTTGTTGTTAATTTAATATTAAAATATATTCTTGGGATGCCTGGGTGGCTCAGTGGGTTAAGCCTCTGCCTTTGGCTCAGGTCATGGTCTCGGAGTCCTGGGATCAAGCCCCACCTCAGGCTCTTTACTCAGTGGGAAGCCTGCTTCCCCCTCTCTCTCTGCCTGCCTCTCTGCCTACTTGTGATCTCTTTCTCTCTGTCAAATAAATAAAAAAAATCTTTAAAAATAAAATAAAATATATTTTTGGCATTTCTTAAGCATACCTAAGGAAGTCAAAGCCTCTAGTTATAAAAATAATTATATATATATAATATATATATTATATATATAAAAATAATTATATAAATATAATTATATTATAAAGTAGAATGAGAAGGCATTGATTATACTTACTAGCTTATATCTGATTATCATATGTAATGGATATAGTAAAATTAAATGACATTTAGGAAAAAAAGTTTTATCTTTTAATCTTCTTTTCTGAAAAGAGAACATATTTTAAAAGGCTAAGAACATTTGTAAAACCGAAGTTTTAATTGATAAGATAGCCAGTGAAGTATTTCTTCCTTGGACATGTTGGTGGATGGTGGTATGTAATGCTCTTGCATGCCAAAAAACACAGTTCAGTTTTTCTATAAGCACAGAAAAGCTTAACTCCCTGAAGTAGGCTTTCCCTTTTTAAGTACTAAGCTCTTTAAAAAAACATCTTATAGAACTTCTAACAAGTTATTAAAGATGTATATAATTCTGAGGAAAAATAAGAGAACATCGCAGGCCAAGGAAAAGAATGAACCTTGGATTCCAACATGGCCATGAATTTTAGTAGAAAATGGAAAACCTGAGGTAGGGATGTGCATGGGAATTCATAATAGAAAAAGAGTTTGAAAGGTAGATTGGAAGGCCCAATTGAGATGTGTTTACATAAATTGTAGGTAATATAGTATAATAAGGATTTTTTTCCAACAGAAAAGAATCAGTGATTTACACTCTATTTTAAAAGTTAATTGATTTTGATGGAAAGATGGTTGGAAAAACAAGAACATGCACACAGGCAATTCTGTTAACAGCTATAATAGGCATGACAAGATGAGATTCTGGACTCATTTAGTGTCAGTGAAGTTAAAAAGGAGAAGTATTCAAATGAAGGTCAATAAAAAGTGGAACAAATTGTACTTCCTTGACATTTTTTAAACTATAATATGCATGAGATGAGGTAAAATATAGATAATTTTTGCTCCAAATGTAGTTTTTTTTCTTATTTTTAAGGCTTTATTGAGGTAAAATTCACAGACAAAAACTATGTATATTTAAGGTATAAATATATAAACTTTCATTTTTGGAAAAAAAGTTAGAAGAGACAAGGAGACAAGGAACAAGGACAGCGAAGAGAGGTTTGAGGGGAAAAAAAACTGGATCCAGTTACTTTACATTTTAACTCATCTCTAGATAATGATAACTAATTAAAATTCTGGTTTTTATCATTTTAATATTTTATTGTATTGTGCTAGGAAGCTAAATGGGAAGTGTTCTTTTTCTGAGATAGATGAATTTGAAGATGAAATCTATAAACAATTGCAATTGTTTTTGTATTGTCTCTAAATAAATTAAATTATTATATCATTTTTTAAAGTCCTGCGATCCCTGTGTGTATGGGTATTGTCTTACGGCACTTTTATTCCAGACATTCCATTCTTTCTTTGAATAAGAAAAAAAATATACATTAAGTTGGAAAGCTTCCACCAAGGAAATTATAAAATAGGTGATCTTGTGTATGTGATTTAGCAATTTTATGTTGTTTTTTACACCTAGATTTGATCATTTATTTCTTTTTGGCTAACAATGTTCTTTGATTCAAACTTTACTTTTCTTCCTTTTCTATCTGCATAACATTTTATTAAATGATTTCCTGGACTATTCAAGTTATAAGTTAAATGATTTTAAAAGATCATTGTTTTTTATTTTCTTTTCTTTCTCCCCCTCTTCCTTTCTTCCTTCCTTTTCTTTTTCTCTTCTTCTTTCTTTCTTTCTTTTTTTTTTTTTTTCAGGTGTCAAATATCTAGAAATGCAGTCTGAGCTTCTCTCCAATGGTGAATTTTATGTATTTCATTACCCTTATGGGGAAAATTTTTTCAATTGGTCAATGGCAAATTAGATGAGGAATTTCCATTATTTTTAATGGGCACTGTGGAGTGATTGTACTCATATTGAACAAAAATTTATCCCTTATGATGAGGAAATGATACTGGAAAAGGAGATGCAATTCATATATTTAATTTTCTCTTGCAACTGAATAAACATAATCAAGACTTTTAAAAAGCTTGATTAATCAAATGATAAAATTTATAAATTAAAAGTACAAATGATGTTTCTATTTATCTATTATATGGACTGTTCAGTCAGTTTTAAGGAACTTGCTTCACCTTACTATGATAACAGGAAAAAAGGAAGGCAGTCTATTTCATAACAAGAGACTGATATAGACCAGATTAATCTATAAAACTCTGTATTTTATAATCTTGACAATGAACTTATTTTCTTAGTGCCTTTAGTCATTCTCCTCAGAACAAATATCTTCTGTTTTACTTTCACAAGGAAAAAAAAGATGTCAACTAAAAATTATTATTTCAAGAATAATACAAAATCTGGTACAGCAATCAAAGTGAAATATAATTTAATATTTTCAGTTGATTACTTTTCCCTGCCGCACAAACGAGTCATCAGTAATATTATTTATATGTTTCTTTTGCTAGTGTTTTAAGTTTTATAATAATAATCTCTATAAGTAAAAGATTAGTCTCTTTACACTTACAAACTATGTCCAGATATGATGCTTGGTCTATTTCTATTTAGTTCCTCCCCACCCTCAAGGTGTAGCCTTGTTGGCTTCCACTCTGAGCACAATATTTTTACTAGAAATCCTCTTTCATGGCAGACCTTAAACTACGTTTTCCTCCAGTTATTTAAGACTGATTAAGCTCTGCTGAGCTTGTTAAGCATGTTTGTCTTGGCTTCTTTGCTTCTTTCATACTATAACATAAAAATCTCAAATGTCTCAAGTCAAAAACCAGTGCAGATTGTCAGGTTCTCTTCACTTTTTTTTTCCCCCTTACTTTTGCTCCAAAACTTTGACGCCAAAACTTATGGTGGCCTTGTAGGTATGGAACTCAAATTCTGTCTGGGCAAATTCAGGACATGAGTAAAAGTTCTGTCTATTCTGAATCTGACTCTGACGAGCTTCACAGCCTCCAGCTCGCAGAACTTAGGACATGGGAAAGCCACTTGCAGCATGTGGATCTTACCTCATTGAGCTGTCCAGACTTTTTTCCCAGAATATTGGAAAATATTCTCTCAGATGCTATCCATTTACTATAACTGGCTCTTTTTTCCCCCTATTATCTAACTTTTATAGTTTTTCTTGTCATAGGATTGATATGGTAAAAGTTGCTCCATCATAGCCATGATCCCTGGGGTTTTGAAGTAAGCAATTAGGTAGTTGGTGACATATATAAAGATATGACATATTTACACAGAAGCCCATATGAGGTCAGAAAAAATAATTTTATTTGAGGTTTCTAAATTTTGAAATGTCTTTTATACAGTGGAGAATGTTAGTGAGAAATTTTATGTACATTCAGGTTCATTCTTTAAATTTAATCAAGTGTCCACTGCATGCCAGATACTTTTCTCATGGCAATATACAATGATAAAGACACATTAAAGACATTAGAATACATTAAAAAACATTAAAATAACTCTATGTCTTCCAAATCATAACATTTTCAAAAATTTCACATGATGTATAATACAGATCTACTCTAGTGTGGAATTTTTGTTCTGATTTATAATTTTCCTACTGAATATAAGTCATGAATATTTCTTCATTAAATGTTGGTTTTGGGCTTCATAGGACTTTTTTGTTTCTCTAAAATATATTTAATAATATATAGGTAAGATCAACAACTTTCCAAAAACTGTTTAAAAACCATGTTGAAAATTTTCTGTGAAAATGTATTGATATAACAACTGAGGCCAGGATGTATTTATTGTTTAGTGTACCTCTCCAGCATACCCTGCCCTCCTCAAGACAAAGTATGGCTCTGCAATGTACTTAGTGAAATTTACTTTTGGCATGTGTTTATTTTCTGTTTTAGTATTAGTTATGAAAGTTTACATTCCCTACCTGTCAGTAAGTGAATCAATTAGTTTTCACATGTTTTTATCTTTTATCATGTAATTATATATACAGTATACTGCCCTTCAGTTAAAGGGGGTCAGGGAGATGAGGGAAAGTAAAGAATTCAGGGATTGAGTGCATCTTTGCCTGAACTATCGCCTATAAAAATTCCAACAACTCTGTTAGGGAGTAACTCTTTTATGTGCATATTTGTGAAAAGTTAAGATATGCAGGTTAAAATGTTGGTAATTTTTACAAATATATTAAGCAGTATTTAAGGTTTTATAAGATAAACAAAGACCACACATGGACGACCGGACATGGTATGAGAAGTAAGGAGAAAGAGAATTAGGGCTAACTACCACTTATAGAAACATTAGAAGTAAATGAAAATTACATATGTACATTATATATGATTTTTCTTGAGAAAATCATATTTGGACTTTGGTTATCTTAGTTTCCATTAAGGACACTTAAAGGTTAGGCAACAGATACTTTTAAGATAAATCTAATATTTTTAAATATCTCAAAAATCTACTACCTCTTTTTCATTCACTTCCATAATTTCTCTCATACTAGTATAATGGCTTCTTTATTCATCTTTCTTCCATTCTTTTTAACTTGTCACTCATCCTACTGCAGATATCATAATAAAATTATGTAGTCACATAATTGCTCATATAAACTAGCTACTTATAATAAAAATAGTATATATAATACTCATACACAATCCCTGAGTGCTTGGCCAATTGAAAACTCATAAGAAGTGTGGAACACTGTTTGTCAAAAAATTAAACTGCATGAGAAACTCCTAGAGCATGTGTTAAATTATAGACTGGTGGACTCTACCTCTAGTTGTCTCTGAGCACCTAAAGTGTTGTCTCAAAATTTGCATTTCCAAAAAAAAGAAAGAGGGCTGGAGCCTGGGTGGCACAGTTGGCTAGGCATCTGACTCATGGTTTTTGCCTCTGGTTGTGAATTCAGGGTGATGAGATACAACCCCATGTGGGATCAAGTCCCATGTCAGCTCGGTGCATCTGCTTGAGACTCTCTCCCTCTCCCTCTGCCCCCAACCCCACATTCTCTCTCTCCCTTTCAGTAAGAATAAGTAAACAAACCTTTAAAAAGAATTTGCATTTCTAAGAAGTTCTCAGGTTATACTAGTGCTGTTGGTCTATGGACTGCACTCCATAGTTCTGAAAACCAAAGTTTTCAATTATCAAAATATATTTCCTCTAAAACTTTATTATTTTAAACCCATCAGGCATTCAGTTTTCCTTTGGCTAGCATTTTATTTAAAAGAAGTTAGCCAGAATCTGTTCCTAAATGTTCTGCTATAATTTCTAACACTTCACTTGTGGTGAAATAAGACACTTTGAAATAGAAACAACAGATGATGACATTCCTTAAAAACTGGAAATAGTTTAATGTTTTAACCCTTTCACACATGACAAAATGTGTGCTATTAATAGAACTTTATTTCCTTCTATCTTTAGTACTGGAAATAAATACCAGAATAACAAAAATGTTTTCTTAACTTGATACACAATTGACTTTTCCTTTTTAAAGGAATTTATTTATGCAAGAATCTGAATTTTGGATGAAACATATTGTTTGTTTTTCTTTGAGAAGTCAAGATATTATAAATACCTAGTTTTGCTGAGAATTTGTTGAATACAAGATAAATGTATGTACTTTCCTTTAGAGCTAACACTGAATATATGACCAATTTACCAAATAGGATTGTCTCTGAATTTATTAGACATTACGTCTAGGGGAAAAGCTGCTCAAGTTAAAGTTTGTTTGAATATTTTGGATGCATGTGATTCTAAACCTACTTTAAAGAGAAAGTTACAGATAAAAAAAAATCATAAAATGTTGAAAAAGTTACATGATAGAGTGAGCTTATTTATTTACCATTCTTCTAAAAACAGCTTGCTATCAGTGTGAAACAGATTACCACTACAAAAAGATAAAATGATGAAGACAAAAGTATGAGGAGAAAAAACAAGCAATATTTATGAACAAGGTAGGCAAAAGGAGAAATGTAAAGAAATTGCCATAAACATGTTAAATGACATTTAACTCACTAATTGTTTTAGAAAGAAGAAAAAATAATTTTGAGTGTGTGTGAAGTAAAATGGGAAATTATTTTTCACCTTTCAAATGGTCAAAAATTAGAAACATAAATATTAATGATATTCAACTCTGATTGAAATTGGTGGAAATAAAGAACACTTTTAAAGGATAACCTGAAAATATTTATTCAAATTATATTTTAAATGCCTCTTTGTCATTTTATTCCTACTTGAAAAATTTGGAAATCTATCTTACAAGCATGAATAGAATCAATTCCTGAACAAGATATTCATGGCAGGTTAATTTGTAAGGGGAAAAATAAAACAAAAAGAGAAACTAGAAACAACCTCAATGCCCATGAGAATATATATCTATATATATTTTTATATAGATAGATAGATAGATAGATGATAGATTTTTAAAGATTTTATTTACTTATTTGAGAGAGAAAAAGAGAGCTTGCATGTGCCAGAGAGAAAGAGTACAAACTCAGGAAGGTGAAGGGGCAGCCTGGAGGGCAGAGGGAGAGGGAGAAGCAGACTTCCCACTGAGCAGGGAGAAAATGCGGGGCTGGATCCTGGGACCAGGAGATCCAACCCAACTCAGGGCTGGATGCCAGGCCCCCAAGATCATGACCTGAGCCAAAGGCAGATGCATAACTAACTAAGCCACCAAGGCACCCCTGAGAATGGATTATACTTTAATATGACCAGTAGATATTAGGCAGTGATTGAAGTAACTATATATCTGACATATGCATATATAGTAATAAAAATGTACACAGACATACATATATATTCACACACACACACATATATATATATATATATACAAATTCATACATAAATCATGAAAGTGATAGAGAATAAATGATCATTAATTCTTTTCTTCAAACATTGAAAACGTTGGTTAGAATATTATTTTACCTCCTGCGTATGTCCTCTATGTACTGAGAAATTTTCTAGACTTCTGGTTCAAAATATCATATTTTGACATCTTTAATCTTTATCTTATTCTATTAGTTAGCTTATTCTTGGATTATTTATTTCAGTATCATTTTATTAATGTTAGTAATCCATGCTCTCTTTCATAGAAAATTTTTCTACTCCCTTTCTTTTAAAGATTTTATTTATTTATTTGACAGAGAGAGATAGTGAGGGAAGGGAACACAGCACAGGGAGCTGGAAAGGGAAAAGCAGGCAGGAGAGGGAGGAGGAAGCCGGATGCAAGGACACTGGGATCAGGACCTGAGGCAAAGGCAGACACTTAAAGACTGAGCCACCCAGGTACCCTTATTTTTTCCTTTTTTTACAGCATTCTGATCTTTTATGATGGATATCAAATCCAGCTGTTCTGTTGCTTCCTCTTGATCCTTCTTTATGTCTCTGGGTTTCTTAAATTGTCTAGTATTTCTTGATTATCCTTTCATATTTACAAATAAAAACACAACCCACGTATTTAGATATCTGAAGGAGATTTTTTTCTGTCATGCAAGGGCAGTGCCTTCAGAAAGTTGTGGATTAGACCAGGCTTGCTGGCAGGTGGCTTCAACAGAGAGCAGATGGAATTCTGGAACCCCTTGCATAGCTAAAAGGATGTTTCTCTAGGAATTGTGAAATACTGGGTATTTGCTGTTGAACCTTGCTCTTCTTTCTCCCACTTTGTTTTTGGAGGAACATACTGTCACCACATTGAAATTCAGTCCCTTGATGAATTACTCTAATGATTCTGTAACGGTCTAAGTTCTGACTCTTTATAGTGAATGATCCCTCATTTAAAATGCCTTTGTTGTTCCCCTTATGAAGAATCTTACTTACCTCTGGGCATTGTCTTTTTTTTTTTTTTTTTTTTTTTCTTTCCTTTCCTTACTGATACAACTGCACAGACTTTTGAAGTCCTGGAATTTCTTGGGGCACCTGGGTGGCTCAGTGGGTAAAGCCTCTGCCTTTGGCTCCGGTCAAGATCCCAGGTCCTGGACTGAGCCCCGCATCGGGCTCTCTGCTCAGTGGGGAGCCTGCTTCCTCCTCTCTCTCTCTCTCTCTCTGCCTGCCTCTCTGTCTACTTGTGATCTCTATCTGTCAAATAAATAAGTAAAATCTTAAAAAAAAAAAAAAAATGAAGTCCTGGAAATTCTTTAAAAACTTCGCCCATTATGCCCTCCTTCCAGTTTTTAGTACTACAACTGAATTTTGTACATGTGTGTTTTAGTCTGCCAGCACCATCCCAGGAGAATTCCCCTGGTGCCCCAGTTTTCTCTCACAACCCATCATGTTCATTCTGAAGTACTCTCCTTATCTATCATACAGTATTGAATCTAATTCTCATTTTTCTAGTTCCTAAATTGGCATGTTTCTCGGTTTACAGCTTTACCTTAATATTCCAGGTCACAATCTTTTATTATTGTTAATTCAACCCTATTTCAGTTTCTTTGTGTATTTTCTCTGAGTAAAATGCTACTGTTAATCTTTGGCGTCAGAATCGTGGTGCCAGCAATTTATAGTTGATATTTTTTTCAAGTTAATTCCTGTCCTGCAAGATAGAACTATGGAGCCCTGTCCTATGTAAATGCAGTTAATTAGTCTTTGTTCAGCAATGTCCTGAGATGTGATAGTTACCAAAACAGTATTTATTCAGGGGCACCTGACTTCTGTGGCAAGATTGGAAAATATAGTTTTTTCATTTTTGTTAAGTGTCCCCTTAATAAATCCTTAAGGCATGACTTGACTTTTATTGGATTTTAATTGACATTATATTATATTATAAACTCTAGTGCCAATGTTGAAAGGCGTTCCTAATCCTACCTGGATGTCAGAAGTCACTGAGTATTTCAATTTCACTGAAGAAGTAAAAGGCTCAGAAGAACTTGCTGGAAGAGAGAAAGTATCACAGAAAACTAACAAAGATGGTATAGTTATTGACAGCTTCTGGAGTTCCAAAGGATCTTAAAAAGGAAAATTTCACTAAGAGAATTGATAAAATAAATGTTTAATTTGTGAAAGGAAGGACAATATCCCCACCAAAGGAAAATGTAACGTAAATGGGAAAAGAGCTGAATAGTTAAGAGCTACAAGCTACTCATATTAGGAATGCAACTGAACTTACTGTATTCTTGTACATTCAGAGATAGAATCAATTTTATTTTTCAATGATTTCTATTTTGCCATTTGAAATCTGTGTCATTTTGGAACATTTAAAACATTATAATCAAATTAAATAACAGTTGTCCATGATTGTAGTCAGCTGGATTTCAGTATGTACTGGACTTAATTTAAGAGTAATTAACCTCTACTCCATTATTTCATTTTTTAACCTTTGCCAGTTAATTCCCCACATTGACTAGAAATCAGCCTTTCTGATTTTAAATCAACTGCCTCAATTTTCCCCTTCCTTTGTGTGATGCTGTCTGAGCCCCCAAGGAGAGATAGGGGCAAGCTCTGTAAGAATTTGCAAATTTCTGAGAGGTGGCCCTGAATCACAATTGCCTATGAATGAGGGAGTAGTAGAAGGATTTTTTTGGTGGTGATAAAACTGAGGTGGCATATTCAATTGTACTCACAAGAGTTTAATCATTTCATAATGTATCTGACTTATCTTCAAAGATGATTTTTTTTTTCTTCTCCAGAAATGATGGCTTCAGGTAAAAACCCTTAGTTTGGCACAAAAGTCACTTTGAAGCACTTTGGACTGCTTCCCGGATCTGCTGTGCCTTTTTGGCAAGATAATAACATCAGCTTTTCATATTTCAATATTTATTCTAAGGAAAAAGTAAATTTTCAAAGGTAAAAAAAATGATATCATTAAATTGGCAACACAGGAAATAACAAAAACACCTATATATACTTTATATCTTTTCAAAATTGTGGGATGGAGAAACAAAAGAAGAAGCTGGCTTTATTAATTAAACCTAGTTTATATTAAATAGATAACATAGAAAGCTTTTCTCAAGCTAGAAAATATTCAGATTCTCATCTTTCCAATGTGACTTAACGTTGAATGTCACATAATTAAGTCTATAACATATTTAAGAAAAATGCTTTATATTTAAAATTCAAGAAAATATCCTCTGTTGAGTGCTTATACAACAAATGTTGCTGAGGGGACAGGAAATAGACTACTGTTTAGTTCAAATATGTTGACACAGAAAAGTACTAGGCTTATTTCTCATGGGATATTAGATTCATTACAACTGATTGAACTTTTAGGTCACTGTTTTATGAGTCAGGAAGTAAATAAAGTTGGAAAATGTGAAGTTAGAACACTTTTTTTTAAAGATTTTATTTATTTATTTGAGAAGGAGAGTGAGCCAGAGAGAGAGAGAGCATGAAGGGGTGGGGGGAATGAAGGGAGAAGGAGACACTCAGACACCCACTGAGCCCGGACCCAGGGCTCAGTACTGGGACCCCTGGATCATGACCTGAGCTGAAGACAGATGCTTAACTGACTGAGCCACCCAGGCACCCCTAGAACACTTTTTTTAAGCTTTATGTATTTTAAGTACAATTCTTGTTTCTGTGTTAAACTAGTGAGAAAATACTTAAATACTTACTGAATACAGGTGTGGTTCTTGGTACCAAGCTGATTACTCTGAGATCTAACAAGTATCATGGAATTAATCCCTTAGTTAAGTTAGTGATATTAATGGAAAGGGTAAAGAAAAAAATGCAAAATCAAATTATAGTTTAAGTGAACAGTTCATGGGAATTGTCATATGAGATGTACAAAAGGAAGTTCTAAAGAAAAAAGACATGTTTTAAAGACTCTTCAAAATCTGTACTCCATTAATTACCCTGAATGAAAGGCAACTGTTTCTGATTGATAAAGGTTCAGCTTAAATCTTACCCCCTCAAATAAGTCTTTCCTGTCCATATGCTGTCTACAGTGACATCATTTTCACTTCGGAATCCCTAAATCACTTAGCTACCGAATATATAAAAAATACTATATATTTAAATATAATATTTTCTGTCACTCTCCAGGATTTTATAGATGCATTCAGTCCTCCCCATATTACTGTAATCTCACAATAGAGGTCATATGTATTATACCTCTTATTTACCATCACTCAGCAGAATATATTATATGTAGTAGGCACTTGGTAAATCTTTGCTGATCAAACTCAAAATACTTGGATTGTAATAGATGTGGTTTGTGGCATGTACCCTGCCCAAAGAAACTTTAAAGAGGGCACTTGTTGTGATGAGCACTGGGTTTTGTATGTAAGTGATGAATCACTAAATTCTATACCTGAAACTAATATTACACTGTATATGAACTAACTGGAACTCATAAAAACTTGAAAAAGAAAAAAAAAATAAGAGAGAGAGAGAGACTGCCCTGTGTACCATATGAACCCCCTCCAAATACAGATGATTAGAGTGTGCCTTGGGCAAATACATCTTAAACATTCCATAATAACCTATGGCATAGCAGAAGACAACCCACCAAATCCTATCTCCTGAGGATTTAAACTAAGCAACACAAAGAGGCTTACCATCCACAGTGAGCTGTGGATGGACCAAATAGGTTATAAGGAAGAATCATGGATGGTCAGTGTTGGGCTAGAAGTAAAATACCTAAACAAATGGAGGGGGTTAAGAGAAAAAAGAGGAAAACATAGATAGGAAGGAGCAAGAAGCCCTAGAGAAATTCTATGTCTTAGGTATTGGACACTTTACAGACTACATTTTGAGTTTTCAAAGATTAGCCTGTGTTTCATTTCCTGCCTGAGGAAAGAGAAGATAGATCAGAACATTCCATGTGTAATTTCAAGAAAAATAACTCCTTCAAATGATTTTGTTGAGTGGGTCTTAGATAAGCTCCTCCTATTGTTTGAGAATCATTGCTGAAATAGATAATAATTAAATTATTTCCCAGACCTCATTACTTAATTCACCAGAGCAGATATTTTTCATTTGTTTGTTATTTTATTCGAGGTAAAGCAACTTATTCGCTTAAAGAAAAAAAAAATAGTATAGAAATTCAAAATAGACTTAGCCAAACACACATTTTCTTATTTTAGATGATAAATGTGAACTTTAAGTATAATTTATATACACTAAAAATCATTTCAATAAATAAAAATGAAATAAATTTAAGTGCACCAGAGTCACACACTTTGGTGTTCCTGGCTATCTTCTACTTATATCTGAACAATCAGATCATCACATATGCTTTAAGCAGCTTTTAAAGTGCAGTTTTAACTCTGAGTACTCCAAAATAAAATCACAAGATCCATTAATATTTTAAGTATTTCTTATTTTTTAAGAAGGTATTTATTTTATTTGGCTGATAGAATCCTAACAACTGCTCAATCATTCTGCAAACCAGTCTGATGCCAAACCAGGATATTTCTGATTCAATAGCATTCAGATGATAAATATGTTCTTTCATAAAAGGCATAAGATTGATTGCTTATAACAAAGTTATGTTGTAAACACAATTCTAAAAACAGTATCTCAGTATGTCAAATTTAGTTTAAGTTTGAAATGTTATTTCCAACACTTATGTTTGATGTAATGTTTAGTTTAATAAACTCACCATTGGCCAGAATGTGTCAAGAAGAATTATTTAAAGTGATACAATTTTCAATTTAATTCTACAAATATTTATTGGGCAATTACAATGTGAAAGCCACTGCATTAGAATCAGTTAAGAAGACAAGATGAAAAAGACAAGGTCTCTGCCCGACATTGTATAAAGAAAATGTAAACAACCATTTAAGCTTGTAGTTGTTATCTTCAAAATTAGCAACAAATATCTTTCCTGAATTGCTATTATAGTGTTCAAGATATTAGCCATATTTTTTTTAAAACTGTGTTTATCTACTGTCTCTCTCAAAAAGTAAATCATAGGAACTGGTTTAACAAGCTAATTTGATTTTTTTTTGTTAAAGGAAACAAATCCATGAGAGACTTGCAATAAAATAAATAAATACATACATAAATAAATAAATAAATAAAAGATAACTCTAAAAGCCAGAGATTCTCACATGAGTTTCATATTTTCCAGATCATATTTCATTTTTTTCTAAATCACTAGCTTGAGAAATGAAAAGTCATTGGTTTATCAGAATGGGGAAGATGTTAAGAAGAATGTTTACTTATGGGATAATTGGAGATGGTCAGCTTAGGGCCTTTTTGAAACAGAAAAGGGGGTTGGTACTATGTCAATGAAAACAAGGAAAAAGTGGTAGAGAGTAGCAGAAATTCTCTACTAAATAGGATCATCCCTTGTCTTTTCTCCTCTGCAGAAAAGGTGAGGACTTTGAAAACCTTTTATTTATAGACTTGCATTTATTTCTGCTGTAGAGTCTTAGAAGATCATGATACGGCACAGTGGAATTAAATTGTGTTATCATGGCCTATATGCTGATTATGGTGTTCAAAATGTCTCTGGCTAAGATGCAAATAAGGATATAAAAATGGGCTCAATATCATACGTCAGCGAGGGAATGCAAATTCAGACAGTTATGTGATACTGCCACACACCTGTTAGAATGGCCGAATTTGAGAACACTGACAACACAAATGCTGCTGAGGATGTAAAGGAACAGGAACTCTCGCTCATTGGTGGTGGGGTTGCAGAATTGTACAAGTCACTTTTTGGAAGACAGTTTGATGGTTTCTTACAAATAATCATACTCTTTCCATATGATCTAGCAACCACAGTCCTTGGTATTTACTCAAAGGACTTGAAAATGTAATGTCTATAAACAAACCAGCATATGGATGTTTATAGTAGCTTTATTCATAACTGGAGAAACTTTGAAACTACCAAGTTGTCCTTCAGTAGGTGAATGGATAAATAAACTGTGGTACATTTAGGTAATGGCATATCATTCAGAGCTAAAAAGAAATAAGCTAGCAAGCCCTGAAAAGACATGGGAGAAACTTAAATTCATATACTAAGTGAAAGAAGCTAATCTAAAAAGGCTACACATTGTATGATTCCAACTAAATAACATTCTAGAAAAGGCAAACTATGGAGACCGTGAAAGCATCAGTGGTTGACAGGGCTTGGAGCAGCAGGGAGAGATGAATAAGAACACAGAGGGTTTTTAAGACTGAAAATATTCTGTATGACACCATAATGATGAATACATGTATTATACATTTGTCCAAATTCATGCATGAAACTAAGCATAAAACTTAATGCAAACTGTGGACTTTTAGTGATCATGATGTGTCAATATTGTACCATTCTGATAGAAGATTTTGATTATTGAGGAGACTATGTATGTAGGGGGCAGAAATTATATGGAAATCTCTGTGTCACCCCCTTAATTTTGCTATGAATCTAAAACTTTTCAAAAAATTATAAATTTTTGATAAAAAATATGTCATTTTGGATATATCCAATGAATCAAAAATAAATTAATGCTTAATTTCAAAAGTGTATTATACTGTATTATTTTGCTAGGGCTGCCACAAAAAATACCACAGACTGTGTACTTCAAACAACTTTAACTTACTTTCTCATGATTCTGGAGGTTAGAAGTCAAGAGACCAAGGTATGAAAGGGTTGGTTTCTTCTGATGTTTCTCTCCTTTGTTTTTAGATTATTTTTCTTTCCCTCTGTCTTCACATGGTCTTACCTGTGTGTGTGTCCTAATCTGTGTCCTAATCTATGAAGGTGCCAGTCAGATTAGGACCCACTCTAAAGGTCTCGTGTTAACTTAATTACCTTATTCAAGATTCTATCTCCAGATACAATTACATTCTGAGATACTGAAGGTTAGTACTTCAACATATGAATTTTGGAGATGACACAAATTAGCCTATGACATATATAGTACTTTGCCTTAAGACATATTTCTTTATACCTAACATGAAAATTCTTTCATTATTTAAAATTTAAAAAAAAATCTATTGAGTTGGAAAAAAGATGACTCCTTCTTAGTTGATGTGAAAAACAAAGGTAAATATTGCATTTAATGTCAAAACATCTGAACATGATATGTTGATAAAATTTGTCTTAGATATAATAGTTATAAAGAAGACATGATTAAATAAAATTTAAATTCAAAAGCACATTCTTAGAACATGCATTATGTTCAAGTAATGTTCATTACAGCAGATCAAGGCTGTTTCAACCTAGGGACTATATCAACATATGCTTTTATAAAAACAAAGTATGTAAAACTGTGTGCTTGTTCCACAGGATGCTAACAAATCCTACAAAATAATTGGTAGTCATGCCTAATTTCAATTTAAAGTGAAGAAGAATAAAATGAAACCAGCTAAATATAATAAAACTGATTATTTCAGCCAAAATCAATCTAGTAACCGATAAAAAAATAAATAAAGTCCCAATGATTAAAATAAAAAAAAAGTAGAGGGATGACTATTATTTTGGCCATGATTTAAGTAAATCCTTCAAGGATGATGATGTTCAGGGAAATTGTGATGATTCACTTTTAATAAGTGTGAAAGAGGGTGGTTCCCACATGAATGGACTCTTTTCAAGATGTCATGTTATTACTGTCTTTAACTTCAGTCTTGCGTCCTGGTAGCCAATTCTAGGAAACAGAAAAATAACATGTTACAAAACACAGGCCTTCTATTTTATGATAGTACCAACAACTAGAAATAATTTTAAAATCCCTTTTATGATAGTGGAAAAATTATAAAATAGGAAAAATTATACAGAAATATTTAGGGCTTATATACACAACTATAAGTTACTAAAATGACTAAGAATCCTTGAATTATATGAAGAGGGATACAATTTTCCTGGATTTAAAGACAATATAGAAATAGAAATTATTTTAAATTATTATAGAAATTTATAGAAACTACAATAATAATTCTTAAATGGTTTCTTGGAATTGGTAAAAATGATCCTTAAGTTCAAAAGGAAGAATACATTTCTGAGAATTTTCAATTGATTTTTAAAATAAAACAAAATGTATTCAGATTTAAAATAATGCTAATATAACAACATTAATTACCATTATAAAATCAAGGTAAATTCTAACACATTTCATATACGTAATTATGTATACCTTAGTTTTTTTCCATAATTTCATCGATTGTGACTAGTTCAGTTAACCATTATTTCCTCTGGTTTTCACTGGACCCAGTTACATAAATTCTTATTTTTTTCTAATATTTCAGTTTCATTTATGAAACTTTATTTGCAAAGCTATAAAATATTAGGAAAAATTGAGTGAAATTTATGTGACTGTTTCCAGTGAAAGCCCAGTTAAGGGATGTGAGAAAAATAAAAGCCATAAAAGAATACATTATTGATATTTCTTCCTGCATGGAAAAAGACCAAACCAAAATCAGTAAGTAAATTATATTTCAAAGAAAATTATTATGATGTAAAATTTGGATGAAGGGTTAATATCCAAATACAAAAAATTAATATCCACACAAAAATATTACATAAAATGTAGGCAAATTTTTAAACAGAACATTATAAGAAACAAATGAAAATATGTAAAAATCTAAAGGGAAAACATTGCCTCATTTATATTATGAAAAAGTGGTATTTTACTGTGTAAGATCATTTTATTCCAAACATACTTTATCTTTCATAAATATAGTAATAAAAAAGCTTAAAAATGATTTTCTTACTCTAAAGATATCTACATAATTTGAATACCATTGAGAATACTAATGAAAAGTAGGTTTAATGTAACAACATTGATGAATAATTCAATTTTCTCTAAAAAGTTCAATGCAAATATGTATATAGCTATTGTAGTAATCATAATTTCACATCTAAGAATTGCTTTGCATAGTGATTACAATAAACCCATTGCAATTAAAGTTCACAGGAGAATATTTGCAAACAAATGGTCCAGGAATCTCAATTTTTGGTTAGATATAGAATGTACAAAGATAAAATTAAAACAGAACTTTTACCTTATTGGGTTAGTATATTTATACTGCTAGCACAGTGAATCTGTATTAAACTGATCTGTTATGTTTAACCAAGTGCTTTTTGTCCACAATCTTTACCGTAAAAAAACTCAATAACCACAATAAACTTTGATTGTTACTCAGAAATGGTATAGAATTATATGAATAGAAATTCAACATATACTTTTAATTATATTTTCATCCAAGGCTGACTCAAACAATTTGGAATAGTTTTTATATTTCCATGTAAAAAATACTTTCAGTGGCTAAATAATCAAATATTTTAAGGTGCATTAATAACTAATGAGGGTAAGAGTATATAGATAGAGTCATGTTAATATATTTCTAGAAGGATTATTATAATGTTCTTGGACTATTATTTGACAGTATTAAAAGTTACTAATCTAGGGGCACCTGGGTGGATGAATTGGTTAAGTATCTACCTTTGGCTCAGGTCATGATCTCAGGGTCCTAGGATCCAGGCCTGTGTCGGGGATCTCTGCTCAGAAGGCAATCTGCTTCTCCATCTCCCTTTCCCCCTCTGCTCGTGGGGTCTCTCATTCTCTTTCAAATAAATAAAATCTTTAAAAAAATTATGAATCTATGATTGTAAAAGTTAACTTTTGGCATCCCTCTTATATAAACAAATGCACCAAAAAAATGAGATATATTTAATAATATTTGTCACTATTTACAATATTTAAACAAACATAGAAAAAATTGTCCATTATAGGAGTTCTATCATTATTGATTCTTAATGCTATGAAATATTATACAGCTACTAAATTTTTTTGTTTGTTTGTTTGAGATTTTATTTATTTAACAGGGAGAGAGAAAGAGCCTGTGCACAAGCAGGGGGAGCTACAGAAGGAGAGAGAGAAACAGGCTCCCTGCTGTTCAGAGAGCCCAACAGGGGGCTGGATCCCAGGATACTGGGATCATAACCTGAGCTGAAGGCAGATGCTTAACTGACTGAGCCACCCAGGAGACCCAAGCTATTAAATTTTTTAAAAGACAATTGTTCATTGATAATTAAGTACAGTCATCAAAAATACTTCCTTTGAAAGAAATACATATTGAGGAAATACAATGGTACAAGTAATCCTATGTAGTATGATTATATTTTTTAAACATATAAGAACCAGAAAAAATATAATAAGCTCAAAACCTATATGGTGGTATAGTTGTAGAGAACACTAGAAATGTTTACATATTTTTTTAATAATGATCACCTGTGGTGGTTAAAATAGAAAGAACAAAAATTAACTTTGTCAATGCAGTTTTTTATTCTATCAATTAATTTATGAAAGTAATATTACTATTTTTATAAAAAAATGAGAAGCCAAATACATAAAGAAAACTGAAAGAAAATGTAGCTCTCAATTATAGGAGGGAAATTTATAGGTTCCTATTCTCCTAAGTAATAAATATATAAAAACTTTCAAACTATTGGCTTTGATTTTATAATTCCTTTTTATACCGTGCTTTTCATTAGAATTTGGTCTTTCAGTTAGTGGCTCCTGTAAACTAATTTTAAGAGTTGGAATATAGAACAAATGCTCATCTTACTATGATATTTTCCTCATAATGATCTCATTCTGTCTTCTTTCACATTGTTTTCTATGGCATAGGTCTTATTAAAATATTGGCATTTCTTTTTAACTTTCATTTGTGATTTTTTTAAAGTCCTGGACTGTTATTTATTTTGATGGTTACTCAAAGCAATGAAATTATATAAATATCACTTCAACTTGATAAAGTGTCTGTTTTTTAAAACCAGGCGCTGTTTTGATATATATGATTATTTAAATTTGGTAGATCCCTGAATGTTCCCCTACATATATCTCTAGGGCTTTAGTATAGCCTCAATGCTTTCTCCAAATGAAACTCTTGTGATTAAGTACTCTACATACAGTATATTGCTGTTTTCCTATTTTCTTATATCGTATAAAATTCATCAAGGCAGAAACCATCTTACCAAAATATATACAACACCATATAAAATAAAGAATGTTTGAAACAGGATAAAAATATACATATACTAATTGTATAAGACCTTTACAGTAAGATACTATTATTTCCCAGGGTTCATTCCTATGCTCCTTTCTCTCCTCAGAGGGATAATTCACCAATTCTGTGATTCTAATAGCTACCATATGCTGGATTTTCCCTAACATCTATCTTCCTTGAAATATTTCTGTAGTGAGTATCCTCCGGGCCTCCTCCCCTGGATACCTCACAGACAGTTAAAGCTCAACGTAATTAACATCAAAACAGTATTTTTCTCCCGTGTTCCCAGTTTCAATGAATTGCACCAATCCATACAGATGACCACTCTAATAAACTGGACAATTTTCTTAAGTTCTCCTCACTGCCTACATACAATCAATAGAAATATTATGTTGTCCACAGCTTTTTTTAATACCGACTATTGGATCATTTTTCTTGGTGCAAAGCACAATTCATTATTAAAGTACTCCTTTATCTGGAGCCTTCTTATCCAGCCAGTTTCAGCTTTTTAGAACTCATTGACCCCACATGTTCCTGAAATACAGATAGCATTCTCTTAATTCCTGTATTCTCTTTCATAGTGCAAGAAAATATATTTATGTAATTGTTTATCTCTCTCAGAGTAATAAATTATACCCATTGCCTTGTAAAGTTACTGGCTATAAACTTTGATATGAAATATTTTCTCAAAAACTAGTTTTGAATGTATGAATAAATACAAGCATACAGTATACAAATGTGATTGTAACAATAACTAGTAGTGATCTATCAATCTGACTTGGAGCTTCTTGTTTCATGCATAATAGAGGTCATATTATCAATAACAAAATCAGCATTATTCCAGGAAAGAAACATATCAGATTCCTATAGGCTTTTAAAACATTTAAATACATTAAGCAATTTGTTAAATTTTCTTTAAATTGTTATTTGTTAGCACAAGATAATAGGAAAGACAGTGTCTTTTTTAGCATTAATTTATATAATGATCCTTAAAACAAAAAGCATTTGGTAAAGGCAATATGACAGAAAATCAAGGTAATATTTTTCTAACACTGTGGCATCAGTTGCTAAATAGATATGACTTTTTTCAAATACACATATCCAAAAGAACATGCCCCTTATGTAGGACAGAATTATAAACCATTTTACTTGTTTACTTCCTATACAAAATATGGATAATGTATATCTTAGTGCACTTTGAATGGAGTACTAAAAAACTATATAATTTAGTCACTACTATTTCATGCTTCTATTTCAGACTATTTCATGTATATGCCTATTCATCTAAGCACTTGTATTGTAATAAATGCAAATAAATAAAAAATTATTTTTGTTCTAGACCAGGAGTCAAGAAATAATTTCCGACAAGGTTAATCCAGCTAGCAGATTCTTTTCATGTGGTCTACAGCTAAGAATGGATTTACATATTTAAAGTATTGTAAAAATAAGAACAAAACAAAACAAAACATTAGAGAATATGCCACAGAAATATAACACATGCAAACCCTAAAATATTTATTATCTGACTCCTTAAAGAAAAAAAGTTTGTCAACCTCTTTCTAGAATTAAATTCGAATTCACCACATCCCATGCTCAGTGACCTAAAGTTTACAAATATTTATATATATATATATTTACATAATTAACATAAAGATTATAAAAACCTTCAGAATTTATTGTGAGTCATAACTATGTCACTTTTTTTTTTTGCCCCCACACTTAAATAGTAAATATTAGTCATTCAGAACAGTATGGTACCAGTTTGTGATTGTTGGTGAGCCTCTTATACAGTCTAAACCTCATTTTTCTATCTGTAGCATGAGGAGACTGACAATAAGACCTAGATGGTGTTGAAGTTCATTGAAATAATACAGGCTAATGATTTAATTCAGTGATTCACACATTTTAAGTATCTCACCCATGCCAATTCTGCTTTCCCATTTTCCACTGATTCATTTTACATGTTCATTTGAATTATAAATATATATCTATGAAAATTAGAACTCTAACAACAGAAGTAAACAAAGGCAACATCTATCTTAAAATGCAAAAAGTTTTAAAAATTAGAAAAAGTCTTGGGCACCTGGGTGGCTCAGTGGGTTAAAGCCTCTGCCTTCGGCTCAGGTCATGATCCCAGGGTCTTGGGATCGATCCCCGCATCAGGCTCTCTGCTCAGCAGAGAGCCTGCTTCCCCCTCTGTCTCTCTGCCTGCCTCTCTGCGTACTTGTGATCTCTGTCTGTCAAATAAATAAATAAAATCTTGAAAAAAAAAATTAGAAAAAGTCTTGACCATGCCAAATATAAAGTCTTTACATTAAAATCAAGTTATATTAAAATCTAAAAGTTGATTGCATGAATAATGGTCAATGTTTGATTCATATGGGTAAAAATGCAGTGTTTTGAAATTATTCTGATTAATCTGTATACATGAGGGACATAACCTTATATAGAGACTCAGTCACTCTCAGTACAGAGAACATTTCTCTCCCTCAGTATTTTAGTTATTCTTAATTGTGCATTGGATGATACTTAATAACAACAGTTGCTTACAATTTTTTTTTAAAGGTTTTATTTATTTATTTGACAGAGAGAGAGAGAGAGAGATCACAAGTAGGCAGAGAGGCAGGCAGAGAGAGAGGAGGAAGCAGGCTCCCAGCTGAGCAGAGAACCCGATGTGGGGCTCGATCCCAGGACCCTGGGATCATGACCTGAGCTGAAGGCAGAGGCTTTAACCCACTGAGCCACCCAGGCGCCCCAGTTGCTTACTATTTTTAAATATTTACATATTATTCTCATGCTATACAGAGTACTTTTCAGGCATTATTGCATTTAATTTTCAAAAATCGTTTGAGTTATATATCTACTTTCCTTTCAAAAAATTAGAGAACTGAAGTTTTACAAGTATAAGTGACTTGCCCTAGATTTCACAGCTGTTAACTGGCTGAGTCAGAATTCAAACCAAAACAATCTGACCCAGAGCCTGTGCTCTTAACCAGTGGGTCAAGCTATTGATAACTTGGTAGCACCCTGACAACAGTATATTTCAATTAGGTATTAAAGCTCATCACCAGTTTCAGATGGTCAACTGATTTTAGTAGTTTGGACGTAGGATGTGGGGAAATTCGGAGACAAGGAAAAAACTCTGCAATGTTAGAAATAATTCTAGGTCTATTGCAAAGACTAAGTTTACAATGCACAACTATAAAAGATGAACAGAGTAAAATATAGAAGATTTTTTATTCTTTATTTTTTATTGAGGGGTAAATAGCATGTAACGTTGTGTAAATTTGAGGTGTACAACATGCTGATTTGATACATTAATATATTGTAATATGATTACCAGAATAGTATTAGTTAACACCTATCTTTTTACTTCATCATCATTTCTCTTTTGTCAGGAAAAAAAAAATAAATCTAGTTTCTTAGCAACTTCGAAGTTTATAATATGGTATTTGTTGATCATAATTTCTGTGATCTGCATAGATGCTCAGGACTTATTTATCTACTAGTTGCAGGTTTGTGCCCTTACACAATATCTGCCCAATTCTCCCACCCCCCAGGCCCTGGTAACTACCATTCTACTCTGATTTAACAAGTATGGCTTTTACAGATTACACACGTTTGTGATATCATACAGAGCTCATATTTGTCTTTCCCTGTCTGACTTTTCTCACTTAGAATGATGCCTCCAAGGTCCATCCATGTTGCTTCAAATGGCAGGATTTCCTTCTTTGTCATGACTTTCCACTGTGTGTGTGTGTGTGTGTGTGTGTGTATGCCCTACCTTTTTTATCCATTTATTCCTTGGAGGAAACTTTGTTTTTAAAGAATAAATAGTAGAATATGGCTTTAGGCATTCAGGCATAAATATGACAAAACAAGTGTCTATTTTAATTCCTTGTTTATGTGGAGGAATTGGATTTTCAAATTCCCACATCAAACCATTAGAACTCTTCTGTAAATGTATTTAATCCACAGATTCTTTCTGACAGTTTACATAGAAAAATAGATAAAGAAATGCTGATCAGCCACTCACTAGTGAAAAATAATTACCCCTGATTTTTCAACAGTGAATAATAAAGAGACTCAACAATTAAAAACTCCTTTTTGGAGGGGCTCCAGTATGGCTCAGTTGGTTGATTTTGGCTCTGATCATGATCTCAGTCTTGTAAGATTGCTCCCACATCTCACTCTGCGCTCAGCAGAGAGTCTCCTTGAGATTCTCTCTCTCTCTTTTTCTCTACCACTGCCCCTCCCCTCTGCTCTTTCTGTCTCTAAAACAAATAAATAAATCTTTTTATAAAACCCTCCATTTTGGAAAGGAGCTAATAGATTACTCTAATAACAAGGTTATTTATGGATTATATTTAAAAAAATCAGAAATATTGGTTTGCTGTTTTAATTTACTGCCTTGTAGAAACAGCAGTGTCAAAAGTTGAACCTGACGTGTTTATCAATCAGTATCAATAGGCTTTGGAGTACAGTGTCCACTCTCCAGACTCTTGAAGGGATTCAAAACATCTTAAATTTTTTTTGGGGGGGGGCTGCTAAAAAATGGCCTCAAAGTTGAGGAAGTTCCCCAGGGTTGAAGCAATAACAACGCATTTTAAAGTGTGGAGTATCTTCAACAAATAATTTTTTTTGCACTTGCTTCTGTGCATACCTACCTATTGCTATAAAAACTATGAAAAGTAATTCCACAAACTATTTCAGTAAGAAGTTAATTCCATGCAGAGCAAAATAAATCACTTTCAGTGATGCCTATTTTATTTAAAAACATAGCAACAACAATAACAAAAATTATCAATATTCTTTTCCACACTGCCTGACTGTAATTTTTACCATTCTTTGCAACAAAGGGCTCATATTTTTAAAAATTTCTTAATTAATGACAGTCAAATATTTTATGAGGCACTTAACACAAAACCATGGTATTCAAGAATAACATTAATATTATAACAAATGTAATCCTTCTCAAAACTAATTCAAAATCCTATCAGAAACAAGTAAAGAAATTTAAAAGAATGTGCGATATGAATAAGAGGATTTAGAGTTATGTAGTTTGGAATTAGGCACTTGGCAATCGAAGTTTAAATCAAATGGATTGTACATATCTAAAGTCTACCCAGCAGAGAATTGTAATAATAAAGTTATATATTAGCCCTTAAAGTTATGAGTAGAGATCTAAACTAATTTTCTCCTATTGCTGTTTTGGTTGATCAATGGGGTTTGGTGTAAAATGATTTAGCTAGATGATGAAAAAGCTATTATTCCTTAACCTATTATTATGTGGCAATCAAAAATAGAGCTATCTTAACATAATATTTTTGGTTATATCAAATTTAAAGAGACAGAATAATATTCTATTAGACATAGAATTTATTTAAAATCAGAAAATTAAAATTTTATTTCCATGATGAGTCAACCTTTCAGAAATATTTAAGTCTAATTGTGTCAGGTTCACTACATTTATTTTTTTTTTTAATGTAGGCAGAGAGCAGGCAGAGAGAGAGAGGGGGGGAAGCAGGCTCCCTGCTGAGCAGAGAGCCCAATGCAGGGCTCATTGCCAGGACCCTGGGATCATGACCTGAGCCAAAGGCAGAGGCATTAACCCACCAAGCCACCCAGGCACCCCAGGTTCACTACATTTTTAGTATTCACTGAACTCAAGAAAGGAAGACTAAAATTTCCATAAAGCTCACCTTTTTCTTCTTCTGTTTTATTTTTCTCTCTTTTTTAATCTGTCTTTTATTCTTTATAAAGAATTTAAAAATATGTTTCACTAGGTTTAAATATCTTACTTTAATCACTTCCTTGATACCATTATTCTAGAATATAAGGTGCATTTGGAGGAAAAGTTATATCTCCTTAGTTCACTATTATTTTCCTGGTTCCTAGAATAGTATCTGAAAAAAAAAAAAAGTTTGTTAAAAAGAGAAGGAATAAACCAAATGATGAATAATATCACAGTAAAATAATTGAAGATTTTCTTAAGAAAATTATCAAAGATAATTGTACCAAAGGTATAGGAGGAGCTACAAACAAGAAAAATATTCAACATGTATCATGTAATATAATCACATAATTACTACTTTGACTTCATCTTAAGGTATATGAAACTTAAAATCTTTGAGAGCTAAGTAAATTGTTTCCTATGTTATTAATTTTGGCCATTCAGATAGATGTGAGGTAATACCTCATTGTGTTTTTTTTTTTTGTTTTTTTTGTTTTTTTGATGTGTATTTCCATGATGATGAGTGATGTTGAGCATCTTTTAATGTATCTGTTAGCCATCTGGATGTCTTCTTTGGAAACATGCCTACTCATGTCATCTGTCCATTTCTTAATCAGATTATTTGGGTTTGGGGGGTGTTGAGTTTGATAAGTTCTTTATAGGTTTGGACTACTGACCCTTTATCAAGGATGTCTTTTGCAAATATGTTTTCCCATTCCATAGGCTGTCTTTTAGTTTTGTTGATTGTTTCCATTGCTGTGCAGAAGTTGTTTATCTTGATAAAGTCCCATAGTTCATTTCTGCTTTTGTTTCCCTTGCCTCCAGAGATGTATCTAGTAAGAAATTGCTAAGGCTGAGATCAGAGAGGTTGCTGCCTGTGTTCTCCTCTATTATTTTGATGGGTTCCTGTCTCACTTTTAGAGCTTTCATGCATTTCATGCATTTTGGATTTATTTCTGGTATAAGAAATTGGTCCAGTTTTGTTTTTCTGCATGTTGTCATCCCGTTTTCCCAACACCATTTGTTGAAGAGACTGTCCTTTTTTCCATTGCATATCCTTTCCTTCTTTGTCTAAGATTAGTTGAGCATGTAGTTGTGGATCCATTTCTAGGTTTCTAGTCTGTTTCATTTATCTGTATGTCTGTTTTTATGCCAGCACCATACTGCCTTAATGTCTGTAGCTTTGTAATATAGCTTGAAGTCTGGAACAGTGATACCTCAGCTTTTCTTTTCTTCTTCTGGATTCCTTGGTTATTCGGGGTCTTTTCTGGTTCCATACAAATTTTTATTTTAATAATGCTCATGTTTAAATTTCATTAGTAAACTTAAAAAAAAAAAATTACCAGGAAAATGAGCTGACAAGTTCAGAAGCTGACTTAAATCACATTAAAATTATGGTGAAAATTTACTGTATATTATTTTCTGAGGTATCATGAGAATGGACTGTCTGTAAATTAAATAATGGTTAAATTTCCTTCTTCTTTTGAATCCCTTCTGCATGTCTGGCACTATCCTAGATGTTAGTCCTATAATGGTGATAAACAGAGATAACTCCACTTTCATTAAACTCATATTCTCAATAAGTAGGTAGTTAAGGCCTGAGCATTAATGCTGTATAATACAAGGAAAGCACACAGTGCTTTCAGATCACATGAGATAAGCATCTAACTAGATGTTGAAGTTGTGAGATGGGAGAGTTTTAGTGTTTTTTATAAGAAAATCTTCTATAGAAGTATTCCAAGTAGACAGCATATCATGTAATGAAACTGCCAAGCAAGTATGATCATAAAACATTAAAGAAAATACAAAGAATTCAGTGTACTTAAAGATGAGTTGTTACAAATATGTAAATACCTGCTCATCTCTGTTAAGGAGCTTTGGTTATATCTCAAGAAAAAAATAGAAAGTCATTAAATAACTAATCTTTAAGCAGGTGAGTAAATTTATTTGAATAATAATGCATTTTTTAATGCTCTCTACAAAATAGTTTAAAGAGGACAGATGATATATGAAGGATTTTCAAATATCCTTTGAGGGATGGTGATTTGAATGGAAGGACTAACTACCAGATAGAATAAACAAGTTAAAAGGATAACGTGAGTACAGATATTGGTAAGATGCAGGGAAAGCAGTGTTTAGATGGAAATGCATACTATTAAAGACATAATATTAGAAAAAAACTTCAAAGTCAAAAATTAATTAATTAATTTATTTATGAATTTATTATTATTTTGCCTCAACATCTTAGAAAAGAAAAACAAGTAAAGCCTAAAACAAACAGAAGCAATCAATAGAAAAGAAAAATAAGCAGAAATCAATGGATTAAAAAATAGAAAAATCAGTAGAGAAAAGCAACATAACAGAGAGCTGGTTCTTTTGAATGGATTAAAAAAATGGTGAATCTTTATCTAGGCTAACCAAGAAAAAAAAAAATAAGACACAAAGTCCAACATTAGTAATGGAAAATGATCAGTTTGATCCCACAAAGCAACACTATAAACAACTCTATATTACAAAATTTGGTAACTGAGATGAAATGAACCAGTTTCATGAGAGACTGAAACTGTCATATGAAAAATAGTCTAAATAAGCCATATGTGCTAAGACATTGAATCAATAATCACCACCTTCCCCCCAAAAGAAATAATCTGCCACTGATGGTTTTATTGGTGAATTTTTACAAACATTTAAGGAAGAAATGTTACCAAACCTTCATAGTCTCATTGGAAAATAAAAGAGAGAGAACTTAACCTAATTCAATGTCACCAGAAGGGTCCTAAAGCCAAAAACCAGAAAAGATATTACCAGATAGGAAAGCTACATACCAAAATCTCTCATTCATATATATATATATATATATATATATACACATATATGTGTGTGTGTATATATATATATATATGTCAACCCCTTAGCAAAATATTAACAAATCAAATCCCATATGTATAAAAATAATTTTATAGATAATTTATTCAGGTATACAAGGCAGTTTCAACAAGTGACATTAATCTATATAAGTAATCCATAACATCTACAGACTAGGAAATTCATATGCTCCTATCAAATGTTACAGAAAACACTTTAAAAAATATAACATTCAAAAAATATATATAACATTCGATAAAGAATACCTTCAAAAATCCTACAACTCACATCATACTTAATGATGACAAGCTGGATCTCCCCCAACAGGACTAGGAAAAAAAGCAAGGATATCTTTTCTCATCATTATTATTCAACATCTTACTGGAAAGCCTTGCTACTACATAAAGGATACAAAAGTATAAGGACTAAAGAATACAAATTAAAACTATTCTTTACAGATGGCATTGTCTATGCTGAAAATCTAAAAGGTTGATACATAAATACATAAATAAAGTCCTAGAATTAAAAAGCATTATTATAGGGTCACAGGATACAAGTTTAATATGCAAAATCAATTTCTTTTCTAGATACAAGAAATGAAAGTTTGGGATTGGAAATTAAAAATAATGCAACTTATATTAGCATGTAAAAAGGAGAAGTGCTTTTACGTAAATCTAAAAAAAATAAGCACAAGATGTGTATGAGGAAGTGATAATACTTTAATGAACATATCAAATTAGATAAAATGAAATGGAGACATGTTTTTTGTTTATGGATAGGAAAATGCAATGTTGTTAAGATGCCAGTTACACCCAACTTGATCTATAGATTCAGTGCAATCTCAACCAAAATTTCAATAAGTTATTTTATGGGTATTTAAAGGCAAAAGACCAAAAATTGCTGAAATAGTATTGAAGAAAAACAAGATCAGAGGACTTACCTTGTGAGATTATTGTAAAGCTACAGAAATCAAGACTGCTTGGTTGTGGTCAAAGAAAGTCTGCATTGACTAATGGAACAGAACAAAAAGCTGCAGAGCTGACACACACAGATATAATTAACTGATCTTTGAAATGGAGCAGAATCAGTTCAATAGAGAAAGGATAGTGTTTTCAACAAATGATTTTAGACCAACTGGATGTCCATGTGCAAAAGATGAACCTAAACATGATCTTTACATCTTATGCTAAAATTAACTCAAAATAGAACACAGACCCAAGTTAAAATACAAAATGATACAATTTCTAGAAGAAAATAGAGGAGAAAGTTTAATTGACCTTGTGTTTGGCAATTAGTTTTTAAATACAAACTATAAGTACAATCCATGAAAGAAAAAAAAGATAAATTATTCTTTATTAAAAATTAAAATGGGGCACCCAGGTGGCTCAGTTGGTTAAGCAACTGCCTTCAGCTTGGGTCATGATCCTGGAGTCCCAGGATCGAGTCCTGCATCGGGCTTCCAGCTCCATGGGAAGTCTGCTTCTCCCTCTGACATTCTCCCCTCTCATGCTCTCTCTCACTCTCTCTGTCTCTCAAATAAATAAATAAAATCTTTAAAAAAATAAATAAAAATTAAAACACTGTGCTTTATAAAAGACACTTAACATAATAAAAAGATAAGCCACAGACTTGGAAAAATGAAATATAAAACCAATATGTGGTAAAAGACCTGTAACCAAAATGTACAAACAATTCTTAAAACTCAACAACATGAAAACAAGCCAATAAAAAGTAGCAAAAGACAACTGACATAATAATATAAATAGATGACAAATTAGTATAAGGAAAAATGCTCAACAGCATTTGTCAATAGGGAATTAAAAGTTAAACAATAGTGAAGTACCATTACATACTATCAAAATGTCTAAAATCCCCAAATTGATGATATCAAATGTTGGCAAAAGCAAAGAAAAATAGGAAGTGCCCTTCCTATCTGATGGGAATTAAAAATGGTGCAGCTTTTTGGAAGATAAATTTGCAGATATTTACTAACTACATGTGCTTTTATCATATGATTCACTAATCATATTCCTAAATATTTACTCAATTGATTTGAAAAGTATGTCCACACAAAATCCTGCACATAAATATTTGTAGTAGATTTATTTAGAATTACAAAAAGCTAGAAGTAAACATGATGTTCTTCAACATGTGAATTGATAAAGAAATTGGGGTTAATGTTCATAATAGCAATGTCCACAGTTGCCAAACTGTGGAAAGAACCAAGATGCCTTTCAACAGATGAATGGATAAAGAAACTATGGTCCATATATACAATGGAATATTGTGCCTCCATCAGAAAGGATGAATACCCAACTTTTGTATCAACATGGACAGGACTGAAGGAGATTATGCTGAGTGAAATAAGTCAAGCAGAGCCTATGGTTTCACTTACTTGTGGAGCATAAGGAATAACATGGAGGACATCAGGAGTTAGAGAGGAGAAGTGAGTTGGGGGAAATCGGAGGGGGAGATGAACCATGAGAAACTATGGACTCTGAGAAATAAACTGAGGGTTTTGGAGGGGAGGAGGGCAGGGTTTGGGTGAGTCTGGTGGTGGATATTAAGGAGGGCACTTATTGCATGGAGCACTGGGTGTGGTGCATAAACAATGAATCTTGGGACACTGAAAAAAATAAAATTAAATTTTAAAAAATCTAAAATTTAAAAGAAACTTAAAAATAAAGAAATGACATCATATAGTCAAAAAAAAAAAGAAAAGAAAAAAAGAAAGAAAGAAATTGGGGTAAATCCATAAAAGGGATTTTATTCAGTGATTAAAAAAAGAGTGATCAAAACACAGAAAGACATTGATAAACCTTAAATGCATGTTGTTAAGTGTAAGAATCCAGTGAAGGGGCTACATATTGTATTGTTCCAATTATATGACATTGTGGAGAAGGCAAAACTGTAAATATAGTAAAAAAGATCAATGATTCTTGCCAACCTACTCTTGAGGAGCATATTGAATAGGTAAAATACAGGGTACATTTTTGGACTGTATAATATTCTGTATGATATACTAATGGTGGACACATGGCATTATGCATTTGCCAAAACCCATGGAATTTTACAGTACAAAGGATGAACTTTAATGTATTCAAATTAACACAAAATTATTTAGGAATTTGGGAGATACCAAGATGGGATGCAGATTATGACAAAAAGAAAATCTAACTATATTATAAATCTGTGAAACAAATTTAAGAGGGTTGTGGAGATCAAAGGTAATGCCATTTGTATTATAGAAGTCCCAGAAGAAGAGGAGAGAGAAAGGGGGTAGAAAATTTATTTGAAAAAATAATAGCTGAAAATTTCCCTATTCTTGGCAAGGAAACAGAATCCAGATCCGGGAGGCCAGAGAATTCCCATCAAAATCAACAAGAGCAGACCAACATCAAGACGTATTATAATTAAATTGGCAAAATGTAATGATAAAGGGAAAAAAAAAGACAAAAAAAAAAAAAAAGAAAGAAAAGAAAAAGACAGTAACTCTCAAGGGAACCCTCATAAGGCTAGCAAGAGATTTTTTCAATAGAAACTTTGCAAGCCAGAAAGGAGTAGAATAATGTAGTCAAAGTGGTGAAGGAGAAAAATCTGCAGCCAAAATATTCCATCCAGTAAGGCCATCATTCAGAATAGAAGGAAAGATAAAAAGCTTTCCAGGCAAAGAAAAAGTAAAGGAGTTCATGGGGCTCCTGGGTAGTCAATCAGTTAAGCATCTACCTTCAGCTCAGGTCATGGTCCCGGGACCCTGGGATCGAGCCCCACGTCTTGCCCCTACTTATACTCTCTCTCATTCTCACTCTTTCTCTCTCTCAAATAAATAAATAAAATCTTTAAAAATAAATAAAGAAGTTCTTGACCACTAAACCAGCCTTTCCAGAAATATTAAAGGGGAATCGAGTAGAAAGGAGAGATGAAAATTGTCAATATAAAGATAAAACACAAAAGCAGTGAAAAGGAATATTTCTGTAAAAAATGAGTCAAGGAACTTACAAAATAAAAGCACGTGAAATATAACAACATATACGTAAAGTATGGAGAGGAGAGGAATAAAGAATGGATTTAAACTTAAATAAATATCAACTTAATATAGACTGATATATGTAAAAAGGTTATAAACAGACCAAATGGTAACTGTATATCAAAAACACTAATAAATATACAAAGAATAAAAAGAAAGAAATCCATATGTATCACCAAAGAAAATCAGCAAAACATAAAAGAGAGAAAGACAAGAAAGGTTTAGAGAAAAATCCTCAGAAAACACCACAAAACAAACAATAAAATAAGAATAAATATATATTGTTAATTACTTTAAATGTAAATGAACTAAATACTCTAATAAAAAGACATAAGGAAACAGAATGGACAAAAACAAAATGCATCTATATGCTACCTACAAGGGACTCATTGTAGACCTAAAGGAATCTGCAGGTTGAAAGGGAAAGAATAGAGAAACATCTATCACACAAATGGATATCAAAAGAAAGCTGGAGTTACAATATTTATATCCAAAAAGATAGACTTTAAAACTCACCGTAGCAAGAGACAAAGAAGAACACTATATAATAACAAAGGGGACAATCCAACAAAAGAATTTTACAACTGTAAATATTTATGCACCCAACATAGGATCACCCAAATATATAAAGCAGTTAAACACAAGCATAAAGGTACTGATCAATATTGGTAATAATACAATAATAGTAGGGGACTTTAATACCTCACATACAAAGGTGGACATAATATCTAAACAGAAAATCAACAAGGAAACAGTGGCTTTGAATGATGCACTGGACCAGAGGAATTTAATAGTTATAGTCAGAACATTCCACCCTAAACAGTATAATACACATTCTTTCCAAGTGCAAATGGAACATTCTCCAAAATAGATCACATATTGGCCCACAAAACAAGCCTCAACAAACTCAAAAAGATCAAAGTCATACCATGCCTCATTTCTGACCACAAAACTATGAAACTAGAAGTCAACCACAAGAAAAATTTGGAATGACCTCAAATACATGGAGGTTAAATAACATGTTACTAATTCTGCTGCTTGCAGTGACTTAACTGTGATCCTCTAAAAGTCACTCAGTAGTTCTTCATTTTTTTAAATGTAAAATGAAGACAATCAAGCTTACTTTTGTTGTAAAAGATGAATTTTCATATCTATCCTGGAATGACAATTTAACAATACCCACTACAATTTAAAGTGTATATATTTAAAAAAAATAAACACATACCTGAGAAAAATATTTGAACTATTGCACAAGACATGCATTGGGTATTCATTGAAAAATTTTATATTAGAGTATGAAATTGGATTCAGTGTAACCACTTATCCAACAGTTTGTGAAAAATACATATTGTGCATACTAAAAAATACCCAGTAGTTAAAAAAGATTAGTATGTTCTCATACAAACAAAACGACAAAAAATATTGAAGCCAAAAATAGGTCTTTTAAAATAGCTAAAGGAGGGACGCCTGGGTGACTCAGTGGGTTAAGCCTCTGCCTCTGGCCCAGGTCATGATCTCAGGGTCCTGGGATCCAGCCCTGAATGAGGCTCTCTGCTTGGCAGGGAGCCTGCTTCCCCCTCTCTCTCTGCCTGCCTCTCTGCCTACTTGTGATCTCTCTCTCTCAAATAAATTAAAAGAAAAAAAAATAGCTAAAGGATTATTTTGAAAACAAACAAGGAATACAGAACAGTATTATATATGTTAATATATATCTTATATTCTCACTCTAAAAAAACAGCAGTTCTTAGTTGTATTTATCCCTGAGAGCGGGTGAAGTGGTGATTGTTAAGGGTCATTAGGATTTTTTTGTGAAATGTATGTTTTCAACTATCCATGTAATTAATTAAAAACTAACTGTACATCCTATTGGCCTTTGTTTCCATATATTCTCTTAGATATTGCATTGATATCTTCCAAACAGATTACAATTTTGATTGGAATTAAAGTAAATGTGCAATTGATATTTTTGAAATAACAAATTGTCATTCCAAATGTATAGCTCATCTTTCCACTTCACAGTTTTGTCTCAACTTTTCTAACATTGTAAGTTTCTTCCAATGTATCTTGTTCATTCCTTTTAAAGTCAATTCTTATATAAATTTGTTACAATAAATAAAACATAAATTTCTCTAAATTTACTTTTTGACCATGCTTTTATTTATTTATTTTTCAGTAATTTATCATTGGCTCTTTTTAGACATCCATAATGGAAATCCATACTATATTTAAAAAAAATAGTTTGTTTTCCATTAACACTTGAAGAGTAAACTCGGAGTCCTGTGGACTATTACTCTTTTCAGTCAGGTTGTGAAGAGAAGTAAATTGGACTTAAAAAAAAAAAAAAAAAAGGCTGTAGCTAGGGAGCCACAACCACTAGTTATGAGAATATATTAATAATAATCTGTCTCTTAGTTAAATTTTATATATTTTTTCCTGCTTAAATATGTGGAGTAGCATCTCAGAGACATTTACATGAGTAAACAATATTTATTGTTCATTTTCTATCTAATTGCCACTGAAGCAATTACTCAGACTTAAAAGCAATGCACACAACATAGAGGATTTTTCTTTAGAAATATAAAGAGACCATGGGAGCACTGGAAAGTACACTCTAAGAAATTGTTCAATATTATTTTGTGAATTGTATTTTTATAATTTGTTATTTCTTTATGTATGAAAAGCCACCCATTTTGATTAGGTTGACAACAAAGGAGAAAAGTGTAACCACCAGTTGCTTCCTTTAGTTTATTAATTAAATGTAAACCAGCCTTACATTTGAAACTCTTACTGTCTGCATGATTATAAATCAAGTCTTTATATTATTAGCTTTAATTTTTATATGTATGTAGGATGAAAATTTCACCTGTATCACAGACTATTTATATAAATTTTAAAAACTTATAAGTGGAAAGGCACATACTTAGTTTTTATTATGATCAAGATGATGATTAAACCAGCTCTAATATTAATGGAGGCATAGAAATGTTAGAGATTTTTACATAATGTACCTCAAAGCAAGTCATAAACTACCTTGGATCCAAATGGAATTACGGAAGAAAAAAATAATTATATGTAAAATATCAATGTTAAATTTATAATACAAATAGGTGGAAATACAATCCTTGTTAGTGAATAAACACTGAAAGGAATGATAATTTTTATGAAATAGAGACAATGGCATGTTGATATATTATAAAACATAGAGAAGGTTTATTATTTTAAAAAGTAGTCATGGGGTGCCTGCGTGGCTCAGTTGGTTAAGTGTCTGACTCCTGATTTAGGCTCAGGTCGTGATCTCAGGGTTATGAGATCTAGCCCCTTGTAGGTCCCATACTGGGCATGGAGACTGCTTAAGATTCTTTCTCTACCTCTTCCTCTGTCCTTTGCCCCCTCCCCCCAAAATGGTAATCATATAAACTTATAGTAATTATACTTGAGTTAGGAGTAGCCTTTCAGCAATTAATATTTTCTTTTTGCATTTACTAAGAAGGTTAAGGACAGATACTCCGAGCCTACTTACCACTTCAAGAGAGAAGAACTGAAGGTTCGGGAAAGACATGTGTTCAAGTAAGTAAGATATTTGACTCTCAAAAACCTGTAGCATCCAATAAAACCCATGTAAGAATTCAAAAATAAAAGCACATTGCTTTGGAGTAGATTTGGATTAAGACTGATAAATATCTTAAAGGTGATAGGTATGGATCAGGAATTAAAATTTACTTTTAGAAAAAACAAAGCAAATGAGAATGTTTATAAATGTTTATAAAACAACAGATATGTTATTAACAACATAATAAATGAACTTAAAAATTATTGTAACATTGTCTTTGTTAGCATTTTGTACTCTAAAACACAATTGCTTCAAATGTCAGGATATATTAGTGTTCTTTGAACTGCCATGCATTCACTGAAAAATTTATACATTAAAGCAGATAAACCTTATTTATTGTGTATCACTTCTGTTTATTCTATTTAACTTACAAAGTTAGTAAATCAAGGCTCAAGTGACTTAAAAAATGAACTTGAATCAGACAAAAAGGACAAAAGAGCAATGTTGATTATTAGTTACAAAAAAAGAAAAACAAATTTATAATTTACAATGCTGAACTCAACAGCTTTAATAGAAGATTAACCATAACATGTTCTAGGACTAGAGAAGCAAACAGCATTGGTACCTATTTTGTTCAAATATATGTGACAGTAGAATGGACAAAGACAAGGTATTATTTTTTTTCTTTTTTTAAGATTTTATAATTTATTTGATAGAGAGAGAGGGCACAAAGCAGGGGGAGCAGCAGAGGGAAAGGAAGAAACAAACTCCCCACTGAGCAGGGAGCCAGATACAGGGCTTCATCCTAGGACTCTGGGATCATGACCTGAGCTGAAGGCAATTGCTTAACTGACTGAGCCATGCAGGCGCCCCAAGACAAGATACTATTATTTCTGATAGAGCAAATAATACCCTGTATTTTCTTTGGTAAATTAAATATATAACTAGAAACAGAAGATGTAACTTGAAATAAATGTAATAGTTAAAATAAAATGTAGATTTGTTAAATGTTATTCAGTAAAGTCGAAAGCCTATAATATTACTGTAAATATTTTACATTACTAAGACTTATCTATGTTTCTGAAGAGTTGTCATTATACACATTCATTTTTTTTCTAATTTAAAACATAACTTTGGCTTAGTAATTTTAGCTTGCCCTTCCCTTCCTTGCATCTCCAAAGAGTAGGAAGCAAGGGTGGTCCCTCCCTATAGCATATTGTGGAACCAGACCAACCCAGAACTTTTTATTTCTCCACAAATGGAGTTTCCATCCCAGCTGTTTCCCTGGGAGATCATTCTACTGCTTATAGCTTCTACTCTGCTGTGGACTGAGTTGGGTCCCTCCAAAATTCTTACGTTGAATCCCTAATCCCAATGTGACTATATTTAGACATAGGGCCTAGAAGGAGATAATTAAGGTTAAATGAGGCCACAAGGTGGAGCCCTGATCCAGTGGACAGAATCAGGGACCACAGAGATAACAGAGAGCTTCCTCCCCCTCTCTTTCCAAGGCACAAAGAAGTCACATGTCCAGGCAGTGGGATGATGGCTGTCTCCAAGCTAGGAAGAAAGTTCTCACCAGAAACCGAATTGTCTGGCACCTTCATCTTGTACTTCTCAGCTTTGAAAATTGTGAGAAAATAAATTTATGCTGCTTAAGACCCCCCAAAATCATATATTTTTGTTTAGTAAAATATCTAATGGCCTAAAGGGGAATCTACAGTATGATCTTTTTTTTTTTTTTTAAGTATTTTAATTTTTTTTTTTTTTAAGATTTATTTATTTATTTATTTGACAGGCAGAGATCACAAGTAGGCAGAGAAGCAGGCAGAGAGAGAGGAGGAAGCAGGCTCCCTGCTGAGCAGAGAGCCCGATGTGGGGCTCGATCCCAGGACCCTGAGATCATGACCTGAGCCAAAGGCAGAGGCTTTAACCCACCAAGCCACCCAGGCGCCCCTACAGTATGATCTTTTGAACAAACAAGGAGTATTGGTTAACAATAGGTATCAGTAAATAATAGGTAAATATGTTTATTTGGGGTCCATATTAACTTCTTTCTGCAGAAAATAAAACTGTATTTGAATAAGGGTAAAAAATAAATCTGGGAGTAATAAGTTAATGCATTTACTGTCCAGAGACTTTTGACTTTAGTATTTTAACTATAAAATGAGATGTAGAATAAGTAGATGTAGAATAAGTCAAAAGAATCAAGACACAAAGATAGCAGTGGAAGATGATCAGAAAGTAGCAGTGATTACATACACTTGATACACTGTAACCAGAGAACTAGTCTGTTCAGCTTTCTAGTTTGTTTTTCAGTAGGCTGTATAATAGGTTTGAAGATGTTTGCCCTACTTCCCCTCCTAGATGGCAAGAATTCAATCTCTGGGCAAGACTGTCACTTCTAGTACTGGGGTTTGGCATGAGTGGTGGCAGAACAATATTTAGCTAAAACAGAGTCAATGATAACTAGATTCTGAAGCCTGGACTAAGGCTTTCTAGGAACACAGAGAAGTTAGATGTAATGAGCACAAAGGAGCAGACCAGTATTAAATTCCAGATTTAAACTGAGTTAGAAGTGAACAAGTAAATATAGAAAAGCAAGTAGAAAAGATAGAGGCTGGAAAAAACCTCATGAAATTAAAAAAAAAAAAAAAAAAAACCTGCTAAAGAAGGTAATTGTATGGAATGACAACTTCCAAATTCTCTGGGATCCTTTTTATTGGAATTATACTTATTCAACAAGAATATGCTTCACAGGTATTTCTGAAACATTAGCGATGGGTTGTATACCACGCCTTGTGATCAGTGCTCTCCATATGAAATTAAATGTAGTTTTGGCCCCCATAAATCATGCATCTACTGGAGGTGTCAGCAGACTGGATGGTAATATTATTACAATCTCACAAGCCTCCTGATGGGAAATACAGAGTGCTGTGGGATACATAGCCTCAACATTTGACCTAATATAAAATAATAGGGTATCTCAGATGAAGTGACAGTGAGAATAAGTGGGAGTCATTCAGGCAAAAAGAGGTACTACATGTTTTCAGAGAGAGGAAAAAGCATAAGAAAAGGAATGACAGTCATTTAATATGGCTGCACATAAAGAATAGACAGTGAAGGATAGAAGAGGAGAATGGAAAGTGAAAAAAAAAAGGGGCCACATTACGATGCACTCTACAGTGTATGTGCATTAGTGTTTAAGTTGTAACAGAAGAGTTACTGGACAGCTCTTCATAGAGGGGAAATTTTGCTTCTTAGAAAGAACATTGTGGTGCAGCTTTATAAATGACTTACAAAGGGTAAACTTGGAGGTTGTTTCAGCAATCAATGTAGGTGATCTGATCTAGATTAAGGAAATGGTATATAAAATAGAAAGCAATAGATTTATTCTTTTTTTTTTTTTCCAAAATAGAGAAGCTGGTGATTACAATTTAGAAGTGAAGGGAAAAAGTTAAAGATAATTCAAATGTTTTTAGCTAATACTTATTAAGAGCTAACATATTAAAAAAAAAGCTAACATATTTTTGGTAATTCTGCTAAATGCTTTAAAACACCCTCTACAGCCCTATTAGACTATTTAAATAACCAATTTACAAATATTAAAACAGACTAAAAGGGTTAAATGTCTTACTAATTGTCTTTATCAATAAGTGGTAGAAACAAGAATCAAACTATTAATTTCTCTTATTCAGAAGTATGTATTCTTATCTACTGTATTACACTTTAAAGAGGAAGTGGATCTTTTGATAGATGTTATATTCATTTACCCATTATATGCATATAACACTACATGAATAATCTGAGAGTGACATAAATTGAAATAAAGTCAACTATTTTAAATCCTTAATTTATAGATGCCAGGGAGCAGAGCAGAATGAATTTGAGATTGAAAGTACAGAGGCAAGCTGGTTTTCATAGCTCATAAACTGTGGCCTGCATTTTAATTTCTGTGTCTTTTAAAAAAATATGTTTTTAGTTTTTTATAAAGGCCAATTCATTAGTTTTCTCTTTCATGTTTCAGCATTACGCTGCTAAAAAAGAAATCTTTACTTACCCCAGGGTTATTTTCCAACACTTTCTATCAGATATATATTTTTTAGGTTTAGTTTTTTAAATTTAGTCTGTGACACATTTCAGTTAATTTTGTGCTTATTTCATTTCTCTTAGTAATATTTTAGCTCATTAATAAGAAGTGCTTGCACATATTTCATTTTATATGGCCTACTTATTTTATTTTTATACTCATAAGTGTATATTATATTTAACTTCTTTTTAAAAAAGATTTTATTTATTTATTTATTTATTTTTCTAGGATAGTGCAAGAGTGGAGGGGGAGGGGGCAGAGGGAGAAGCAGGCAACCTGTTGAGCAGGGAGCCCAATGCAGGACCCTGGGATCATGATCTGAGCAGAAGGCAGATGCTTAACTGACTGAGGCACTGAGGTGCCCTTAACTTAACTTCTTAATTGCTTTTATTTCCAAATCATAAAGAAAGACAATTGAAACATGAATATTGACCTTTTATCCTCTGAACTTACTAAATCACTTCCTAGTTTCAGTGGCTTTTTTAATAGATTACATCATGTTATGTACATATAGACTCATTTCTCCTCTTAACTAATAGAATTTTACTATCTTTCCATTCTGTATGCATTTTATAAGTTTTTCTTGCCTTGTTGCACTGGAAAAGACCCCAATTTCAGGTTGAAAACAATAAAAGATGTTTTCTTTTTCCATTTTAATTCAATATTGTATTTTCCAATGTTAATTTTATATACTGTATTTAATTTGCATTAAGTTCAAAGTACTTTTAATATTCCTTTCTTCATCTTTTGAGGCACATGTTGCTTAGAGATGGGCTGTTTTCTTTCCAAACCACTGTTTTGTTCATAAATATTATTTTGTTAATAATTCTTAACTAAAATCCAGTGAGGTCAGAAATCACATTTTGTATAATATAATCACTTAAAATTTATTGAGATTTATAACACATTATATGCTCTATTTTGCTGAATATACTATGTTCATTGGAAAAATAATATGCATTCTAATATGTGGAGTGTTTATAAATGTCAATAGGTATAGTTAGATCATTGTGTTTTTCCACTCTTATATTTTTGCTGGTTTTCTACTTGCTACACAATTAAATCAGTTATGGAAGTATTAGAGTAAACAACCATAATTGTGCATTTGTCTATTCTCTTTTAAATGTTATCAATTTTTACTTCTTATATTTTGAACACCTTTATTGGGTACACACACTTTGATGATTATTATGGCTCCTGTTGACTTGGTCCCTTTATTATTGTGAAATTTCCCTCATTATTAACTCATAAAACTACATTGTCAGATATAAAATAACCACTACAGCTTTTTCATGCTTTGCCTCTGCATTCCTTTTCTAATTTTACTTTGTCTTTTCTGTTTTTATATTTCAAGTCACTTTGTACACAGCAAATAGTTGATCTTTCTTTTTTTTTTTTTACTATAAAAGGGTATTTTTTACTTAATACTATCTTCTTGCTATTTTGTTTAATAATATTCTTTGTTTTGTTGAATTATGGTGGTAGTAATGGTAATTTTTTGAAAAGGGACTAGATCTTTTTTATTTATTTATTTATTTATTTATTTATTATTATTTTTTATTATGTTGCATTAGCCACCATACAGTACATAATTAGTTTTTGATGTGGTGTTCCAAGGTTCATTGTTTACATATAATACCCAGTGCTCCATACAATTCATGCCCTCCATAATACCCATCACCAGGCCAACCCAACCCCCATCCCCTCCCCTCTAAAACCCTCAGTTTGATCATTCTTTTTATATTTAGTCTCTGTCCTTTAATTTGAATCTTTAGTCAATTTCTATTCATTTAATTATATACAATAAAATAATGACAAATAATTAGAAGTAAACAGAATTTAAATCTACTATCTGTTGTTTTCTGTTTTTCCCATCTTGTCCTCATCTCTCTCATTTCCTGTATTCTCTTGCATTAATTTAATATCACAAGAAATGTTCCAGAAGGTAACTGGGGATGAAAGAAAATAATAGCCAATGAAAATATGATTTTTTTTTGAAGAGAATGAGGAGTACACACACACACGCACACACACACACACACACACATTGAGTAAATGGAGAGTAATTTTTCTTGTTTAAAATTATTCCTATAACATCATTGACCATTTAAAACAAAAACAGTAATCAGATTATTTTGTTTCTTGCTGTAGAACTGAGTAAGTGCTTCATGTATTTTAGATAACAAACCCTTATCAGATATGCCATTTGCAAATATGTCCTCCCATGCAGTAGGTTGCTTTTTTTTAAATTAACATATAATGTATTATTGTTATTATTATATAATGTATAATAAATATAATGTATAATATATATAATGTATTATTATTATAATGTATTATTAGCTTCAGGGGTACAGGTCTGTGAATTGCCAGGTTTATACTTCATAGCACATACCTTCCCCAATGTCCATAACCCCACCACCCTCTCCCTACCCTCGTACTCCCAGCAAACCTCAGTTTGTTTTGTGAGATTAAGAGTATCTTATTGTTTGTCTCCCTCCCAATCCCATCTTGTTCATTTATTCCTTTCCTACCCCCCAAACCCCCCACATTGCCTCTCAACTTCCTCATATCAGGGAGATCATATGATAATTGTCTTTCTCTGATTGACTTATTTCACTCAATATAATACCCTCTAGTTCCATCCATGCCATTGCAAATGGCAAGACTTCATTTCTTTTGATGGCTGCATAGTATTCCATTGTATATATATATACCACTTCTTCTTTATCCATTCATCTGTTGATGGACATCTAGGTTCTTTCCATAGTTTGGCTTTTGTGGACATTGCCGCTATAAACTTATGGGTGCATGTGCCCCTTCGGATCACTACATTTGTATCTTTAGGGTAAAAACCCAGTAGTGCGATTGCTGGGTCATAAGGTAGCTCTATTTTCAACTTTTTGAAGAACCTCCATGCTGTTTTCCAGAGTGGTTGCACCAGTTTGCATTCCCACCAACAGGGTAGGAGGGTTCCCCTTTCTCCGCATCCTCGCCAGCATCTGTCGTTTTCTGACTTGTTAATTTTAGCTATTTTGACTGGTGTGAGGTGGCATCTTATTGTGGTTTTGATTTGTATTTCCCTGATGCCGAGTGATGTGGAGCACTTTTTCATGTGTCCGTTGGCCATCTGGATGTCTTCTTTGCAGAAATGTCTGTTCATGTCCTCTGCCCATTTCTTGATTGGATTATTTGTTCTTTAGGCATTGAGTTTGATAAGTTCTTTATAGATTTTGGATACTAGCCCTTTATCTGATATATCATTTACAAATATCTTCTCCCATTCTGTCAGTTGTCTTTTGGTTTTGTTAACTGCTTCCTTTGCTGTGCAAAAGCTTTTGATCTTGATGAAGTCCCAGTAGTTCATTTTTGCCCTTGCTTCCCTTGCCTTTGGTGATGTTCCTAGGAAGAAGTTGCTGCGGCTGAGGTCGAAGAGGTTGCTGCCTGTGTTCTCCTCAAGGATTTTGATGGATTCCTTTCTCACATTGAGGTCCTTCATCCATTTGGAGTCTATATTTGTGTGTGGTGTAAGGAAATGGTCCAGTTTCATTTTTCTGCATGTGGCTGTTCAATTTTCCCAACACCATTTGTTGAAGAAGCTGTCTTTTTTTCCATTGGACATTCTTTCCTGCTTTGTCAAAGATGAGTTGACCATAGAGTTGAGGGTCTATTTCTGGGCTCTCTCTTCTGTTCCATTGATCTATGTGCCTGTTTTTGTGCAGTACCATATTGTCTTGATGATGACAGCTTTGTAATAGAGCTTGAAGTCTGGAATTGTGATAGCACCAACTTTGGCTTTCTTTTTCAACATTCCTCTGGATATTCGAGGTCTTTTCTGGTTCCATATAAATTTTAGGATTCTTTTTTCCATTTCTTTGAAAAAAAAAATGGATGGTGTTTTGATAGGAATTTCATTAAATGTGTAGATTGCTATAGGTAGGATAAACATTTACACAACATTTGTTCTTCCAGTTCATGAGCATGGAACATTTTTCCATTTCTTTGTGTCTTCCTCAATTTCTTTCATGAGTACTTTGGAGTTTTCTGAGTAAAGATTCTTAGCCTCTTTGTTTAGTTTTATTCCTAGGTATCTTATGGTTTTGGGTGCAATTGTAAATGGAATTGCCTCCTTAGTTTCTCTTTCTTCTGCCTTGCTGTTGGTATATAGAAATGCAACTGATTTCTGTCCATTGATTTTATATCCTCACACCTTACTGAATTCCTGTAGAAGTTCTAGCAAATTTGGAGTGGAGTCTTGTATCATATCATCTGCAATGATATGATACATATCATCTGCAAAGAGTGATAGTTTGACTTCTTTGCCAATGTGGATGTCTTTAATTTCTTTCTGTTGTATGATTGCTGAGGCTAGGACTTTTAGTACTATGTTGAATAGCAGTGGTGATAATGGACATCCCTTCCATTTTCCTGACCTTAGCAGAAAAGCTCTCCATTTTTCTCCATTGAGAATGATATTCTCGTTGGGTTTTTCATAGATTGATTTGATGATATTGAGGTATGTGCCCTCTATCCCTACACTTTGAAGAGTTTTGATCAGGAAAGGATGCTGTACTTTGTCAAATGCTTTTTCAGCATCTATTGAGAGTATTGTGTGGTTCTTTTTCTTTCTTTTATTAATGTATTGTATCACATTGATTGATTTGTGGATGTTGAACCAACCTTGCAGCCCTGGAATAAATCCCACTTGGTCGTGGTGAATAATCCTTTTAATGTACTGTTGAATCCTACTGGCTAGTATTTTGGTGAGAATTTTCACATCTGTGCTCATCAAGGATATTGGTATGTAATTTTCTTTTTTGATGGGATCTTTGTCTGGTTTTGGGATCAAGGTAATTCTGGCCTAATAAAATGAGTTCGGAAGTTTTCTTTTCATTTCTATTTCTTGGAACAGTTTCAGGAGTATAAGTATTAATTCTTCTTTAAATATTTGGTTGAATTCCCCTGGAAAGCTGTCTGGTTCTGGACTCTAGTTTGTTGGGAGATTTTTGATGACTACTTCAATCTCCTTAGTGGTTATGGGTCTGTTAAGGTTTTCTATTTTTTTTCCTGGTTCAGTTTTGGGACTTTATATGTCTCTAGGAATGCATTCATTTCATCCAGATTGTCAAATTAGCTGGCGTATGGTTGCTCATGATATGTTCTTATAAGTGTTTGTATTTTTTTGGTGTTGGTTGTAATCTCTCCTCTTTCATTCATGATTTTATTTATTTGGGTCCTTTCTCTTCTTTTTGAGAAGTCTGACCCAAGGTTTATCAATCTTATTAATTCTTTCAAAGAAAGAGCTCCTAGTTTCTTTGATTTGTTCTACTGTTTTTTTTTTTTTTTAATTTCTATTTCATTGATTTCTGTTCTGATCTTTATGATTTATCTTCTCCTGCTGGGTTTAGGCTTTCTTTGCTGTTCTTTCTCTAGCTCCTTTAGGTGTAGGGTTAGGTTGTGTATTTGAGACATTTCTTGTTTCTTGAGAAAGGCTTGTATCGCTATATATTTTCCTGTCAGGACTGTCTTTGCTGTGTCCCACAGATTTTGAACTGCTGTGTTTTCATTATCATTTGTTTCCATGATTTTTTTTCAATTCATCTTTGATTTCCTGGTTGATCCATTCATTCTTTAGAAGGATACTCTTTAGCCTCCATGTATTTGGGTTCTTTCCAAATTTCCTATTGTGATTGAGTTCTAGCTTCAGAGCATTGTGGTCTGAAAATATGCAGGGAATGATCCCAATCTTTTGGTACCTTTTGGGACCTGATTTGTGACCCAGGATGTCATCTACTCTGGAGAATGTTCCATGTGCAGTAGAGAAGAATGTGCATTCTGTTGCTTTAGGATGGAATGCCCTGAATACATCGGTGATGTCCATCTGGACCAGTGTGTCATCTGTGTCCAGTGTGTCAGAAAAATGAGAGTTAACCAAATCAGAAGAGACCCCAAGTCGTGGAGGAAGAAAGGGGGTAAAAAGAAGTTTAAAAAAAAACAAATAGGGGCACCTGGGTGGCTCAGTGAGTTGAGCCTCTGCCTTCGGCTCTGGTCATGATCTCAGGGTCCTGGGATTGAGCCCCGCATCAGGCTCTCTGCTCAGCGGGGAACCTGCTTCCTCCTCTCTCTCTGCCTGCCTCTCTGCCTACTTGTGATCTCTGTCTGTCAAATAAATAAATAAAATCTTTAAAAAAATTAAAAAATCAAATAAATAAAATATAGATATTAAACTGGTGAATAGAACAGAGTCACCCACTTAATTTTGGGAGTACTTTGATCTCTTAGAAGAAACTAACTCCCAAAATTTTAAAGAAAGAAAAAAAAAAAAATATATATATATATATATATATATACACACACACATACACACACACACACACACACACACACACACACACACAATAAGAGTAAACATGATGAAGGGATAGAGTATGATTACAAAGATGAAAATTTTTTAAAAAAGTCTAAAAAAGGAGTTGATAAGATAAGTTGGTTGGGAAAAGAAAGAAAAAGAAAGTGTGGAGAATTTGCTCAGGCTGGAGAATAGAACCAAGCCCTGTGCTAGTTTTAGGGTATATTTTTATCTATTAGAAGAAGTTGTATCCCCAAATTTTTTAGGAAAAAAAAAACCTAAGTGTATACAAAAAAATAAAGTTAGATAGAATGAAGGATAAAATATGACTATAATAATTAAGCTTCAAAATATTTTTTATGAAATGTATTGTTAAGATAAACTAGTTTAAAAACTATTAAAAGAGGAAAGAATAATAGTTAAAAAATTGGAATAAGAAAAAATAAAATAAAATAAATTAATTAACTTTGCAAGACTAAAGAATCATGGGGAGAAAGCCATGAATTCCATGCTTTGCTTTCTACTCCTCTGGAATTCCACTGTTCTCCTTGATAAGTAAGCTTGGTCTTGGTGGGATTTCTTGATGATCTTCTGGGGGAGGGGCCTGTTGTAGTGATTCTCAAGTGTCTTTGCCTGGGGTGGAACTGCACCACCTTTGCCAGGGGCCAGGCTAAGTAATCTGCTTGGGTTCACTCTCATGAGCTTTTGTTCCCTGAAGACTTTCTATAGAGTTCTTGAGGATGAGAATGAAAATGGTGGTCTCCTAATCTCCGGACCAGAGGGGCGGAGAGCTCCTTGCCCCACTCCTTAGCACGCCCTCGGGGACAAGTGCTCAATCACTCCCATCTCCCTCGTCTCAGGCTGCATGCTGAACTCACCTGGTCTGTGACCAAGAATCTCTGTCTCTGGTACACAACCCTGCCTGGTATCTCCAAACCCAGCAGATAACTGCTGCTCTTCCAGGGAGGTCTCCCCAGATCTGCCACTTGTGGGGTCCCTGCTCATAGAGTAGTGGCCTAACTGTGCCACTGACCACAGTTTAAGGTAACCCTGAGCTGAGAGCTCACTCCTTGGCTCTGTCTCTGTAGCTGGCTTCCCTGCTCTAATACCTGCAAGCTCTGCAATACTCAGACACCCCAATCCTTTGGTGACCCCGCGGGACCTGAGACCACACTGTCCCCACAAGGACTCCAGACCTTCTTAGCCTCTGGAGTCATGTCCCTCAGTGGAGCAGACTTTTGAAAGTTCAGATTTTGTGCTCCATCGTTCTGCCACTTGCCAGGAGCCGGCTCCTTCCCCTGCAGTCTATCTTCCTGTCACTTTGGATTCACTTCTCCGCAGGTCCTACCTTTCAGAAAGTGGTTAATTTTCTGTTTCTAGGATTGCTGCTCATCTTCTCTTCAAACTTCTGTTGGATTTGTAGGTGTTTGGAATGGTTTGATAAACTATCTAGCTGATCTTCTGCTACCTGATGTCATCTCAGCCTGCTGCTCCTCTGCCATCTTGACTCCTCCCCCGCTTTTGTTTTGTTGATGGTTTCCTTCACTGTGAAAAACTTTTTATTTTAGTGTAGTCCCAATAGTTTAATTTTAATTTCATTCCCCTGCCTTAGAGGACACATCTAGAAAGATGTTTCTATAGCCAGCACCAAAGAAGCAACTGTCTAGGTTTTCTTCCAGGGATTCTATGGTTTCAAGTCTCATATTTGGATATGCAATCCATTTTTAGTTTATTTTTGTATATGGTATAAGAAAGTGGTCCAGTTTCATTCTTTTGCATGTAGCTGTTCAGTTTTTCCAAGCCTGACTGTTGAAAAGACTTGTCTTTTCCTTTTCCTTTTCCTGTATAATTCTTACCTTCTTCATCATAGATTAATTGACCATAAATCATGAGTTTATTTTTGAACTCCCTAGTCTATTGATCTATGAACCTGTTTTTGTGCAAGTACCATACCATTTTGAATACTAAGCTTTGTAGTATAGCCTGAAATCTAGGATTGTGATACCTCCAGTTTTGTTTTTCTTTTCTAAGATTGCTTTGGCTATCCAGAACCTTTTGTGGTTCTGTGGAAATTTTAGGTTTATTTGTTCTGTTTCTGTGAAGTATGTTTTTGTTATTTTGATAGGGATTGCATTAAATCTGTAGATTACTTTGGGTAGTATGGATATTTTAACAATATTGGTTCTTTTGATCCATGACATGAAATATCTTTTGGTTGATTTGTGTCATCTTCAACTTCTTTCATTAATATTTTATAGTTTTGTGAGTACAGGTCTTCTACCTCCTTAGATAAATTTATTCCAAGATAGCCTGACAAGATATTTTTCCAAAGAACATATACAGATGGCCAACAGACAGATGTAAAGATGCTCAACATCACTCATCATCCCAGAAATGCAAATCAAAACTACAATGAGATATGTCACTTTTTACCTGTCAGAGTGGCTAAAATCAAAAACACAAAAAAATGACAAGTGTTGGCAAGGATGTGGAGAAAAGGAACACTTAGGCACTGTTGGTGGGAATGCAAACTGATGCAGCCACTGTGGAAAACAGTATGGCACTTTCTCAAAAAATTAAAAGTAGAATTACTATATGATCCAGTAATTCCACTACTGAATATTTACTCAAAGAATATGAAAACACTAATTCAAAAACATATATGCATTTCTGTAATTATTGCACCATAATTTACAACAATCAAGATATGGAACCAACCCAAATTTCCACTGATAGATGATAAAGAGATGTGAAGTGTGATACACACACACACACACACACACACACACACAGGAGTATTATTCAACCATACAAAAATAATGAAATCTTGGTATTTATAACAACATGGATTGGGTAGACTGAGAGCATATAATGCTAAGTGAAATAAATCAGTTCTAGAAAAACAAATACCATATGATTTCACTCATGTGGAATTTAAGAAACAAAACAAAGAAATAAAGAATAAAAGACAAACAAACAAACCAAACAAACTCTTAAATATAGAGAACAAATTGTTGACAGAGGAGAGGTAGGTGGGAAGATCAGAGAAATAGAATAAAGCACACACATTTCTTAATAAGAACTAAGAAATGTATAAGATTGTAGAATCATTATATTGTACACCTGAAGCTAATATAACATTGAATGTTAATTATACCTGAATTTCAAAATACTTAAAGAATTATTTCTAAGAGTAAATGGATGGTGAAATTAAAAAAATATATATATAGATGAAAAGGAAATACAGAAATGAAGGGAATAAATAAAGGTAACTAGAGAAGTTTTTAAAATGATTAACATTAAGAAAGTTACTTCAAGTTTCAGCTTTGACATACAGAGATTGGAAATCCTCAACCTTATCCTTAAAACAATAAAAATCTGAACACACTGAAGATCAATGACTTTTCTTGGATTTATCAGTGCACCGAAGTCTTGAGGCAAACTACCATCTAAAAATCTGAAAAGACATGTGTAACCAGAGAGATACAGCCCAGTTCTGTTTACCTGGAGCAGAGACCCCTTGAACCATACACTTGTAAAGGGAAGAGTTGAATGGCAATTTTGATAAATTTCTGCAGACAGTGCAGTTTACCATGAAAGTGAGAAGCCCCTTGGCGGGGGGTTGGGTGGGGGGTGGAGTCTCTTGTCCAAGGAGGATTCCCACAATTTCATGGGTTTTCTTTGCAGAAATTCAACCAGGTTGCCAAAATGAAGATCCTAGAAAAAAATCCCTTCCAGGTTCTGATAGGAGTACCTTCTGAAGAGAGTTGCTCTATACTAAGGGGTATGTATCTCTTACTAACACTGATCATCACATGGCATAAATGTATCCTTTTTTTTTTTTTTTTTTTTGCAACTTCTCAACAAGCTTTTCTCATTTGTGTATGGCTACCTTTTCCTATTCTGACTCCTCCTTTTATTTAATTTACCTTTTACTATTATTTTAATTTATTGGGGATTCTGAGGAGATGCAAAGTAATTTGTATGATCATTTGCCATTTGGAACTGGAAGTTCAGTTATTTTTCTTTAAAATGTAATTGATTGTGTTGATATATATATATATGTGTATATATACACATATATATATAAACTTGTCAAAGCTCATAAAATTATATACTGAAAATGGGCACATTTTACAGTGTGTAAGTTATATTTCAATAAAGTTTATTAAAATAATCTGGTAACAGCAGGCTTGGTAAGATGATTATTGTAGTTTTGATTTATAATAATCAATTCACCAATATGAATAAATTGGTTTAGAAATAAGCTTGATAAAATAATTATTTTTTTTTAAAGATTTTATTTATTTGACAGATACAGCAGGAGAGGGAACACAAGCAAAGGGAGTGGGAGAGGGAGAAGCAGCCTCCTGCTGAGCAGGGATCCCAATGCAAGACTTAATCCCAGGACTCTGGGATCATGACCTCGGCCAAAGGCAAACACTTAATGACTGAGTCACATAGGAACCCTGATAAAATAATTATCTTTATCTAACTTCCCCAAAATACCAGAGAGATGAGTAAAACAGAGCTCTCTCCTCTTTCAGAATTAATAAAGAATTTTCTCTTAGAGGCCTGTACAAGAATGATACTAATAGTTTAGATTATGTGTGTCCATTCACCCACCACAAGAAAAAAAAATAGAACAAAAAATAATTACACATTGTGCAGTTATAGCTTATGGAGAAGTAAAATATATTACTATGAGAGAAATCAGTAACAGAAAATACATCTTTTTCAGTATGATACTTCACCCAAAGTAGGCCTGGAATTCCTCATAGAATGTAAATAAATGTATGTACTCTCATGCCTAATGAGCTCAAAGGCTACCCACTTTCCTTCCCTTCCTCTTAATTACACTTTTGATAAGAATTAAAAGAAAATGCAAGGGACATATTTGACCATGATCTGTGCAAAGAACAATGAGTATAAAAACTCTCAAATCTATAAAGTACTTTTTTTTTTTTTATCCTATTTACATGCTTTGCTTTGGAATTTGCACTGGCTAATTGTGTGTGTGTGTGTTTTGTTTGTTTGTTTTGGTTTTTGTTATTTATTGTGGTTATTTGATTTTGTTTCTCCCCTCTTCTATGCCGCAGGCACCACCCTAAACATGGTGATCCTCTCCTGTAGGTCAGTTGTTTACTGAAACACTTCATATTACTCATAGAGTAATTAATATTTAGAGATATTTCCTCCCTTAGTATATGCAACATAATGCTTAGAAGACCAAGCACAAAATATAGTTAAAAAAAAAAAAAAAGTCAGGAAAATGTCTGCTTATCCATGCTAGAGACTAGAATGGCAAAGGGCATATATCTAATACATTTATAAGGACCAGATAATTGTAACATAGGCTTTGCTGGGAAACAACAGCAAGCTGAAGAATTTCTGCTTTTCATTCTACAAGTGTTATTAAACACCTTCTCTGTATAGCCATCATTTTAGATGCTAGAAGGTGTGGTAACTAAAGCAAGGTTTCCTTTTATAAAAAAGACAACTAATTAGAAAGCAATTGATTGATAAAATGAAATCAAATAGTTATACAAACTAAGCATAGTAAAATATTTTAAGGACCTAGAGCAGAAATACCCAATAGAATTCTTTGTAATGGCAGATATATTCTGTTTTATCTAATGTAGTAGCCACTAATTACATTTGCTTTTGAACACTTGAAATGTTGTTAGTGAAACAGGGGAACTAAATATTTTATTTTAGTTTAAAGTTAAATAGCCACATAGTGGTAGTGGTTACCTATGTAACCACAACACATACAAAACAGAGAGAACAGGGTTGGATGTCTCTCTGGAATTAATATATAAGCTGAACCTGAATGAACTGAGGGGAGGGTGATTCTTCATATATATAGAAGAACATTTCATTTGGAGGGAAGAACAATGACACTGAGCCAGCGGCATGCACTGTTTCTTTGTAATGGTTTAAGAAGTTTGCTTGTTCTAGTATTAACCTACTTCAGATTGACCAAAGTAAATGCTGATTTGGCTGGTTGAAACAAAGCATAAGTTGACTCTAGAAATTAATCCTCTTGCCTGAGATTAATTATGTCATGAATGTTATAAGTTATTTTGTTACATAAATACCAAATAAAAAAAATACATGTTTTGTCATACTTAAACTGATTTGACTCTTTTGGCCAACTTCATGATATAATTGAATTCTTCAAGCTGTGACCTGCCTCAGTCATTAAGTCACCTGAGATCCATGAATTGGTGAAATATTTAATATAATACTTGAATATTTGAATAGTAAAAAGCAATCACTCACTGTCTTGACTTTTCTGCCACTGGCAGTTACTGGAAGTACCATTTAATTTGCAAAGGAGAAGTGGTTACATAGTTTTCTTTACTGTGGTTTTTAGACTTTTTTCTTAATTACAGTGAGAGCATTTAAGTCAAATAAATTGTGTTTAAATTCATCAAATATATGAGATTTGTTTGCTTAGGACTTTGCCTCACAAAATATATTTTTTCAGGTCACTTATGTCAGTGATTGAATAAATAATTAAACACAGTTTTGGATAGTATAAGTATATATTTTAATTCAAAATGTTGTTTTATCCTAATCATGATTAAGTTCCATAAAACTTTGAAAGGAAATTCTGTAGTCATTCCAGTTTTAAAGATATTTTAATGTAATAGATGATTTGTTAAGTAGAATGCTTTCATTCTAGTTTTTTAAACTAGTACTATACCATTCAAACTTATTTGAATAATCTGTAGGGTATTTTAATGAAATTATTTATACAACTTACATTGATGCAATTACAAATAAGTAATAGTTTTTACAAAGTTTAATTATATTATTTTCCATTTTTTTTCTGAAATTTATCAAAATTTCTTTATTGAGTTAATTCTTTTAGGATAATTATTTCAATTTCTCAGTTGAAGGCAATCTGAGATGTTCTCTAAGTATATTTAATGCCTTATGAAGGTCATTGACAAATAACATACAAGGCTTTACCCAAGTCTTGAATTCCAGGCTTTATGGTGATTGTCAAACTTCTTGGAAGATGCTAACTTTCATGATTTAATGGTGATAAGTAAACAAAGCAGATCATTTTCTGTGCCTTCAAAAAGATCTCAGGGTAGAAAATAAAACAGGAATTTAAAATTAGATGTTATTATTTGTTCAAAGATCTGCAAACATTAGTCCCTTTTCTTTCAATGTGAACTTTTCTAAGTCATTTTAATTTGTTTCTATAAAAATAATTCTGAATGTTACCTAATATTTTAATGCCAGAAAAAAAGAAAAAGCCTGTTTCTTACATTTTATGGTACCAGCATGCTATTAGTATTGAAAATGATAAAGATAGTCTTAAAACAGACTAATGATTGATGTGAATTAAAACTATAATGTACAGGGAGTGGAGTTTGGCAGTGTATCAGATGAATCATGTCCAAAGACCAAGTAAGGTACAGACCTGGAAAACAAGGAATAGTCAGTCATCATTAAGAAAATTATTATTTTAATTCATTTAAAAATTGGGGAGAGAAAAACATGATCATATCAATAAATGTAGAAAATTATTCTGATAATAATCAATATCCATTCATTAAAAATTCTGTAAAATAATGAAGGTAATTTCTAAATATGATCAAGATTTTCTAAACCAAGAAAATCAAACTTTAAGCTTAAAATTAAAAATTTGCTTTGAAAATTATTTGAGAGCTTCAAATATTATTTTTAAAGTGTGAAAGAGAAATAATATATACCTTTTTTGGAAAAAAAAATTCTAATTGAAATTAAGTTTTTTACATTAAAAGCCTAAGATGTTCTAGGAGAAATTTCCCGAGTTTTTTCATGTTTGAAAATATCTGCTTCTTTCTGAATCTTTAAAGCATTTGCATTTTAAAATGGTAGTATTTTCCAAATAGTATTGAGAATTGTGTATCCATTAAAAAATGCATCAAGTAGAAATACCAAAGATGACTTAAACCTAATTTTCAATATTTATATTATTTAAAATTTTTCCATGATATGAAAAGAAACATCTTTGGGTACTTATTTTTTAACCCATTTTAAGGAATAGTCCTCTGTGATAGGGCTCAAGAACTTAACTAGATTATTGACTTGTAATGGTGATATATTGATGATGTAGTGCTCCTATATAAAATTTGTTATGATGTCTACAATTTACCCCAAAATATTTTATCAGCATATAGAGTGAGATATTACGCTAAGCTTTAATCAAAGATTAATAATCTAGGAATTAGCTAGTCATGATAACATGCTGATCAGAAATGCATTTTTGGGTACTATTCAGCAAATGTTAAATCAGAGGTTACCAAAAAAAGAAAAACAAACAAACAAACAGAAAAAACCTCATCATGGATATTCAATAAGGTAATTATTACTGAATACCTGAAATTTGTTTTTATTTGTGAAATCGGTGACATTAATTAGACTAAAGAATATTAGAATGGGCTCTCATTAAATTTTGTTGGAAGGAAAATGTTGGAAATTATTTGATTGAAAAGATCTGTATTTCATTTTGCCAGTTCTTATAACAATATTTTAAATAATCATTTCATTGGCTGTTCTGGAGGTTTAATCCCTGGAGGTAATTTGATATAGCAAGAGTAAGGTTAAGTATTATATCTTTCTTTTATCAAGTAGGAAAGTGTGGTTGTGAGAGGTGAGAAGAGATGCTTCTCCATCACAGATATGTTCCCAGGCAGATCTGTTTTTAAAAGCACATGCTTAAAGGGAAAGAGAGAAAAAAATGAAACAAGATGAAACCAGAGAGGGAGACAAACCATAAGAGACTCCTAATTTCAGGAAACAAACTGAGAGTTGCTGGAGCTGAGGGGGATGGTGGGATAGGGTGGCTGGTTGATGGAACTGGGGAGGGTATATGTTGTGGTGAGCACTGTGTATTGAAAAAAAAAAAAAAAGTACATGCAGAAGCTAGGCTCCGAAAATTATTCCTTTAAGACTAGCTGAAAACAAGAATCCTTATAAAGCTTAGGCATATTGAGGGTATAGCACCACAGTTCAAAGACTACCTTTACAAATAATTGTTCCGTAATAAGATAAAAGGTAAATGGTCCATGAATCCTGAAAATGTTCCTTCTGGTCTAGCCAAGAAATACAGCCTTTCTTCTTTGAGAAGTTTGAGGTAGCTGTTAGGCGAGTACAAATTCAGTTAGGGATTTTTTATTTAAACTCATCCTCAAGTTTTGGGTGACATAAGCTTGTCTCTAAAATTAGAATCTACTGAGTTTGGAATCAAATGTACCATATAGCTCTTTTTTAAATTTTTTTTTAAATTTTATTTTTTTAAGATTTTATTTATTTATTTGACAGACAGAGATCACGAGTAGGCAGAGAGGCAGGCAGAGAGAGAGAGGGAAGCAGGCTCCCAGCTGAGCAGAGAGCCTGATGCAGGGCTGGATCCCAGGACCCTGAGATTATGACCTGAGCTGAAGGCAGAGGCTTTAACCCACTGAGCCACCGAGGCACCCCGAGGTTTTTTGTTGTTGTTGTCATTGTTGTTGTTTTAATATAAACACTTTACTGGGGTACTATAAGTCCATAGGACCTGTTTCAGTTAAATAAATGTCAGCTAATGGGCAAGTTATAAAGAAAATACTGAAAAATAATAAGATTTAATTGAACTTTACATATATTTAATTTAAATACATAAGTGTCAATATATATAATAATTATGTATAAAGAAATATTATAGTATAAATATATATTTGAATATATTCTTAAATATAATTTTTTCAATAAGAGAGTAAATACAGTAATAATGTTATCAACACTTCTTTTAATAAAAGGAAGAAAATACCCTTTAATTATATTTTTAAAATATTTTTCATATAATGTGTGAAGACTGAATGTCTTGATGACATTTTTCCTTCATAAAGTTTTCAGCACAAAATCTAACTTAGAATTTTATTACATAATTATATTTTAACTTAATATTATTTTTGGAATGCAAAGGTATTCCCTAATGTGCATACTCAATTTTATATGTTGCCTGGTTTCTATTAGGAATTTTCCAAGGAGGAGAAAATACTGCTCTGCTCATATGCTTTATTGTTTTTTTTTGTTTTGTTCTCTTTTTAATGAAATCTTCTTAAGCAGTATTTTAGTATGTTCAGCAAAGACCTCTTAGAATTTGGGATTAACTGGGAAAAAGAATTCTACTCTTTAAGATTTACATTAAAACAAGTAAAGCTGGAGGTAATGATAACTAAATATATCTGCATATTTTATAAGAATTATTTCAACTTGTACTTGTAATCATATAATTTATTTGTGCTCTATCAGCCATGTGATTACAGTTAAGCTACTATAAACATTATGTCTCATTAAATTAAAGTCAGATGAAGCAACCCCAAAACAAAAGACATATTGGAGTTGGATTTTAAAATTATTGAATAGAGCATTTAGATTATATTTCATAAACTTACTGGAGCACATAGGTTTTGCAACAAAGAGAAAAAAAATCTTTCATGTAGGTATGAAAACCTTCATGTTTAAAATTCCTGATTGCAGGTATTAACTAAGGTACAGTGGTACAAATGCACCAAAAACAGCATCAGTATTCATAATATTAGGATCATTAAAATATTTAAGTGCTTTTTAAACAGAAGAGTTGGAAAAAAAATTCATATATAATTTAGACAGTAAATTGCAGCTTTTAGATTTATTTTTATAGTGTATAATTTCAGAAGATCAATACTCTTATGTGATACCAAAATGATTTTTTGCAAACTAAGTAATTTAAAATGTTAAAACAATGTTGATAATTATATAATCATATTACTATGAAATATTTGGCCAAGATGAAGAAAGCCAAGTACAGCCTATCTCTACTTGTTGACTACAACTTAGGGGAACTATGAAAATTAAATTGAAGGCACACAGATTGCAAAGTGGATTCAAAAGTTGGAGACATGACTAGTGCAGGTTAGACATAAGCATGAGAACTCTCCCTCTCTGTGCTTGTGACAGTATCTCAAAGGCAAGAGCTGGGCCATCAGTATTGGTATATAGCAACAGTAAAATCTCTAATAGAAATTCTCTTTCTCTGCAAAGAAACAGAAGATAAAGGATCTCTGCAGTCTGAAAAGTGATGGGGGTATCCGCATTTGTTTTTATTTTTTCTGTCCTAGGGAGACAATGGTCTATTAAAAGATTTTTGGTTTGTGGTTACCATGGGATTCACATATAACATCCTATGGGTATAGTAGTCTAATATTAAGTTGCTAATTGTTTAAGTATGAACACAACAAAGCACTGCATTTTTAATCCCTTTCCATATTTTATGTATATGATATCATATATTACATTTTAAAAAACCTGTATATTCCTTGACTTAGAAATATAATTGATTTTGCTACTTTTGTGCTTACCTTTCATACTAGCTATATAAGTAATTGATCTAACCCCTATACTATATATTTGCTTAATAGTGATTTGTGGTTTTTTGTTTGTTTGTTTGTTTATTTTTTTACCTCTAGCTATGGTCTTTTTTCCACTATAAGAATTATCTTTAACATTTCTTGGAAGGCCAGTTTAATAGTGACAAACTACTTTAACTTTTGTCTGGAAAGCTTTATCTCTACTCCAAGTCTGAATGATAATCTTGTTGGGTATTCTTGGTTGTTAATTTTTTTCCTTTCATCACTTTGAATATATTATGCCTCTTTCTTCTGTTCTGTGAAGTTTCTGCTGAAAAATTGGCAAATAGCCTTATGGGGTTCCCTTTGTATGTAACTATTTTTCATTTGCTACTTATAAGATTTTTTAAAATTTTTTTAATATTTTAATTATTTTTCTTCATGTTGACTTCCTTGGTTAGGTTCGTCTTGTTTGAGGCTTTCTGCACCTTCTGGACCTGGATATCTGTTTCCTTCCCTGGATTAGGAACATTTTCAGCTATTATTTCTTCAAATAGTAGCCCCTATCTCTGTTTCTTCTCTTTCTGAGACCCCTATAATTTAAATGTTATTATACTTGATGATATCACAGAGGTCTCATGACCTTTCCTTATTTTTATTATTTTTTTCTTCTTTTTGTTATTCTACTTGATAGGTTTCCATTATCCTGTCCTCTGATGAATGATCTGTTCTTCTATATCTGCTAATTTGTATTGATTCCCTATAGTGTATTTTTCATTTCTAGTTATTGTATTCTCTAGCTATATTCTTTAGTTATTCTGTATAATAGATATATTTTCTATATTTTTGTTGTAGTTATCACTGAGTTCACTTACTCTTCTCTCAAGTCTGATGAGTGTTTTTATAACAATTACTTTGGACTGTTTATCAGGCACATTGTGTGTCTGTGTTATTAACTCCTTATCTGTGATTTTGTTTTGTATTTTCATTTGAGACATATTCCTATGTCTTCTCATTTTTTTTCTGCCTGTTTGTTTTTATATATTAAGTAGGTCAACTATATCTCCTGGTCTTGAAGTAGTATCATTGTATAGAAGGGGTTTTGGTGGTCTGTACTGTGATTTTCCCTGGTAACCAGAACCAGACACTCTAGGGCTACCCCCTGTGTGGGTTGCATGTGTCTTTTTTTTTTTTTTTTTTTTTTTTTTTTTGTGGCTGGGCCACAACTGCTGCATGTTCACTGGTGAGTGGGGTTGTCTCTCAGCTCAACCATCTGCAATGAGTTGCTACAACTGGCCTGACAGCTGAGGGTGAACTTATGGCTAGGGTTTGTTCCTTGTGCAATGGATGAGAGGCCTGGCTGCTTCAACTATGGGTATGCTGGTCTTGGAGATTAGCTCTCCTCCTCAGGCCAGGAACTGCTTTGGAGAAGGTACCAGTCATGGCTGGGGTTGCCTACTGGCTGCGGTGGGATGTTAGTTGCTTTGGAGGAGTGCCTTCTGGGGTGGGTCTTCAGGGGAATGCCAGGGCAGGGCAAGTGGTGCTCACAAGGTAGATGGAGAATGTCAGAACTGGCTTCGGCAAGCATCCAACTATCTAAGTTAAGTTAAGTTAAGCCCCCTGATTGATAAAGTTCCCAAAGTAACCCCCAGTGATTTTTAAAGCCAGACATTATGGGGACATATCTTCCCACTATGGCTCCCCAGGCCCAGGAATGCCTAGTGTAGGGCCTGATCCTCTAGCTCTTATGTGCTTGTGATATCACTCCCATCTGTGAGTAATTACCCTAGAGGTTTGGTTCCTGACTATGTCTCCATCCTTCCTGCCCCTTTTCATGTGGCCTTCTCTCTATAATTAGCTATGAATGCCTCTGCTGTTAGTCTTTGGGTCATGTTCAGAGTGAGTTGCAATACACATAGTTATTGCCTGGGTGTATCTGGTGGAGGAGGTGAGCTCAGGATCCTCCTACTCTGCCATCTTCCTGTTCTCTCAGAATAAGTAATTTTGTTTCTCAACCTAACTGAAGAACTTTTTAGTAAAAATTCTCAAAATCAAAGATGTATAAAATGTTAACACATTAAGACTAATGAAAATTTGGTTCAGAATAGGAAAATGTGTAATAGGTTAAAAGAGAAAAATAGTATTTATTTCAAAAGAAGAAAATCATGTTCTGTAATTTAATAATCATTTATTATAAAAATAATTTCAAAATTAGAAATAGAAGGATACATCTCAACCTGATAGAATAATCTATCAAATGCTGACGTACTTAATGGGAACTATGTGGATAACAGTCCCATTAAAGTAAGGTACAAGACAAAGATGAAAAATGTCATAATTTGTACTCAACATATTTATTCAGTGTCTCTCAACTATTCTTATTTCTGGAATCATAAGAACCATGGAAAATAAGTGAAGAAAACTAAGCTAGATTAATTGGAAAATTATATGGCTATCATCTTAGCAAATCCAAGGGAATCTACAGATAATCTAAGATAACTAAATGACAATTTCAGCAATAACAAGATAAAAAAAAATTGATATTCAAAAAGCAATAGTTTCTATAATAATAAATTAAATATAATAGTTTCTTTAATAAATTAAATATAATAAGATATATTGATTTATAATAGTGACAAAACTGTATAGTATATGAATTATAGATTAGATGTGGCAAGATCTTGGGAGGTTCTGAACTGATGACAAAGGAGCTTACACTATAGTAATAAGGAGAGATGCAAAATTAGGGGAAACAGTATGATTAGAATTTTTCTGTATGAAGGGCCTATGTAAAAAGATTGCAAAATGAAGAGAGGGTAGGTGGTTACCTTGCTTATTATGCTACTTCCATACTCTAGATTAGAAATAATGAGGTTCTATAGGGAAATAATTAACAACAATTAGAAATGGAAAGAAGGATATAAATAAATATGAGAAATAACATAGAAGTAGAATTTTAACAACTTAACAATTTATTGGTTATGTGATGCAGAACTCAAATGTTCTCCCTGAGTGATTCAGAATACAATTAATCAAATTAAAGAATGATAGAAATACAAGCTCTAATGAAAGTCAAGAGAATATAAGGCCCTCAGAGAAATGGAGAAAGAGATAAGATGGTATCATGGTGGATCTGAAGCAATTATATAAAATTTGTGTGTTTTTATGTTTAGGTGAGATGTGTATAACTAGTATATGCTAGTTACACTAGTGTATAAGTAGTGTATATAGTGTGTATAACTAGTAAATAAAACTATTTAATTATATTTAATTAAATATATGTAATTTATATTTAAATAGCTATAAAAACTACTTAATTCAGTAGAGGAGTTTTAGTCTTTATTTAATTTAGATTTTGTAAACATTTGACAATTTAACTGTTGTGATGATTAATTTTATGTGTCAATGTTGCTATGCCATGGCATCCGGGTATGTGCTCAAGCATATGCCCTCTACGGCTCTTCCCTAATCTATCTTTGGTTTCTCATTTCCTATATTCATTCTAAATTCTTACTTCAGTGGTTTCATTTATGGTGTGCATGCCAAAATTGCAGAGTGTCTATTTCCAGCAGTAAAATTCTATGGGGTCTTTTCATTTGGTATGCCTAGTGAAAATGCTCCATTTTCTAAATCTCTTAACCGCTATTACAAAAGCTTAAGAGATATAAAAATGAAAATGAAATTTATTTTGTGGCCAAAATATTTTGAAATATTTGAAAATATTTCAAAACACATTTGGCTCCAGTGATTTTAAGTAACAGATTTTGAATCTGTACTTGAATGTATTGAAGGCATGCCATATTTAACTTATTTGTTGCTGATTATATGAATTGCTAGTTCCCAACCTGAGTTCTCAATCCAGCTTAATGGGAGCATCCATTTTTTTGCAGTAGAAACCTTAAAACTTTTAATGACTTAGCATTCTTTCTTACCTCTCTTGTATCTATTTTCTTTTCTCCAAATAACAAAACAAAAGAGCAAACTACTGCTAAATGCAAAACCGTAATGAATATCACCAATGCTATTTAAGCAAAAGGAGCCAGATACACAATATTGCATAATAAGAACATCTATATGTATGTATGTATATATATACCCACCTATTATAAAAGCAAAAACATCTATGGTAATTAAGCCAATAGTGGTGACCTTTGAAAGGCTATTGTCTAAAATGAATCATGAGAAATGTTTATAAAATGATGGTAAAATGCCCTATTTTGATTGGGATGATGGTTATATAGGTGTATTCATATTACATAGTTGTCATCTTTTTGACTACTAGATCTCTTTACATATTAGTCAAAGTTATTTTAAATCCTGTTTATGTGGTTCTAAATTCTGGGGCATCTACAGGTATGATTCTGTGGACTATTTTGTCTTCTCATCCATTTGCTTTTTTGGATTATCTCATAATTTTTGACTGAGTGCTCAATATTTTATACAGAAAAGTCAAGACAAAGATAATTTTTTTTTTTTAATTTGACAGACAGAGATCACAAGTAGGCAGAGAGGCAGGCAGAGAGAGAGAGAGAGAGGAGGAAGCAGGCTCCCTGCTAAGCAGATAGCCTGATGCGGAGCTTGATCCCAGAACCCTAGAATCATGACCTGAGCCCAAGGCAGAGGCTTTAACCCACTAAGCCACCCAGGAGCCCCTAAAGATTTTTTTTTTTTTAATAGACACACCTTTTCTCTTGTCAGTTTATTAGTATGAGATGTCGAGTTAATTTTGACTTTTAAGCAGGCTTTGAGTTTTCTTACTGATAAAGTTGACTTCAGGGTATACCTGGGTTCAGTTATTTTTAGTGAACAAATATTTCTGCTTTGTGGATCTTATAGGCATGGGGTACTGGTAAGTTTTTCCTCAATGTTCTTGTTTAGCCTGCAATTCTTGGAAGTCTACTTATGTTTGCACCAGAGGTGGTGGTCTCACTCTAGGTTCAACCTATTCCCCAACTATAGATTACCATTACTTACTATTCAGTATTGAACTTAAGGGTGGAGTCAAGGAGATATTTGGTTTTCCTGTTCCATCCTCTGCCTCTGAAGGGCAGTCCCTGAACCTTAGAGGTACAACTTTCTCAATACACTTTTTTCTCCCTAGCTGGGATAGCTAAATGCTGGCTGGTATATTTTATGGGGTTTGGGCATGAGATCACTTCTTGTGTCTTTCCCCGTGGCAGCAAACCTTTCCTTTGAATGACTGCAGAACCTTGCCTATGAAAGTGATTCTTCCTGCCCACCCCATGGCAAAGGGCTTTGCTTCAACCACTCCTTCCAAAGCAACAGACCTTTGCTTGGGCCCCTGGTTTACTGTTCTTACTCTAACACCTTAAGACTTTGTTTTTTTATGGGGGAAGAATCCAAAAAGTGGGGTTGTTTTATGCCTATGATCTATCACGGAGCACAGTGGGGGATGGGGAGGGGACTTTCTCTAGTTCCTTATTCTGCCCTCAATCTTTCTCACAGTGCAGGCTGATTATTCCCTTGTCTTGGGTGAAGAGTGGCTTTAATCAATTGATTAAAAATTAGCTAATGTATTTTTATACTTTAATGACAGCTAACTCCTCCTCCTGTAATTTGCCAAAGGTAAAAAAATAAAAAGCTCATGCTTCCCATATATATATACATACACAAAAAGGGCTTGTCATATACTGTAATTTATTTCACCTGGTTGATCTGTGAACTTGGCTTTCTGATGGACTCACAAAATTTTCATATTTCATGGATTCACTAAGATAGAAGGGGTGATTTCTTTCAGTTTTAAACAGTCTTAGAGAAAGCAAAAGACCTCACTTTTGATCATATTGTAAAAATTTGTTGATCAGTATAATTATGGTTTATTAAATTTTCTATATATATGCTAAGAAAAATTACAGTGCACCAACTCCAGTTCTGTTTATAACTCTTATTCTGAACACCACATTACTTTATATTTTACCCAGAAAAAATCAAACAATTTGAAATGAATTCTCTCTGTGCTCATCCTTTCAACTTCAGAATATCAAAACATGTTGCCTTTCCCTCTCTCTTTTGCCTTATTTCAAATAATAAATATTCATTCCAGTCACTGAAAGTTTGTATAATTGGTACTTTTGAATATACTTCAATAATATTCCTTTTCCTTTTTATTCATTCATTCAGTCAGTCAGTCAGTCAGTTAGGCATTCATTTAGTGAGTTCTGCACCCAGTGTGTGGGTTGAACTCATGACCCTGAGATAAAGAGTTCCATGCTCTACCAACTGAGCCAGCTAGGTTTTCTCAGTTATTCATTTGTTAAAGCAAATTTTACTAACTACATATGTAGTATTACTACAAACACCAGGGATTAAAAAAAGAGTCCTCCCCATCAAGGTGCTCCAAATTTACCTGTTGGAAAGAAGAAAAGAGAAAAAGAAGACTGCAGTGTGACAAGATACACAATGTAGAAAAAGTCAAGATACCATAGTAGCATCAGGTGGTTGTTTTTGGAAGGAAGACTTGGAAGACTCAATAGAAGAGTCAATAAATGTGATACTGATAGGTGTAATCACACACCAGGCAGAGGATAGACTTGTCTTTCTGTATAGCTAAATCTATATTCACATGGTATGAATGAGTAACTAGATTCTGGGGATGAGAAGTAGTGCCAAGTAATTGGTGCAGATTGGCTGGGACTGGCTGGAGATAAGTTTAGAAAGACCGCTTATAGACTAGAGATTCTGGAATGCTTTATATGCCCTACTAAGAAAATTTAATTCTGTCTTCCAAGCACTATGGGTTCATCAATTACATTATATATGTGATATATACATGTATTTTTTTTTCTTTTTGCATTGGATAAAATCCCCAGAAAGTCACTTCCTATAAAACCGCAAATACTTTATTACACTAGGCACTACAGATGCATATTGCAATATATTCTTACTTTTGACCATTATACGTAATGACACATTAATGTAGTAATAATAAACCATTGACCATATTTGTTGGACAAGGTAAAATAAAAGGGATTTGTTTAGTCATAAGTTATGTTTGTCAAGTATATGTCAAGATATTTTATCCATTTGTTAATTTACCTTCCATAAATATTGTATCATTTGTATTGCTAGTAGTAAGGCACGGAAATTTATATGTCCTCCAATATAATTTCTTACAATGATATTTCACTTTTTTTTTTAAAGATTTTATTTATTTATTTGACAAAGACAGAGAGAGAGAGAGATCACAAGTAGGTAGAGAGCGAGAGGGAAGCAGGCTCCCCACTGAGCAGAGAGCCAGATGCGAGGCTCCATTTCAGGACCCTGAGATCATTACCTGAGCTGAAGGCAGAGGCTGAACCCACTGAGCCCCACCCAGGGGCCCCTAAAATTTAACTTTTTGAGACTAAAGGAGTATATGATCATTTTACATTACATTTTTACTTTTCAGATTAATTAAATAATTTTGGGACACATTTCTCATCAGATATCTTGATTCTCTCTTTTTCTCTCTCTCTAAATATATATCTATCTCCTATATGTTTGTGTAAGGTGCATGTTATTTTTCTACCTTTTTATTAAACTTTTTAAGCCAACTTTATATGTTAAAAATACCAATCCTTAAATTGCCATACATGCACTCAATATTTATGACTTGTGATTTGCTTTTTATATTTAATTGATATTTGATGTTGTGAAATAGAGAAATTTCAAAATATAATGTGTTCAAATTTTTAAAGTTTGGAATTGATCACATTAGCAATAACTTGCTACCAAATATTTAAATATGTAGTCATGTCATGTTTGTTTTTAAGAGGGTTTTTACATTTAACTTTTATCTCACAGTATCTTTATATCTATTTCTCTAATATTGCCCCAAATACTAGAAATATGGAGAGCTTAAAGTCTATCTCTTATTGTTCTTTGGTGCTACAATTAACATTCTTATATAGCTTTCTTTGTTGAACATTTGTAATAATTTATGATCAGGAACTAGAAGTAGAATTGCTAGGTCACAGAGTTTGTCTATGTTCTGCTTCAGTTCAGTAGACAGTGACAAGTCATTTTCCAAATAATCGTATGAATTTGCACTCTTGTCAGGTTTGTATCATATTATAGTTGCTTTTCAGATTTTAAATCATTTTTTAAAAATACAATGACAGGGGTGCCTGGGTGGCTCAGTGGGATAAGTCTCTGTCTTCGGCTCAGGTCATGATCCCAGGGTTCTGGGGTTAAGTCCCACATTGGGCTCTCTGCTCCGTGGGGAGCCCCCCCCCATCTGCCTCTCTGCCTATTTGTGATCTCTCTCTGTCAAATAAATAAATAAAATCTTAAAAAAAATACAATGAAAAATAATTGTAGTCATTTTGGTATATATGATAATATTTTAATTGACCTTATGATTTTTCCCAGCAGTACTCCAGACCCTTGAAATTATACTCACACCTAATTATTATAATCTATTTTTAAGTATTCAATCAATCAGTTAATCTTTTCTATTAAAATTGTGAGGCAGACATTCAATAAGCTGACCCCTCTAGAACTGTATGAACCTATGTCATCTTGTTAGTAGAGTCAGTCTCTTCAATTTTTTTTTTCCTCTACCATCCTCTGTTGCTTCTCAAATGCAAATTCCTCTTATATCCAGTACACTTGTGTACTCCTATTTCCTGTCACTCCCCTCCCTCAACCCCAACTTTTCTACTTGTTCCAGTACTCTCTGAAGGCTTTTTCCACTTTAAATACTCCTACATAAACATTCTTTTCACAAACTTTGCTGCACCATTATGTCCTGATGAAGCTTACATTAAACTTTGTTCTCCTTTTGAATTCCCTCTCTCTCATGAAACAATCAACTAAATACTGCTCATTCTTGTAAATACAGTGATGCTAGAGTCAGGTTAAAGATTCTCTACTTTTCTGTTAAGTCTTTCCAATAACTATTGTCCTATTCTTATTGAAAATTCTATTTTGAGGAATGCCTGGGTGGCTCAGTCAGTTGGGCATCCCACTCTTGGTTTCCATTAGGGTCATTATCTCAGGATCCTGGGATCGAGCTCTGCATCAAGCTCTGCACTCAGCAGGGAGTCTGCTAGAGATTGTTTCCCTCTCCCTCTTCTTCTGCTCCTCCCTTTGTTGGACACTGTCTTCCTCTAAAATAAATAAAATCTTAAAAAAAATTATATTTTAATAAAAGCTATACTATCTCATTTTTCTTCTCTTCTTGAATTTATAGTTACTGTCATCCAGGAACCCCACAATCTCTTTTGCTTTATTTCACATATTTTCCTATTCAACCAGCAAATTACCTCTATCTCCTCTATCTTGCCATCACTTTTGCAAATGATAATGTAATCATTTTTTCCTTCTGATGCATAGATAAAATAATTCTTGAGTTTGGATTAACTCAAATATCTGTTTCTCATTGCTATACTCTAATTTCTGTGAAGCTTCATGGAAAATTAGATAAATCAGAAGATTATGAATGCTAACATTTATTTATTTATTTTTATTTATTAGATACAGAGACTGAGAGCAGGGGGAGGAGAAGAGGGATAAGGACAAGCAGCCTCTCTGCTGAGTGCAGGGCTCAATCTCAGGACCCTAAGACCATGACCTGAGTCAAAATAAAGTTAGTCGCTTAACCATTGAGCCATGCAGACATCTCCTTGGCTGTTAAAATTTATAATCTGTAAACTTAGTGTAAAGTTCCTTTATGTGGTCAGGACAAATGCATTCCTTCATATTATACAGCATCTTTATTCTTCTTCTTTTTTTTTTTTTTTTTGGCCAATAAGTAACTTTGCACACAGTTAAAGACAAAATGGTTTTCTATCTTTCTATTTCATAACTACCAACTGATCCTTAATCTCTGATTACTCCATTACCTCATTACCTGGCTCTTGGCAAATTATTCAACACAGATTTCATATATACTCTTGATTAATTAATTTGCTTCTCCTACCTTTTTACTTTTTTTCTTTTCTTTCTTTTTCTTTCTTTCTTTCTTTCTTTCTTTCTTTATTTATTTCTTTTTTTTCTTTTTTTTTCTTTTCTTTTCTTTCTTTTTTCCCTACTTGGAGTGTATCACAGAAGAACTTTAAAATTAGGCAATTCTGATTATATAGGATTACTAATGACCTATTCAACCTCTTTTTCTCAAGAGAGACAGAGTGGAGAGAGAAAAAGCAAAAACAAAATACATTGTCTTTACTTTAGAAAGCTTCCAGGGAGAAGGGCAGGGCATCTCTAGATTTATTATCTTGGAGAACAGCAAATCTACTTAAGGGAGGAGTAGAAAATGTCTTTATACTTCCTACTAGACCAAGGAGGGACATATGTCTTAAACATTATTATCCTGAAATTTTTCCCTTTGAAAGCATTTTCACTTAGCCATAAATGCCTTTCTCAGAGGATCTGAACCAAGTGGAAATGTGAGATAAGCATGAAAACCATCTCTCAACAATAGTAATACTTTTTATTTCATCAGCAAATATTTTCAAATCACCACTTTTCTTCATGACATGTTTCTATATAAATCATGTAAAATTTATTTAGTAATTTCAATTAGAATTTTCCTTGGAGGGAACCTGGGTGGCTCAGTGGGTTAAAGCCTCTGCTTTCAGCTCAGGTCGTGATCCCAGGGTCCTGGGATCGAGTCCCGCATCGGGCTCTCTGCTCGACAGGGAGCCTGCTTCCTCTTCTCTCTCTGCCTGCCTCTCTGCCTACTTGTGATCTCTGTCTGTCAAATAAATAAATAAAAAATCTTAAAAAAAAAAAAAAAAAGAATTTTCCTTGGAGCTTCCTTTGACATAATAGTCAAGGCAGACTTACCTACAGCTATGTGATAAAGTTTCTCATTTTCATTTGTTGGTATGGTTTCTTTTATATATTTACTTATTCATTTTTACATTTTAACTTTATTATTCTTAATTTTATCTGAAATTAATTTTGATGTTAGGTTGATACTCCAAATGGGTAGCTGATTTTGTCATTTTCCTTATCTAAATTATCTGTCACTTTCTCACTAGTTAAAATTCTACAAGTCTCATAAAATAACTTCATACACATAGACATATACACATACACGTCTGATTGTTAATTTATTTTATGCTTCATTAGCCAATAATTATTCCTCAGAATGGCTTTACCTTTTAATACATTTTAATATTTGGTAGGGTTTAAATTGATTCTACTTAAATATTAAGTAGATATCACATTTACAAAATGTATCCCCACACCATATCAAAAAGAGAGATATCACAAATACAATGTTATCTTTGAAAAGCCAGTAAGATTTAGATTCAGAATACAGGTAAAGGGATTAATTATATTAGGGATAGAAGCCTTTTCCATTACTGGGTGGAAATGAATAAAAGTAGGCAAGCATGCTTAGTCTGAAGTTTGTTGTTTGGACTTTAAATAAGTTATGTGCTGATGGATTCTAGATTAAGTATCTGTCGCTATTCTTTATATTAATGCTGGTTTTCCCCATTCCTCTGAATTCTGGATGATCTCTAAAGCTTACCTGTGAGTTATTTTTCTGCAATGTCACTTTTGATCTTTATTTTATTTTTATTGATGATTTATTTCAATAATGACTTCTAAATTTTCATTAACTTTTGAATTTTTAAACTATTGTGCAAAATGGCAACATTAGTTGCTTTTGCCTACCTAAGATCCCTCTTCTTGTAATGACATTTCAATTTTCCTTTGGGTAACTACCTTTGTTCCATAGCTTACAGTTTAAACTTAAGGGTCAATTAATGTTCCTCACCTTCTTCAGTCTATGGCATTCAGCCTCTCTCTTATAGGACCTTGGTTTTAGTTACAAAACATAATGAAGAAATGGTCCTTTAATTACTGCATCCCAGGAACTGCACTAGTGTTCTTATGCTTTCTAGTGCAGAAATCTTTAGTTTTTCCTTTCATTGTGTAAGCTGACCTATAGATTTACTGAATTTCTTTTATGGGTGCGTATGCTAGCCAAAGTTAATTGGTGTTGTCTGCAATTACTGTAGAATGAAAGACATAGAATGGACTAAACCCAGTGATGGGAACAATTTTTAATTTGTTATTGAGCTGACATGGGGCAAAATGCAGTGGTAATCTCATTGATTTTCTGGGATGTAAAAGTAACATTCCATGGTAGTTAATTAAGTTATCACTGATGGTCACATAGAACTGTGCCTACTGTAAGGAAAAGCTCTAGGTGATTGAATAGACAAAGACATGGAGTAATTTGAAGAGGATGAAGAATTATGTGACCATGGTTAGGTGGAGAGGCTGTATGCTTGATTAAAAAATGGAAGAGAACAAATGATTAGATTCTTGAATTCTCATGTCAGTCACAGAATCATACTAAAAGGGTATTATCCTTCTTATAGCCACAGGATTGAAATTATTGAAAGGAAAAATCAGTGCTAAATCTTTCATTTGATAAATTAGAACATTAACTAAATTCAAATCCCTTCTAGCATTCTGACATGGAAGTTTAAATAAAAGTAAATATATGACTTAGAATAAAAATATATGTGCCAATTGGGGAAATACACTAATGCTTTTATATTACAGATTTGATTGAACTGCCTGAACTCAGCCATGAGCTGATTCCTACTAAATGATTCCTACTCAACTTTACTTTTTTGAGCATCCCTTGCAACGTTCATTGGTTTGAGCTGGGAACATAGCAAAGAAAAATGCAAAGTTGCCATTCAGTGACATCTCAACTTCTCTTTGTCCCTTGCAGTCTTTATTTTATTTTTAGAACTGAATTCAGTGAATCACTAGGAGAAGGCAGAGAGTGTCGATGTAACTCCCTTCTTTGGTTTTTCTCTTTTTTCTCTTTTGGGTTTGTGTTCTGTCCTGTTGAAAGTATATGTATATGTATGTGTGTGTATATATATATACATATGTATATGTGTGTATATATATGTATATATATGTATATGTATATATGTATATATACACACATATGTATATGTATATATATATACATATATATCCCCCCCTTGGGGCTCCTGAGTGACTCAGTCAGTTAAGCATCTGATTCTTGATTTTGGTGCAGGTCATAACCTCAGGGACATGAGATTGAGCCCTGCTTTGGGCTCTGTGCTCAATGCAGAGTCTGCTTGGGATTGTCTTCCTCCCTCCACCTCTGCCCTTCCACTCACTCTCTCTCTTTCTCTTTCTCTCTCTTGTATTTTCTTCCTGTCTTTTGGTAATAGTTTTTCACTTCTGCCTAATACTGTTGACCTGTCAGTTCCATCTGTGCTACTGACCTCCAAAACCTGGTGATACTGTGTTGGGTATTTCCTGGATTTCAGGAGACTCTTCAGACTCCACATCCATGCAGATACCTGATGTGAGGGATCCAGTCAAGCTGCAGCTTCACCTTCCAGAGCATCCCCAGTGTATGATCCCCTTCATGTCATAGGCTCTAAACACAATATTTTCCTCCTGTAGTGGTTGGTCTTTTTGAAAAATTGAAGATATTTTGATGTCTTGATATCTCTTATAGATTCTTCTCAATCTACATGATTCATATAACTTTATTACAACAAATGAGATATTGCTTGTTTCATACATAAATGTTTCTGCTTTACTCTATATAACATATTTATGTCTTATAGATACCGAGATGAGGGACAAAATAAACTGTAACTCAGGGAAAGGGTCAGACAGAAGAGAGTAGGAAAACATTCCTATCCTCTGACAAGATGTCTTGCTCTTTTCTGGTTACATTTATATAGATGAGGGAATGAGGGCAGATAGTGAGAAGTCATCAGTTCTCCTGGACTGACACTGCTTTGAAATCTACTGAGACCATTGTCAGTCTTTCATATTAGAAAGTGAAGCATATCCCATTTCATAGCTATGAACTAACTGCACACCTGTTTCTATACTATTCTTTAGGAAGAAAAATTAGGAATATTTACAAAGTAAGGAAGGCAACCATATATTCAAGTTTTTGAATACAACGTAATTCTTCCATTACCACATTGCAAAGGTCAACAAAATCTTTGTTCACCATGTTCTGAAGTAAACTGTAGACTTAAAATAGAGAATGAGTTTCTACTCATAAAATGTAGTAGAAATTTATTTATGTATTTGAACATCTTAAGGACTGTTTTAATGACAGATTTTGAAGATACTGACTAAAGAAACAAAAACAGTGTTAGATTAGAATGAATTTACCCTTATAGGTGCACTTACAAGACATTCTACAGTTCTTCAGATGACTCAGTTTTCAGGTGTATGCAAGTTGGGTGCCCAAAGGACATTGAACAGACAGAAATCACATGGTATTTGAAGATATTGAGATTCAAAGATATTGGATACCAGACTCAAAAAGATCTTTTTTTTTTTTATTTTAAGATTTTATTTTATTTATTCAACAGAAAGAGATCACAAGTAGGCAGAGAGGCAAGCAGAGAGAGAGAGAGGAGGAAGCAGGCTCCCCGCCGAGCAGAGAGCCCGATGCAGGACTCGATCCCAAGACCCTGAGATCATGACCTGAGCTGAAGGCAGAGGCTTAACCCACTGAGCCACCCAGGTGCCCCTCAAAAAGATCTTAAATGCTGGATATATTTTAGCAAATTAATTGGAAAAATACTGCCTAATTATATTCTCTGAGAGGTGCTAGAATGAGTTTTCTTCACCAAGATTTTAAGGAAGAGATTTCCAAGAGAAATATAGGTTTCAAAAAATGTGTCCCTGAATGCTTTAGTAAGGATTTCCAATTGAAATGGGCTCTCTGATTTTAGTATGGTTGGATAGATTACAGACATCAGAATCCAGGTATAAGAAACCCAGGAAAGTTTTAAAAAGAAGTAAAGTTGATGTGATTAACATTTGGCTCTAAGGACAGACAAACTAATCCAATCTCCAAGAGTAGCCTAACCTTAGAAATCTCTGAGAGTATTTAATTAATCATGAATCTATAGAAAAGAAATTTTTAGGCCACCCCCTAAGGAATTAGTTGTCTTATATGTCAAATTAACAACTATAATAATTTTATTATTATGATTATTATTGTATTTTATTATATAATACAGTTAAAGTCCTAATTTGATATATTACATTACAGAGTCACAGTGCTTTCCTTAATTCATGTATCTGAGTCATGGCATACTTCCAAGTCCTGAAATGAAGAGGAAATAACTGTTCTCAAAAGCCACATGTTATTCTTTCTTCGAGGCTTTTCCAAAAGGACAGTGATCTTACATTTATTTACCTGCCTAATTAAGCTTTGGGGAAAGGAAACATATGCAGAATTATTATGAATTATTAGACATTAGGTCTAATATAACATTAATTATTGGGGTTGAAGAACTACACTGGGGTCTACTGGTGTGAATGGAACTTATGAATCTCAAGAGATAAGCTGAATTTACATAAGTTCTACATGATTGGCACAGGTGAATTCAAAGCTCTATGGTGGTAACATTTCCAGATCTTAAGTTCATAATTAAAATTGATATATTCTCAATTGGTAAAAGCTATAATAAGTTTCCTGTTTTGGATAAGATTTATATTTATAGGAAGGGTCAAATGCTATTTATATTACTCTTCTTTAAAAATAGTTAACTGGACTCCTGGGTTGGCTCAGTGGGTTGAGCATCTGCCTTCGGCTCAGGTCATGATCCTGGGGTCCTGGGATTGAGTCCAAGTTGGGTTCCCTGCTCCACAGGGAGACTGTTCTCTCTCTGACCTTCCTCCCACTTGTTCTCTCAATCCCTCTGTCTGTCAAATAAATAAATAAAATCTTTTAAAAATAAAAAAAAATAAAAAATAGTTAACTAAAGACCATATTTCATTCCTAAAAGAATTGTTCAAATATTCAACCATTAGAGCTATATGAAAGATTGATTCTGTCATACCTCCTTTTTTTTTAAATTCTGTTGTAGATCTAGTCAAAAAATCTGATAATTTTGGGAAAATGGCATGTGTTTATCATAAGCTTACTCAGATTTTGACCCTAATTGGAATATGTGTTAGAGAAAAAAGTATTTTAGAGAAAAACTTATGAAAACATATTTTATCAAATTATTTTATTCTCCTCCTGAGCACATAGAAAGATTGCTCTGCCCCATGTTGCTTGTATCCAGGTTGGACCATGTGGCTGAGTTTTGACCAACTGAGGGAATAAATGAAGCACAATATAATTAGGCCTGAATGTAAGATAATCATTACAGTCTGTCACATTATTTTCTTGGCATGACTAGAAATAAATTACTCCAAAAGTGGTGGGGTCACATGATGAAAAAACTCCAGATCCCTGAGTATGTCAGTGGGAATATAGCTACCCAATAAATCCACCAAATTTCTTGTTTGGGCAAGAAATATACCTTTATCATGTTAAGTCTCAGGAATTTGAGGGTGTTGGTTATATTAGCTTATGCTGACACATGTAGACCTACTTTCCAGTTCCTTGCTGTAGTTACTCCGTTCCTCTCCTAGTGGCTTTTTGCTTCTATTAATTTTTCAGTCTATTCAACTGAAGATGGAAAATATTGGAAGTTTATAGTGTTTTATCAGAGACATTTTCATCTTGTCTAAAAGGTACATCAGCTCTCTGGTTTGTTACATACAATATATGCATCAAGGAACTTGGTCATCTTACAATTTTAGTGGGACATCACACTAGTCCACTGAAGAAGTCATGTTGACAGTTCATATAGATTGGGAAATAATAGATATTTTATATTTCTCAGTAGGACACAGAGCTTTCAGAAGGTAGGGGATAATCCTCCCCAACACACAGTCTCTGAGACTTGCCACCTTAGTGGAGGGAGTTTCTCATACTGCAATTATGTTGAATTTTAAGAAAGTGCTACTGGACTGAGGAATTTTCTATAGTTTTGGACCTAAATTATTATATGTGGCACACTTGATGAAGTCCTTAGACACTGTAGAAAGCAAATGCACATTTTGATTTTCTTGTTTTATCTCCTTTATCAGACAAATTAAAAAAAAATAAGTTTTGTACAACCAAACATAAGGGCTATGCTTTTGACAGGTTAGTGGATGTGTCTTTTGACTGGTTATATCCTGGACCCATGGTAAGAACTTAGAGAAAATTCTCATCACTTGTGTGCTTTCTGCCTAGTAAAGCTTTAGGTGTTCTTCTCCATGCTATCAGTTCTGCCTTGGCTGGCCTACTGTGGTGAAAGTGGCTCAGATTACTGCACCATTTTTTTCAAAGTGCCAGCTTCAACACCAGAACTTGTGTTTATTTCAGAGTGAGTCTACTTTACAACTACAGAGAAAATATAGGGAAAACAAGTACATGGGAAGTTGTCTCACAGTCATCTTCCTTACTGTCAGTCTTGAAATGGTTTATATCTCAGGGAATGGGAATGTACATGAAGTAATACATTTGTGTTGCGTAGTCTATTCCAAAGACTACATTATTGCTCATTAAATTTGAAAATCCTAATGAAAGTTGTCACAATTTTTTTTTTAGACCACATATTTGTATCTATAAAATATTCATGCTCTGGATGTATTCACTTATTCAATATCTACCTTCCCCAGTGGAAAAAAAACACATTTGAAGAGTGTTCCAGTATGTCTTTTTTACAGTTTTGCTCATTGTTCCTAGAACTGTGCTATAGTATATGGTATATTATAGGGATCAACTGATATTTGGTGAATGAAGATTAATGATATTTGGTGAATGAAGATATTTTTATAATTTGACTACACATAAGAAATATGCTCCAATTTAAATGCTTTTGAGTAATTTTCTTTATTTTTCATATATTTTCTTTTTTTTCCCTTTCATTATCCCATCCTTCCTTTTTTCACATCTCCCCTGTGTATCCAGTACTAATATGAAACTGTTCCCTACCTGCAGAGTATACTAATAAACATCCATACTAATTGATCATTACACAAGATATACCAATGGCTAAATAATTTTTACATTCTCCCTATACAAAATCCAAACCCTCTTACTCTACATTCACTATATGGAGGTTTGCATAGGCAGCTCAAAATTAGCATACCCTAACAGAACTCATCATAGTTCTTCCAGTAATCTCATTTGGCTTACATCCTCAAAAAATAACACTACAGAAGTCCACACTTTTCAACTCTTTCACAACCAGCAATACTGGATATTCTATCCTCTTAAAGCACTTTCATCTACTGCTGCATACTATCTAGCCATGGCTTCCTATTAGTTTAGGCACTGGCCCCTTCCTACCTGAAATATTCCAATAACACTCTGACTGGTTACCCTGTTCACTGTCCTACAGATGTTTAAACAAGCATTTCCCAATTAAGTTTTTCAGAACTATGTTCCTAGAAAATGGTCTAAAAAAAAAAACCAAAACACATCAGTGTATTAAAAACTGATATAAACTACAATGAAGAACCTGTATAGAATAGGATTAAAGAATGGGTACTTTCTAGTCAGACCCCCCGGATTCAAATTTTAGCACGTTCCAGTACCTAAAATGATGTTTGGTACCTCTGTGGTAAATATATATTTTAGGAATTGAAAATAGATTCAAATTAATAGATAAATATTATGAGAATGTTAGTTAACATTCTTAAGTGTCATTTTCTAAACTTATAATCAACTAGCTCTGTGGTAGGTCTTCCCCAACAATTTCCCCCACTCACTTCTCCTCTCCAACTCCCAGTGTCCTACAAGTTATTCCTTATGCTCTACAAGTAAGTGAAACCATATGATACTTGACTCTCTCTGCTTGACTTATTTCACTCAGCATAATCTCTCAGTTCTGTCCAAGTTCATATAAGGGAGAGTTCATACAAGAGAGTCCCTTTCTGATGGAGGAATAATACTCCATTGCATATATGGACCCCATTTTCTTTATCCATTCATCCACTGAAGGGCATCTTGGTTCTTTCCACAGTTTGGCAACCGTGGCCATTGCTGCTATGAACATTGGGGTACAGGTGGCCCTTCTTTTCATTACATCTGTATCTTTGGGATAAATACCCAACAGTGCAATTGCAGGGTCATAGGGTGGCTCTATTTTTAATTTCTTAAGGAATCTTCACACTGTTTTCCAAAGTGGCTGCACCAACTTGCATTCCCACCAACAGTGTAAGAGGCTTCCCCTTTCTCCACATCCTCTCCAACACTTGTTGTTTACTCTCTTGTTAATTTTGGCCATTCTAACTGGTGTAAGGTGGTATCTCAATGTGGTTTTGATTTGAATCTCCCTGATTGTTAATGATGATGAACATTTTTTTATGTGCCTGTTAGCCATTTGTGTGTCTTCTTTGGAGAAGTGTCTGGTCATGTCTTCTGCCCACTTTTTGATGTGATTATCTGTTTTGTGTGTGTTGAGTTTGAGAAGTTCTTTATAGATCTTGGATATCAGCCCTTTGTCTGAGGTGTCATTTGCAAATATCTTCTCTCCTTCCGTAAGTTGCCTCTTTGTTTTATTGACTGTTTCCTTTGCTGTGCAGAAGGTTTTGATCTTGATGAAGACCCAGAAGTTCATTTTCACTTTTGTTTCTTTTGCCCTTGGAGACATGTCTTGAAAGAAGTTGCTGTGACCAATGTTGAAGACATTCCTGCCTGTGCTCTCCTCCAGGATTCTGATGGATTCCTGCCTCATGTTGAGGTCTTTTATCCATTTTGAGTTTATCTTTGTTTATGGTGTAAGAGAATAGTCAAGTTTCATTCTTCTACACATAGCTGTCCAATTTTCCCAGCACCATTTATTGACACAGGGTTTTGAAAATAGTTGATATTCTATCAAACTTAGTTATTATGTTTAATCATTTAAGCAGTCTTTCCTAAACTTAGTTGATAATGAAAATATTTTTAACATGGCATATATTATCACATAGAACTACTGTTATATGGAAAGATACATCTAATACGATGCTCTTCAGAGCTCTTCTCCACACATCTGCCAGCATTGTCTCTCCAAATAGAAATCTGTTCTGCCATTCTCTTCACTAAACCCTTCAGTGACTTGCTGTTTTCACCTCAGAAAGAACAAACTGGAGCTTAGCAATGAAAGACCTCTGTCATTTTTGCTGTAACTATCTCTTCAACATAATAACTGCTTTTGGTATGAACACTTCTGAAATCAGTATTTTTTTTTCTACTTCAAAATTTGAAACATCTTATATATATATATAAACAATCACTAGAATAATAACAGCTTCTCCCTTGCTAATCTTTAGGAAGTTGGATAATGTTTTTTCTTGATAAGTGTATTTAGAGAGAGAGAGAGAACATGAGCAGGGAGAGGGGAAGAAGGAGAAGAGGGAGAGAGACAGCATTTTAAGCAGACTCCACACTGAGTGTGGAGCCCATCTGAGTGACCCACATGGCTCAATCTCAGGACCCTGGGATTATGACCTGAGCCAAAATCAAGAGTTGGACCCTTAAACAACTGAGTCACCCAGGCACTCCCATATTTTATCCTCCGATTTTCTCCATCTTTACATTCAAGAATTTTATAATTTATAAGGAGAATCTATAATTTACTATTGATAACCAACACATCTTAGTAGCTGAAAACAACACACATTTATTATCTCACACTTTCTGTGGGACATGAATCTAGATATGGCTCAGCTGATTTCTTTACTTAAGACTCACTAGACTGATGTTAAGATTTTCACCTGGGCTATATTCTAAAGGTTCAATTGGGAAAAAATACACTTCCAAGCTCATTCAGGTTGTTGGCAGAATTCACTTCCTTGCAGCTGTAGGTTGCAGACCCTTAGATACTACCTTGTTGGCTGAAGGCTACCATCAACTTTTTAAGGCCACCTGTACTTTCTAGAGGCTGTCCACAATTCCCTGCTACATTGGCTTTCCCAACATGCTTGCTTACTTCATAAGGCCAGTGAAAAGGGTGTCTAGAGTGAGTCCGATAGGACAATGAAGATTTATATAATGGATATAATGCAATCTGGGAATGATATTCATCAACTTTATAATAATCTAATGGTTAGAAATAAAACAGGTCCTCACTGCACTTACAGGTAGGGATGTACTGGAAAGAATTACTTGAAAGAATAAAAATTAGAAGGTGTGGAACAGGAGAGAATCTGTCACATAACATATGATTCATTTTTCTTTTAAAACCTAGTTTGTTGATCACAAACTTATAATTGGGTTATTTCATCCGTTTGGATTTAATGCAATAATTGATACATTTAGAAAGTGATATGCCATGTTTCCAGTTTTTTAGGCTAAGTTACTTATTTTTTTCTTGTCATGTTTTATTTTAGTTCTACTTTTAAGTTATTCTAGTGTCCCCATCTTTATCTTGTTAACTGCCCATTCTTTTATTAGTCCCTTAATAGATATTCTAAGGATTATAATAGGCATACTTGACTTACTAGAGTCTACCATATATTAGAACTTCTGTGCTACTTTGACAAATCAATGAACTTACAACATTTCAAATCTATCAGACTCCATTTTTGTGTATTTTTCAGTCATATTTTTATGTCTACATAAATCTTATATATCACAAAATGATATTATGCATGTTGATACTCACTTTCATTTGCCCTTATATTTATCTTTCCATTTCTGTTTTAAGGTGATTTTATCCAGATTACTTTCTTTCTGCATGGGCAGAATTATCCTTGGTATTTGCTTTTCTGCAAATTTTCTGGAGATAAATTCTTTAGTTTGTGTGAATGTATATGCTTTTAAACATGAAGTATATATACATATAAAAGGCCATGCAAATTGGAATTTTATTCTCAATAAATTTTACTGTTTAAAGTTTATATCCTACATATGAAGGAGCCTGTTATTTCTTAAAATGATTATGGAAATAATTTTGCTTCTAGTTTTTCCTAATGCAACAAAAATCACTTCTAAGATTTTATTTTATTTGGCTTATCTCTTGAGGGCCATTTTTGTTTTAGTAAACACTGCAAAATTATAGCCATGAACAGTCATCATAAAATTATACCAAGTAAGGAATAAGAGAAAAGAGTTAAGATGAGCCCTAGAGGATATGATTTTTATTTAAAATAAATTTGGGAAGTCACTGCATTATTCAGGGGCCCATCCAGAAAGGATGACAAAATGCAAAGTAGAATTAATCATTTTAACAAAAGAAATATTCTTTCTATTATGAAACTTTGACAAAAATAAAATAGGATAAGATTATCTTTCAAACTAAGAGCATGTTTAAGTAATTATCAAAATTATATGCTATGCTTTAATTTCACATTAGCTCTTCTGTTGAAAGTAGGGTGTATATTGATATGGGATTATGAAATAGAAATGGTTTTCTGTCTATGATTTTTTACTATGACTCCACCTTGATATTCACAAAGTTTTTTTTTGTGCAATTTTACTAAAAACTGGTGAATTTAGCAGATTGTTTTAAAAATCATACAGTAAGAATTACCAGGATAAACAATGACCAGTAGCAAAATCATTATTGGTAAAATAAGTAGTATTAATTGGTAGTCTATTATTTATAAAACATTGTATTGAAAGCTTTACGTAGTTAAATTTTTGTATCTTCACTAAATTTCTATCTAGTGAATATAATTACTTGATTTCATTTAAAAGATGAGAAATGATTGAATGAGTTCAACATCATGGCGGTATAAGATGAACCTCCTTTTTGTTCCACAAACAAAAGTGCTTTTGTGATAGTTATAGGATCCAGTGCCAGATACAAATGAAACTGGGAGGAATCCTACCCATTTGTGCATCTGGAAATAGACAGACAGATCATGGTTCAGACTATAGAACCAGTGGAGAAGTGAACTTGTCCCAACTCTTCTTGCTATGGTTGGGAAAAAAACCTGGAGAATACTAATCTGGGAAGACACACAAGATCAGAAGAGAAATTTCAAAAGTCCTGTCTTCTAAAGGGAAGATTTCATTGAAGAAAAATAGAACTAAAAATAAAAGTATGGCACAGTGGAAACAAAAAACTTTACCATTCCTGCTCCATTCCCAAAGCAGCACTACTCATAACTATCATTCAACAAGGACCTCTCCTACAGGGGACAAGGAAAACAGTGTTTGAATGTCATGACATTCCAGTCCTGTGAAACTAAGCTGGATTCTCTATGACTGAGAGGATGGAGAAAATCAGGAAAGAGGCAGAAAAGAGTATCAAAGGACATGAAAAAAAACACTTACAATAATGGGGAAAGAAACTGAATCAGTGATCAAAGATCTCCCACCACAGAAAACTGAACCAGCTGGCTTCACTGGTTAATTTCTGCCAAATATTTAAAGAATGATTCATGTTAATTATTCTCAAATTCTTCCAAAAAATTGAAGGGGATGGAACACTTTCAAATTCATTGCACAAGGTGAGTGTTACCTTTGATACAAAAGTCAGATAGAGACACTAAAAGAAACTATAGATTGATTTCTCTGATGAATATAAATGCAAACATTTTCAGTGAATTATTAGCAAGCCAAATTAAAAAATATATATATATTAAAAGGAGTATACACCCTGATCAAGTGGAATTCATACCTGGGATACAAGGATGGGTTGAATATACAAATCAATAAATGTGATACACTATATTAATACAGTAAAAAATAAAAATCATATGATCACCTCAATAGATGTAGAAAAGGCATTTGACAAAATACAATGTCCTTTCATGATACAAAACAAAACAAAACAAAACCCTCCATGAATTGAGTATAGAAGGGATATAACATAGTAAGTCCATATGTGACAAACCCACAGCCAACATAATACTCCATGATGAAAAATTGAAAGCTTTTCCACTAAGTTCAGGAACAGAATAAGGGTTACCCACTCTCAACACTTTTATCCAATGTAGTACTGGCAGTTCTAGCTAGAGCCATTAGGCAAGGTAAAGAAATAAAAAGCATCCAAATTCAAAAGGAGGAAGTAAAATAGTCATTATTTGCAGATGATATGATCTTATGCATAGAAAAACCTAGACGCTCAACCAAAAAACTTGAAACTAATTAATGAATTCAGCAAAGTTGCAGACTATAAAATCAATTAAAAAAAACAGTTGTACTTTTAGATACTAACAACAAACTTCTGAACAAGAAATAAAACAATACCATTCACAATATCATCAAAACTAATAAAATTGTGATGCCTTGATGGTGCAGTTGGTTAAGCATCCAACTCTTGTTTTCAGCTCAGGTCATGACTTACATTGTGAGATCAAGCCCTGTGTCTGGCTCCTTGCTCAGCATGGTGTCTGCTTGGAATTCTTTCTCCCTCTCTCTCTGTCCCTCCAACTCCTGCTCTCTCTTGCTCTTCCACTTTAAATAAATAAATCAATAAGTAAAGCTTAAAAAAAAAAATAACAAAGTAAATTTAACCAAGGAGGTGAAAGATCTTTACACTGAAAACTGTAAGACATAGATGAAAGAAATTGAACACACCAACAAGAGAAAAGATACCCCATGTTCGTAAATTAGAAGATTTAATATTGTTAAAATGTCCATACTACTCAAAGCCATCTACAGCTTCAACATAATCTTTATGAAAATTCCAATGTTATTTTTCATAGAAATAGAAAAAAAATCCTAAAATTTGTATGGAAATACAAAAGACTCCAGAATAGCCAGAATAATCATGAGAAAGAATAACAAAATCAAAGGTATCATACCTTCTGATTTCAAGCTTTACTACAAAGCTATAGTAATTAAAACTATAAAACAATATGGTACTGGCATAAAAATAGACACTTAAACCAATGGAACAGAATAGAAAGTCCATAAATAATCCCCACAATTTATGTAAAATAAATTTACATTTATTTACAATAATCAAGCGATATTTAACAAGGGAGCCAAGACCACTCAATAGGAAAAGGACAGTTTCCTCAACAAATGTTGGGAAAACTAGATAACCACATGTAGGAAAATGAAACAGACCCCTTTCTTTTACCACTCATAGAAATTAACTTGAATTAAAGACTTAAACATAAGACATGATGCTGTAAAATTCTTAGAATAAAACATAGCAGAGGAGCTCTTTGACATTGATCTTAGTAATGATTTTTTTAATATGATAAAATTTTTAACATGACATTTTTTATTATGACAAAAGCACAAGCAACAGGGGTGCCTAGGTGGCTTAATTGGTTAAGCATCAGTCTTCAGCTCAGGTTATAATCCTAGGGTCCTGGGATTGAGCCCCGCATCGAGCTCCCTGCACAGTTGGTAGTCTGCTTCTCTCTCTCTGTCTGCCCACCTCTCCTCAGCTTGATATCTCTCACTCTTTCCTTCTCTAAAATGAATAAATAAGTTTTTAAAAAGCACAAGCAACAGAAGCAAAAATCAAAAAGTGAGACTGTATCAAACTAAAATGCTCTGTACAGCAAAAATAGAAGCAAAATGAAAAGGCAACCTGTGAAATGAGAGAAAATATTTGTAAACCATATATCAGAAAAGGGGTTAATATCCAAAATATATAAAGACTTCATACAACTCAGTAACAAAGAAATAAAAAATCTAGATTAATAAAAAGAAAAATGAGGGTGCCTTGGTGGTTCAGTCAGTTAAGTGTCTGCCTTCGGCTCTGGTCATGATTCCAGGGTCCTGGAATCAAGCCCCACCTCAGGGTCCCTGCTTGGCAGGGAGTCTGTTTCTCCCTCTACCCTTCTCCCTGTTCATCTTTCTCTCCCTCCCTCTCTCTTTCTACAATAAATCAATAAAATCTTTAAAAAAAAAAAAGGTAAAGTGATGAATAGATATTTTTCCAAAAGAGAACATATAGATGGCCAACAGACACATGAAAAAATATTCAACATTATTAATCCTCAGAGAAATGCAAATCAAAACTGCAATAAATTATCACCTCATACCTGTCAAAATAGCTATTATCAAGAAGAGAAGAGATAACAAGTGTTAGTGAGGATATGGAGAAAATGGAAACTTGTACACTGTTGGTGGGAATGAAAATTGGTTTAACAATATGAAAACAATATGGATGTTCCTCAAAAACTTGAAAATAGAACTACCAGCTGATCTAGCAATCCCACTTTGGGTTATATATTCTAAGAAAGTGAAAATAGGATATTGAAGAGAGATATTACAATCCTGTGGTTTTGCAGCATTATTCACAATAGCCAAATATCAAAAAAGTCTAAGTGTTCACCAATGGATGAATGGATAAAGAATATATATATAGGAATATTATCCAGTCATGAGGAAGAAGGGAATCCTCCCATTTGTGACAACATTGGTGGGCCTTGAAGGCATCATGCTAAGTGAGGTAAGCCAAAGAAAAACAAATACTATATGGTATCACCTATATGTGAAATCTAAAAAAGGGGGCTCATAAGAACAAAGAGTAGTAGAATGGTGGTTAACAGAGGTTGGGAGGTGAGGGAACTGGGAAGATGTTTTGTAAGAACAAAAACTTGCAACCAATAGACAAATAAGTCCTGGAGATCTAATGCACAACTTAGTGATTATAGACAACATGTGGTATTATAAATGTTAAAGTTTCAAAGAGTCTAAATCTTAACTGTTTCCACTACCAAAAAGAAAGTATAATTGTGTGATATGATAGAGTTACTGCTGTTGTTGTAATATACAATGTCATATATCAATTATATCTCCATAAAAAATGATAAGAAACAAAGCAGAGACATTGTAATTAACTTTCTGGGAATTGCATGGCTGGTAAATTTGGAGTTGGGATCGAAGTTAGACAGTATTTTATTTTTTTCCAAGTTTCTATTTAAATTACAGCTAGATAACGTACAGTGCAACATTAGTTTCAGGTGTAGAATTTAGTGATTCATTGCTTACATACAACACGCAGTGCTCACCATAAAAAATGCCTTCTTTACTACCCATCACCTATTTGATCTTCCTGCCCACCTCCCTCCAGTAACATCAGTTTGTCCTCTATAGTTAAGTCTTGTTTCTTGGTTTAGACAATCGGATTTTTTTAAATTTTTTTGTAAACATATAATGTATTTTTATCCCTAGGGGTACAGGTCTGTGAATCGCCAGGTTTACACACTTCACAGCACTTACCATAGCACATACCCTCCCCAATGTCCATAACCTTACCCCCCTCTCCTGACACCCTCCCCCCAGCAACCCTCAGTTTGTTTTGTGAGATTAAGAGTCTCTTAGGCTTTGTCTCCCTCCCAATCCCATCTCGTTTCATTTATTCTTCTCCTACCCCCGTATCTCCACTTCCTCAGATCAGGGAGATCATATGATAGTTGTCATTCTCTGATTGACTTATTTCACTAAGCATGATACACTCTTGTTCTATCTACATCATTGCAAATGGCAAGATTTCATTTCTTTTGATGGATGCATAGTATTCCATTGTGTATATATACCACTTCTTCTTTATCCATTCATCAGTTGATGGACATCTATGTTCTTTCCACAGTTTGGCTATTGTAGACATTGCTGCTATAAACATTCAGGTGCACGTGCCCCTTCAGATCACTACATTTGTATCCTTAGGGTAAATACCCAGTAGTGCAATTGTTGGGTCATAGGGTAGTTCTATTTTCAACTTTTTGAGGAACCTCCATGCTGTTTTCCAGAGTGGTTGCACCAGTTTGCATTCCCACCAACAGTGTAGGGGGGTTCCCCTTTCTCTGCATCCCCGCCAGCATCTGTCATTTCCTGACTTGTCAATTTTAGCCATTCTGACTGGTGTGAGGTGGTATCTCATTGTGTTTTTGATTTGTATTTCTCTGATGCCGAGTGATGTGGAGCACTTTTTCATGTATCTGTTGGCCATCTGGATGTCTTCTTTGCAGAAATGTCTGTTCATGTCCTCTGCCCATTTCTTGATTAGATTATTTGTTTTTTGGGTGTTGAGTTTGTTAAGCTTTTTATAGATTTTGGATACTAGCCCTTTATCTGATATGTCATTTGCAAATATCTTCTCCCAATCTGTCCCTTGTCTTTTCGTTTTGTTAACTGTTTCATTTGCAGTGCAAAAGCTTTTGATCTTGATGAAATCCCAATAGTTCATTTTTGCCCTTGCTTCTGTTGTCTTTGGCGATGTTCCTAGGAAGACGTTGCTGCAACTGAGGTCAAAGAGGTTGCTGCCTGTGTTCTCCTCAAGGATTTTGATGGATTCCTTTCTCACATTGAGGTCCTTCATCCATTTTGAGTCTATTTTCATGTGTAGTGTAAGGAAATGGTCCAATTTCATTTTTCTGCATGTGGCTGTCCAATATTCCCAACACCATTTATTGAAGAGACTGTCTTTTTTCCATTGGACAATCTTTCCTGCTTTGTCGAAGATGAGTTGACCATAGAGTTGAGGGTCTATTTCTGGGCTCTCTATTCTGTTTCATTGATCTATGTGTCTGTTTTTGTGCCAGTACCATCCTGTCTTGATGATGACAGCTTTGTAATAGAGCTTGAAGTCCGGAATTGTGATGCCACCAACTTTGGCTTTCTTTTTCAATATTCCTTTGGCTATTCGAGGTCTTTTCTGGTTCCATATAAATTTTAGGATTACTTATTCCATTTCTTTGAAAAAAATGGGTGGGATTTTGATAGGAATTGCATTAAATGTGTAGATTGCTTTAGGTAGCATAGACATTTTCACAATATTTGTTCTTCCAATCCAGGAGCATGGAACATTTTTCCATTTCTTTGTGTCTTCCTCAATTTCTTTCATGAGTACTTTATAGTTTTCTGAGTATAGGTTCTTTGCCTCTTTGGTTAGGTTTATTCCTAGGTATCTTATAGTTTTGGGTGCAATTGTAAATGGGATTGACTCCTTAATTTCTCTTTATTCTGTTTTGTTGTTGGTGTAGAGAAATGCAACTGATTTCGGTGCATTGATTTTATATCCTGACACTTTACTGAATTCCTGTACAAGTTCTAGCAGTTTTGGAGTGGAGCCTTTTGGGTTTTCCACATATAGTATCATATCATCTCTGAAGAGTGATAGTTTGACTTCTTCTTTGCCAATTTGGATGCCTTTAATTTCTTTTTGTTGTCTGATTGCTGAGGCTAGGACTTCTAGTACTATGTTGAATAGCAGTGGTGATAATGGACATCCCTGCCATGTTCCCGACCTTAGAGGAAAAGCTTTCAGTTTTTCTCCATTGAGAATGATATTTGCAGTGGGTTTTTCATAGATGGCTTTGATAATATTGAGGTATGTGCCCTCTATCTCTACACTTTGAAGAGTTTTGATCAGGAAAGGATGCTGCACTTTGTCAAATGCTTTTTCAGCATCTATTGAGAGTATTGTGTGGATCCTGTCCTTTCTTTTATTAATGTTTTGTATCACATTGATTGATTTGTGGATGTTGAACCAACCTTGCAGTCCTGGAATAAATCCCACTTGGTTGTGGTGAATAATCCTTTTAATGTACTGTTGAATCCTATTGCCTAGTATTTTAGTGAGAATTTTTGCATCTGTGTTCATTAAGGATATTGGTCTGTAATTCTCTTTTTTGATGGGATCCTTGTCTGGTTTTGGGATCAAGGTGATGCTGGCCTCATAAAATAGGTTTGGAAGTTTTCCTCCCATTTCTATTTTTTGGAACAGTTTCAGGAGAATAGGAATTAATTCTTCTTTAAATGTTTGGTAGAATTCCTCTGGGAAACCGTCTGGCCCTGGGCTTTTGTTTGTTTGGAGATTTTTGATGACTATTTCAATCTCCTTACTGGTTATAGGTCTGTTCAGGTTTTCTGTTTCTTCCTGGTTCAGTTGTGGTAGTTTATATGTCTCTAGGAATGCATCCATTTCTTCCAGATTGTCAAATTTGTTGTTGTAGAGTTGCTCATAGCATGTTCTTATAATTGTTTGTATTTATTTGGTGTTGGTTGTGATCTCTCCTCTTTCATTCATGATTTTTTTTATTTGGGTCCTTTCTCTTTTCTTTTTGATAAGTCTGGCCAGGAGTTTATCTATCTTATTAATTCTTTCAAAGAACAAGCTCCTAGTTTTGTTGATTTGTTCTATTGTTTTTTTGGTTTCTATTTCATTGATTTCTGCTCTGATCTTTATGATTTCTCTTCTTCTGCTGGATTTAGGCTTTCTTTGTTATTCTTTCTCCAGCTCCTTTAAGTGTAATCTTAGGTTGTGTATTTGAGACCTTTCTTGTTTCTTGAGAAAGGCTTGTGTTGCTATATATTTTCCTGTCAGGACTGTGTTTGCTATGTCCCACAGATTTTGAACCGTTGTGTTTTCATTATCATTTGTTTCCAATTTCTTTTTTTCAATTCTTCTTTAATTTCCTTTTTGATCCATTCATTCTTTAGAAGAATGCTGTTTAGTCTCCATGTATTTGGGTTCTTTCCAGGTTTCCTCTTGTGATTGAGTTCTAGCTTCAGAGCATTGTGGTCTGTAAATATGCAGGGAATGATCCCAATCTTTTGATACCGGTTGAGACCTGATTTATGATCCAGGATGTGGTCTATTCTGGAGAATGTTCCAAGTGCACTAGAGAAGAATGTGTATTCTGTTGCTTTGGGGTGAAATGTTCTGAATGTATCTGTGATGTCCATCTTGTCCAGTGTATCATTTAAGGCCTTTATTTCCTTGTTGATCTTTTGCTTGGATGATCTGTCCATTTCAGAGAGGGGAGTGTAAAAGTCCCCTACTATTATTATATTATTGTTGATGTGTTTCTTTGATTTTGTTATTAATTGGTTTATATAGTTGGCTGCTCCTACGTTATGGGCATAGATATTTAAAATTGTTAGATCTTCTTGTTGGACAGACCCTTTGAGTATGATATAATGTCCTTCCTCATCTGTTATCATCGTTGTTGGCTTAAAATCTAATTGATCTGATATAAGGATTGCCACCCCAGCTTTCTTTTGATGTCCATTAGCATGGTACATTGTTTCCCCCCCCCCACCCCCACTTTAAATCTGGAGGTGTCTTTGGGTCTAAAATGAGTTTCTTATAGGCAACATATTGATGTTTGTTTTTTTTTTTTTTTAATCCATTCTGATACCCTGTGTCTTTTGATTTGGGCATTTAGCCCATTAACATTCAGGGTAACTATTGACAGCTATGAATTTCGTGCCATTGTATGGCCTGTAAGGTGACTGTTACTGTATATTGTCTCTGTTTCTTTCTGATCTACTACTTTTAGGGTTTCTGTTTGCTTAAATGACCCCTTTCAATATTTCCTGTAGAGCTGGTTTGGTGTTTGCAAATTCTTTCAGCTTTTGTTTGTCCTGGAAGCTTTTTATCTCTCCTTCTATTTTCAATGATAGCCTAGCTGGATATAGTATTCTTGGCTGCATGTTTTTCTCGTTTAGTGCTCTGAATATATCATGCCAGTTCTTTCTGGCCTGCCAGGTCTCTGTGGATAAATCCACTGCCAATCTAATATTTTTACCCTTGTATGTTATAGACTTCTTTTCCCAGGCTGCTTTCAGGATTTTCTCTTTGTCGCTAAGACGTAAATTTTACTATTAGGTGACGGGATGTGGACCTATTCTTGTTGATTTGGGGGGTGGGGTTCTCTGCACCTCCTGGATTTTGATGCTTGTTCCCTTTGCTATATTAGGGAAATTCTCTCCAATAATTGTCTCCAATATACCTTCTGCTCCCCTCTCTCTTTTTCTTCTATAATCCCAGTTATTCTAATGTTTCATCTTATGGTGTCACTTATCTCTCGAATTCTTCCCTCGTGGTCCAGTAGCTGTTTGTCCCTCTTTTCCTCAGCTTCTTTATTCTCTGTCATTTAGTCTTCTATATCACTAATTCTTTCTTCTGCCTCATTTATCCTAGCAGTAAGAGATTCCATTTTTGATTGCACCTCATTAATAGCTTTTTTTATTTCAACTTGGTTAGATTTTAGTTCTTTTATTCCTCCAGAAAGGGCTTTTATCTCTCCAGAGAGGGTTTCTATAATATCTTCTATGCCTTTTTCAAGCCTGGCTAGAACCTTGAGAATCATCATTCTGAACTCTAGATCTGACATATTACCAATGTCTGTATTGATTAGGTCCCTAGCCTTCGGTACTGCCTCTTGTTCTTTTTTTTTTTTTTTTTTTTGGTGAGTTTTTTCGCCTTGTCATTTTGTCCAGGTAAGAGTATATGAAGGAGCAAGTAAAATACTGAAAGGATGGCAAAGACCCCAGGAAAATGCTCTTTAACCAAATCAGAAGAGACCCCAGATCTTGGAGGGGGAGAAAGGGGATAAAAAGAAGTTCAGAAGAAAAAAACAGTAAAAAAGAAAACAAATAAAGAAAAATATGAAAAAAGAAAAAATATATATATTATATAAACTAGTTAAAAAATGTTAAAAATGAAAAGGGTAAAAGTTAAAAAAAATTAGCAGAAGAAAAATAATTAAAATTAAAAAAAAATTAAATTAACTGCAAGACTAAAAAATCATGGGGAGAAAGCCATGAGTTCTGTGCTTTGCTTTCTCTTCCTCTGGAATTCTGCCGCTGTCCTTGGTAGGTGAACTTGGTCTTGGTTGGATTTCTTGTTGATCTTTTGGGGGAGGGGCCTGTTGTAGTGATTCTCAAGTGTCTTTGCCCGAGGCAGAATTGCACCACCCTTACCAGGGGCCAGGCTAAGTAATCCACTCGGGTTCGCTTTTGGGAGCTTTTGTTTCCTGAGCACTTTCCGGAGAGTTCTGGAAGACAGAAATGAAAATGGCGACCTCCCAGTCTCTGGCCCACAGGAGGCGAGAGCTCGGGGCCCAACTTCTCAGTGCACCCTCAGAGAAAAGAGCCCAATCACTCCCATCTCCCTGGCCTCTGGCCACGCTCCGAGCTCACCCAGCCTGCGACCCTTTCAAGATAACCCCAAGCTGAGAGCTCACTCCTTGGCTCTGTCTCTGTAGCTGGCTTCCCCTGTTTAATACCTGCGAGCTCTGCTACACTCAGACACCCCCAATCCTTCTGTGACCCTGCGGGACCTAGGGCCATGCTGGTCCCACGTTGGCTTCACCCCAGTTTAGTCTCTGGAGCGATGTCCCTTAGTGGAGCAGACTTTTAAAAGTCCTGATTTTGTGCTCCATTGCTACGCCGCTTGCTGGGAGCCAGCCCCTCCCCCCACGGTCTATCTTCCCTTCACTTTGGCTTCACTTCTCCGCCAGTCCTACCTTTCAGAAAGTGATCAATTTTCTGTTTCTAGAATTGCTGTTCTTCTTCTCTTCAATCTCCCGTTGGATTTGTAGGTGTTTGCAATGGTTTGATAAGCTATCTAGCTGATCTCATGCTACCTGATATAGTCTCAGCCTACTACTTCTCCGCCATCTTGACTCCTCCTAGACAATCTGATTTTAGAGCCTTTCTATTCTAAATTACTGTGCCCAATATGTGGAAGAAATGCAAATAATAATCCCCCAAAGATAATTTCTTGAGAATATGATTAAAGAGGTTAAAGTATATTTAATATTTTATGGTACTGGGCTATGTGCTATATTTTAAGGCTATGGAGATTAGTGAAGCAAAAATCTATGTCCTTCTCTGTTTTAATGTCCAGGAGAGGAAATGAATATGTTACTGTACTCTAATGTGAAGTACTAAAATATAGGTAGCTGTAAATTAGCATGGAGGAACAAGTGATTTTCTTGGAAATAAGATAGAACTTGGGGAGAAGGTACAGTTTCTTTTTTTTTTTTTTTCTTGGAAAATTATCAAAACTTTTGTAGGTGATCAAGAAGCAGAGGACTGACTACCTTAGAAATGGGAACAGTTATGGTAGGTATGTGGTCTGAATGTGCATAGTGCTCAGGAACAAGCAGAGCATTGTATGTAACTAACACACAAAGAGACAGGCCTAATGGGAATGGAGAAAATGAGAATGGAAATTAGCTTGTTTGTAAATGACATGGTGTAACATTCTATGATTAGAGTACAGTCCCTTGGGATTATTAAGCACTTCATTGAAAATATTCTGTGAGTTTTATTATAAATGAATGCCATTTCTTCATAGTCAGTGGAGTATGAGTAACATATTTGACTCAGGATCATTGTTTAAGATTGCACATTTACTATCATGATTGAAGTATACACTTAATCCCCTGGGTATCTGAATTTGGTTAACTTTACTTTAGGAAAAAAAAAAATCACCAGTAGAGATTGTGAAAGCTTACCCGTAGCCTAAGAAAGATTGTTGAATCTAAACACTAACTCAGAAAAAGGTGTGGATCCAATACTTGATTATGTCGACAAAGCGCATCCATATAGCACCAGCATAAAGGATACTCAAAACCAGTTTTTTTTTTAAGTAAATAGTATGTATTAAATAAACTATTCTCAAGAGCAACAGAATTGTTGCTTTCTTACATTTATTTTGTGACTTTGTATTGAGGAGATAGAGGTTAATTATAAAAACCTTTCTGGATCCTCAGAGGAATGCTTTCCTTAGGTTTCTACAAAGAAATTTTACCAGCTTCTTTTCACAGTTGTATCTTGGGAGGTCACTGCAGCAATGTATCAGCTCCTACGGATCTCAATAGGACACCACCAGAGGCCATCTTACAAAGGGTGCCAAGAAATAAATGAGATAGGATTGTTGTTCCAGGCAATTTCAAGCTATAGGAAAACCTGCATGTGCAGATACACTGGTTTATAAAGAATCCTACTGCTTTGGGGTGAAATTCTAAAACACCAGGCTGCACTGGTCAGGACACTTGTTAGAAAAAGCCAGAAACAGATAGATCCTAATATCAAAAGCTGATCCTGAGTGTAGAGAAGCAAAACAAGAAATCTAGATGTTTCAAAACCAGAGTTCAAAACTTTAATTAGATTGAGAGATTAAGCAAGAGTCAGACAATAGGTAAATGCAAGATGCTCTAAGACGTGATTCATTCTGTCCCCAGAGTATTGTAGGTGCATTAAATTATGACCAAATATTTTTATTCTAGTGTTCTGTCTAATGAAATCAATGGCAATCAAGTTTTCAAGAAACATAACTTTATAGCCTTTAGAACTGACTAATTTTAGTAAACATGGTGGGAGAAATATCAAGTTTTAACTAACAGATTATCATAGACTCATACTTAAAAAATAAAATTGTGTGATTGTATTATATTGAATATAAGTTCAAATGTTATTGATAGACAAAAAATTGTTTCTTATTCTACGATTTCAATTTATCACTTCATGTAACTTTGTATTTTAGGTTAATATTTTACTAAACACGTTTATATGAATGTCCTACTGAGAAAATATAATGCCGTTTTTTACCATTCAGATTACTCATTTGCACATTTATCATTTTCATTTCCTTAGTAGATTGATTTCCAATTCTTCAAATTGTTATAATTTTAGAAAACAGAACTATTCTTCATCACATGCATTGATTACTTGAAGTAGCTGCAGTTCCTAAAAGAGCAAAGATAAATTTTCTGTATGAATCAAACTTCTATGGAAAAATTACCTGAAGATTTTTACTCTTCATTTAGTTTGCTGCCTACAAAACTGGTTCATAGGCATCTGTGAGGTTTTATTATGACAAGACACAATAAGCCAATTTAAGTGAAAATGAAGACAATGAAAGTGGTTTATTTTCAATCTTCTCCCTCTACCTGTAACACCAGGAGATCACTTAGTGTTCATCTGCATGATATATGTATATATATCATATCCATCCAAACAGGCCCAATAGAGGCCATTTTGCTCACACTGATTGAGATTCCATTCTCCTCTTTGCCTTTAGAGACCTCCCTGGTTCCAGGTTTTCTTAATCACAATCAAGGGATTAAAAACCCAGGAAGGATTTGAAGAACATAGCTACAGCGTAGGTGAAGAGAGTTGCAGGATATGTTTTTGAGCTCCTAATAGGTATAAAGCATTTTAACTGATAGAACAGAAGCTGCATTACCACAGATGATGTCCCTGAGTGTTGCAGAGTTCTTGCTCTGAAGAGTTAAACCTAACTGGGACAAGAAAGTAGGTACTAAATAATGTCATTAATTCATTAGTTTTTTCAATAAATAATTATTGAGCAGAGCACCTACTGAGACCACTCCTATATGCATCCTTAAAGTATTTTTTCTATCCCTAATGTGTAATACCCTATCGAGGGGCACTTGGATGGTTTAGTCAGTTAAGCATCTGACTTTTGATTTCAGGTCAAGTCAGGATCTCAGCAGGAAGTCTGCATGTCCCTCTCCCTCTGCTCCTCCACTAGTCATGCACTCTCTCTCTCCTCTCTTTCTTTTTCTCAAATAAATAAATAAATAAATAATAAAATCTGTAATGTCCTACCTAGTCATGTTGAGATAATTCAAATGTCTTTTCTTAATATCAAAGTCAGGAAGTATTTATGGTTTCTTTTCCATATGTGCACATGCACCCACACACACACATAATGATAATAAAAAGACATATCAAATGATGTCAGAGCTCCACCCCCATGTCCTGAAATTCCTATTTCAGGAGATACTATTTTTGTGCACACTGGTCCTGGTTTGCTTTCACCCCAAACAGCCAACAGCCATGTTTCTGTTGGAGGTCATAGCCTGGGAGTGCTCATTAATCAAGACGAGGTATGAGTCTCCTGGGTGGCTTAGTTAGATGAAGCCCTGCTACATGAGGATCCCTGTTCAGCTGGGAATCTGCCTCTTCCTCTCTTCTGCCCTTCCCCTGCTCCTGCTCTCTCTAGCTCTCTAAGTAATATTTTTTTTTTAAAAGGTCAAATATTTTTTGTTTTCAGATCAATGTCTAGTGAACTTTACTCTATGTCCCTTCTTCCTTGTAGGATTTTGCTGAATTTCTCTGAAAATGCCCACTGCAAATTAATGTTCCCAATCTTTCCCTTTATAGTCAAACCTTTGGTGAGTATAATTTTGGGCTCTACATTATAAGATATGACAAGTTAAAGATATAGTGGGAAGTATATAACAGGTTTCCTCCAGCTCTGGACAGGGGACTTTTCATTGTTTACCTCTTCTACTAACTATATCAACATTTCAGGTTGTGTTAATCTGTATAAGTTAAAATGGAGAGTTAACTAAGAGGATCTGTTATCTCACAAAGTAAGTGCAGGGGTAAATAAGCACTTAACAAATTTAAGTCTCTTAAGACCCCAACTTTCTCTTTCCAACTAATGAGCTACATATGAGCTCCTTTGTGTTTGACTGAAGGATCTTCCACAAATTAAGTAGTAAGAAAGGCAAAAGAAGATCTACTAAGTTGAAAAATATTTGGTAAAGAGTGATTTTGTGATAAATGACTTTGGTTAAAATAGTTGTTATAAGAGAATTTTTGTTTATTTTAAAGAAGTGAATCTTCTTATTTCTCAAGATATTTAACAAAATCTTATTCAACATTGTCAAGTTATAAAGGCTAAAAATATAGGGTATTTTTAAAGGACTTTAGCAAAAAGGTATGACTGGTGAAGTTACAATAGATTATCATGAAAACCAGTAGTTAAATTTGTATTTAAAAATGCTTTTGAAAATTTAATTTCATGACAAGGATATTATGACACAGTCTATATTCATTTGTGTTAAAGACAGTAAATCAAGCTGGAAAAATTAAGGGTCCAAAACTAATAAGAAAATTTGCAAGTTCTTATTCTTCATATTTCCATTACTGTTATAGAAGTTTTACCTTTACTGCCTCTTCTAATCTCTCTGTGATTATTTGATATTGAATCCTGGCTGATTTTCTGCTAATAGAACACAAAACTATCATGTGTCAGGAAATGTCTAAACTTCTGAAGTGTTCATTAAACACAGAATCATTGTCCACTTGTAAATCATACTGAGTTATTTTTGTGTTAGAAAGAAAAAAATGTAGAATATTATAATACTTGAGCAGTTTTTAACTTGTCCCACAAGGGATGAGGAGTTTGTAAGTCAACAGAATTTACCTATATCTTCATATGCAAAGAAAGAAAAGGAAGAAACATGACTAAATATATATGACTTTTTAGGTCTAAAGCATTATAGCTTGTTTCATTCTTCCTTGTGGTAAATGTAATAAAGAAATAATTCCCTGTAATAAGGAAAGTACAATTCAGAAACCAAAAAGTGGCATTAATAAGAATCTTTATTACTATGTTTACACTAAATGAAACACATGAACATTTTTTTTAAAAATGTGGACATGGGTAGACTATAATGAATAATAAATGAATGAGTGTGTGTGTGTGTGTGTGTGTGTGTGCATGTGTGCGTGTGTATAAAGGGGTAATAAAGATTATTCTTTGTCAGACCTGACAGACCTGAACTACACAATGCAGAATTTTAATTTTTAATGCTTACCATTTTTAGTAAATAAATATACATTAAGTTATTATAGAAAGGCATTTTGTCTTAACTCTAATTTCCAGTCTGCATATTAAAGGTATATTAAGTATGGGCTATTTTTTTATTTAACCATAATAATAGGGTAAATAGTCTTTGATTTTCATAAAAATGATTATAATTTTTGGTATAATTGTTTTCTCTAGTATTTACCTTTATTAGAGCAAAGAGTTTAACATGGCTCTATTATTTCATTCACTAACTTATTTGAAAAAAATTAAAAAACATCTAAATAAGATCAAGATCTTGAATCTTGACATATTTGATAAGGAATATTAACCTAAAAAATCACAAAACTTTACTCTGGTAGATCTTTTTCTCATGAAAATAATTATAAATGTAAATATTTATTTTTGGTATATAATGCCATGATTGTGAATAACGTTTTTTAGTTGATTGAAGACTTCTGATTTGGAGTGGAATGTGATAGATCGTAATAGACTAACATTCTTTGTGCAAAAACCAAAAAGAGGAAGAAACTGAAAAATCACATTTTTAAAGATAATTTTTAAAGGAACCTGGAAGTATGAGACTAGAAGTTATTTCTGTAGAAGAGTCTTTTCTCCTTGAGCCATCACAGGCCATTTTCTCTCCTGCGACATATAACAGGTTCTAAGCATGACCTGGTGCTCAAATTTGGGTCAAATGAGACATTGGTGGGGAGGGAGAGGAGGGGGTGTCAGCAGAGTTTCTGTGGCCATACAGAGCTGGTGCAATTGGAGATTGGAAGCTAGAAGAACCTCAGACACACAACTGTTTTTTGCTGTGGAACATCCACTGAGGTTTACAGAGTTCAGGATACTGTGGTCTAGCCAGGAAATCAGAAAGAAATGTCCTACAATCTCTCCACATGGGACACAAAATGTCCCTAGAGAAAGGAATCCTGCAACAACACAAGTGACAACAGCATTCCTGTTAGATCATTTGCCAGGTTTTGAAATTAGGAAGGATTGGAGGATAAAGAATTAAGCTCAAAGACATCAAAAGACAGAATTTCCAGAACCAAGAAAATGCCAAGTTTAAATAGGATATCGATGATAACATGAAAATTTAACTGTTATAAAATAAATATTTGAAAATGGGATAAACAACAAGGGAAATTGGCTTCAGCCAACCAAATTTTGATTTAAGAAAAGTGAAAAATAATGGTATGCTTCTTTTTATATCATTAAAACAACCCATGAAAATAATTTAATAATACCTTATTGAACCTAGGCAATATGTTAACTCAGAATAGGGACATTTTTTATTATTTCATGACATCAGTTATGATACCAGCTGTGAAATGATTGTAATAAAAATAATATGCTCATTTTTTCTTCAAAATTTTAAAATAATAACATTATTTTGCATCCCCCTCTTAGTCATAGGTCAAAAGGCAGGTAGCCGAAAAGGACCGATAAATGTGCCAGATCCTGGGTGAAGTATTTTATGTGCATTTGCCTCATTTGATCCTCAGAGCCACTTGATTGTTAACTCTTTATCTATTAATGATTTTCAAAACCATCAGCAAGGCTATTTTGTAGTCTCAATAAAAGTAATAATTGCTACCATTTATGAGCACTCATTATGGGCTGGAAAGTCTGCTTAGTATTTTACTTACATTATGTTATTTAAGCCTTAAAACAACTCAATAGTCTCATAAAAATTGAGAAAATAGACTCAGAGAGGATAAGTAACTCTACCTAAGAGAAAACTAGGATTCATACCTAGGCTCGTTTGACTCAAAAGATTGCTATTAACCTCCATATGCCTTTGCCTATCCCCAGTTTCAAAGTCAGTGGTAGCCATGATGAGGTATAGAGGTAAGAGGAATTGGTGATGAGTTACTTTGAGCTTGCCAGAGCCATACTTAGTTCTCTTTTAAACTGAGCATGTTAAGTCACTCTGTGTGTGCATGTGTGTGGAAGAGAGTATTCTTGTCAGAGTAACAGGAGTTGAATGTGGAAGATGGGGAGTGGGAAAATCCAAACCATCATAAATTACCACAGGAAAGTGTTGTCATTAATTAGAAGTTTTATCAAATACCAAGCACACTAAGAGTTCTTATCTATCTATTTAAATATGTAATTTAAGATATATTTTGTCATTATTAGATTTTATGAGATATAGCATTTGAAGAAATTAAATAGGCATGTGTGTGTGCATGTGTGTGTACCACTTATTGAGCCCTACTTGTGTGCCATGTACCACACACACATGCACAGACACACACAGACAATCACATATACCTCGAAAGTTTCAGTAAATATGGAAATCAAACTTGTTACTTTTGTACTCTCAGGAAAAAGATTGGATGAGGAAAATAAAAAAGTGAGTATGTGTAATATTGTCACTCTCAGAAAAATTCCCTAATTTTATTTTATTTATTTTCCCCAATTTTATTATTATAGAATTAGAGAAAATGAAGGGCTAAAATATACTAAAATCCCTGTTTGTAGTGTTATATTGCAAGCATCACCCTCATTTTCTCTTCATCTTGTACATAATGTACCTAAAATCATGGGTTCTACACTTATAGTTCATAGCAGTGGACAAATTATTTTACTCCTCGTTTGTCCTCTTATTTATAAAAAAAATCTATGATATTTCCTATTTATCTATTATAATTTTACTAATAGCAAAGTGTTGTTGTGAAGATTCAGTGAAATAATCAGAGCAAAATGTATAAGACTATATTCTTAGAATGAGCGTAGTATCTGTTATAGAACAGATCTATAATAAATATTTCCTAGGTCAGTGATTATAAGATCTATGACATATGACTCCTTTCATTACTTTCTCTTCTTTTCAAGGTGGTTTCCCTTTGACCCAGGATTGGGAACAGAGGGAGTTATATCTCTACAATCTCTCTTTTCATAATAAAGGTTAAAAGAAGAATTCAATATGTAATCTGGTTAAGAAGATTGCAAAGGCTTCAGAAATACAAACATTATTTGTAATTTTCTAAAATACATATTTCATTATGAAACTTATGTGTTTCATTATGAAACTTCTAGTTTCATATGTTTTAGAAATTTTCTCTTCTATAGATGACTAATTTATTATTTTATATAAATACAGTCTATTGGTTTAAATGCATTGTGTTGACTCAGAAAAGGAACTAAATGAAAGTAATCACCATAAGTATTCCTATTTTCTACCACCATCCTATTGGAAATGAGTGTAGAGAGAAAGAAAGAATGCATGTGATTATTCCTTCACAAATGACTCCATTCCACAGTTGTGCATATGCAACAGAATCAGGAAGGGAGAAACACTTCATTTCTTCAATTAACTCTTCAGGGGATTACAGAATTTTCATATGAAGGGAGCAATTATTTCAACCCTTTGAAATGTTGTCTTTATAGGTCATGCACTCTCTACCCACTTAACAGAACTAAAAAAATCTTAATATAAAAGACCCCTATATATGGGGCATAAGGTCAGAAATATGGTGTGACATTTTCTAGTGTTTTTCTGTGATTTCCAGGGGCTAGGAGCAAATTTCACCCTTGGTCTAATCTTCAGTGATGGGGAAAGATAAATCAAGTATATGCCAAGTGAATATCTAGTTCCTTCTAGTAGATAGTGTGTATTTGTTAGGGAGAAGAATAAGAAACAGCAATTTCACAATCTTTTACTTAAACTTTCTTTTTTTTTTTAAATTTTTTTTAAATTTATTTATTTTTTAGAAAGAGAGAGTGAGCGAGCACAGGCAGACAGAGTGGTAGGCAGAGGCAGAGGGAGAAGCAGGCTCCCCGCCGAGCAAGGAGCCCAATGTGGGACTCGATCCCAGGACACTGGGATCATGACCTGAGCCAAAGGCAGCCACTTAACCAACTGAGCCACCCAGGCGTCCCTTAAACTTTCTTTAATAAAGGTGTACCTGGCTAATCATTAACCCTAGCATTTGCATATTTCAAAGGAAGGAAACTATCATAGTGGTAGATTAAATACAATTTAACATTGAGCTGATTTTCATCTCACCAGAAACAAATAAAATTTACACAGGCCAATATAATTCTCATAAAAACAAACTATGCATGTTGACAGTTATACACACAAATCTAACATTATACAAACTTGTTCTTCTTGGGTTAACTGATATGTCACAAACCATGAAACATGAGGTATAGCTCAATGGTTTTATTTTACAAACAATCTATTTTAGGCACAAATCAATATGTTATGCATTGAAATTAGTATATCATATGACAAGTTACATTTCACTTAACCTAACCCCTGGAATTTTAGGTACTAAAATTACCAAAGAAAAGGTTTAAAATGCTTAAATCTTGGTCTTTAAGAAAACATATATTGGAAAATATGCCTAATCATAGTTTTGAAAATAAAGACATGTAAATTTTTGTTGCATTTAAAGTCAATATTAAGAAGAGGTGTTAAATAACATAGATCTTTTGCTATGGGGGATTTTCAATATGTTTTGAGAAATGATCTGTGGAGGCAATGTTTTCAAAATTCACTCACTGCAAATACATCCTAACGCAGAAGAATTTAGTTTTAATAATAATAATTCACAATAAAGAGTATGAAGGTTTTTCTAAGTTTTAATTAATTTAATTAAAAAAAAAGTTCTACTGAATGAAAAAAGCTAGAATATTCAACAAAGGGGAAAATAAAATGTTGAGACGGTATCCATGTTCATTTTTATTTCTGATTTGGGTTGTTTATATGCTGTCAATAGATATTTAAGCTATAAAAGAAGAAAACCCATTATTAAGTTATCTATAAAACATGCAGTAATTTGTTTTACCAAAATTTTGGAAGAACTTACCAGTCAAAAATGATTCTAAAAGAAGTTGATTATTCTTAGCAAATGATGATGTTATGTTATGAACTCAACAGGCATGAGTGCTCCTTGAATCTGCTATGCTTTCAGATTACTTTATCTCACTAAAGTGCTTAAGGGCTCATCTCACTTACAGGTATGGAGCCCTAGTTGGTAGTGTCTGCAGCCAGAGCAATCTTTCTACATCTCTCAACACCATTCAATGAACATGCCAATTCATTTTATGAAGGTGACTTGCCTAAATCTAACAAACACATCTTGGAAAATAGAACATTCAGAACCATCCTGTTTGTGGATTTTAAAAATAAAAATCCTGGAAAACATAGTATCAAATTGAACGTATTACCTGGTAAAGAAGAATAACTATCAAGTTGGGGAGGGTTCAAAGCCACCTAATTAATATTAGTTCACCTGAGGGCCGATAGCCCAGAATTTATACTCCCACTTTGACCGGTTTGGACCGAAACATTTAAATGAAGGCAATGAGCTCTCTTTCATTGAAGCCAAATCAGAGAGAAAGCTGATGGTAAAACACAGACATCAAAAAGATATTTTGTTCTCTCCTTCTAATAGTACATGTATTATATAATAATAGCTATCTATTATCTTTCTATGTACCTATTCTTCTATTATTATTTATCTGTATGTGTAGATATATATAATAATAAAATTTAAAACTAAAAGATGAGACACTAGCAAATATTTGATTATATTTGACAACTAAAATGTTAATATTTAAACCATGCTCCCAAGTTAGTAAAAAGTAGAGACATGCTACAGAAGAAAAATGGACAAGGGTCATGAATGGTTAATTCACAAAAGAAATTAAATTGGCAAAAAAAAAAAACATTAAGAGATATTCAAGGTCAAAATTAATCAAATAAGTGCAAATTAAGAGTGGTAAGATGATGTTCAGGGATAAAGATATATTCATGAAATAATGAGAAAACAAAATGAAAAAATGTACAGAATGTATGATCCAACATATACTTAAACATGTAACTACAAAAATTTGAAAAAATGCCATTAATGATTTCATTTCAATATGCATATTTTAGTATTTAATGATATTTTGATTAAAAATATTTGCACTTTCAGTGATTCCTAATGCCTTGTGTTAAAAATGATGCATTTCAGCTTAAATATTTATTAAATGAAGCTTTAGAAAATAAAGTTAGGCTTAAAATATTTATTAAATGATGTTTTAGAAAATAAAGTTAGGCTTATAAATAGAATTTCCCAGAAGCTATCTATAGACCCAAACCTCTTGGCCTGCCACACTGAAGCACTGAGGATTTAAGGGTTTAGCATTTATTCTTTTCCAGTCTCATCTTTTGCCACTCTCCAAACCACTCTACACTATAAAAATATTCAACTGCTTACAGCTCCTACAATTGCTATGCTTTATCACTACATGACAATTCCTTCTGCCTGGAAACTTCTCCACAATCTGCTAGATCACAACATCTGCTCCTTCATTTTCCCAGCTGAGCCCTCCCCAGAAGTGTTTCTTAATTCCTTAGGGCTGAAGAAGGTGCCCTTCATGCCTCCAAGTATGAGCATCCTGCAAGTATCCATTGATCGCATACTGTGACGGTCTTCTTTTTACTCCTTGTCTCTCTGACTGGAATGCAAACTTCCCAGCAGTTCTCTGACTGCCTGCTCTGAACCACTGGATGAAGCTCCTCCTAAAAATACTTAGCTCATTGCCAAATAAACATAGTTTAGATTTGATTTTCTTTCTTTTGAGGTAACTATTGCATCATTTCTTTTGCCAGATCATTTCTTTATCTCCCTATATTGGAATGTCTCAGAGATCAGTTTTCAGATTTCCTCTTTTCCATCACTACCAGTGGCTTTCAGCCTATACCAGGGGTCAATTAAGTCAGAAACTCTAGAATAGGTCCTGGGTTGGTATCATGTATAATATCCTAGGTGCAGCCAGGATTAGGAATCATTTGATCTATAGTCAATATCTGGTTCCATAGCTTCAAATTTTATACATACACTGGTGATATCCACCTTCAAATATCTAGGTCCTCTAATCCACATGTCCAACAACCTATTTGAAATGTCTCTTGAGTATCTAACAAGACTCTTAGCATTGCTTGTCCAAAATAAAACTCTGATTTCCTCCTACACTGTCCCAAACTTGCATTTCCTTACTGTTCTCAGGCTTAATAATGAACACCTGCTATTTGAAGTTGTCCAAACCCCAAACCCTGACATCATCTTCAACTTCTCTTTCTCATTCTTATTTGATTTCCAGTCCATCAGTAACTTCTGTTGGCTTTTTAAAAGTATATCTTAAAGTAAATCAAGAACTTCTTTTTTTTTTAAATTTATTTATTTTTATTTTTTTTATAAACATATAATGTATTATTAGCCCAGGGGTCTGTGAATCACCAGGTTTACACACTTCACAGCACTCACCATAGCACATACCCTCCCCAATGTCCATATCCCCACCACCCTCTCCTGATCCCCCTCCCCCAGCAACCCTCAGTTTGTTTTGTGAGATTAAGAGTCTCTTAGGCTTTGTCTCCCTCCCAATCCGTTCTTGTTTCATTTATTCTTTTCCTACCCCCACAAACCCCCCACATCGCATCTCCACTGCCTCATATCAGGGAGATCATACGATAGTTGTCTTTCTCCGATTCACTTATTTCGCTAAGCATAATACCCTCTAGTTCCATCCATGTTGTCGCAAATGGCAGGATTTCCTTTATTTTGAAGCCTGCATAGTATTCCATTGTATGTATATACCACTTCTTTATCCATTCATCTGTTGATGGACATCTATGTTCTTTCCATAGTTTGGCGATTGTAGACATTGCTGCTATAAACATTCGGGTGCACATGCCCCTTCAGATCACTACATTTGTATCTTTAGGGTAAATACCCAGTAGTGCAATTGCTGGGTCATAGGGTAGCTCTATTTTCAACTTTTTGAGGAATCTCCATGCTGTTTTCCAGAGTGGCTGCACCAGCTTGCATTCCCACCAACACTGTAGGAGGGTTCCCCTTTCTCTGCATCCTTGCCAGCATCTGCATTTCCTGACTTGTTAATTTTAGCCATTCTGACTAGTGTGAAGTGGTATCTCATTGTGTTTTTGATTTGTATTTCCCTGATGCCGAGTGATGTGGAGCACTTTTTCATGTGTCTGTTGGCCATCTGGATGTCTTCTTTGCAGAAATGTCTGTTCATGTCCTCTGCCCATTTCTTGATTAGACTATTTGTTCTTTGGGTGTTGAGTTTGCTAAGCTCTTTATAGATTTTGGATACTAGCCCTTTATCTGATATGTCATTTGCAAATATCTTCTCCCAATCTATCTGTTGTCTTTTCGTTTTGTTAACTGTTTCCTTTGCTATGCAGAAGCTTTTGATCTTGATGAAATCCCAATAGTTCATTTTTGCCCTTGCTTCTGTTGTCTTTGGCGATGTTCCTAGGAAGACGTTGCTGTGGCTGAGGTCAAAGAGGTTGCTGCCTGTGTTCTTCTCAAGGATTTTGATGGATTCCTTTCTCACATTGAGGTCCTTCATCCATTTTAAGTCTATTTTCATGTGTAGTGTAAGGAAATGGTCCAGTTTCATTTTTCTGCATGTGGCTGTCCAATTTTCCCAACACCATTTGTTGAAGAGGCTGTCTTTTTTTCCATTGGACATTCTTTCCTGCTTTGTCGAAGATGAGTTGACCATAGAGTTGAGGGTCTATTTCTGGGCTCTCTATTCTGTTCCATAGATTTTTGTGTCTGTTTTTGTGCCAGTACCATGCTGTCTTGATGATGACAGCTTTGTAATAGAGCTTGAAGTGCAGAATTGTGATACCACCAACTCTGGCTTTCTTTTTCAACATTCCTCTGGATATTCCAGGTCTTTTCTGGTTCCATATAAATTTTAGGATTCTTTGTTCCATTTCTTTGAAATAAATAGATGGGATTTTGATAGGAATTGTATTAAATGTGTAGATTGCTTTAGGTAGCATAGACATTTTCACAATATTTGTTCTTCCAATCCAGGAGCATGGAACATTTTTCCATTTCTTTGTGTCTTCCTCAATTTCTTTCATGAGTACTTTATAGTTTTCTGAGTATAGATTCTTTGCCTCTTTGGTTAGGTTTATTCCTAGGTATCTTATGGTTTTGGGTGCAATTGTAAATGGGATTGACTCCTTAATTTCTCTTTCTTCTCTCTTGTTGTTAGTGTAAGGAAATGCGACTGATTTCTGTGCATTGACTTTATATCTTGACACTTTACTGAATTCCTGTACAAGTTCTAGAAGTTTTGGAGTGGAGCCTTTTGGGTTTTCCACATATAGTACCATATCATCTGCAAAGAGTGATAGTTTGACTTCTTCTTTGCCAATTTGGATGCCTTTAATTTCTTTTTGTTGTCTGATTGCTGAGGCTAGGACTTCTAGTACTATGTTGAACAGCAGTGGTGATAATGGACATCCCTGCCGTGTTCCTGACCTTAGAGGAAAAACTTTCAGTTTTTCTCCATTGAGAATGATATTTGCAGTGGGTTTTTCATAGATGGCTTTGATGATATTGAGGTATGTGCCCTCTATCCCTACACTTTGAAGAGTTTTGATCAGGAAGGGATGCTGTACTTTGTCAAATGCTTTTTCAGCATCTATCAAGAGTATTGTGTGGTTCTTGTTCTTTCTTTTGTTAAAGTGTTGTATCACATTGATTGATTTGTGGATGTTGAACCAAACTTGTAGCCCTGAAATAAATCCCACTTGGTTGTGGTGAATAATCCTTTTAATGTACTGTTGAATTCTATTGGCTAGTATTTTAGTGAGAATTTTCACATCTGTGTTCATTGGTTTGTAATTCTCTTTTTTGATGGGATCCTTTCCGGTTTTGGGATCAAGGTGATGCTGGCCTCATAAAATAGGTTTGGAAGTTTTCCTCCCATTTCTATTTTTTGGAACAGTTTCAGGAGAATAGGAATTAATTCTTCTTTAAATGTTTGGTAGAATTCCTCTGGGAAACCGTCTGGCCCTGGGCTTTTGTTTGTTTGGAGATTTTTGATGACTATTTCAATCTCCTTACTGGTTATAGGTCTGTTCAGGTTTTCTGTTTCTTCCTGGTACAGTTGTGGTAGTTTATGTCTCTAGGAATGTATCCATTTCTTCCAGATTGTCAAATTTGTTGTTGTAGAGTTGCTCATAGTATGTTCTTATAATTGTTTGTATTTCTTTGGTGTTCATTGTGATCGCTCCTCTTTCATTCATGATTTTATTTATTTGGGTCCTGTCTCTTTTCCTTTTGATAAGTCTGGCCAGGGGTTTATCAATCTTACTAATTCTTTCAAAGAACCACCTCCTAGTTTTGTTGATTTGTTCTACTGTTTGTTTGGTTTCTATTTCATTGATTTCTGCTCTGATCTTTATGATTTCTCTTCTGCTGGGTTTAGGCTTTCTTTGTTGTTCTTTCTCCAGCTCCTTTATGTGTAGTGTTAGGTTGTGTATTTGAGACCTTTCTTGTTTTTTGAGGACGGCTTATACTGCTATATATTTTTCTGTCAGGACTGTCTTTGCTGTGTCCCACAGATTTTGAACATTTGTGCTTTCATTATTATTTGTTTCCATTAATTTTTTCAATTCTTCTTTAATTTCCTCATTGACCCGTTCATTTTTTAGAAGGATGCTGTTTAGTCTCCATGTATTTGGGTTCTTTCCAAATTTCCTCTTGTGATTGAGTTCTAGCTTCAGAGCATTGTGGTCTGAAAATATGCAGGGAATGATCCCATTCTTTTGATACCAGTTGAGACCTGATTTATGACCCAGGATGTGATCATAAACATTCTGGAGAATGTTCCATGTGCACTAGAGAAGAATGCGTATTCTGTTGCTTTGGGATGGAATGTTCTGACTATATCTGTGATGTCCATCTGGTCCAGTGTGTCATTTAAGGCCTTTATTTCCTTGTTGATCTTTTGCTTGGATGATCTGTCCATTTCATTGAGGGAGTGCTAAAGTCCCCTACTATTATTGTATTACTGTCGATGTGTTTCTTTGATTTTGTTATTAATTGGTTTATATAGTGGGCTGCTCCCACGTTAGGGGCATAGATATTTAAAATTGTTAGATCTTCTTGTTGGACAGACCCTTTGAGTATGATATAGTGTCCTTCCTCATCTGTTATCATCGTCATTGGCTTAAAATCTAATTGATCTGATATAAGGATTGCCACCCCAGCTTTCTTTTGATGTCCATTAGCATGGTACATTGTTCCCCCTCCCTTTAAATCTGGAGGTGTCTTCGTGTCTACTATGAGTTTCTTATAGGCAACATATTGATGTTTTTTTTTTTTTTAATCCATTATAATACCCTGTGTCTTTTGATTTGGGCATTTAGCCCATTAACATTCAGGGTAACTATTGACAGCTAAGAATTCTGTACCATTGTATGGCCTGTAAGGTGACTGTTACTGTATATTGTCTCTGTTTCTTTCTGGTCTACTACTTTTAGGGTTTCTGTTTGCTTAGAGAACCCCTTTCAATATTTCCTGTAGAGCTGGTTTGGTGTTTGCAAATTCTTTCAGCTTTTGTTTGTCCTGAAGCTTTTTATCTCTCCTTCTATTTCCAATGATAGCCTAGCCAGATATAGTATTCTTGGCTGCATGTTTTTCTCATTTAGTGCTCTGAATATGTCATGCCAGTTCTTTCTGGCCTGCCAGGTCTCTGTGGATAAATCCACCGCTAATCTAATGTTTTTACCCTTGTATGTTACAGACTTCTTTTCCCGGGCTGCTTTCAGGATTTTCTCTTTGTCGCTAAGACTTGTAAATTTTACTATTATGTGACAGGATGTGGACCTATTCTTACTGATTTTGAGGGGGGTTCTCTGCACCTCCTGGATTTTGGTGCTTGTTGTCTTTGCCATATTAGGGAAATTCTCTACAGTAATTCTTTCCAATATACCTTCTGCTCCCCTCTTTCTTCTTCTGGAATCCCAATTATTCTAATGTTGTTTCATCTTATGGTGTCACTTATCTCTCGAATTCTCCCCTCGTGGTCCAGTATTTTTTTGTCTCTTTTTTGCTCAGCTTCTTTATTCTCTGTCATTTGGTCTTCTATATCACTAATTCTTTCTTCTGCCTCATTTATCCTAACAATAAGAGCCTCCATTTTTGATTGCACCTCATTAATACCATTTTTTTTTCAACTTGGTTAGATTTTAGTTCTTTTATTTCTCCAGAAAGGGCTTTTATCTCTCCAGAGAGGGTTTTTCTAATATTTTCTATGCCTTTTCTGAGCCTGGCTAGAACCTTGAGAATCGTTATTCTGAACTGTAGATCTGTCATATTACCAATGTCCGTATTGATTAGGTCCCCAGCGTTCGGTACTGCCTCTTGTTCTTTTTTTTGTGGTGAGTTTTTCCACCTTGTCATTTTGTCCAGATAAGATTTTCTTTCTTCTCCTCTGGAATTCCTCTGTTCTTGGTGAGTGAAGTTGGTCTTGGCTGGGTTTCTTGTTGATCATCTGGGGAAAGGGCCTGTTGTAGTGATTCTCGAGTGTCTTTGCCCCAGGCAGAATTGCAAAGCCCTTACCAGAGGCGGGGCTAAGTAATCCGCTCAGGTTCGCTTTCAGGATCTTTTGTTCCCTGAGCACTTTCTGTAGAGTTCCGGAGGAAGGGAATGAAGATGGCAGCCTCCCAATCTCCGACCTGGAGGAGATGAGAGCTTGGGGTCCCGCTCCTCAGTGTGCCCTCAGAGAAAGGTGCCCAACCGCCCCCGTCTCCCTGCCCTCTGGTCGAGCTTGGAGAAATGCGCCTGGTCGCTTCCATCTGTGGCCTCTGGCCACGCTCTGAGCTCACTCAGCCTGTGACTGGTTCAAGGTAACCCCTAGCTGAGAGCTCACTCCTTGGCTCTCTCTGTAGCTGGCTTCCCCGCTCTAATACCTGCGAACTCTGTGACACTCATACACCCCCAGTTCTTCTGTGACCCCATGGGACCTGGGGTTATGCTGACCCCACGTGGGCTTCCCCCTGGTTTAGCCTCCAGAGTGATGTCCCTCCGTGGAGCAGAATTTTAAAAGTCCTGATTTTGTGCTCAGTTGCTCTGCCACCTGCTGGGAGTCGGCCCCTCCCCCCACGGTCTGTCTTCCCATCGCTTTGGATTCACTTCTCCATACTTCCTACCTTTCAGAAAGTGATTGATTTTCTGTTTCTAGAATTGTTCTCTTCTTCTCTTTGATTTCCCATTGGATTTGTAGGTGTTCGCAATGGTTAGATTAGCTATCTAGCTGATCTCCTGCTTCCTGGTGTTGTCTCAGCCTGCTACTTCTCCGCCATCTTGACTCCTCCCCCCCCCTTTTTTTTTTTTTGTGGTGAGTGTTTCTGCCTTGTCATTTTGTCCAGATAAGAATATATGAAGGAGCAAATGAAATACTAAAAGGGTGGCCAAGACCCCTAAAGGAAAATGTGCTTTAACCAAATCTGAAGAGACCCCAAATCTTGGGGGGAGGGGGGTAGAAAGGGGATAAAAAGAAGTTCAGAGAAAAAAAAATTAAAAAAAGAAAATAAATAAAGAGAAAATATAAAAAGGAAAAATATATATATATATATATTAGACTGGTGACTAGAACAGGTCACCCACTTAATTTTGGGAGTATTTTGGTCTCTTATAAGTTTCTTATAAGTTTCTACCCCCCAAATTTTAAAGAATGAAAAACATATATAAGTGTAAATGCAATGAAGGGATGGAATATGACTGTAAAGATGAAAAAATAATAATTTCTAAAAAAGGAGTTGATAAATTAAGTTGGTTGGGAGAATAAAGACAAAGATAGTGGAGAGAATTTGCTTGGGCTGGAGACTAGAACAAGCCTGGAGCTAGATTTAGGGTATATTTTGATCTATTAGAAGAAGTTGTACCCCAAATTTTTTAGAAGAAAAACTCTATGTGTATACAAAAATAAAGTTAGATACAATGAAGGATAAAATATGACTATAAGAATGAAGGTTCAAAAAAGATTATTATTATTTTTTTATGAAAAGTATTGTTAAGATAAACTAGTTAAAAAATGTTAAAAGAGGAAAGGGTAAAAGTTAAAAAAAATTAGCAGAAGAAAAAAATAAAATTAAAAAAAATTAATTAACTGCAAGACTAAAGAATCATGGGGAGAAAGCCTTGAATTCCATGCTTTGCTTTCTCCTCCTCTGGAAATCTGCTGTTCTCCTTGGTAAGTGAACTTGGTGTTGGCTGGACTTATTTTTGATCTTCTGGGAGAGGGACCTATTGTAGTGATACTCAAGTGTCTTTGCCCAAGGCAGAATTACACCGCCCTTACCAGGGGCCAGGCTAAGCAATCTGCTGGGGTTCGCTTTTGGGAGCTTTTGTTCCCTGAATGCTTTCCATAGAGTTCTGGACGATGGGAGTGAAAATGGTGACCTCCCAATCTCCAGCCCAGAGCTGAGAGCTCACGGCCCCACTCCTCAGTGCACCCTCAGAGAAAACTCAATCACTCCCATCTCCCTGGCATTCGGCCACGCTCTGAGCTCACTCAGCCTGTGACCAAGCATCTCTATCTCTAGCACACAGCTCCGCCTGGAGTCTCTGAACCCCACAGATCCCTGAGCTCTTACAGGGGGTGTCTCCCCAGATCTTGTGGGGACCCCACTCACAGAGCAGTGGCCTACACCACGGATTACAGTTCAAGGTGACTCCGAGTTGAGAGCTCACTACTTGGCTTTGCCTCTTGTAGACAGCTTCACTGCTCCAATACCTGCGAGCTCTGCAATACTCAGACACCCCCGAAACTTCTGTGACCCCATTGGACCTGGGGCCACGCTGACTCCACGTGGGCTTCACCCCGGTTTAGCCTCTGGAGCAATGTCCCTTAGTGGAGCAGACTTTTAAAAGTCCTGATTTTGTGCTCCATTGTTCTGCTGCTTGTTGGGAGCCGGTCCCTCCCCCTGTGGTCTATCTTCCCATCACTTTGGATTCACTTCTCTGCTGGTCCTACCTTTCAGAAAGTGGTTGATTTTCTGTTTCTAGAATTGTTGCTCTTCTCTTTGATCTCCTGTTGGATTTGTAGGTGTTCGCAGTGGTTTGATAAGCTATCTAGCTGATCTCCTGCTACCTGATGTCCTCTCAGCCTGCTACTTCTCTGCCATCTTGACTCCTCCCCAAAGCAGCAAATCAAGAACTTCTAATTCTAAGCAAGAACTTCCCAATTCTGGTGACAGAATACTTGGGTTGGGGGTGGTTGCAGATGTGCTAAGAAACTGATCCTTGCAGCCTATCAGGGCAGCTGGTAGGACCCAGTTAATTTGTGGCACCTAAGCTTGTCATATCAGGCTTACAGAAGCTCCTATTCCATGTCCCTGACTATTGTTGTACTCTCCCATGAACTCCCTTGCTTTGATTTTCAGTTTTACAATATTTCCAAAACAGTAGATAAAATGATACCTTAAAAAAAAAAAAAACTAATTATGATATTTTCCTCCTCAAACTCTCTAGTGACCTCTCATCACCAAGGACCCTGACTATGTCTCCCAACTCCATGTCTCTACTGCTCTCCCCCATGACACTTCACTCCTTGCTGATTTTCAAAAGGATCAAACTTGTTTATCCCCCATATTCTTGCATTTGTTGGTACTCTAGACATGTGTACAGTCCATTCTTTCATTTCCTGTAGGAATGTGCCTTATGAGATTATTAAGAGAGGTCTTTCTGTCCACTTCTCTCCCTTTATCATTCATTTCCTTTTCATAGTAAGCCATTAATATGTGTTAAATATGCACTTATCTGCTCATGAAGTTCATTTGTCTCTCCCAACAGAATAGAAGCTCATTAAATACAAAGATGGTCACTGCTTTATCTCAGCAACTGGAACAGGTATCAGCAATAGATATTTTGAACAAATGAGTGAATGGATCTGATTATGATACCATACTTCTCTCTCTTCTTCTAAATCTGTCCAAATAACCTCTCTGACTCCTTAGAAATAGAATTAGAATCTAGAAACTAATGCTTCATTGACTGTTGTTCTTTTTTATTTAAAAATAAAAATTTAAATATTTATTTAAAATAAATTTAAAAATTCTCCAAAAATGGAAGAAAATTTGAAAAAATAAGGATCTTTCAAAATTAATTACTTGGAACTGAAGGTACATTTTAATGTTCTTTTTTTTTTTTTTAAGATTTTACTTATTTATTTGTCAGAGAGAGAGAGAGATAGAGCATGCACAAGCAGGTAGAGGCAGAGTGAGAAGCAGGCTCCCCGCCGAGCAAGGAGCCCAATATGGGACTCGATCCCAGGACTCTGAGATCATGACCTGAGCCAAGGCAGCAGCTTAACTGACTGAGCCACCCAGGTGTCCCACATTTTAATGTTCTAAGACCATCTCAGCAACTAATTTTCCAAAAGGCCAATTCTAAAACAAAGGGGATTTCACAATAATCTACTACTCCAGAATGCTCACATTATATTCTGGAAAGAAAAGGTATGGTGAATAATTTCTAGCATTTAATATGTCTTGTATGTTTGCCACAAAAATATTTTATAATTAAAATTTTGATGTGGTGGTACCATATTAATAAAAGTTTGGGCAAAAATAGCATATCATCTTTATATTTCTGTTTGTTTACAAATATAACAAAGGCATTACCTAAAACAATATGTGAACAAATAGGCCCATAGAAACAGCATAACAGAAGTTGAAAAGAATTAACAAAATGGATTAATCACATTTTAAATACAATGGACATTAGTATGGAAACAGAGTGGATGCTGCAATTATCTTTTTTAAAAATTAAAAATCAAGTAAGCCTTAATAAATAATTAAACATTATTATTCTATATTCATTTTAATTAATAGAAGGATAGTCAGTGATACCTCCAGAGTCCTACTATAATGTCTTGAGATTATGTTATAACTGAACTTCAATTATTCCAATAATTATTTACTTTCTTATTTGATTATCTGTCCATTAAAAAAATAAATTGCTAGGGGCGCCTGAGTGGCTCAGTGGGTTAAAGCCTCTGCCTTCGGCTTAGGTCATGATCTCGGGGTCCTGGGATCGAGCCCCACATCGGGCTCTCTGCTCGGCGGGGAGCCTGCTTCCCCCCTCTCTCTGCCTGTCTCTCTGACTACTTGTGGTCTCTGTCTCTCTCTGCACCAAATAAATAAAAAAATAAAATTTAAAAAAAAAAAAATAAATAAATAAATTGCTAGCTAGTAGTGCTAATTGAATATATTAACTTCCATGCCCATATTTTTAATACATGAATACATCAATATGTTATTCAAACATAGTCTACATAATGAAATATCATTTGTTCTATCATTTCCTTACCAAACCCTGAATTGTTTCCAAAACAAAACTTTAATAGCAATGTTCTGTTTTGAAAAGTTTAGTTCATAGGAAATTTTATCCCTAATTCCTTTATTCTTTTGTTATTTATGAATATTGTTGCTTTGGTCACAGATTATAAATTAAAATTAGAGTGAGGACTACATCAATTTCACTTTTTGTATATATCTAATATACTTTTCCCCTATACTTAAGGTATTCAAAATGAATGTTTTTAATATTAATTCCTATTGCTTCTGCTTTTAATAATTTGTTACCTTTATTCCAATACACTGATTTCTCAGGTGGGCGATTTGAGAAGGCTATCTTATGCAGTGCTTGGAGAATGTATGTAGAAAATTAGGAGGAGATACTTATTTGTGTTTATATAGCGAAGTGGCATAAAGAAACATATATCAATATGTGTAAACATGAGTGTGCATATACATGTGCATATGTACCCTGTACATCACACCCTAACACACTGAGAAGGTGTGAATTTTATAAATTGGTGCCGATGGAAACTAGTCTAAGGAAGTGGTTTCAAAATAAATCTTGATAAGAATAAACAAGTTAAGAAGATTATCACCAGATAACACTGGTTCTAAACCATATTGTGTGTGAAGAAAAGGGCAACTGGGTCACTGACAAAATTAATCAACTATAAAGTCTAGCCAAAGAAAATCACTGGACATTTATGAAGAGACATATCGGCAACTCTGTTGATGGACATCTATCTGTGAATGTCAGGTGGAGGAAAAGATCATAAAAGGAAAATTGACAATATTCAATAAAAAATATATATGACTTAATGTTTTTGCAGATTAGATACTTATTTTAAAATTAAGAATTTCATTTGTTTTTAAGTTAATATTCATGCTGTTGTATTTCTGTTATGAGGAAAATTGAAACTGTTAAGTACTGTGGTCCAACATAGAAGACCCAGTTCTTGAGAAATAGACTCTATCTATGATGAATTTTAAGTATGGTGATCTTTGAACAATAATTTTACTAGCAAGTACAAATGAGTAGAACCACATGGTACATGAACCTTCTCTGTTTTTATTGGGCAAAAATATATCATCTACCCTCCACTGGAATTAAATAAATTGTAAGAAACTTTTTTTTAAAGATTCTATTTATTTATTTATTTTAGGGAGAGAGTGAGCAGGGGAAAGGAGAGCAGAGGGAAAGAGAGAGGGAGAATCTTAAGCAGACACCATGCTGAACATGGAGCACATGGAGCTGGACACAGGACTCGATTCCAGAATCATGAGATCATGACCTGAGCTGAAATCAAAAGTCTGTTGCTTAACCAGTTGAGCCACCCAGATGCCCCAATTGTAGGAAACTTTTAATATGCTTTTATAATGAGACAATTCATAGAAGTGTTATCCAATTGTGTGAATGCATTTTTATGTATTGTTGTTTCAACATTGAAATCATTTAGTAAAAATTTTGTATCATTATACATTCAGATGGTTATTTTACTAGAAATGTAAAAAATGCCTGTTACTATAAATACAAAATATGAGGTGTTTTATGATACCATTGGTCTCTTTCATAAAACATAAATATAAAATTAATTTTAAAATAATGCCTGTATTACTTTACAAAATACTTATGGGGGTCTTTGAAAAATAAAATACTACATATATTCAGCTGCCATTTCATTGACTTCATGACATTAAATTTTAGCCTTTTATTATAATTGCAATTGAGTAGGGAAAACTTTACATACTTGTATGGACCACTAGATCGTCTCTCCAAAATGGCCATCCTTTTTACATTCTATTGATATTCTGACTTAAAATATACAAGGGAGAAAAAAAGAAAAAGGAGGTCAAATGGGGCATATTTTAGATCGAAATAAAATTAAGCTCTGTTTCAATAAAAAGGCCAGAATTATCTCATATTACTTTCACTATTTTTTTTTCTTTTTAATAAACTAGGTGTCCAATGGAGAAACAACAATTAGGAAGTATTTCCCAGTGAATCTTTAACCTTCAGAAACATGTTGATTTTAGACTGAAGTTGAACTGGCTCAGAGATATTACACATCAAGCTTTGGACCTTGTATCTGCCACTTAAGCTGCTCTGTGATCTTAACTTTGTAGTTGACACTTTCCCGTAAATAAAATGTTGATAACAATGGTGATTCTTAAACACTAAATTGAAAGATATTATCTAATTTAATGCGTGTTCACTGGTTTCCCGTGCACTTAAAATGTAAATTCTTAACAAGGCCTCTGAGGCTAAAAATGTGCCCTTAATATTGCTCCCTCTTTATCTTCTGTCTATCCCTCAACTAAACATGTGCCAGTCAAATGGCATCTTCTAGTTTCTTGAACAGTATCAGCTCTCTTTCTTATCCTTGTCCTTTAACATGATTTCTCCTGTACCTAGAGATTTCTTCTCTATGCAGTTGACATTTGCTATTTTCTTCCCATCATTTGCTTTTTAGATCAAATATTTCCAGGTGGGCTTTCTTTGATCCACCTTTTTAAAAGTGGCTTCCTTATGTCCAGAATTATTTATCTTAGCCATTTTCATCTAAGCTGTTTTACAGCTAAAATTTTTAATTTGTTTGTCTACTTACAAATTTATATTCCATTAATTCCTCTAGATGGTAAGTTCCACCAGGGCAGAAGCTATGTCTATCTTATACTCCATTCTCAGCAGCTAACACATGGTCTGTTCCTATTTGTAGGTGTTATTGAATGCCCACTGACATGCTTACAGAGTGTGTGATTTCCTCAGAGATGGCTTTAAAAAATGAACGGATGAATATATTTAAATAATTTTTCACACAACAAATGTTCAAAAACCATTGTACAGAAGGAGTAGAATCATTAGAAAAATAAGAAGAAGAGTAAAGGGAGAGGAAAGATCATATAATGGTTAGAAATGAGGGTCCAGGTATAGAAGCTTTAGAGAGAGAGAGCATAGCCAAATACTGCTTTTTACCTGCTTTTAGATATCGATGGTCACAACTTGTGGATCTCATTCCTCATAGGTAATTATGGTTTGTAATAATAGTGATGCCTAGATTGAAGGATTGTTGACAGAGGTAAATGAGACAAAAACCATAGACAAATTCCCTACTACTGGACCTTGCATATAATTACTACTTGATAAACGCTTATTTCACTGTGATTTCATTATAATAATAATGATAATAAAATCAGAGCTCCATACTTCCTGTGTCAGGACATTTCCGTATTTGATGATGCAATATTTACAGAATGTATGAATTATTCTATGAAAATAAAATAAAAGAATGAGGCGTTAAATGAAATATCCTGATGACCTGAGTGTATACACTAAAGGAATAATAATGTGTATCAACCTGAGGCTAATGCAAAAACAAATTAAATTAAACAACAGTTAACTTGAAAACTTGTCTTTTAAGCAATCAATACAACAATAAAGTTTTTAAGTTCAAAATTATATTCTATATAATTTTATGAGAAAAGTTGTCCAAGTGCTTTTAACTATTGTTTTCTATAAATGAAACATTAATTTAATACAATTTATTTCACTGAAAAATGCATGACTATTGTACGACATAGTCTTGAAACACCATGAGAATTTAAAATAAAATATAACATTCCTCAATGATGATGTAAATAATAACATTTGAAATTATTATTCATGGGGTTTTTTTTTTTGCTTATTTTATTGAAAAAAATGAGTAATTTGAGTTCACAAATATTTTTTGATTTTTTTCACTTTTTTACTGAAGTATAATTTATGTAGAGTAGCATTCACCATTTTTAGTGTGCAGTTCTGTGAGATTTGAAATAGTATTCTTTCAACTACCAGAGCAGTCATGATATAGAACAGTTCAATTATCCCCCCAAATCTTGTGTGCTTCTTTGAGATTAACCCCTCCTCACACTATAAGCCCTGGGAACCACTAATATGTTTGTTGTCCCTATTGATTTTCACTTATCAGAATATTATATATAAATACAATTTGGGGCACCTGGGTGGCTCAGGCGGTTAAGCATCTGACTCTTGATTTTGGCTCAGGTCCTGATCTTAGGGTGGTGAAATTAAGCCCTACATCAGGCTCCATGCTGTCCATGGAGCCTGCATTAGGATTCTCTCTTCTTCTTCCTCTGCACCTCCCCACTCTCTGTCTCTAAGATAAATAAATAAAATTTAAAAATAAATAAATAAATAAATACAATCATGTAGCACTGCAGAATTTTGAGTCTGGTTCCTTTTTTTTTTTTTTTTTTAAGATTTTATTTATTTTTTTGACAGAGAGAGATCACAAGTGACAGAGAGGCAGGCAGAGGGGGAGGGGGAAGCAGACTCCCTGTTGATGTGGGGCTCAATCCCAGGACCCTGAGATATGACCTGAGCCCAAGGCAGAGGCTTAACCCACTGAGCCACCCAGGCACCCCAAGTCAGGTTTCTTTCACTAGCATAATATATATATGAGATTCATCTATGTTTTTGTGAGCATCAGTAATTCATTCTTTTTATTGCTGAGTAGCATCCCATTACATGGATGTATCATAGTTATACCTATTAATCTGCTGAGGGGCACTTGGGAGTTTTAACAGGTTTTAACGATTACAGACTTCCATGTACATTGGAAAACTATTAAAACTTTTAAAACTATTAAAAACTTCCATGTACAAAAGTTCCTATAAGAAGAGCTTTTTTTTTTCATTATTTTTTAATAATTACCTGGATGTGGGGTATCTGGGTTATATGGCAAGCATAGTGTATTATTTACAATAGTTTGGACAAAGATGTAACCTTTTTTCATTCTTACCAGCAAGGTATGAGAGTCAGTTATTCTTAATCTTAGTCAGAGCCTAGTGTTTTCCGGGACACCTGAGTGGCTCAGTGGGTTAAAGCCTCTGCCTTCGGCTCAGATCATGATCCTGGGTCCTGGGATCAACCCCGCATCAGGCTCTCTGCTCAGCGGGGAGCCTTCTTCCTCCTCTCTCTCTCTCTCTGCGTGCCTCTCCATCTACTTGAGATCTCTGCCTGCCAAATAAATAAATAAAATCTTAAAAAAAAAACACAAAAAACTAGTGTTTGCCATTATTATTATTTTGCCATTTTAATAGGTATTTGGTGGTATCTCACTGTATGTTAATTTACATTTTCCTAAGCTTATTTGTCATACGTATGTCTTTTTTGTGAAGTGACTGTTGAAATCTTTTGCACACTTTTTGGGGGATTGTTTTCTTATTAGTGAGTTTCAAGAGATGTTTCTTTCTAATACTCTATGTAAACATCTTTTAATTACAATGTGATAAACAACTTTTCACCCTAGTCTTTGGATTGTCTTTACACTCCCTCAATGGTGCGTTTAACAGAAGTGTCTGTTTTGATAATGCCCAGTTCATTTCTTTTTTTTTTCCCCCATGAGTTTTTGGTGTTATTTTGGAACACCTTGTGCCTTATCCAAGGTCACAAGATTTTCCTCTGCTCTCTTTTCTAGGAATTTTATCATTTCTGGGTTTCCTATGTAGTTCTAAATCATTTTGAATCTTTTTTTAGGATGACATTTATGGTTATGTATGTGTGTATGTTTGTATGTACCTATCTATTACTAATATTCATTAAAAGTTTTTTGTGCATTGTCCTATAATTCTAGCACCATTTGTTGAAAAATTACTTTTTTTCTCTACTAAATTCACTTTGCATCTTTGTTGAAATTAAATTGACGATATTAGAATATTAGTGTGGATCTGATTCTGGACTTACTCTCTTCTTTCTCTGGCACCAGTTTCTACATTACTACTGCTTTATAGTGTATTTGAGAACCAGTTTAAAAAAAAAAAAAGAAAGAAAGAAAACCAGCTAATTTTTTTTTTCTATTTATAAGTTTTCTCTGACTTTTTGGAATTGTATTCCAGTTCCTTCAAATTTCCCCATAATTTTTTAAAGAAATTCTATGGAAATTTTTATTGGAATTTCATTGAATAAATACATCAGTTGGGAGAGAAGTCATTGTAACAATATTGAGGCATCTTAATATTTTATAAACACAATATATCTCTTCATTCATTTCTATATTTCTATTTCTTTCATCAGTTTTTATGGGTAGTATTGTTTTCTATAGCTACTGTAACAAAATGCTACAAACTACTGTAAATTTATTCCCTCACAGTTTTGGATGTCTGAAGTCTGAATCAGTATCACTGGGTTGAAATCAAGGTGTGAGCCTTGCTACCTCCACAGGCTGCAGAGGAAAATCTATTCCTTGCCCCTTTTAGTTTCTAATGACTGCTGGCATGTCTTTGCATGTGGTACCATCACTTCAGCATGATTGCCTTGCTTTCTCCCTCTTCAAATCTCAATCTGCCTCCCTATTTTAAGGGCAGTTGTTGAATTTAGGATTTACCCACATAATCCAGGGTAATTTCCCCATCTGAGAATTGTTGAATTAATCATATCTGCAAAGTCATTGTCATATAAGATAACATACACAGGTTCCAGATACTAGGATGTGAGCATCACCGGGGCAGAATTATTCAGCCTATCACAGTGTATTGCTGCTGATTTTTTATCTGATTTCCTTTATTCCTTTTAAAATTGTTTGAAAGTATTTTTGCTGTGATTAAAATTGGAGGTTTATTTATTTATTTATTTATTTTAATCTTTCTGTCCCTCATTTGTAACTTTATTATCTTTTGGCTCCTATAGCTTTTAAGAAATAGCCTGCAATTCTTATCTTTCTTACTCTGATTGTAATTCATATTTTCTCTCTTGCTGCTTTCAAGAGTTTTATTAATTGATTTTTGGTTTCTAGCAGCTTAAAATAATATACTTAGAGGTACGTGTGTGTGCATGCAACTCATGGGTTTGTGAGGATTATAAATAAGGAGATCATATACTTCTATATCCGAAGCTCATGTACTTCTTAGAGGGAAAGTGGTGTTATTGAAATATGTTGAGAAATCAGGTGTACCCTCCTGGAATTGTCCTGGACAAATTACAAAGTATTTCATCTAACTATAATTGTCTACCTCCTCCTTGTGACTAATGAGACCCTTTGTAAGGGACATTCTACCCAGTATGGCCATGACTTATATCATTGAATGAAAAAGTGACTGGCTCTTGCTGGAAGCAGTCTTTATTACTTAGAATGGCTTCCAGTTAATATGCCAATTATAATTCATTTGCTTTGCTAAACGTTCCAGACCTTGCTAAGTAGGAGTAAAACAAAAGGAGACAATGAATCCCCAGTCAACATTTCCCTCTGTCTGCCTGTCTATTTTGGGTAATTTCTGTGCTGTACTTGCTAGTTACTAATACCCTCTTATTAAGTGACTAGCCATGATCTTTTCAGCTGCTGTAATGCGGTAGTTAAAAGTATGGTGGTTCCTTATTTCTAAACTGCTACTTAGTAGTTTTTAATCTCATTAGAAAGGAGAATAGTAAAAAAATAAGTATTAACTTGTAAATGTTTTCATGTTCTTTATATTAAATGCCTAAGGTGAAATAAGGAATCAATTAGCAGAGAAAGAAAAGGAGAAAAGACACATGTACCATCTGCAATTTGGCATTGATGTTCAGAAGTATATAAAAGGAAAATACAATGTAACTCATGAAAAGTGGTTCACACTAAATTGTCACCCAAACCTATAATTCATTGGCCATCACAGTACTTTCAAAGTCTGTTATGATACTCATAAGTAATGAGCATAAATCATTCTAAAGACTCAGGAGAAGCATATCGTTTCCCAAATCATACAATAAAGTCATCACATATTACTAACTTCCTAGAATATGAACAGTAAGAAGTTTTGATGCCAAGCTTTTCAAATGGCTATGAGGTCTTTCCTACTAATAATTTATATTTTTAGTTTTCTAATAAACTGATATATTTCTTAATTTCAATTAAATACTGTCAATTTGCTTTTATTAAAAAACAGAGTACATTATAAAATACTGAAAATTATTTTAAATGTATATTTCCACCATAGTTAAAGCAGTCACTTTATTATAATCATATCATCTTCCTCTTCTAAGAAGTGGAATTTTTTCATATTCCATTGATGTCATTGGCTTGCATCGTTATTCTCAGCAAATCATTTAGGAGCTCTGGACCTCTGTTTCTTCATATGAAATTGTGAGATTATCAAGTAGTCTGTGATATATACTCTAGTCACCTGAAAGTATGATTATAAATTTTGCCATGTGCAGGGCATGACTTTGGTCAGAAGAATAAAAGCATTCTAACTTTGCAATTATCCATTGATTTTTAGCTTTCAGAAACTCCTGCTTTTGAAAATACAGAGAAATAAAAAAAACTAAGCTCTTATTAAAATGAACTTTATCAATAATCAATACTGAATAAATTACTTCTGACATAATTTTCTAAATAAGTAGCCATTAAGACCATTGAGAATCCCATTATCTTTATTCTAGGAGTATGATAAAATCATTTCCTATAATATTAGGCATTAAAATTTACTTGTTTATGGAAATATGACAAATTGAGAAAATGTTAGAATATAAGTTGTTAATGAATATCCTCATAATGGAAAAATGTATGCTTTAAGTTGTAATTATTAAAGATTACAAATATAAGTTTAGCTATTAAGAGCTGTGTCATCTTAAAATGTTTGCCATCTTTTGAATGTACAAATAAGGAACAACTATATATATATATATATGAGAATACTGTTTCATTTAATGCAGATAATAATTCTGTGATGTCAGTATTGTCATTCACCTTTTATAGAACATAAGAAACATAACGAACAGACATAAATTACCAAAGTCACATCCGTAGAAACTCCTAAGCTGAAATGTGAACCCAAGTCTACATGATTTTGCAGTATGAACTCTTACCTCCCCTCTATAGATCTTCCAGGAGTCAAAAGAATGTAGGAAGGTTAAAAATGTATAAATTCTGTTTTAAAGTTGAAAAACCTGGCTATGGCCTAGAAAGATTATATGGATAGCTCAAGGTCACATGGTGAGTAATTACCGATTTAAGAGGAAAGACAATCACTGATGCAACCCATGTGCAATTTCATCTGCATAATGCTTCTTTCATTTTATTTATGCATTGTAATTATATCATTAATCAGATTGATAAGGGAAAGCAATATCAATAATTCAAGCCAAAACTGCATAGAAACATTTTGAAATCATAACTTCCATACAGTTATTGAAATTTATTTTTATCTTGCCTCTATAAGTACAAAGAAAAGTCATGTTCAAAGGATTGATGTAACCAGAATATGCCCTATTGTTGTTACTTTGTTTGTTTCAACAACTTAATCTTATAAACAATGAAGTTCAAATGTTATTAAACAAAGATGTTATTATTTCATTAGCCTGTGCTATTATTAAATATTATAATATACTTGCTAAGCTGTCATTAATGTAAGATTTGGTTTGGGATATAACCACAATAAATTGTGTCTCATTCTCTCCCAATATCCTTTATTTGCTTTAAAAAATCAATTTAATCTTATTTTCTCTTATCTACTGTCAACCACCACATCTATGTAATTTTTTCATCAAATCTTTATTTCTCACCATATTCCTATTTTCAAATGAAAAGTTCAGTTTCTCCTTTCCCCCTTCATTCCTTCCTTCCACCCTTCTTTCCTTCCTCCCTCCCTTCTTTATCTTTACATTTCACAATAGAAAATTCATCTTTATCCTCATTTAAATATTCAGTCCTTTAAAATTTCCCTTCTTCTGTTATTGGCATTAAAACGCTCTTAATCACTATTTTGGTTAAGTTTCTGTTACAAACAGTAACTAGTTTGAGTAGAAAAGAATTTCTACCTGACATTAGTTTGCTTACTACATAATTGGAAGGGTAGAAATAATAATAGGTTATAGACAAAAATTCTAAAACAGCTCTCTGCCACCCAAATTACACTGCCTCTGCTAAGATTGTAAAAGCTACTCATTATTGTGTGAAACCATGAGTCAGAATCTTGACTATATTGGCTTTGCAAAGAAATATGAATGTTACCACTGCTAATGCAGGAAACCACATCATAAAGCCAGGAACCACAGAACCACATTGCCTCTGCCAGTATCTACATCAGCAAAATAGAAACCTGATACACTTACTTCTTTTCACTCAATCCAGTTTTGAGTGTAAATTGTGTAAGAGTAAATCTATTGAATAGAACCTAAATCATATTCAGAATTTTAACTGGAAGGGAAGCTGAGGTATGTAGTTGATAGTTTTCAGGGATCTATTATAAAGAAAAAACACACTAGTAAGAATTTGGGAGGAAAATTGAATAAGCCATTTATAGCATCCATCAAAGTTCTCCTTATTTCAGTGTTAGAATTGTTTGTGCCTTTTCTCTCCACTTGCTATAACTCTGTCCTACAAGGCGTTAAATTCCATACATTCTTCTCTTATCGCATTTCACATATTTGTCAGTTTGTCCCATTTCTACTTCTCTTTAAGCCATTTTGAACTTAGTCACATCACAAAAGTATCCTTATAAGCCTTCTGTGACCTAGGATTTTTTAGATATAGTAATTTTACTAAAATGTTCCTAAACAGTCTTTAATGATTAGCCATTTTCAAAGAACTCCAACTCAGAGAACGGCAATCTGACCCCATCCTTTCCATCATAGGCTCTAGCACTCCTAGGTTATAACACTTATATACCGAACTGCCAGAAGCTTCCAAATACCTAACACCCTAGATGGCTGCTTCTTTCTTAAGCCTAAGAAATTACAGAGCTATGTACTGTTCTCTTTGATTTAATTAACTGCACCTCTGAGAAACCTAAAAGCTCGAGTCATGAATCTTCACATTCATTTCTTTATTAGTGACATACTCAAAGTGTAGACAGAATGTCTGTAGACATAAAATACTTAACGCTGATGATCTTGCAATATTTCCCTATAAAGTGGCAGCAAAATCTTAAACCATAAAATTTGTAAAGACCATATACACATTAAATTTAGTGACCACTGAATAAAGAACTTTATGCCATTGTTCATTTGCCCCTTATACATTTTATTAAAAGATTATTTCATCAAGAGATAAATATAGAAATCATCTTTATTACCAAATAAATATTTTGGACTTTACAATTTAACAACTCTATACTATGTAGTGCCATTCCATGTAAACTGAACTTTTATTTCAGTCTACTCAGAAATCTCTGTCATAAAACTTCCCAGATAGTTTTTTTTTTTTTTTTTTGAGATTTTATTTATTTATTTGATAGAGAGAGACAGCGAGAGAGCAAACACAAGCAGGGGAAGCAGGGGAGAAAGGAGCCTGACATGGGACTCTATACCAGGACCCTGGGATCATGATCTGAGCTGAAGGCAGGTGCTTAACTACTGAGCCACCCAGGCACACCCCCAGATAGGTTTTTAATACCTATATTTTAATTTTATAATTTTAATTATTTTAAATGGGCTTTATTATAATGTACTTTTCCTTTCCAGTGGATTGTGGTTTATGTTTCCAATAAAGTCGTCCACAAGTGAGTCAGAAGTTTTGTTTGTCACAATAATGTTGTTGGTATACAGTGAATTAGGGAGCTATATCCAAATATCATAGACTGGGTGACATTTATTTCTCACAGCTGTGGAACTGTGATTTTGTGGAGAGTCCAAGATCAATGTGCTGGCCCATTCAGTCCCTAAGAGCCTTCCTTCTACCTAACAAACATTTCCCTTCTTGTTATGTCTTCACATGGTTCTGTCCTCCCGTGTGGGAGCTTTGGTCTTTCTTCTTCTTCTTACAAGGATAATAATCCCATGATGGGGCTCCATCCCATACCCTCATCTAAACCTAATTATCTCTTAAAGGCCCCAATTCCAAATACTATCAGTCTGCAAGTTAAGACTTCAACACATAAATTTTGGAGGGACACAAACATTCAGTCCATAAGACTTCTCCAGATGATTTTTACTGGATGCAGAACATTCGCTCATGCTTGTATTAGAAAGTACTGCAATAAAGAAGAGGATAGTTTGTACAGATCATAACATCTACACTAATACTAATAAAAATACGCCTTTGATGCATCACTTTTCTGCCCTCAGAATAGCTGTTACTGGTCCCTCTTCTTCGCTGCACTGTTTTACTTTACACCTCTGGTCACTGTGGATTCCATTCTTCACACTCCAAATTACTGATGCCCTTGCTCCTGCTGAATTCTACTGATCTTACCTTTCCTCTTTCCATGTTTTTTTTTTTTTTCCCCCTTTTAAAAAATATTTTATTTACTTGAGAAAGAATGAGAACATGAACAGGGAGGGAGGGGCAGAGGAAGGGGTAGAAGCAGACTCCCTGCTGAGCAGGGAGCCTGATGTGAGGCTCCATCCCAAGACCCTGGGATCATGACCTGAGCCGAAGGCAGATGCTTAACTGACTGAGACACTCAGGTGGCCATGTCCATGCTTCTTCTTTTTGATCTATATTTGATTTTGGTACATCTTAGATTATGTTTTCTAAGATTTTATATTTTGTATTCTATTGTCTTCTGTTTTAACTTCACTTTAAAAACATCTTGATAGTATTTCTGTCTTAAGTTTATTTTAGTGAATCCATGGAAATATGTTGATCTACAATATTTTGACTATGTCCTAAATATCAGGAAAATACGAGAAATGTACAATCCTTTCCTCCAAGGGGTTTACAGACTGTCTTCAAAGCATGATCTGTGAATGAGTAATTACAAAAACAGTAAATAGGTCCTCCGTGAATTAACTGTAAACAATGGAAGCATAAGGCACACCCACCTGTACCCCACCTGGGTGTAGGGGAAAGGGAAATTTTCTAGAGAAAATCTAACTGGAGAAAAGCTAAATGGTAGAGAAACTAAGATGGAGAAAACCTGAAACTTGAAGGAAGAGTCAGGGCTATGAAAGTGAGAAGCAAAAGTGTCAGCAGGAGAATCAAAATAGAAAAGAATGATAGCACACTAGATTCAGCATATACAGTAACTTGTGCATGGGTGTCAGGATATGAGATTAAAAATTTAGGCAGATTGGTTATTAAAGGTACTTTCATGTTATTCTAACATATTTGTATTTATCCTGGGGGCTTAAGTACAAAGTTTTGAAGAATTTTCTCTAGGGTAATGACACAATCATACTTGTGGGTTTCTCTCAGGCAGATCAAGTCTAAAATGTCTTGTGATATCAAAAGACATGGGTCCAATGGATAACTGAATGTATGGCTCTGGGACTGAGATCTTGGGGCTGGTAATATATATTTACTATTTATTAGCATATTTTCTTTGTTGAAAGTAGAGACATCCATGTACTTATTCTGGGGGAAAAAAAAAAAAAAAACGGTGCTTAGAATGAAAAAAGGACTGATGGCATAAAATCTAGGGTAAAATCTCATCATGCCCAATTGTTCCAGAGCACAAAATGGAAAATTTTCCCCCCAAATTTACTCACACTATTATGTAATTGCTAGTTCTCTTTTTTGACTCCACAAGTAGAAACGTAACCTTTTCTTCAAGATAGTTCTTTTACATTCCTTTTCAAAAAAAAAAAAAGAAAGAAAGAAAAAGAACTTGTTAAGAAAATGTCAAAACTATGCCTGTCATAAAATTCTATCTTTTCTGTTTGTTGAAAATTTTCTTCATATGTCATCACATTTTGGTTTCTGGTTATTACACAATTTCTAAATTTGTCAGACCTCACAGTTCTGATACCAGAAAAATTTATCTCCTGTTCCAATCATTGGATGAGTTCGAATTCTCTCGTCTAAGAAGAAAACAGAAGACAAGCAGTCAAAATGATAAAAGAGGACCCAGAAGCCAGAGCTGTTTGAATTAAAGGGTTGGCAAACAAAGCTGATCTTCAGAAAGGTTAACTAAGGGAAATGACAATTAAAAGATCCAAAGATAGGGTATTAGGAGATCACTGATGAAAACAGAGTCTTAATGGACAAAGACTGTGGTAGCTTGATATGTGAACTGGATAAGACAGTAAAGATATGTAATCTAGACAGTCTTCTAATACATTTACTTGTGTGTGAAAGGATGGAGAAAGGTGTCAGGGGGATGGATTTTAAAGAGTAGTCATTCAAAATTTTGTTTGCTGTGTTTGGATTTAGGGGATTTTGTTTCTTTGCTTGTTTACCTGTCCCACCATTTCTTTAGATATAGAAATATATATGAAAACATTAGCAATATCCATTTGTTGTGAGTGGCTCAGAGAGAGATTATCTGTATTTCAAAATATTTGAGGGTTTTTTGTGTGTGTGGTTTTTTTTCATTGTTGTTGTTTGTTTTGTTTGTTTGTTTGTTTGTTTTGGTAATTCCCAGTTCCATAAACTGTTTTTGGAAGCCCATGATCTATAGAATAAGATCATCTTTAGACAATAGCTTAACTATACTTTTTTTTTTTTTTTCTTTTCTGTCAGTTGTATTCTTTTTTCAGGCTGATGTCTCTTTTGTTTGTTTGTTTTGATTTATTTTATTTCAAGTTTTTATTTAAATTCCAGTTAGTTAACATATAGTGTAATATTAGCTTCACAGGTAAAATTTAGTGATTGATCACTTACATATAATACCCAGTGCTCCTAATCTGTCTATAATCTTAGTTTTCAAACACAGATCAGTAACATTAATAGCAGCGCTTCTAAAATAATTACAGCACCATGAAAAACAACTGCTGAAATACCTTTGGCGAAGAGCTGCCCATACACATTGTACACATTATATATTATTGTGTAGTAATATATACCTTTGAAATACATGTATAATAAAGAGTTATGAGCAAAGTTTGTGTAAATGACAATAGATATCTGCATGTAATATATATTTCTGAATCAAAATATAAAATATCCAATTTAGCAACTTTGCAAAACATTTACAAAGAGAAAAAATAACTAGTAACTTGAAATGTTCTTTTAAACATTATTAGATTATATAATTGTAGCAGTTGAACATTATGCATAGTAATTTGTTTCATTATTAAACATTGTCCTGATTTTATTGAACATGTTAAAATATAGCAAATTAAAATGATCTTGCTTCTTTGAAAAAGATTTACTGATTAGCACTCATGTTCAGAATCTAAGTGCTTATCATTATTGTATTACTTGATGAACACAGATTTGAAATGCAAAGTGATAGTTGGCTTGAAATAATGAAATGAGACAGGCACTTGTATTCATATTTACTAAAATGGCTTTGTATGTTATGCAACAAACTGTATAACCAATTTTGCTATTTTGGCATTTTGTCAGAGGTATTTTCAAGGTTTTGGTGTGGCTACTAATAATATTCTAGAAAATAGTATAATTAATTTATGAATTTTAGTAAATCTGCTTATCTCTATAGTGAGTATCAGCTATAATTAAGTTTGAAAATTGCCATTCTTCTTTCAGTTATGGTTACAAACAATTTAGTATTCATGCATAATCAATAAACATTGACAGAGACCTGGGAATAATCAGAAGAAATAGCATATGCTCTCTGCTTTAGGAGAATTTGGTCTATTAGAAGAGACAGATTTCTAAACAAGTAACTGGCGCTCTACCATGCTATGAACAAAGAACTGTAAAAGCCAAAAGAAGGAGAAAATGTTGCCTTGGTCAGATGGGGAGGATTTCATGAGACAAGGATTTGTAAGGAGGAAATTTTTAGTTTGGTCCTTGCAATGAATAGTATGAATTTTCCTAGCATGAAAAGAGAGGAGGACATAAGACATTTGGAGGTAAATATGGACATTTATCCTAATCAAAAGAATAGAAATAAACCTTAGAGAAGACCTAGCAAGCATTATTTTTTATCCTATTTTTTTAAGTGATACAAACAAATCTAAATGGAGATGCTAAATCTGAACAAATATTTTTATTCTCTTTCTCTCTTTTTTAACAGATGATTGTATTTTTGTTTTTATTGAAATATAGTTAATATAAAATATTGTCATTTTCCCATGTACAAAATAGTGAATCAGTACTTACATACTTTATTAAATGACTGTTGTGATATCTAGTTTCTATCTGTTACCATACCAAGTTATTATTATTACCTTTTAAAATATTTTATTTATTAATTATTTATTTATTTCTTGGCATGTGAGCAGGGGGAAGGGCAGAGGGAGAGAGAGAATCCTAGGCAGACTCCAAGCTGAGTGTGAGCCCCCGACACTGGGCTAAATCCACGACCCCAAGAACATAACCCCAGCCAAAATCAAGGATCCAGTGCTCCACTGAGTCACCCAGGCACCCTAGTTATTACAATATTATTAACCGTATTCTCTATGCTATACTTTATATCCTTGTAACTCATTTGTTTTATAACTGGAAGACATTTGGACCTCATATTCCACATCACCTGTTTTGCCCATTTATCCACTTTCTTTCCCTCTGGTAACTGCAAGTTTTGTGTATTTAGGAGTTGTTTTTATTTTGTTTTGTGTGTTTGTTTTGTTTTTTGTTTTTGTTTTTGTTTTTTTGTTTTTGTTTTTGTTTTTGTTTTAGATTCTACATTTAAGAAAAATCATATGGTATTTGTCTTTCTCTGACTTATTTCACTTAGTATATAATTCCTTCTAGGTTCATCCATGTTGTCACAATGGAATTATATTTCCACTTTCCACATCTCCCTTATTTATTCATCTACCAGTAGATACTTGTGGTACTTCCATATCTTGTCTATTATAAATAATGCCACAATGAATATAGGGTGCATATATCTCTCTGAATACTGTTTTTGTTTTCTTCAGATAAATGCCCAGAGGTGGAATTGCTGGATTGTATGGTATTTCTATTTTTAATTTTTTGTGTAACCTCCATACTCTTTTTCATAGTAGCTGCACCAGTTTAAATTCCCACCAATAATGCACAAAAATTCCCTTTTCTCCATGTCCTCCTAGGCATGAGGAGAAAGGAGGGAAAGAAAAAAAAGGAAGGAAAGGAGGAAGGAAGTAAAACTGGTAGATATTATCTTCACCTGAGTGGTGAAGTCAATGAAAGATGGTATAAATTATTTCTCTCTGAATTCAAAGCCAATACTCTCAGTCACTCTGTGTGTGTGCATTGAAATACATGCTGATATGCATGTTATAAATTAATTACCAAATGTTATTATTAGTAAGGATTAAATAAGATTTTCTCCATAGGTGAAATAATGCAATATGAATGATTTGAAGGACAAGTTAGTTTGACTAGTTACCATAATTTGAAGGGTGCAGAAAATATCTCCACAACCACAGGATATCTATATCAATAATCTGCCATGGTAATCAAAATTTCAAGATTGAGAAGATTATATGCCTTATAAAATACTATTTTTGAAAACTTATGTTAAAAATTATGTGCCAGATGTTAAAAATATGTAATTCATCATTTCCTTTAATTATTTAGTGGGAGTGGTTTTATCAGCTTAATAAGAAATAAAAAGTGAAATTAATGACAGGCTTGATTTATCTAAGATGCTACCTCAGTAAGGAAAAAATTGTAAAGGATGAAGATGTCTAATTTTTTTTTTTTGCAGGGATTCATCAATTAGTATAGAAATAAATTATTGTTACAAATCTAGAAATCTAAATTCATATTTAATTAAAATATTTGTACTAAATGAGTAATTGCTTTTATTTTCAAAGTTAAGTCTGAACAAAAAATTGTGACATTATAACGAAAACCTAGTTTAAGTGAATGTTGAGTTATAGTAATATAAAAGTATAGCTTCAACAGGTCTGTCATATGAAACATAAATATGTGGTTCAAAGAAACATAATTCCAAGGTAGGTTGAGAAAAATAAATATAACCAACCTTTAAAAATGTAGCTCTTGGGGCACCTGGGTGGCTCAGTTGTTGAACATTCAACTCTTGGTTTCAGCTCAGATCATGATCTTGGAGTGCTGTGATTGAGCCCTGAATGATGGGCTCCACACTCAAGAGGGAGTCTACTTGAAGATTCTCTCCCTGTCCCCCCACACCTGCTCAGGCAAACATCGTCTCTCTCACTCTTTCTCTCTAAAATAAATAAATAAATCTTAAAATAAATGTAACACTGTATTACTAAAATCAATCTGTTGTTTTTAAGCGAATCAGTGCTTATAAAATGAGCACTCATGCATAGAATTTATAATTATTATATATGTATTTACCAAATATCTTAATTTAAATCAACCTTAAATTACTAAATTGTACGTTTTTCCAAAATGACAACTTCCTCCCTAAACATCAGAAGGATTTTCTTTTGCAATATATAGAAGAATGTGAGAAATACCATGCACAATTAGACTATTCAGATGGGCTAATTACCCACATTCATAATCTTGAATATGACCTAAACAACATCCATATCATATTATATCTTTTTTATTACAATCTCAATTAGTGATATTCTATCAAGTATATTATTTTCTTAGCAATATCCATCTCTCATTATTTTACATATTTCTTCTTTATAGTTACTGATATATGTATAAACATAGGTATAGAAATATGTAAATACAGGTATATAGCATTTAGAAATATAAATTTATTATGCAACTCTAGTTGTATAATAAATTATATATTCAAATCTGAAAACATATTTGATAATGAAGAATATGAGTAATTATGCCAGTTAAACTTACCAAGTTTGAAAAGGATGGTCTTAGAACTCCTATTAGTACTTAAATAGGAAATATAATATTATGTATTATTAGACTAAAACTTTTCTATTTTTGTGACAAATCTTAATATATATTTGTTAGGTAGAAACTAGATATGAGCAGAGGAAGGAGCACCCTGAGAAAACTTCATCTCTTAACCTGGAAGTTTACAGAGTCCCAAGTCCTTAAGGGATAGTGTAGGCAGTTAGACATGAGCTGGAAGAAAGGACAATGATTAATAGATTACACATTAGAAGTCCAAGGGCACATCCTGACCTTATGGCTCCCAAGACCCTGGAACTAACAAACCAAGAGCCACAGGTAGAGAACATGCCTCTCTTCTTCCACCTCTGCCCCAGGGTAGCCGCTAGACTCATTATAAAACATGTGTATTGCCATTATAGCCCCTGATGGAGAAAGGCTGTCATGAAGGTTCTGGTACAAACCCTGTATGGTCAAAAACTCCCCTTCCCAACATATGGGAGGTGTCCCCTAAATGATTAGAAGAAGCCTCCAGTACAGACCACTCTGTCTATGACTCTAGACCCTGCTCCCAAAAAAGGACACCTGTAGCATCAAGGCATTTGCCTCCTCTAAAACCTGCCTACTCTGCCCTCTTGAAAGTGTACTGTCTTTAACAAAACTGCTTTCTGCTTTCACTTTTGGGTGCCTGTCTCTATTTCTTTAGAAATAAGAGCCGAGGCCCACCATTTTCATGCTGACATATTTAGAGGCTTAGTAATGTAGAACTAGTAAGATCTGAGGCATACAATATGAAATTTGATAGCATAAAATTAATTATTCCTAGTTTAACTAAAGACATAGAAGAAAATGATATAAAGCACATTACAAAACTTAACTGAAAACCAGTAGAATAGTATTGTTGTTTATGAATGCATTTTGAAATAGGTCATAGGTGTGATATCTATTGTATAGTTTCAGTTATTATGAATCCAAGAAGTGTGGGTGTATGTGTGTCTGTGTGTGTGCATGCATATCTGTGTAATTACACACTTTGGCTAGGGTTATGGGAAAGAAAGGGAGAATCAGTGACCTCAAGTTAAAGTGACTCCTATTTATAGCATTCGTTTGTGGTCTTCTAGGAGCAGGCAGTTGAGTGTAGCACTACCAGCAAAACACTTAGCAACAAGAAAAGTTTTATAAAATTAGGATTTCATGAGGACAGAAAGGTAAGCTTGACTTCTACTAATCTTGTAATATAAAAATCACCTTAAACACACAGTGAGAGGCAGAGTGGTTGACTATGTCCTTTTCAATTAAGGTAAATACATCATTAAGAAAAAAATGTTTTAAATATGGGTTATATAACCATGATCAAAACATTATCCAGGGACGCCTGGGTGGCTCAGTGGGTTAAAGCCGCTGCCTTCGGCTCAAGTCATGGTCCCAGCATCCTGGGATCGAGCCCCGCATCCGGCTCTCGGCTCAGCAGGGAGCCTGCTTCCTCCCTTCTCTCTCTGCCTGCCTCTCTCTGCCTACTTGTGATCTGTCAAATAAATAAATAAGTAAAATCTTTGAAAACAAAACAAAAACAAAAACACAACAACAACAAAATAACATTATCCAGAAGCCCCTGGAATGCATTAAGCAATCTTTCAGAAGAAACTTTCACATAATTTTGGTTAATAGCCACTGTGTTTTTTTTATTGTTTATTCCTTGAACTTTCCAAATTAGTTTTCACTTGGATCCTGAAAAATCAATTAAAAATGAGATCACAGTTTACACATTATGTTATACAATGTAGAAAGACATCAGAAAATTTACATGGCATGTTGTTGATTATAAAATTAAAAACAAACAGTTACAAATTATATAATTATATCTATATAAATTATATAAATATATAATTTTAATATATAATAACCAATATTTAAATATTATATAAATTATATATATGATTATATATAATTATTTAATCTTCCTTGTCTTCTATTTCATTGAAGATATGATCCCATATCTACCAAAGACAAACCCTTCTACTTGTGCCCTGGATCCCATTTGCTCTTGCACTTCAAAGAATGATTTCCTACTGTTATCCCCTCCTTCAATGGCAATGTCCACCTTTCCTTTCTTCTTACTCATTTCTATCAGTATACAAATATACTTTAGAAGAGGCACTTGAAAAGATTACCTCCATTACATTTGCTCTTTCAGCTATCCGTCCATTTTCTTATTCTACTACTCTCCTAAAATTATTTCTGTTAGGGTCACTAACTACAATCTTGCACAACATTGTTAACAGCCTTTCTTTCACTCTCATTTGCTGTTTTCTCTGCTAACAAGCTTCTGACTTTCTAATATATGCATCTCTTTTCTGTTTGTAGGTAATTTCATTCCATCCAATGGTTTAAAATACCTATTTGCTAATGAATGTTAATTTGCAACTCTAGTGTTGATCTCTCTTTGATCTTGAGTTTCTCATACCCATGATCTAACTTAAAAAAAAAAAAAAAAACACACTGTCAAAATCAAAAGGAATGTTAAGCATAATATATTCAAGTTAGAAGACTCCACAACCTGTTCTTACCCTTCTTCCCAAGGGATGTTAATTCAAACTGAAGCCAATGACTAGGAGTCATTCTTGATTCAAACTTTTTCTTCACTAATGCCTTCCTGCAATTCATATTCAATCCAACAAAGAATACAGCTGCATATTCTAAATGTGTCCACTTTCTCTGTCTCCTCATTTCTCTAAGCCACCTCAACTCTCATCTGTATTGCTACAAGAGTACTGACACTTACTCCTGATTTTAATTTGGCCCTCACTACCAACTTATCAGCCAAAATGCAGTTTTACAATTATAAATATCATGTAACCCCTCTGTTTTAAAACAAACATATAAAACCAAAATGATTTCTCATGACCTTCATGACTATAAATATATGTCTGTGATCCACCTCTCCAAACCCCTTCAATGTTCTCCCTTGTTCAGTATGCCATGGCCCCTAAAACTCTTCCCTCTATCTGCTCATTATGTTTTCCATGGCCTGTGTTACGACAATTCTTCCACAGCTCTTCCCATGACTTTTTTTTTTTTTTTCCCCTGTCTAATTTCAAAGAAGATATCTGAGAGGGTAGTTACATTCTCTCTGAACTTTCTACAACTTCCCACTCTGGTCACTCTCTGGCACATAGTTATTTCCTATTTTCTCCTTAGTACTTGCACTAACATTGCTTATTTATTTGACTTTATATATATTGACATAACTATTGTGTATTTCTTTTTCACACCAAAGTTTGTTCCATGAAAGTAAAAACTTGGTAATCTAGTTCTTGTTCTATTCTTAGCTTCTGAAAGAGTGTGTCACATAGAGAAATGCTTTGAAGATGTTAACAAATTCAAAAAATTAAAACAAATAGCCCAAATCTAAATTTAATCTGCTTAAATGTGTAAATGTCTAAGCACTGGAATGATATAGGATATTTTATGAATTTTTATTTTTTTGTTTTCCCTAGACTTAAAATTTTACACAATAAAATTACAGTAATTTTATGCAATTTAATAAAAGTATATATTAAAAGTTTATCCTAGAAAATATTTTTAATAAAAGAGTTAAATGATAAAGTCCTATTCCAGGTCTGATATGGTAGTCTAAAACTGATTTGGAAGACAATTTGACAGTTTTTTAAAAAAGCCAAACCTGTACTTACTGTGCTAATTAGACTTTCCATTCCTAGAAATTTACCCAAGATAAATAAAATTATGTGTCTACACAAAAGCTATACGCAAATGTTCACAGCAATTTTATTTGTAGTAATTAAAAACTGAAACAGACTAAATTTAAATTAACAAGTAAATGCATGAACAGATTATTGTACTGCCGTAAGTAAAATCTTACTCAACAATAAAAGAATGAATCATAACAAGAGTACTAAATCATTATAATTTGTGGAAGTTCTAGACAAAAAAGTATATTTAATGTTTAATTCCATTTATATAAATGTCTAAAAAATGCAGGTCAACCTACAATAACAGAAAGCCAAAATCATTTGTTGCATAAAGACGGAATGAAAGAGCATGAGGGATTTTTTTGAGTGTGATAGAAATGTATTTTGACTGATATTTGTTCCATGACTGTATACATATGTCAAAACTCATCTAGTTGTACCCTTGAAATTTGTGCAGCCTTTTGTACACAAGGTGTTTTATAATAAAATTTCAAAAAATAGATTAATCTTATGGTGAAAATGATCTACTTTCTTGGACTTTCACTATGAAACTCTTGAACTGAAAGGAAACTTCAAGAGAAAACTATTCATCTTTGTGTTAACACATGAATCAAAAGAATATGGTGATAAGTATTTATGATCTAATACACTTTTGGGTGTGTGTTAGGTATATATTCCCACATTCATATAATGATGGTGGTCCTATTCCAAAAATATTTTTTCACTATTAAGTGGATTACACCTTAATGCCTTCATAGTAACTTGTTCTTTGGTGAGGAGAAAAGTATACTTTCTATTTAAAGTATAGTTTTCCTGCCCTCTGAGCAATCTGCATTAATTCTTTTTGACAGCTTCATTCCAGCCTCCATCATCAATCCCAAAGAAAATTTATTAAGATATGAGAGCTCTAGACATATGATTATTTAAAAAAATTTAATGATTTTAAAAATCTGATAAATCTGGATAAGCAAAAGAGATGTTTGATACTTTATCAAAACATTACAAATTTTTATGAAAATATTTGCCTAATGCAGGCTATTCTAGTATAATTCTTTATCTATTTGTGATTTTTCAATTAAATTTATTTTAACATTTTTCAATACCACATGGTAGACAAAAAAAATAGAATCTTTACTATAAAAGAACTTGGAGTGAATAGTTAAAATAAAAACTATAATATAATGAATATGTAAAAAAACCACATAATATTCATTTGTGAACTGCTTTACAAGGTCATATTTATTCATCTATTCATCAGATAGTACTCATGACTACTCTGTACTGAACACTATGCAAAACAATAGGAATAAAAAATGAAAAGGAAAGAGGCTCTGCATTTTTTGATGACAAAATACTAATATAAAGTTAATTATTACAATAAGATTTATCTGATGGGAAGATTATTATGTGTGAAAAGAAGTATATATAAGGAATAAATAGATGGAATGTTAAAGAACTATGAACAATCTAGGTTGGCTGTTTGCAATTATACATTTAAAAAGGAACTTTGAATACTTAAATTGGAGTTTTATATCTAAGATCAGTGCAAAAATAGAATGTGGCACTTTTTCTGATTTGAGTAGAAATATGATTGAAGCTGTGCATTTGGGAATTTACATTGAAGATAATTTGTCATTGGGAATACAAAAGTTCAAAGGTTTTTGAAATATTCTGTCAGGGTGTTTTAAGTGTATAATCTAGGTAGTGATGATGATAAGATAAATCAAGGGGCAAGTGTGATAGATTCTTTTTATGTGTGATAGATTTTTTATGCATAGTCCTTGGGGGAAAAATACAAGGGGAAGATGAGCAAGAAAATGTGGTAGACCATGACCATTAAGCATAAAATATTTAGAACTGTGTTTGAGTATTAACAGAGCATCAGTGATTAAGACTTATTTTGAAGAAAATTTATCATTTTGATTGTCATTTATTTGAGAGATGACTTGCATTCAAGTGGAGTTTTCTAGACAGAAACTGTAGTTACAGAATTGAGACCTGGTAAAGAATTGGGGTTTATGATATTGGTCTGTGATCCATCCACATAAAAGTTTGTAAAAGTCACTGGACTAGACATTATCCTTGAGAGCAGGTATGTAGAAAAAGAATAGGATACATCAAGAAGTAGAGTTTATTTAGAGAATGAGTGAAGAAATTAGGGAAGAGGATATACAAAGGAAAGTAAAAGAAATATATGACAGATTACAAGGTCAAAGTCAGTAATCAAGGCACAGAATTGTGAGAATTCCAAATAAACTAACCAGTGTGAGTTACCTAATATTCCCCCAACCTCAGTGAGCTCTCGAACTTGAATGGAAGACTACCAGGAGGCAATCATGACCCCATTTTTCGTACAAACTCTTTAGCCACCACCCAAAGTGCCATCAAGCTATCAGGCAAAGAATTTCTCCAAGAAGAAAGCTGAAAAAATAATTTTGTCCCCACTTACTAACACAACTAAGTACTCAAATTTTCTGAATCACCCAATGTAAAGTCTCAAATTTGGAGTTACCCAAGACTATGGTGAGGCAGAATAAAAATCAGTAACTGCTGCAGCACAAGTAGAACCACTTGTTGCTGTGCTTGCTCAGTGAAAAGAAGATTAAACTGAAAGGAATATTGGTAGAACATCAAGGAATGCTACATTGGCCACTACCAGAGGAAAAGGAGTCTTGTGTATACAAACATGTGTCTGTAGTCAAGAAAATTGACCTAAGCTTTTCTTCAGGAAATGAATTCTTCTATCCCAGGACAATGGATTTGGTGTCTGTGTAAGTTTCTTACTCATGTACAAACCTTCATAAGAATCTTCTTCATGGAGAACACCAGCAACTGAATAGTCTTTTAGATGCCCTGAGTTACAAGAATCTATATCTACCTTTCACTTTTTTTTTTTAATTAGATTCCACATAGAAATGACACTGAAAAATTTGTTTTTATCTGGCTTATTTCATGTAACATAATCCCTCCAGGTTCATCCATGTTGTTTCAAATGACAAGATTTCCCTTCTTTTTAAAACTTATTAAGATAAAAATATATTGTATCCATTCACTTAAATTGTTTCCATATCTTGGCTATTACAAACAATGCTGCAATAAACATGGGAGTACAGGTAACACTCCAAAATGGTGATTCCATTTTCTTTTGATATATATACCCGGAAGTGGGATTGCTTGAGCATATTTTAATTTTTTTGAGAGACCTCCATATTTTTTCCCTAATAGCTGTATCAATTTACATCCCTGCCAACAGTATAAAGGGTTCCCTCTTTTCCACATCCTTGCCAATATTTATTTTCTCTTATCTTTTTGATAATAGACATCCTAATAGATGTGAGGTAATATCTCATTGTGGTTTTGATTTGTATTTCTCTGCAGTTAAGTGATATTGAGTATCTTTGTGTATACCTTTTCATACACATTTTTCATTTGCCTGTTGGCCATTTATGTCTTGTTTTTAAAGATTTATTTATTTATTTGAGAGAGAGAGAGAGCATGATCAAGGGGAGGGGCAAAGGGAGAGAGAGAGGCTCCTCAATCAGACTCCACACTGAGCACAGAACCCTTTGTGAGGCTCAATCCCAGGACTTGGAGATCATGACCTGAGCTGAAATCAAGAGTGTTGCTTAACCAACAGAGCCATGCAGGTACCTCTATGTCTTCTTTAGAAGAAAAAATATCCATTCAGGTTTTTTTGCCCTTTTTAATCATATTATTTTTTATTATCAAGTTTTAAAACTCCATTATATATTTTGGATCTTAAAACTCTTTCCTAGAAGAAAACAGGGGCAAACTTGGCATTGTTAGTGGAATTGATTTTTTTTTTTTAACTTTACATCAAAGGCAAAGGAAACAAAGGAAGAATAAACACATGGGACTATATCAAACTAAAAAGCTTCTACACAGCGAAGGAAAAAAAATCAACAAAAGAAAACTATGAATTGGAAGAAAATATTTGCAAATCATATGTCCAATAATAATAAAATATAAAAGGAAGACATATATAAAATTTTCTATCTTTCTTCTCCGTTATAGGAGATGCCTGGAGAAGTGTTATATTTCAGGTGTCTCCAAATAAAATCAATTTTTAAGGTCTGCTGGAATTGGGGCATTATGAGAAAGTAGCTACCTAAAGTTTTTAGTGACCCGTAATGGCAAAACAAACAAGCAAAGACACTTAATGAAGGAAGATGCTGTTGAGGTTTTCATGTTGTATAAGATCACTTCAAAATTATGTTAAAGATGTAAATATGTATTTAAAGAGATTGGAAAAGAATTCTTGATTCCCAAACTTTGTGTCTCAACAGTTAGTACAAAGGCATGTTTTTGGGTGCTGGGTGTTTTTCACCCAGTACTTATAAAAACAATTTAAATAGAAAAGTGAGTATTTCTCACTTCCATGTTTTTGTGAGAATATTCTAGGCTCTGTTCACCTTTCTTAATTTAATTATCCTCAGTACATTTTCCTCATGTTGTAGTAAATCATAATTCACAGTGAATCTTAAATGAGCTTTAGTGGGCAGAGTTAAATCCTACTTTAGTGATTAAGACCATTGGGAAGTTTATACCAATAGATAAGAAAATAGCTGGAAGTCAGTATTCTTTATGGAACCACTCTCACTCTGAACTTGGGTCTCTATTTATGGGCAATTAGTCATTCAAAGGAACAATGCCATAATGGAGTAGAGATGATTTTTGAAGAGAGATGTCATTGAACTCTTTATCCCTAAGAAGGTATATCAGTTCTTTCTGTAGAGCTCATCAACTCTTCTGTGGACATGAAAAAACTTTGCTGCCTAGTCAAAATCTTAATGACCCCTGACTCTTCTCATGCTCATTATAATAGTGTAGTTGGTTTCACAAGGGACATCATTATACTACTTCAGTAAAGGACACCTGCTGCCTTTTATCTAACTCTCCATTTTGTTTAAAATTTGATCCCACTTCCTTCCTGGCATACTGACATCTCCTTGGAAATTTTGTCAGCCAAAACCATTTTTTTTTTTGGCACACTATAAAGATTATCTGAACAGTTACATTACCCCAAACTGAAAATGTTCCCCATGTAAACATCATAGTTTTGACATAAGTGTTGCATTAATAAAAAAAAATATTTAGGATTGAGATAAGCTTGGATATGCACACACACATTTGCACTGTAACTATGGCATCTCAGAATGGAACAGAAGGCAAGATGAAGTATTTGCCAATCAATAGAGGAAGATGATCCTCAGTGATGGGCAAGTACACACACCATGTTTATCTCCAGTGGTGTTGAACAACTGGTATCCATGGATCTCTTATCAAAATGGATTTATTGGATTGAAGCATTGTTATATATCTGCTAATTCAGATACTGAAGGCCAATAGGTTAAAAAAATAACTATTTTATGCAACAAGAACACAAAATTTCCCAACCATTACAGAAAATAATCTTAAATTCTGTTTCTAGACTCTATGCCATTATTCTTCCCCAAGATCTTATGTCACTTTTTCCCCAAAGAAGAAACAAAACAAGTTACACATTAAAGTGATGATTTTTCCCAAGGTTTTAAATAGTTTGTATGAAATATATCCTATAGTAAAAATTAAAATTTTTAAGGTTGTATTAAATTTTAGTTGGATAATTTAACTGGTTAAGTGAGTACACCAAACTAAACTAAATAAAACAATAACTAAATAATTTTTTAAAAAAATTTAAAAAAGCTTATGTAGAGACATCTAGTTGGCATTAATGATTTTTGGCCCCTACCATACTGTAGATTTGATTCTAGAGAGAATCTGAAATGGTATAACTACTGGCCAATGAATGTAAAGAGAAATAGTGTGTGACACCTCATGATGAGAAGGTTAAACATTATATATACACATTTATATATATAGATAGACATATATGATATATACATCATCCCTTTCTTCCTCTTGTTTAGTTAGCCTGAAGACCATATGTTGGATAGAGTAGCATGATAAGCTGGAAAGGGTCTAGATCTCTGACTCACAGCTTGTGAGAAAGCTGCCCAGGAGAGCCACTCAATTAGCAATATCTATATTGGATTCTTCCATGAGTAATAAAGAAACTTGTATTTAGCAATGAAGATTTTGAAATTGCCTTTAAGTATCAAGTGTTATAATTTTTATTAATGAAAGAAAGAGAAGAATTGTAGAGAGAGATAACCAAAGAGAGATATTAGTTTCTAGGTATTGTTCAAGAGGATTGGTGGGGAATGCTTCAAAAAATTTGAGGAAAATGCATGTAATTAAAACTCTATGAGCCTCAAAATTAAGAATTTATTGGAAGCCCATGATAAATGGGGCAGAATTTAAATTTGATAGTTTTTCAATGAGTGTGTGTGTGTGTGTGCATGTGTGTGTGAAAGAGAGAGAGATTGAGAGGAAGAGAGAGGGAGAATAAGGAGAGAGAAAGGGAGAGAGGGAGAGAATTGATTCAGAATGAATGGATGCATGGTGAATAGGAGAATTTATAGGCACTTATGGATCTATAAGCCTCGAGAGAAACTTAGGTAGAAGATCCCAGAGAAATAGAGGGTTAGGAAAGAAAATTGATGAAGTCATAAAAGAGGAAGCTGACAATAATGGAATTCAGAATAAAACTGGATAGTTAGGATATTAGAATTAAGGGTATGTCAATTTATTTTTAATATTTGGGGGATGCTCTATTCCTTTGGGAGATTTATTTAAATTCAACTTCTCACTCTTAAATGAAGAATGAGAGGATTGAAAATCTGTGTTCTTAACTTCCTAATATTCTATAGCTTAAAAGTTGTGAAGCTTCTAAATACACACATATACTTATAACTAAGGAGTTTCATTTGCCATGATAAAACAGTTCTTGAAATCCTGTATTATTTTTTCTCACTATATTAAATAAGGTTCCACACATTATAATGTGCAAATCTCCAGTCAGAACATAAGTATTACCTCAACTTCTGTCTTAGACTTTTGGAGTGATTGCAATTCAGCACCTTTTATGAGAGAAAGCACAAAAACCAAGCTTGAGGTTTCATTTTGAAAATGCAAAAATAAAGATCTTTATCTTCTACCATTTTTTCTGTAGGAAGAAGAAAATATTATCACACTTCCTTGATGAAAATAGAAGGACTGGCACTAAAGGAGACCTATGATCAAATTATTGACACTATGACTTTCCGATTGAGGAAGATTTAGATATGTATCATTGTAATTCATACCAGAATTGTTGCAGTTTCTATCCCTGAGTCAGTGAAAATGTACTAATATAAGTAGAGACACTTTCACTTCTAAGACATTGAATTCTTTCCTATCTTTTTCAAACCATGTCTGCCATGAATTCCTTCAAGTTATAAACTTCCAATTCCAAAAACGATGTTATTATTGCCTTACCTTGGGTTCTCCAGAAGGAGGTCTTGGGACAAAGATTCTATTAAGAGTAGTTTATTTGGGGGCACCTGGGTGGCTCAGTGGGTTAAACCTCTGCCTTCTGGCTCAGGTCATGATCTCAGGGTCCTGGGATCGAGTCCCACATCGGGCTCTCTGCTCAGCGGAGAGCCTGCTTCCTCCTCTCTCTCTCTCTGCCTGCCTCTGCCTACTTGTGATCTCTCTCTGTCAAATAAATAAATAAATAAAATCTTTAAAAAAAAAAAGTAGTTTATTTGGAAGGTAAAGGGTAAAACTACAGGGGTATAGGAAAATGAGACAAGGAAAGGAACTGATATAGATGCATTATCAAGTCAGTTACACAGATGGCTATTGAAAGTTAACATCACAGGAAAAATCTGCACGGAGTCAGACCATGGATGGGCAACTTGACAGAGATATTTAAACACCAACCCCTATCAGGTATCACTTGAAGGTTGAACTTGAGCATTAAATATTCCCAGCATTCCAATCTGCTGCACATGTGAGAAAATGACTTCAGCAGCAGAGAAAGCTCTTAAAGAGGTGAGCAAACTGGTGAGTGAGACCAGTGTGTGCTGATTTCAAAACACCAAGGGCACACTGCACACTGTAATAAATCCTTCCAAACCTATGATGTTTTTTGAAAGCTACTTTCTTAATAGCAGGGTTTTAGGACAGAGTGCCTTCAATTTCCTCCCAGATATTTTAGGAGATATTACAAAGTGGTATGGAGGAAGTGGCCAATATTTCTCAAGTTTGGTGATTCTACAAATTTTCTACAAAGATAAGCCCATAGGTGTCACGGAAAAAGTAGAATTTGGATCACCCATCTTCTCAAGTGGTAATCCAACAGGTAAAGCTGTTAATTCATGTAATACAACATCAAGTGCTTTATAACTATTTATTGAATAGATGGGCGAGTTATTGCTTTAGAAAATAATGGTAATTTCATCAGAGAAATGAAAATCAGAACGATGTTGGAGGTCAAGTGGAGGGAGAATGATGTATACCTTTATCAACTCCTTGACTTTGTGGTGTGATTCATTTATCTCTATGAAAACTTTCATAGAGTTCTAATTAGGTTTACACTTTAAAATATTAATTATGTGCAATAGTACTGTGCTGCACAGCCATTTTATAACCATTTTTTCATCATAACAATAATTTATTTCCAAACATAAAGAAACATGGAATTTTGCCATCCAGATACTGAACCCAGATAACAAATATTACTTTTTTATAAGCATTTTAGTAGGAAAAAATGCATTTATTTTTTAAATATGAGAAAAAACATATTTAGGTACACAAAAGCCTAGTGTAGAAATGATAATTCTTGATTTCTCCATGATTCTGCAAAGATTTCAACTGATATACCACATATGTACATCAGTGATCCCAAGGCCTTTTCTCTTGGAACACCATTAACTGCTCCAACTGAGGCTGAGGAATCTGGCTTGCCTTTACTGCATGCTGTTCTGTCAGCATGTGCCAGAATCATTGCTGTTAGATTACTAGAAGTATTTTTACCATTTGGCTAAGCAGCTCAGCCACATTCGTTAGGAAGAGTACCAACAGGTGTTTTTCATGCTAAATTGTGCTTTTACTGCCATGTAGTAATTCAGGCTGTAGGGCACCACTGAGAAAGGTGGGAATGTAATCTATGCAGATGTTCTATATGGTTTTAGCGGTGAGGTTACAGGTGCTTCAGAATTAAGATATAGGTATCTCAGAAGAAGCCAAAAGACAATGAACTGCCTAGGAACTGGTATAAAATGGATGAGTTCCTATGGGCTTATATAACATATGGAGAAATCAGAACATTGTAGGATCATTAACAGAATATTTAGACACCGTCTTAATTAGACACTTCAGTAAGTATATATAAGTAAATGGGTAGGTGGAAGATTAAAATATCAAATTGGCAAACATAGAAAGCTAAAATATTTTTTAAACTAACCTATGGTCTTCCTTCCATGGGATATTTAGATAGTTGTCGGATTTGGCACAGTTAGAAAACTGAGAACTTTTCTGGTAATGAGTTCAACAGGAGGAGTCACTGAAACCTAGAAGTAATTCACACCATCTAGAATCTAGACATTAATGTTATATCTGCAGTGACAGAGAAGACAGTTCATACACACACACACACACACACGTGTGTGTGTGTGTGTGTGAGAGTATATATATATGTGTGTGTGTATATATATGTGTGTGTGTGTATATATATGTGTGTGTGTGTGTGTGTGTGTGTATATATATATATATATATTTCCACCTGTTTCCAAAACTTGTTTGGGAAGATTTCTCAATTGAATGCAAGTATTTTCTCCATTGAATACATTTTCTGTTAATTATTCAGCAATTATTTAATACCAACAATGTTCTAAGCTCTAGAAATAAAAGAAATATGCTATTCCTGCTCTTTTGAGGCTGTATCAGTAGATTAAGAGGAAAGAAAGCCATTAAAATTTTTAGTTTAATAAGTCTAGATGTGACTAACATTCCAAACATTAGCTCTGAGCACACAAGAAGCTTCAGAAGAGTCTCATTTTAATCTGTGAGTTTCTACAAGTCTTCCATAAAAATATGACATTTAAATAACCTGATAAGGATTGCTAGCTGGTGAGGTGAAGAGAAAGGGAATGATTAGAAACTATTACATGTTGAATCCCTAAAAAGGGAAAATTGTTAGTTCATTCCAAGAACCTCCAAAAGATAGGTCTGACCAAATTACAGTCAATCCAAGAATCTAAAAGTGGTGCAGGTTGCAGAAGAGTTAGGCATACAGCTTATAATGCAGCCCTATAAGTTTTAATAAGAAATTTGCATATTTTCCTAAGGATTATTTTTAAAAATCTACTGGATAATTTTGATCTAGAACAATGATTCTTGATTGGGGGGACAATTTTGCCCCCAGGAGACATTTGGCAATGACTAGAGACATTTTAGTCATCTTATATGGGGAAAGCAGACTACTGGCATCTAGTGGCTAATACACTGGATGTTGCTAAGCATCTTGTGATGACAGGACACAGCCCCTGCAAAAAAGAATTACCTTGCCCGAAATGTTAATAGTGCCAAAGCTGAGAAACAATGACTTTCTAGAAAATTTCACAGTTGGATTTAAAATCACGATGATGGTTTGGAAGATGTTGAATTTAAGGGGAATAACAAAAGATGTGAGATGAACAGTTGGGAAGCTATTACAGTGATGTAAGCAAGAGGCCATTGTAGCTTGGGTTGAGTTTGTGAGACAATTGTGAAATTTAAATATATTAGAAAAAATAGAGTGGTTAACAGGTGAGACTAGACACTATTGCTGCTCATGCACTTTATTAGGGACTTTTTGGCTTACCTTTTTGATGGAAGACAGCAACTGGTTCCATGGCTCCTCTAGGTCTTCCTTTAGCTTCTCCATTTATTGGGGCAGAGATAGATTTAGCTCCATGATGAAGGTTACCATTTTTTTTTTTTTTCCTATTAGCCATTCTATCATTGAAGTTAGAGATATGCCAGTGATGAGAGAACAATGTGAGATTTAGTTTATCCTTGTGAACTCCAGCTCATTTTCACAAGTTCTAGTTCTGTGTTCTCTTCCTTACTACACATCCTTCTGTTTTTGGTTTTGTTTTGTTTCCTGATATCCTACCTTGTTGCCTGCATACCCAAAACCAGATGCAAGTTAATAGCTTTGTATAAACTATCTTCTCATGTTGTGTAATGTCAAATTCCACAGTTTTTCTGTACTGCTCTTAGTAGCTACACAATTCTAATCAAATCCTGGCTGCTACAGTTGAGAGACTTCAACTCAAATTTCAAAAGGTTAGACAAAATTTGGAATTCAGAACCAACAAAGGAGTGAAGACCTGACTTGAAGTTAGGATACTAGAATGGTCAGACATTGTAGTAGTGGTAGACTGGGAAGAGAGATATTTTTGCAGAGATTGAAACAGAGTTTGAATAAATCCATTTTGGCTTGTATCAAGGTGGCCTGCTCCTACCCTAGCTGGATTCTAGTAAGGAAAACAACTCTTCTCTTGGAAGGAAAAAAAAAAAAAAAGCAAAACACAATATCACACAGAATCTCAAATGATTTAAGAATTTTAAAACTTGTGTTTGTTCATAGCAACCTTTCTTGGCAGAACTTTCATTCTGTTTAAATTTTATTTTTTTTAATTTTTCTTCAAACATTTTTTGCTTGTTCTTGAGGTCTTCTTTTTTATGTGAAATATAGGATGAACATTCTGATGAACTATTTTATTATGATTATTAATGAAGTTCCATTAAATTTACATAGATCAATGTATAGATAATGAAATTTAAATTTAAATTTAATTAAAATTTTAATTTTAATTTTAATTTTAATAAAATTAAAATTTAAATTATTATTATTACTCCCAACTTCATAGGATTCTATCAGTCTGTATACCTATATACTTGAATTTTTATTTATGTCTTTCAAAATATATTTGTACTTTTACAACTATATAGCACATGTTTTATGATATATATAACACATTTTAATAGAATATCTATAGTTATATAGATTTTTGCCATTGTGAAGAGTATTTAATTACATTTTATAGCTAATTACTTTTTTAAAAGATTTTATTTATTTATTTGACAGACAAAGATCACAAGTAGGCAGAGAGGCAGGCAGAGAGAGAGGGGGGAAAGCAGGCTCCCTGCAGAGCAGAGAGCCCAATGTGGGGCTCAATCCCAGAACCCTGGGATGATGACCTGAGCCGAAGGCAGAGGCTTTAAGCCACTGAGCCACTCAGGCACCCCAGCTAATTACCTTTTAGATTTTATAGTTTTTAAATTTTTTTAAAATATTCATTTACTTATTTTTGAAAAAGAGAGAGTGGAAGGAGTGACAGAGGGAGAGAATCCCCAAGCAGACCCCTTGCTGAGCATGGAGCCTAAGAAGAGGCTCAATCTCCCAATCCATGAGATCATGACCTGAGCAGAAACCAAGAGTTGGTCGCTTAATGGACTAAGCCACCCAGGTGCCCCCTTTCTAGATTTTAGAATTGCTATTTTCTGAATCTGAGAGCAAATATTGGCAGATTCTTATTCCCAGCAGAATGACAAAGATGAAAATTATTTTAAGATGGTGGACAAAATATAGATCCCATCTTAAAGCCCAGGGTTATGTAGATTTCAACTCAAGCTGGATTTATATTTAAAAGAAAAAAGTGACTCTCAAACATGGGAATAGGGCATTTTTTTCTGGGGAGCTTCAGAATTATAGAGACAGAAAACACAAATAATCACAAGTTGCATTTAGTGAAATATAGTATCCAGAGGTGGTAAATAATATTTCACTTTATTCTTCACTTTTTAGATTACATTATCTTAAAATAATCACATCTGTGCATCATAACTTAAATGAATGTTAATTACCAGATTGCAGCAACAAACAAACAGAATTCTAGGAGACAAGAAACCATGACTTTTTTGCCTAATTAACAATATTGAAATTAGGCCAATTAATAAAATGACTTCTAAGTATAAAACAAGGAGTCACACATCTCTCACTTCAAATCAAAAACTAGAAATGATTAAGCTTAGTGGGAAGGCATGTAGAAAGCTGAGATAGGCCTAAAGCCAGGCCTCTTGCACCAATTAGCCAAATTGTGAATGCAAGGGAAAAGTTCTTGAAGAAATTTAAAAGTGTGACTCCAATGAATATATTAATGATAAGAAAGCAAAAATGACTTTTGCACATAGGGAGAAAAAGTTTGAGTGGTCTGGACAGAAGATCAATGCAGACACAACAGGCCCTTAAACCAAAGCCTAATCCAGCCAGTTCTTAACTCTCCTCAGTTCTGTGAAGGCTGAGAGAGATAAAGAAGCTGTGGGAGAAGAGAAGAGTCTGTAGCTAGCAGAGGTTAGTTCGTGAGGTTTAAGGAAAGAAATCATGTCAATAACATCAAAGTGCAATGTGAAGCAGCAAAAGCTAATGCAGTAACTGCAGCGAGTTATCTCAGCTAGATAATAAGGATGGCTACAGTAAACAGTAGATTTTCAATGTATATGAAACAGCCTTATATTAGAAAAAGATACCATCTAAGAACTTCATAGCTGGGGATGAAAAGGCAATGCTTGGCTTCAAAGCTTCCAAGGACAGGCTGACTCTTATGAGGGGCTACTGTAGCTGGTGACTTGACATTGAAGCCAGTGCTTATTTACAATTCTGAAATGGTTAGGGCCCTTAAGAATTATTCTAAGTCAACTCTGCCCGTGCTCTATAAATGGAACAAAAAGACTAGATGATCACTATCTGTTTACAACATGAATATTTACAGAAATATTTACTATTTTAAGCCCACTATTGAGAACTACTTGCTCAGGAAAAAAAGAACAGAAGATTCCTTTCAAAGTATGACTGCTCATTGACAATGCACCTGGTCTCCCAAGATCTCTAATGGAGCTGTGCAAGATTAATGTTCTTTTGATGCTAACACATCTGTTCTGCAGCCCATGGATGAAGGGGGTAATTTTGACTTTCAAGTGTTATTTTTGGAGAAATATTTTTCATAAGGCTACAGTTGTCATAGTGATTCTTCTGAAGCATCTGAGCAAAGTGCATTGAAGACCTCTGGAAAGGATTCACCATTCTAGAACATTCATGATTATGAACATTGGGTGATGTATGGAATTGTTGAATCACTATATTTTACACCTGAAACTAACATAACTATGTATGCTAACTATACTGTAATGTAAAATAAAATTAAAATAATTTTTTAAAAAAGAGCATTTGTGATTCATGGGAAGAAGTTAAAATATCAACAATAGCACTGGGCCTTGGTGGCTCAGTCAGGTAAGTGTCTGCCTTTAGCTCAGGTCATGATCCCAGAGTCCTGTCATTGAGCCACAAGTTTGTCTCCCTGTTCAGCGGGAAGTCTGCTTCCCCTCCCCTCTCTCTCCTGACCTTCTTCTCTACTCATGGCTCTCTTTTATTCTTGCTCTCTCTCTCAAATAAATAAATACATCTTTAAAAAAAAAATCAACATTAAAAGAAGTTTGGAAGAAATTGATCCCAATTTCTATGGATGACTTCAATAGATTCAAGACTTCAGTGGAGGAAGTAAGTTCAGATGTGGCAGAAGTTGCAAGAGAACTAGAACTAGAAATGGAGCCTGAAGATGTGACCAAATTGCTGCAAACTCATGATAAATCTTGATTGGATGAGGAGCTGCTTCTTATGGATGAGAAAACAATGTGGTTTCTTGAGATAGAATCTGTTCCTGGTGTAAATTCTGTGAAGATTGTTGAAATGACAACAAGGAATTTAGAATATTACAAAAACTTAGTAAATAAGGCAGTGGCAGGGTTTTAGAAGACTGACTCCAATTTTGAAAAGAATTCTACTGCAGGTAAAATGCTACCACATAGCATTGCATGTTACAGAGAAACTGTTCATGAAAAGAAGAGTCAATCAATGTGGCAAATTTCATTGTTATCATATAAGAAATGGTATTAACCACCCCAGTCTTCAACAACTACCACCCTGATCAGTCAGCAGCCATCAACATTGAGGCAAAGCCTTCTACCTGCAAAAAGATTATAATTCCCTAAGGTTCAGATGATGGTTAGAATTTCTTAGCAAGAAAATATTTTTTAATTATATGTTTATGTATTGTGTTTTTAGACAAACTGCATAGTTATTAAACCATAATATAGTGTCGGAGCACCTGGGTGGCTCAGTGGGTTAAAGCCTCTGCTTTCGGCTCGGGTCATGATTCCAGGGTCCTGGGATGGAGCCCCGCATCGGGCTCTCTGCTCAGCGGGGAGCCTGCTTCCTCCTCTCTCTCTCTGCCTGCCTCTCTGCTTCCTTGGGATCTCTATCTGTCAAATAAATAAATAAAACCTTTAAAAAAAACCTATAATATAGTGTAAGCAAAGCTTTTATATGCACTGGGAAAGTAAAAAAAAAAAAATCATTTGATTGGCTTTATTTTGATATTCACTTTATTGCAGGTGATCTGGAATTGAATCCACAATACCTCTGAGGTATGGTTGTATAGCACTAAGCTGCCCAGTGAGATAAGAGAAAACCCTGGGCCTCCAATCTTTCATCCTCCATCAGAGGAGTCCCTTCACTTATTTACATTGTAGTGACAGGGATCCAAAAAATAGAAGGGAATCACATTAAAGCTCTCAAGGCCTTGTTTTCAGGATTGGTGCACTGTCCCTTCTGTTTTCTATTGTTAAAAGCCCATCACAAGGCCTGTGTACACTTATGAAGTTTAAGTGAGCTCCAGCTTATCCTAAAAAGACATTTGCAAAGGGTCTCATACCAAAAAGCATGAAGATTTGTGTCTATTTCCAACTGATCTACCAAAAAAGAGAAAAGTTGATAATGACCAAAAGTGTGGGTGAATTTAGCATACTGAATATAATATATATGTTGTCTCTGCTTTAAAGAAATTGGCTTTGCTATCTTATAATTCTGTGATTTATGCTGACTTCTTTTCTCACTGGCATGCTTACTTAACCTCTATGTCATAAAAATAATGGATTAGCTGAAATATGGCAATATTAATGTAGCTCTCTCTTTGGTTGAATTCAGTGCTTGAAAATAAACAGGTGAAGAATTGTGAGACTTCTTCATCTGAAAGCTTATATGAGAAGAAATTTAAATAAGTCAAAAATAAGTTATCTACATGGTTCTATCTATAATGTAATAAGATTTTAAAGATTTTTTTTTATTCTTAAAAAACTTAAAAAATCACAAGATGACAACAATTTCTATCCTATTGCCATGGGTTTACTAATACTGATGTAAGACAAGAGTAAATTTTTATTAACATGGAACGTATAGTAATGGAAGCTCAGAGCCTAACCATTAAAATTGCTGAGTACAGACAATTCTGTTAAGGCATAGATTTGGTATGTATTTGTTGGTTATTTATCTTCTTCACTATGATATATGTTCCTACAATATATATTTGGAATAAATATGCCTGACTTTACACATTGCTGTCAACTTTCCCATGCTGCCAGGGAGTATAGAGCTAAGAATTATGCTCAATTGCAGTAACTTTTTTTTTTTTTTAATCACATACTGTCTGATATGTTAAAATTTCTCAGTCTAAACACTTTTATCTCACTTGAGCTAACTTATTTTGTCTTCATTCTATCCAACCTATTTTTTTTTGTTTTGTTTTGTTTTGTTTTAGATTTAGCTTATTCCAATCAGATCTGGAGATAAGGGATAAACTAAAATGTCAAAAGAAAATAAGCACAAATTTATCTGTCACAGTTTCTATGTTTCCTTATTTGGGAATAATTGTTATAGAAACCTTTGCTAGAGCTAATAAAACAAAAAATATATTTTCAATGAGAAACATTGCCAGATTTAGATGGTTAAAATGAATTGCCTTAGGCAAGGTCTTAACCCCAATTACTTCAATTATGTGTTTCATGGAAATCATTATACTCAATTAATATTTTTTGAATTTATTTTACATTCATAGCACTTTTATGAATGCTATAAAAGCTCATAGACACATGAACTCAAAGCTTCTATCACTAAAACTTTGCTTTGAAATTTAGCTATTCAGATTTCTGTACTGAATAATCAATATTTGTTAGGTCCAAATTTTTAACCTGTAAATTTAGAAATTCTTTTAGATCTTTGTTTTTTGCATTACTATTTCAGGGTTACTAGGATCTATCTTTTATAAATTAATAATTGTTCATAAATGAATCCTACCCATTACCCCCCAGAATTCGTATGATCTGGTCTGAAGACTTGCCTATATTCCAACTTCTCTTTTCATATTACTTCTGACTGTGTCAAAACACCTATGTTATCCTGTATAAATACCCCTCACAGTACATCTCAAACAGAAATCTGAAAGATTTGTTTTGGAAAGCAAATATTCTCAAAAAACAGTTTATAACATCACAAACAATTACATCTAGTGATTTATCTGAAATCTTATTGAGTTTTGTAAGTAAAACATACTGTTTGAATTATTAGCTAAAGACTAGTGGTAAAACTATAGGAAGCACAAGTAGAGCTTACTTTCCTGGGAGGGAAGACTTCTATAATTTTACATAGGGAAAAAATGGAAAGTCAGGAAGGTTAAGTAACTACTCTATTTTATTCCAAATAAAAGGACTAGGAAGTGGAAGAGTCACTAATTGTGAACTCTAATCCCAAGACTATATAAAACATTTCTCCTACATAATTCCAAGAGAAGTTACCAAGGAAGTATTGCCCCTCTGAAAGGCATTGATTTAAATTTATGAATTCACCTCTCTGATACATAATTTACTGATCTAAGAAGGAAAGTCAGCTGTCATTAGGGACAACAGGAGTTGCTAGTTCACAGAATTCTTGTTTAATCTATCTAAGTCTGTCAGAATCCTTGTGAGAATCAGCTAATAAGTGGTAGAGTTTTAATATCAAGTTGTTAAGGCTGCCCAGCTGCCAGAGTATATCTCTACTGTAATAAAAAAATGAAATAGCTATATAGATTATTGGCGTGGCTTCCTATCTTCTAGTTTTTGATTTTTCATTTGGAAAAATATTCATCATTAACTATAACTTTATTTTTTATAGTTTACTATGAATTGGTAATATTGATTTGATACAAATATAATTTTTATTATATTCCAGTATACTCAGTATATCGATGAAGTTTTTGAATAAGTGCTGATTGTTCTATAATCTTGAAATTTAAATTGAAGCCAAAATTACTTTATGAATTGATGCAATATTCATATCAACCCATATTTGCCTACATATTTGCTGACATTAGAGATGTCAGATGGCAGAACTTTGCTGCATTACTATTTCTTTGTTACTAGACTCTATCTTTTATAAACTAATGATTGTTCATAAATGGATCATATCCACTTCCTGACATTGGAGATGATCAGAACATCTGTATCTTTGTATTTATTTATACTATCTATCTACCTATCTATCATCTGTCTATTTACCTCTTCATCTATCAAGAGACATCCTTGTGAGTAAAATATGTAATCACCAAAACACTATGCAACTATACATACTATGAGTTTTAGTTCAAAAATCAATAATAATCTGTGATATAAAATAATCCAAGATCCCTAGAATGCTGCTATAAGCAGGAAAGAATACCCAATGAAAAAAAGACAATCTTTTCAATTAATAGTGTTGGGAAAATTGTACAGCCACATGCAGAAGAATGAAACTGGACCATTTTCTTACACCACACACAAAAATAGACTCAAAATGGATGAAAGACCTAAATGTGAGACAGGAATCCATCAAAATCCTAGAGAAGAACACAGGCAGCAACCTCTGTGACCTCAGCCATAGCAACTTCTTGATAGACATGACTTCAAACTCAAGGGAAACATAAGCAAAAATGAACTATTGGAATTTCATCAAAATAAAAAGCTTTGCACAGCAAAGGGAACAGTCGACAAAACCAAAGAAAACAGACAGAAGGGGAGAAGATATTTGCAAAATGTCTTATCAGATAAAGGGCTATTATCCAAAATCTATAAAGAACTTATTAAACTTAACACCTAAAAAACAAATAATCCAATCAAGAAATGGGCAGAAGACAGGAACAGACATTTCTGCAAAGACATCCTGATGGCCAACAGACACATGAAAAAATGTTCAAGATTACTGGGCATCAGGGAAATACAAATCAAAACCACAATGAGATACCATCTCCCACCAGTCAGAATGGCTAAAATTAACCACTCACGAAATGACAGATGTTGGTGAGGATGAGAAAAGGAAACTCTCTTATAAATGTTGGTGGGAATGCAAGCTGGAGCAGCCACTCTGGAAAACAGTAGATTTCTCAGAAAGTGGAAAATAGGGGTGTCTGTGTGGCTCAGTTGTAAAGCATCTGCCTTTGGCTCAGGTCATGATCCCAGAGTCCTGGGATCAAGCCCTGCATCAGGCTCCATGCTCAGCAGGGAGCCTGCCTCTTCCTCTTCTACTCCCCCTGCTTGTGTTCCCTCTCTTACTGTGTCTCTCTCTGTTAAATAAATAAAAATCTTAAAAAAAAAAAAAAAAAGAAGGAAGGAAGTGGAAAATAACGTTACTCTCACCCAGCAACTGCAGTACTAGGTATTTACCTCAAAGATACATATATAGTGATCTGAAGGGGCACCTGCACCCAAATGTTTATAGCAGCAATGTCCACAATAGTTAAAGTATGGAAAGAGCCCAGATGTCCATCAACAGATGAATGGATAAAGAAGATGTGGTTCATATATACAATAGACTATTATTCGCCCATCAGAAAGGATAAATACCCACATTTGCATCAAAATGGATGGAATTGGAGGAGATTATGCTTAATGAAATAAGTTAATCAAAGAAAGACAGTTATCATATGGTTTCATTCTTATGTGGAACATAAGGAATAGAACAGAGGACCCTAGTGGAAGGGAGGAAAAACAGAATTGGAAGAAATCAGAGAGGGAGATAAAACATGAGAGGCTCTGAACTCTTGAGAATCAAACTGAGAGTTACAGAATGGAGGGAGGTAGGGGAAGGAGTAACTGGGTGATGGTATTAAAGAGGGTATGTGTAGTGGTGAGCACTAGGTATTATATGCAACAAATGAATCACTGAACACTACATCAAAAACTAATGATGTACTATATGCTGGCTACTGAACATAAATAAATAAATAAATAAATAAATAAATAAAAGAAAATCACTAAGTTAAGCCTGACTTCCAATGGAGGGAAAATAAAAAACATCTTTGGAGAGAGGTGAATCAAACATCTTGTTTTCCATAAAATTTCATCACTAATTTTCACATTCTTCAGTGACTCTCATTCACATAAACTATTATTGGGATTCTATTGGTGATTTTCTATGTCCCTGATTTTTTCCACATTATTTGGAATTTTTCTACAAGAGAGATTTGTTTCTTTATGTATGCATGTATATATGTATTTATTTACTGATTAATTTATGTAAAATCCATGGATTTATGGATTTTATTTTATTCTTTGGTTTATAATTTGATACTATTGCTGTCTATTATGTTCCATCTTTGGCCATTGGGAGTTCTTTCAGGTTGGCTTCTGTCCCTTTTAAATGCCCCCATCCTTTTATTATATGAGCAGTTCATTAATTTCTGTTACTATAAGATGCTTCAGGCTTATTTTGAATTCCTTCTGCCCTGGTGCTAGAATCACCCATTTCTCTAATGACTTTCAGTTCTTTACACTGGAAAATGGCATTGGAAATCAAGATCTGAGTGCAAGGTGTGGTCAGTGCTACACAGGTGTCCCTAATTCTACCAATCTCCGTAACCATTGATTATTTCTACTGCCAATTAAAATATGTGATTGAGCCCTTCTAGTAAAATTTCATTTCAGTTATTGGCTTTCCAAATTTTAGAATTTCTATTGTTTTTTTTTTTTAATTTAATTTTTATATCTTTATTGAGATATTGGTGAGATAGAGGTGTCATACTTTATTTCTTTAAACATGGTTTCCCTTAGCATATTTACAGAAGTTATTTTGAAATATCTACTAAGTTCAACATCCTGGTCCATTCCCAGCCAGTTTCTAGAGAAGGCTTATTTTTCCTTTATTTGGACTACAATTTCCTGTTTATTTACAAATCCCCAGGGTTTTGTTGTTGTTGGTTTTTTTTTTTTTTTTGGTTGGTTGGTTGGTTTAAACCTGGATATTTTAGATATTTTGTTGTAACAATTCTGGAATCACATCCACCAGATTGTTGTGGCTGTTTCTGTTGTTGCAATTATTGCTGTTTATTTACTCCTCTAGACTAGTTCCCTATAGCTCTTATTCCCAGTAAAGTGCAACCACTAATACCTCTGAGGTTTTTGTTTGGTTGGTTTTATTGCTATCATTGTCTTTGTCCATTTGGGCTGGTATGACAGAATACCATAAACTCAGTGACTTATAAACAACAGATATTTAGTTCTCATAGTTATGTAGGCTATGAGGTCCAAGATCAAGGTTCCCACAGATCTGTGTCTGATGAGATACCACTTTTCTGTTCAAAAGCCAACATTTGGGGCGCCTGGGTGGCTCAGTGAGTTAAAGCCTCTGCCTTCGGCTCAGGTCATGGTCTCAGGGTCCTGGGATCCAGCCCCGAATCAGGCTCTCTGCTCAGCAGGGAGCCTGCTTCCCCCTCTCTCTCTGCCTGCCTCTCTGCCTACTTGTGATCTCTGTCTGTCAAACAAATAAATAAAATCTTAAAAAAAAAAAAAAGCCAACATTTGCTATCTCCTCACATGATAGGAGGCAAAGAGAACTGGCTGGGGTCTCATTTATACAGCACTAATCCCCATCATTAGGGTTCCACCCTCATGACATAAGCAACTCCCAAAGGCTCCACTTCCAAATGTATCACGTTGGGGATTTGGCTTCAACACATGAATTTTGAGGAACACAAACATTCAGTCTACATCAATCACATTTGTTTTTACTCCTAGGCCAGCAGTTGTACCTGTGCCAGCAGTCAGTAGAGCTTTGTGGTCAGCCTATGATTTCCTTAAGTTCCTTGAGTCAGTAAGGGTTTTTTTGTTTGTTTTGTTTTGTTTTTGTTTTTTGTTTTTTGGGTTTTTTTGAGTCAGTAAGTCTTCTACCTTTAGAAGAGAATCTGTGTGCATGTGTGTATTAGGATTATCTTTAATGTACGCACAGTGTATAATTTTGCCTTATGCTTCACTTCCTACTCATTCAATGCTTTGAGAACATCCAGAGGTGTTGCAACCCTCTCCAGTCTTTCTTGAGCACACATGCAGGTTTTTCGATTTTCCAGCAAGAATATATCACAACTTTTAAAAATACCTTATATACCTCAGGTTTCCTAGATTTTTTGTCCAAACTGTATTGCAGCCAAAGGCAGCTCCCATGTTAAACAGTCACAGCCCTTTGTTTTCTCCTCTGAAGCTGAGCTCTGAGTCTGTGGAACAGCCCCAACACACGGGGAATGAAGCTTTTCCTGGGGACTTCTGGTGAGGTCCTATAGGACAATACACTGGTGATGGGACTTCTAAGGAGTGGCAAACAGGTATGCCCTTTATGATGGCTAAAAATGAGGCTATCAATTTTTGAGCCTAGGGTTTGGGACTAGTCCGAAATTAAAATTAACAAAACCCACAGTTCTAATTGAGTGTTAGTATTTATTATTGTATAAACACTTCTCTGTTTGCTTTCAACTTTTTGTGAATTTCTGGAGCTCAGCATTTGTGAAATATATCTTGATTAAGTACTGTGATTTCAGATAGAAATAATTGAATTATTTCTTGTCAAAATCTTTGTCATTTACTTTATTTTTGTCAAAATTGACAAAATGATTCTAGAATTTATTTCAAAGTAAACCTGAATGCAATTTGATACATTTAGGTAAGAAGATACATATAATTTTTTACCACTATAACATTGTTTTAAATGATGTGAAAATTAAGGCTTTGTGATACTGGCCAAGATTTTGTTTTCATGAATATTACCAACTTGATTGGAATCCATTTTCTTATTAAAATAATCAACCTAAATCACCCATATTTCTAACAGATTTTTTCTACTTTCTAATGTTTTATAAATAATTCCTGAGATAGAGAATATTCACTTGAATATTATTCATTCAGATGAATATATTTGAATTCATTATGCAACTTTTTCATGTATTTTATTATTTCTTAATCAAACCTTGATACAAAGGTATCTTTGACTTTATTATATTATATAAACATGACATTTTGGAACTAAATCTCAAAACTTCTGCACTTATTACTTCCTTCAATGAATAAATATTATTGTTATATTCCAAGTAATATACTGAATACTGGAGACAAGGATTGAGCAAGATGAATAAGATCCCTACCGTCATGAAAGTTTCTTATCAGAAGGAAGAAACAAATTATATGAATTAATATTAAGAATGTAGCACAGGGCCAATCACAATTGCCAAAATTAACAAAAGGCTGAAAATACAATCTTGTTTGTTTTTAGGATATAGACAACAATTTTTTAAAACATCACCACATTTTCATTCTATCCAACTAGAGCAAAATGGGACTTAGTATATCATAAAAGAGAACACAGACCAGGAATAGAATTTGTTACTTTCAGTTCCCTTTCATTGGACACTTACGGGTTTAACGATGGAATACTTGTTTAGAGATAAGAGGAATAATTTTGATGAAAATCCAAATAGAGACTCTGTTGAGCACTCTAATGAAAATAAAGTAGTTTTATAAGCTTCCAGTTACAGACTGAGTAAGTCACAGAAATAAAAAACAAAACATAAGGAATATAGTCAATGATATTATAATAGCAGTGCATAGTGACAGATGGTACCTATACTTGTGGTGAGCATAGCATAACATATAAACTTGTCAAATCACTACGTTATACTCCTGAAACTAGTGTAACATTTGTGTCAACTATACTCATATTAAAAAATTATTAATTAATTAATTAGTTAAGTAGCATTATAAATGACAATATGGACAAAGCTATTGTCTTGGAAAAAATTGTAAATAGCCTTACATTTTTCTGAAAAAGATGAACAGGATAGAAGTCACACACATAATCCGTATGGACTCTGGAATTAATAGTTAGACTATCACAAGGTTAAGTAGTTAAAAATTATATACCCTCTTTTTTCATAACTGTAAAATAAATTGTTTCCAGAAATTTGGGTCTGTCTTTGAACTTATATGACAAGACTTCAGTGAGAAAAAGTAAACATTCTTTTATTTGAATTATAACACACTGTGAGACTTCCAGGAAAAAAATAAACATGTATGGTATGTATATATATATATGTAACACACATACCTATACGTTCATCTTGTTTGTTTGTGTACAAATGCATACACATATGCTTTGGAACATATATAAAACAAAGGTAAATATACACACATTTTGTTTTGGGGTATTTCTTCCTGTTACCACCCTCCTGATAGTTTATTGAGAATATTATCATTGTTTGTTAAAAATATCCATTTTGCATAGTGATTATGTGAATGATCTGTTAAATAGATGAGTTTTGATATGTAGAGAGAATACTCACATTTAATGTGTGAATACAGTGACTTGCCCTTCCTTTTTATTTATATCCCAAGATCCCAAGAGCACTTTCTTGCTCATCTACTATGTGTATTGGAATAGCTTAATATGTTGTTAGTTTGTTGTTTTTGTGTGTGTTTTTTTAAGTAGTGAAATATTGGTTATTTTCTTACATGATATTAGGTTTGTCTTCTCAGGCTATTTTGGGCGATAAAAATGCAGACAACATTTTTAGAAAAAAATGGGTAAAATATTTATATATACTCTGAATGACAAAGTGAATGCATTAAAATCTATCTTGGTGGAATATTCAGTTTGTTATCCATTTTATATATCATGGCTGCTCTAGCATATTAGTTAACATCAATGATTCTGAAGCCAGACTGAATTAGACACTTACACTTATTAGCTATCTAATACTGTGATTAGACAGTTTTATGTCACTACTTTGATAAAATTGGAGTAAAAAATTGCCTTTCCCCTCCATGGGGAGCCTGCTTCTCCTCTCCTTCTGTTCCTCCCCCTATTTGTGCTGGCTTTTTCATTCTCTGTCAAGTAAATGAGGAAATTCTATGTAAGGTAGTTAATAACAATTAATTGAATTAATACATATAAAACATTTTCAGTGCCTAGCACATGGTGAATACTCAATCCCTGCTAGCTGATACTATTCTCAGGTAGCAAAAGGAAGAGAGTTTTTCTTTTTTCTCTATTGGCTCCAACAACAAAAACATCTTTGAAATTAGGTTCTTGTCTCACAAAAAGTTCTGAGGTGATATTTCTAATTTGGAAAGGAATACTTTTTAAAAATGTACTTTCCATGCACTGATAAATAAAGGGGTCAAAAGGAGACACAATTAATTATATTTCTAAATCGCTTTTCTGGATAAACTTCTGGCACGGTCCCAAATTCAGTGCAGTGTTACTACTTCCTTTTTCTGTAAAGATAAACATCCCCCATATCAAACCCACTGCTTTTAATGCAGCCTCAGTGTCTTCAACACTCTCTAGCTTCAATCAAAGATGACTCAGGGGTGACACTTAGGGTTTGAAAGATCTAGTTTTTCTTTACACATTTTTCTGCTAAAAGCAGTTCCTTCAGTCCCACCTGTTTCCTTATAAGCACAGGCCTTGGTGTTACCTTAACCCTTAGTTAACATTCTGATTTAAACCTGACTTCCATTCCTTAGAATTTCCTGGAAAAATCGGATGTCTTGTATAAGATACACCATAGCACTCCCATTCCTATCTCCAAAACCATATTTGTAAAAGTTTGAAAAAATACAATAGTCCCATACATTCATATTTATACAATTGGGTTATTTTTCATTGCAACTAGATACACTTTCACACTGTCAATAGGGGACTGCAAACTTTATGCCTTTTTGTGTTGTTCATAGCATCCATGTTTCATAAGGTATCTTCACTTTAGAGCTACCTTGTCAGGTTTAGTAGGAAAATTTGCTGGTTAAACCAGTTACAATTTATTGTTACAAAAAAAAAAACCCAAAACCCCCAGAAAACATTATTATTTCAGAATAGTATATACATAGTGCAACACATTTTTGAACAAGGTGACCACTGTAACATTTAAAAATTAGTCTCTTGTGTAACAAACACTTTTTTTTTTTTTTTCTTACTAAAGAAACACATTTTCCCGGGTACCTGGGTGGCTCAATCAGTTGAGCATCTGCCTCAGCCTCAGGTTTTGGCCCAGGGGTCCTGGGTTCAAGCCCTGCATGGAGATCCCTGCTCAGTGGGGAGCCTGCCTCTCCTCTCCCCCTAGTTGGATGGCTTTTTCATTCTCTGTCAAGTAAATGAGTAAATTCCTAAACACACACACACACACACACACACGTTTTCTTTGAAATAAAACAGAACATAAAAAATATACTGCAGGTAGGGGTGCCTGGGTGGCTCATTGGGTTAAAGCCTCTGCCTTCAGCTCAGGTCATGATCCTGGGATCCTGGGATTGAGCCCTGCATCGGGCTCCCTGCTCAGCAGAGAGCCTGCTTCTCCCTCTGCCTGCCACTCCCCCTATTTGTGCTCTCCGTCTCTGACAAGTAAATAAAATCTTTTTAAAAATTCCTAAAAGCAGACATTTTTGACATTTTGATTAAATGGTAACATTAGAATTTTGAAATGAGATTTATTTATTTGGATCTGTGAACATAATAGTGATAGCAGAACATTTGGGAATTTTTGAAACATATAAATAAAAACTTAAATCACTTATAATCTGACCACTTAACGTTTATTTAAATATTTTAATATATATGAGAATTGTTATGTGTGTACATATGTCTGTGTTTCTGTGTATGTGTGTATATATATCTGTTTATATATATACACAGACATATATACACACGCAACAGTTCTTATGTATATATGTAGACAGAGAGAGATGCAAAGACACAGACACAACATTTTCATATTACATACATATAGTGAATCCTTGTTGTCTGTGGTAGTTATATTCTATACAGTTGCCAAGAACATTGTATTAGCAAATGCTGAATGGTTGGTCTGAGACATAATTAGGTTCCTGAAGCCTCTGGTCACAATATTTTTCTTAGTTGATCAATGCATAAACTTGTTTTACCTGTGTTTCTGTTTAAAGACATCTTATTTAATATATATGGTTGATTCATGATCATTGAATTCATAGTCAACAGCCCTGTAACTCATGTCTGAAAGAAGCTTATCTAACACATGGATTTTCTCAGTAAAATACATTACAGCTTTCTCACATTTGGAAATAATGCACAACACCACAGCACTGTATTTGGGAGCCATTTTGAACAGCAAAATTACCAGCAAAAAGCAAAAAAAAAAAAATGTGGCGATAAATATACTGGGGGGAAAAAGGATACGTTTTATAGTCCAAGAGCTGAAACAAGGCTGAATATCACTTTGGTCAGCCTTACCTGGGAACTTGAATAGCCGGCAACTCAAATTTTTCACTACTCAGCACATGTCTGAATAACCATGAAAGCATATGAGTATTGATTTTGGAGTTAAAAATAATTTTTTACAAGGAAGCAAACAGGAAATATGGAATCCATGAATAATTTGGATTTACCTGTAGATAGCTAAAATGAGGGAGACAGAGAAAGAGAGAGAGAGAGGTGATTTTTTGTCTAAATGTGGCATCCCTACTGCATGACTGGAAAAAAATATAACCTTACTTAAAGCAGAAAAAAAAAATGTTTCGTTTTTCCTTCAGAGATTGAAGCTAAAATATATCTTGACTTTTATCATAAGATTGCTTTTCTGATTTCATCAAAGAGATGGAGGTACCAAAGTTTTTTCTCTTCAATCCTACTATTCCTGCATACACGCCATGCACTAGGAAGTTGGCTATATCCCATCATGGGCTCTTGAGGTCAAATTGACTCACTCATGTGGCAAAGCTCAGTAAAACTTTGCCTAGGTGTTCAGTCTTCATATTGGACCATAGGTCTAGCCAATTCCGACCCCTTGCTCTGCATAACTTTAACAGCAGAAGCAGCACGTATGAAAACAAGATAACAAGCTCCATTTTGTGCTAAAGTTTGATTAGGATTTAGTCATTAACTATGTATCAATTTGATCATTTCTTCCAGAAAGTTAGCATGAGTGTACATTTCTTCTAGCACTCTATGAGAATACATTTTTCCCATTGCATTCTCGCTGAAACTGCTATTTTTAACCTTAGGATTTATCATAAAACACTAAAATTCAATTTTTTTTCTAGTGAGGCTGAATTTAATTAATTATTAATTTTGTAAAATCTTTTTTTTTTTTTTTTTGTAAATTGTTATTTCTTGTCCCCCATTTTTCTATTGGGATATGTGATTTATTGAGAAATTTCCACTCACACATTGCTGACTGAGACTATTGAATTTGGTTTGCTTCTTTATGTCACAACCCTGGATTTTACCTCTTCTAAATACTTTAGGAGTTGAAAATAATCTGATCTATGAAATGAGTGATAAACATGCACTTGATATATATCATCATCTGTAAATAAGAAACACTTCTGAATATAATTTTATGTTTTCCCTCTCCTTACCTTTCCCCAATTCTCTCCTACAAACAAGCTTTCAAATCAAACATTTGCTACAGTAACAAGCAGAACACTGTCTTGCATTTACATAAAGTATTAAAAAATTATGTGAAAATTAGGAAAAGTAAGGGAATCAAAGATTGATTTATTTCTTCAACTGCTTTCACTATCTTTTGATTTTATTGTGACATTAGTCTTTGTTCTTAGAACAATTCCATCCAACTCCTTTCCTGCCACATTGCTAGAAAAAGTTTTACCATTTGAAGATTCATCTTCACTCAGTCTCTAAACCAATATTAAACTTATGTGGTTGTATACTTAAACATCTCTCCAAAAATTAATTGCTTTTCAATGACTGAGTGCTTAGTGACCCATGACTTGGCCTTTCCCCAGCAGGACTCTTCTTTTTCAGAAGTCCCATCATAACATCTCTTTCTATTTTCCTGTATAGGGTTCTACTGGTATTAAAGTTGATCACCTTTGGCTGTCTATCCTTTGTCTAATCCATGAAAATCAACTTGAATCACAATTTTCAAAACCTTATGTTTTAGTAACTCCATCACAAACCGAGTTCTTTTTCATTAAAATTATTTCATGCATTTTCTTGGATTAGTCATATAGATATTTTACTTTTTATTTTTTAAGACTTTTTAAAAGATATTTATTTATTTGTTTGTTTGTTTTTATTTGAGAAAGAGAGAAAGTATAAGCCAGGGGGAGGAAGTGGGACAAGCAGTCTGAGTGCTGAGCATGAGCCCTACTTAGGGCTTAACTTCAAGACCTGAGAACATGACCTAAGCCAAAATCAAGTTGGATGCTTAACTGACTCAACCACCTAAGGTCCCCAATCATACAGATATTTTAAACATTTAAATATTTATAAAATTAAACTATACAACTTATTACTTTACTTTATTAATAAACAATGGCCATATGTATTGCTATTTCATTTGTTATTAACTATTATTACTTTAGGAATAATGTTAATTAACATTTGTTCATTTATTATTATATGATTAAATATATTTATTTAATTATATGATTAAATATATTTATTTAATTATATGATTAAATATATTTATTTAATTATATGATTAAATATATTAAATAGGATTATAGATACAGGTGCCAAAAGATCATTCTTGTTTACATTTATGCACATTTATGTAGAAAATCATTAGTAGACATTTTGCTCTGCATTATCTTTTAAAAAATGTTTTATAATGCTCATCCATGAAAGACAGACTATTTCTCTCTGTAGCAGATTTGCTTAATGTCCAGGAAAACAAGGTATTTTTCCTCTATGGCAAATTGGTTATATTTGCTAGTAGCCCCATTTATAAGATCAAGGTTCCCTAACCTCAGGGTTCTTTTCCTATAGCACGTAGTACTGAATATGTAGATTGTCTGGCACTCACCACATAACACTAAGTTTTGGGGTTCAAGGAACAAGTACAATAATGTTACTCTGGCTACCGGTATCTGTTAGTAATAAACTGTTCTTTGATTATGACCTAACAGTCTCATATCTTCTTTGGGCTTTTTGTTGTACCCTCTTATTTCTCAAACCATTTATTTATACCACAGATGTAATACTTGTAACTTAGTAATATGCTTTCACATGTAGCTTTCTTTAATCTCCAGGTAGATGACAAACACTTTGAGGGCAGAGTCTAAATCACATGCATCCTATTTTTCTACCAGGATATCTAGTTGAATCCAGTCCACATTGAAGATTAACATCTGATAAGATTACTCTTAATGCTCAGCATATTCTCAGACGTAGACATATTGAGCCAGTGAATAAATAATTTTGGACATACTAATTTTAAGATGCTTAAAAGATTAATTTTTGTAATTGTTTTATGTTATATTCTTCCATAATTTTGGGGAAAAGTAGATATTTATTTCTACAAATGTACAAAGAATGTTACCTTAAATTAGGAAAACTTCCCCCAAATAATTGTTCTTGTGATATATACGGTAAAAGATGTCCATAAATCTGGGCATCTTTCCAATAGTGCATGATTGACTTTCCCAAATGTGGTATCATGGAACAGTAGGTTAGTAATTATGAACACAAGAGCATTCTTGATATTATAAATACCACCAATAGTAATTACAACTAAGAAGCAATATTCCTGGAAACCTCACATATCTTTATCTAATTAGATTTATGTTTCCATTTACCTGTCTGAATTCTAGAGTTTTATTTAAGCTATTTTGGAAGTTTCTAGAACTCTGAAAAATAATTTAAGCATAAAATAGATAGCTACTAATTGAAGTGTCATTGTGCCAAAAAAAAAATATATAGGTATGCTAGGATAAAAAACATGGAATGGAAATACAGTTTAACCAATTGTTAAGCAGAAACATGTGAAATTAGTCTATCAAAATAAGTAGCTGAGCAAGATGTGGCACAGACCTTAATGATTTAAGACTTTACTTGTGGATCAGTCTTCAAACTAAGTTGATGTTAAAATTAACCTTATATTTCAGAGGACACATCAACTTGTTTTGATCCTTTTTTATTTTGAAATGATGGAAGCTATCAAAATCAGAATAGAGGTTATGCGTAGGTGATTAAGTTGCATATCAAATAGCAATTTGATAGAAATTTCTCAATTTTTTTCAAAAATTACAGAATAACAATTTAGATATTGAATTTAGCATCATACACAGTGTAAAAAAAACTAGTGTTAAAACTATAAACTAGCACTCTGTGATTATAGATATGCATCCTGTCATGGGATAAACTATTAGTATCTATAAAAATTATGACAGAAATTTGATTTTTTTTATGTGTTTGATTCCATTTTTCATAATTTGTGCATTAGTAATACTTGAAAAGAAAATAAAGAGGTAATTTTTATCCATATAAGACTGAAATTGAGTTAATTGGCATGGAATTGCTACTTTTGAATAAATATCTATAATTAGTTTTGGGGATATTTATCGTGCAAATATGTGACACCATTTAACTTATAGTTCTTTTTGTCATTACCAGACAATGAATGTTCCATAATATCATGTTTCTTATATAACAAAGAAATGTGAATTTTTAGAGAAAACAAATCACAATTAATTGTAAAATGTGCAACAGATGGTGGAACTTATAATCATTCTATCAGACTAATAGTATACTGTCTGCATTTTGGAATTTGTTTTTCCCAAAAGATGATGCTGGGTTGTAGCCATATTGACAGCTGGTACATTGCTAATGTAGTTAGTTTGATATACCTCATCTATTAAATCTTGTACATTTTCCAAAATAACAGATGACAAGTGCAATTGACCACCTGGGGAAAGGCAATTTCAATAGAAAGAGAAAATTGATCTTCTCTTTTGGTGATTGTAGAGTTGCTTACTGCTTTTCCTATTTTGGGTGACATTATTAACCACCAGCATATTATTTGCTTTCAAAAAGTACACATTTTTGAACACAGATCATGATTAAGAGTAATCTATAGATGGCTAACAGATGCTTTACCTATCATAATTCTTAAAAAATGTAAACAAGTTTTGTGGAGTATCAGTTCAAAGGAGCATTTATAATATATGTTTTATAGATGCTACATTGAAATATCAGTTAGATAATGCATTTCTTTAATATAAATGACAAAGTATTTCTCACAGATAGTTGTATGGAATATAACCATTTTTAATTAATTATTGCTGAAAGTGAATATTTGTGTTGCAAGGAAACATAAAATGTCTTATGCTTTTAGACTGAATATAATTTGTTATGAAGTTTCTTTGGCTTCAGTAAGAATAGACTATAGATAATCAAGACAAAAAATGATGGATTTCAATGGCATGAAAAGTATATGCTGTTCAACTGTGATTTTAACTTGGTTGTATCACTGAGAACTGCATAGGTATGAAAATAGAAACCCCTTATGTGAGTACACAGCTATTCATAAGAATCTTATGTATTTGAGAATTGGTAAAAAGTCAAAACCTAGTATAATATTATTAGATAATAAACAGTTCTGTTTCTAACATGGTAATATTATTACTTCTCAAATTTTTCAAAATAGGTAAAATCCATTTTAATCTTAAGTTGCAAATCTTAACAATATAGACATATTCAAACAACAGAAGACTTTAATCAATAATGCAATACTTTCATTCACATCAGATACATGCCCAAGCAAATTGAATTTAAAATATGTGAAATAAAAGATTTGGAGGGGGTAAAACTCTTTGTTTAATGGAACAATAACATTGTTATAGAAATATTTAAATATGAAACAAATATACATTTGTGATTTAATATAACTGAACAAGAGCTTCTGAGTTTTATGTTGGTTATCACTTATCAGAATTTTAATGCTTACATCATATGAAATATAAATGGAAATGGTAATAAAATCCTGTAAACCAACAGATGGATGTTTTTGGTCAATAAAACTATTTATTCATACAACACTATATTTCTCTGGGTTTTTTAATCAACTGAGTAGATGTAATCAAAATGTGAATATAATTCTCGATACACTACACAATCTTCAAACACTTCAATTAAGCAATTTTTTCAATGTTTAAAATTGTATTTAAATATAATAGTTTATGATAGTATTTACTTTATGATAGTATTTTAATTCTAATATTGATTTTAAGAACATGAATACCATTCAAGTTTAAGTGTGCAATTATTTTCTCATATCTACAACAAAATTAATCTTAGCTAAAATGATATCTTATAATTAATGCACAATCCCCTTGTAAATCATAATATATGTTTTGGTATATAACTAAATTAATTTATATTAAGTATTAATATAATTAAACTCAATAAATACCACATATAATGTATAAGAACCTGTGAAATTAAAAATGGTAAAATTAAAATAACTGCAATATGTAAACAATGAGTAGTAAAATAATACATGAATGGAAAAAATACATGAAGCTAAATTTCAGAATAGTTGCAGTTATGTAAACAAATTATCATGAAATTCCCCCAGAAACTTACTATTCTCTACAGACCTCTATAGGAATGAGAAAGCAGGACTTTGAAATGAAGTAATATCATTCCAAGTAGTGGGTGAGATATCACTGTTATTAACAGAAGGATGTCTTTTAATTTAGAGTTTAAAACTTTGTCACTTTAAGTCTACATAGACTGTACAGTTTTTCTGGCATGGAGGGGTAAGTCTATTAAAGCCTAGATTCATCACTAATTATAATTAAAAATGTTATGCAATAGGCAAAATGTAACTACTGAACAATTCTGAAAATAAAACAGTTTAATAGTAGAAGAGAGTCAAAGTTTGGGGAAATGACCTACAAAGCATATGTTCCCCATTTTCTCCTTCTTTTCTCTGGATAATTTGTCCTGAAGGTAGTACTAGTCTCAGAACTGTGGGAAGAAGCAGGTGGCTGAAATGGATAGAAATCCATTTTTCTGGGGACACTTAGGTGGCTCAGTTGGTTAATCATCTGCCTTCATCTCAGGTCATGATCCCAGGGTCTTGGGATTGAGCCCTGTGTCAGGCTCCCTGCTCAGAGGGGAGCCTGCTTCTCCCTCTTCCTCTGGTGCACCCCCTGCTTGGGCTCTCTCGCACAATCTCTGTCAAATGAATAAATAAAGTCCTAAGATGAAAGAAAGAAAGGAAGAGAGAAAGAAAGAAAGGAAGAGAAAAGAAAAGAACGGAAAGGAAAGGAAAGAAAAAAAATCAATTTTTCTGGCCAGTGGAACCAGGAAGAAAGGCACCAAAAGACCAAGTTGGGATTGGGAGGGGTTCAAATCACAGAGAGGAAATAAGCTTTGTAGGACCCAAAGCAGCTCAGCAAAGCATCAGTTTAAAGACACTTAATCCAATTAAAAATGGACAACGGACTTGACTACATATTTTTCCAAAAAGGACATACAAGTGGCCAATAGCACATGAACAACATCATGCGTTTCTAGGGAAATGCAAATAAAAATAACAGAGGTAAGATTTCACACGTACCATGATGGCTGTCACCAAAAATATAGACAATAACAAGTTTTGACAAGGCTATGGATAAAGTGGAACCAACCCCATATTGCCGGTGGGAATACAAAATGACGCATCCTCTTTGGGAAACAATTTAACAGTTTCTCAAAAAGTTAGACATGAAATCATCATATGATCTAGTAATTCCCTTTGTAAGTATGTAACTAAGAAAATAGAAAGTATATGTCACAAAAAATTTGTACATGAATGTTCACAGCAGAATTAAGCATACTAGCCACAAAGTGGAAGGAACCCAAATATCCATCAACAGATGAATGGATAAACAAAATAAAATAACCATAAAATGGTATTTTTTTTTTTTTAGTTATAAAAAGGAATGGAACACTGATGCATCCTACAATATTGGTGATCTTGAAAATATTATGCTAAATAGATAAGGCAGGGACAGAATCTCACAGATTTTATGATCCCATTTATATGAAATATCCAAAATAAGCATATCCATAGAGACAGGAAGTAGATCAGGTCTGGGGGAAAGGGAAATGGGAGTGACTGCTCTTATTATATGTGTTGTTCCATTTTGGGGTGATGAAAATATTCTGGAATTAGAAAGTCATGATGGTTGCCCAGCTTTGCAAATAAACTAAAAAAATTGAAATGCACATATTTTGTAAAAATTTGTATATGAATTATTCCTCAGTAACAATATGAGTGGTATAAACAATCAAAAATGAGCATTGGATTAAGTAAATCCAAATTATGAACACTGTACAAGAAACCTATATTAAATACAAGGAATACTTAAGTTTAAAATTAAAAATCTGAAAAAGCTAAACCATAAAAACAATAATTAAAATAAAACTAGAGTGGCCATATTAATACCAGAGCAAGTGGACTTTAGAAAAATGATTTTAGCAATTAAAAGGAATATTACATAAAGATAAAGTTAACTCGTGGAAAACATTAAAATTTTAAATGCATATGTATATAATAATGTTTACTGTTAAGTCATCTTTATTTCTACTTTTATAGTACTGGAAAGAATATAGACATTGGTGTTGGATTTTGTGTTTAGTCCTCTGGGAAATATCCCATTTATAGGCAGGAAGCATCATTGAAAATCCATGAGATAGGCATCAAGATACTGCCATGCCATATTCTGATGTTTATTCTTGCAACCCAACCATAGAAAGCAGTAAATGGAAGCTATGCTCCAGTCTTCCTCTTGAATACCATGAACTGAAATATTTACTGACAATTCCCAAATAAAATCTGCCATTGAATTATTCTATCTATCTTGTTTGTATCTGGAAAAATTATGCAGGTATATTAAAAATATAGTAAAGAGAATCAAGACAAGTTGCTTTACTTGAGTCTTCAAAAACCAAAGGATTATGCCCTCCACCCGATGAAAGAAAGGGTTATAAAATCTCTACATGTCTGTATGACATCAGACTTTCTCCACACTCCACATCTATGAGTTTTTATCATTACATACCATTCATCCTTGTCAAATGTCAAAATTAGGTCCTGAAAAGAACCCAGTGTTTTTCACACTGAAGTGATGCTTGCTAAAGTAGACTTTGCTTTCAGGACACGTACAGAACATGGAGAACAGCAGAATACCTAAGCAGATGCTCTGTTCTGAGATGAGAAAAGGAGAGTCCCAAGCAAGCAGGACAGAAGAAGCACTCACAGAAAACAATGAAGCCCATCATGCAGTGAATTCCAGTCCCAGACTGATATAAATCAGATGTGAAAGAAAGACAAACCCTGTGTGCAGCCATTTGGAATGTGGAGGAACATTAGATGCAAAGTTTTCAGACTACTAGACATATAGACTACAAATGGCAACAGACACTGGAGTCAACTACTACAGACACAGGTGAAAAGATCGACCTTCCATACATGAAGTTCATTTGTCAGACGTGTGTGTGTGTCTGTGAAGCCGTGGTGTGTGCATGTGCACACACGGATGTGTGTGCTTTCTTTGACAGGTTTGGACATCAAGAGAGGTTAGTGGTAGAATAGAAAGTGATAATATCAGATGAAAAACTAGTTCAGAAGGTCCTGAATTGTGTTTACTTACACTAATTGTGTATGATAAATACAGATACCATCACTAAGTCTTTGCACATAAAAGACAATGCTAGAATGTAACATTATTATGGAAACAAATGACATGGGCTCATGTCTTCATTATTCTTTTCTTGTCAACTTATTAGGCACACTCTTGTAAACTGATTCTGAAAGTTTGATATAGACAATTTTACTCTGTAAATATGAAAATCTGCCTCTCCAAGATCATTCTAGACTTATAGTTTGAAATCATATTTGCCTTGAGTGTAACCTCTCCCAATATACTACCTGCATGATTTGGTAGCAGTTCTAAAAAATGAGTTGATCTTTTTTTTTTTTTTTTTTTTTTTTTTAAAGATTTATTTATTTATTTGACAGACAGAGATCACAAGTAGGCAGAGAGGCAGGCAGCGAGAGAGAGAGGAGGAAGCAGGCTCCCCGCTGAGCAGAGAGCCTGATGCGGGACTCGATCCCAGGACCCTGGGATCATGACCTGAGCCGAAGGCAGAGGCTTTAACCCACTGAGCCACCCAGGCGCCCCAAAATGAGTTGATCTTAAGAACTAAGGCATCATACTTAAATGTGGTTATTTAAATTAGCATTTGTTTGAAAGAACTATTAATTTTATTTTATTTTATTTTTTTTAAAGATTTTATTTATTTATTTGACAGACAGAGATCACAAGTAGGCAGAGATGCAGGCAGAGAGAGAGGAGGAAGCAGGCTCCCCGCCGAGCAGAGAGCCCAATGCGGGGCTCGATCCCAGGACCCTGGGATCATGACCTGAGCGGAAGGCAGATGCTTTAACCCACTGAGCCACCCAGGCGCCCCTGAAAGAACTATTAATTTTAATACTGCTCACCCAGCAAGGTGTTAGTTTCAGTACAATCACTACCAACACTACCAGCGTCTGGCTGATCAGAAGACAAATTCTGGATGAAAGCTTGAGTTGTGCTACTCAGATCGTTTTTCATGTGTCTCTGTGTTTTGAACTCTTTCTCTGCCCAGTTCCTCTTCTTTGTTACTGTGCCTTAGAAATTTCAGCTGTTTTAAGGTTCTTTTTTTTTTTAATTATTAACATATAGTGCATTATTTGCTTCAGGGGTACAGGTCTGTGAAGCATCAGTCTTACAAAATTCACAGCACTCACCATAGCACTTACTCTCCCCAAAGTCCATGACCCAGCCACCCTATCCCTCCCCTCCCCCCGCAGCAACCCTCAGTTTGTTTCCTGAGATTGAGCCTCTTATAGTTTGTCTCCCTCCTGATCCCATCTTGTTTCTGTTTCAAGGTTCTTCACTCTGCCTCCACAACTTAGCAGAATGAGTGCCACTGACCAAAATATCTGCATCAAGAAGCCAGATTGGTGTGGGGCTCATCTTGTGAGTTTCTCTTCCCCGAGAGGTAAAAGTCCTGCTTGCTTGATAGACAATGTCCAAAAATGCCTGCTTCATATGTTTTATTTAGTATTATATTTGTTTATTGCACTTAGTCCTGTACTAGACAGTTTCTCATGGCCAGAGAGAGACACCCCTGGTCACTATTTTCCAAGGGAAAAAAAGTTGCCTACTAGGTAATTCCAAAACACATCTCAGCCTAGAGTTCATTTGTATCCCACAGAAATCCTTGCCTGTTGGCTATGCAGCCTCTCCCTAGCAATTTTATGAGTCTCACAATAATGTAATAGCACTATTTTATATGATTTTTTTTTGGACTCCAGTTACCACATTTTTCCCATTTTTCATTGCATTTTGTGTCTAATCTGTACTAAAAATTTTACTTATGTTATCATTTCTAACATTCAGTATTATGCTAGGAGTTAAAAAGTACTGTATTTTATTGATTCTGTCCATTGATTATGTCCATTTTTCACATATTAGCAACTGTGAAATCATGCATTAGCTCAAAAATCAGTTGCACTTTACTATTACTATTGGCCAGGTGGTAGTCATGTCAAAGCTGTCATTGCCTGGCGAGTCAGAGCTTAGTCGTTACTTTAGAGTCGGATGACCATAATTCCTCAGTATGTCAGTCTTCAAATCATTAAGGTATCATTTGAGTGAGTACTAAGAGTACTCATTATTATCTGAAAATCTGTGAATAGCTACTGGTTTTCATAGACATCCAATATTCTGAGATGCAAATTATTTAGAGATGTCTGACTCAGAAAATTAAAAAAATGATTGAAAAACTTTACCTAGTATATGTCATTTATATTTTCCTTTTTCTATATGTACATGAGTATCTATAAATTTTTAAATCTGTTGCTAAATAAGACTAAACTAACTTCCTTTGAGAATGAAATATTATAGTGATAATATATTTTATTTCATTATTTTAGATCAGTGTTTTTCTTTTTTTTTTCTAGGTAGTACCAAAATTATATTCAATTGTATTTTAAAAGACTTTAAATGTACTATATCTGTGTATTTATATATGAAGAAACATAGGATCAAAATGTGTTCTTATTTAGCATAGTTCTCCTTTTCAACCTCTGGTGATGGTGTTCTTAAGAAGTGAACTTCTACCAGGACAAACCAGCAGACAAGAATAAAAAAAAGCCTGTAAATATATTTGTAAGCAGACAATAAATTCTTAAAAATTAAAGCTGGCTACAAAATATTTTCATAATAAAGTGAAAATCTGAGAAATTAAATATTTTGGGAGGAAACAATCAAATTAGAGCTACCATTTGTACCTATATGAAACTGAATATTAAAATTATTACTGTATAATTTTAAGTATTTCCCAATTACACAGAAATCAAAATTATGCACTTCTCAGAAAATTAGCTCAAGACTCATCTCTTCTTTGAAAACTTCTAGATATAACTCAACATCTTTGCCATATTTTTTTGTACCTTTGACCAATTTCACATACTAGATTAAATGTTTCCCAAAAATGATGGCTTTGAAGTTGTTTAAAATGTGCCTCCAAGTCTTTATTTTCTTTATAGTACCCACTTGTCCTTTAAATAAATACGATAATGAGAAAGAACATGAGTATGCATCATTTCTTTAAGCATCATTTCTTCCATCTTTGCCAAAGACGTATTTAACATGGTCTCAATGTGTGAATTTCACAAACCTATAGTATACGAGATAATGTCTTTAAATTAGCCAATAAAGAAGTAACATACTCCAAAGCAATGTTAATTAATGATACTACTGTTCCGGGCAAGGGAGGGATGAAAGGGATACAGTCCAAGTTCAGTTGAAGTGTGCCTCTGTAGGAACCTTTTTGGAGTCAGTATTCTGAAGAGCTGGCTTAGTCGACGGAAAGCTGATGTCCAGCTGCCCACACAAAAGTAAAAGTCCTGTGTGAGTAAACACATCGCTAAGGCACATGGTGCTAGTGTTGACGGATAAGATGATCTCAAGGCCGCTTCCTGGCTTTAACCACTGCCTCTAAGAGAGTTGCCTTTATGGAGTCGGGAGCTCATTGCCCCAAGGTCTTTGGAGACCTATTTTAGATCAACAAATTTTGGCTTTGCCCACACTAATCATTCAGGGAGTCCTCACAAATTCTTGGTATATATATAGTTTATGGCCCTTGGCCATGGTTGTTTCTTCATATGTTTTTATTGACAAGCCCATGGGAGAGGGGAGACCAGCAACTGAGCTGCTGAGTTCTTACGGGTGAGAACAGATGAGATGATGACATCCTGACACAACCTACTTCATTGTTATATATCAAATCTTTACTTCCAAAAATACCTTTTTTTTTTCCTCTTTGCCATTTTTTGGCATCATTTTTTAAATGGAGTATGTGAAATTTGTGTCCATGAATCCAAGGACTTCTTATTAAGAAATAAATTATCTGAAATGAATTAAAACACTTGTGTACTTTCACCTTCAACTAACACACTTGGAGAATAATTGAATTATAGTTACATTATATCCAATGTACTAATAGATACAATACACCTAGTAGAAGCTGCAGTAAAACCTGTCTTATGCCTTCAGGAAATCTTTTAGAGAAGAGAAGTTATTCTCAAACAGATTCTCTCTTTTATCATACCTAAGCCAAGGAATGATTCACTCCTCTTTTTAATTCTGTTTGCTTTGTTGTTTGTTTTGCCTTTTGGTGGTAGTTCACTTGTCACCTTTGGATTTCAGATAAGTATAAAATTATCCTTTTACATCCTTTCCAAAGGTACTATATTTTTATGATCCTATTTTTTTTTTACAAAAACATTTTTATTTTATTTATTTTTTTATAGATCTATGCAAGTGTAGAATCTTTCAGATATCTTATTCTCTTCCGTATAAATGTTTTCCACAGTGCTTTCCAAGTATATTCCGTTTTAAAAGTTGGCTAAAGCCACCATCAGATAGAATCATAGACCATGGTGGGCTTTTATGAAAAATAATTTCCTACATGGACATTCATCTGAAAGAAGCCTCTCTCTGTATCATAGGAAATTTATTTCAAATTTCTTTTCTGTCTCCTTCTATCACATGTTTCTGAACTTGCATTTGGGGTAACTCTACTTACCAACTACTTTGATAGGGTTTCAGTCAAATAAAAAATTATACATGGTTAATTCATAAAATAATATCCAATAATGGGATCTAACAAATGCATTTATATTTGCTTTGCAATGAGATTTTCTTTTTTATTTTGATCTTTCTGAATTTGGATGTTTAATTCTTAAAGACAAATGTAAAGCCATAGCAAATAATTCAGTCTAAAAACAGATTAAACTCTACAACAGCTTCATTTTCTGCCTATATTATTTTTATTTAATTTAATCAACAGTATGCTCATAATTCATGATTGCTGTCTATCCTCTTCCCAAAAATCATTGTCTAAAACAGTACTTTTATTACACAGCTGTTAGTTTTCACCATATCTTCATTTTAAAAATTATAAAAAATACATGTTTTGGTATTAAATAGTTAATATAAATCTTGCTGAACTTGTATAAACCAAATTTTATCTATGCCAATAGAATTATATTCTAGCATATGTGATGATGATGCTAAGATAAATCAAAAAGTGAGGCTTAAATTAAAAAGTTAAAATGAATGTATTAAAATGTAAGACACTAGAGTTGACTAATGGTGTTTAAAATAAAAATGTGAACTATATGCCCCTTGGACATGATTTTCCATATTAGAATAGCTTTTTTTAAGTATTCCTCTTCCCCTCTTAAAAAATTATGCAGTCTTTTTAGACACAGAATACATACATACAAGCTAGATTCAACCTATAGTTAGCCAGTCTACATAAGATGTTATTTGCAGCATCTTAACATAGACTCAGTAATTATAATTACATTGTTTTATTTTATTGTTGTGTTTTCTCACATAAGTCATTGTTTTATTCTCTTTTGACAATTTAACAAAATTATTAGCCAAAAAATTATCATTTAAAAAATATGACAAAATATACCCTGGCAGAGAAAATAGTGTATTGCTTTCCACAATACTACTTTTTTATTTACTGTATTAATTCCTTTATTTTAAGTTTTGAATTCATTTTTCAGAGTAACTAAATATATGAATGAATTTCCAAACAGTATTGAAGCACTTGTCAATAATATTTTGTGCCTGTTGCCAAATTAGAAAAACCACTAAAGTATACTTGCACAAGCCAGGAAACTAATCATAAATGGAAAACTAAGCTCCACAGCTATTATCTGTCATTTAAAAATATTTTATTTAATACACTTTAAAGGTTTGAGTCAAACCATTTTTTATAAAAAATGATTGGAGACATTAATTATATTAATGATCTTAATGTGCATCTAGTAAGAGGACCACTTATCCTCTAAAGGACTAGAAATGCTGCACGCATTAGTGTATTAAAAAAAAGAATATATATATATGTGTATATATGTATATTGTATTATATATGTATTTATATGTGTATATATGTATTATATATATTTATTTCTCTAATTGGTTTTTATAGAAAGAATAGTACCTTCCATTATTTACTGATCAGCAAACTGAGTAAATACAAGTTTAATTGCTCTTCCTAGGACTGATATGAGACTCATTGGCATACACTGTGTAGAATACTTTTAAGTTACACGCTTGTGTGATGACTCTTAGTGATACAGCTTCTTAATTTTGCGTATTATATATCTTCTTCTTGTGAAAATTATAAAAAAGCATTTTTTAAAAAGTGGATTTTTCTAATGCAAAACTGTAAAAATTATATTTCATGTTTCACACTGGCTGGGTGACTACAGGAAAGTTTTATTTATCTGATTTACTTTTCTCCCCATATAAGGACAGGTGACAAAATACCTGTCCTGTGAATACCTAGTATTTCAGCCATGCATTTCATTTTGGTCAGACATGTTATTTATCTGGGCTACACATGATATAGCTAGAGATAGAGATAGAAGTAGCGGTGGAGATAGAGATAATAGAGATAGGAATAGATAGAGATAGATCCTTGGTGTATGTACTTAAGATAATACAGTCTGTGTCTGAATAGTTTAACAGTCTGCATTTCATTTTTAAAAGAGCTTATATTCAAAATTCTTTTCCCTATTTGACTGGCCTCCCATTATTCAATCTGTCTGCCTCAACAGGTCCTACTTTTAACAAGGAAATTCAGCCTTTTTATTTTTTTCACCTGAGTCATTGAAAGAAGATATGTCCCTACAAAAAAACAAAAACAAAACAAAACAAAACAAAACAAAAACCAAAAAAAACTCTTGTACAAGGTGTAGTTTAAGATCATTTAGTATTGTTTATAAGAAAAAACAAGCTGTCAAATTTAAGAAATAAATAATAGATGACTTTGATAAGGATTTTTTTTAAGTAAGCATAGCCTAGTGAAAGGTTTCAAACTGTTTTTAACTGAAGTGTGAACTGAATTCACAATATTTTGACATGTGTTATGAAATGGCTTTTAGGCTAACTTGAAAAATAACAACAGACTATTTCATTCATACCAACCCACTCTTAAGCTTCAGAAAAACAAGTATTCGGTATGCCAGACTTTTAAAAACAGAAATCATTTAGTTGAAGTTATCTGGATGAAAAAAAAAAAAAGAAAGAAAAGGTAAACATGGCAGGAGTGACTCATCCTTCCAACTTGTTCCAAAGTAAGAGAGTCTCAAGATACGGCTGCTATTTCTGAAGAACGTACCTGGTAATCTACAGAGATGATATTAATGAATCCACTTGATGTATAACTTCCCTGTAGTGCTCATTTTTTGATGCTAGATATGTTCTTAGAAAAAATAGTCATGGAGATTTAGACTGGGTCTGCAATTATCATCTAAGCAAATAATGCACTCACTTCTGTAGCATCATTCCCTTAAGTCTTAATTATCTTTTAATTCCCTAAGAACTTTTAATTGCTAGCTCCTAGGGATCAGAAGCTTTCATAATCTTAACTTTTGCTTCTCCTCTAAGACTTTTACATCCAGTCTTTAAATACAATGTGATGTCGTGGTTTGGATCTTGGAACAGAAAGAGGATATCTGTGAAAGTTTTAGAAAGCATGAAGAAAGTCTGGACTTCAGTTAATATTATTGTAATTACTTTAAATCACTGTAATTACTTTAAATCACTGTTAACATGTCATGTTACTGTCACTGTTAACACTGTTAACATGTTACATGTTAACAGAGTAGACTGCGTGAAAGATATTGAGAACTCCCCATAATATCTTTGCAACTTTTCTGTAAATCTAAAATCTAAAATTATTTCAAAATGAAAGATTTTTTTTTAAAAAAGTGGTGATGTTATTAACGTTTCATTGGCTTATTTAAAGCTAAGACTGAGGCACAGGAGCAGAGGTCAACCTATTGGCTTGACTGCTCTGTCTGAAGAAAACAAATAAAGGTAATAATCAACATATTTTGAGGTCTGATAATGAGGATTCGTTTGTCTTTTTATTTTTTAACATAATTAATTATGCTAACCTTGTATTTTCCTACATGATTTTTCTTTTAAAACAAGTTATTCTTGCATTTCTAAAATGATAGAGAGGGACACCTAGGTGGCTCAGTTGGTTAAGCGGCTGCCTTTGGCTCAGGTCATGATCCCAGTGTCCTGGAATCGAGTCCCACTTCAGGCTCCTTGCTCCGCGGGGAGCCTGCTTCTCCCTCTGCCTCTGCCTACCACTCTGTCTGCCTGTGCTCGCTCGCTCGCTCTCTCTCTAACAAAAAAATAAATTAAAAAAAAAATTTAAATGATAGAGAACAACTTAAAAATGAAAAGCAATAAGCCCTCGTTTAACCATTACTCTTTGGTCTCTTTTGCCAGAGGCTACATCCTCAACTTTTTTTTTTTTTTTATTTTACTTTCCTGGTGGTTATTTCTATGTTTCAGCAATATATATGGCCTTGATCTTTATGTAATTATTTAGATACATAATTTTACTGAAATTAAAAATTATAACCAATCTTCTTCTTTCCTTTTTCTCATAAAATTATAAATGCCCTTTCATTCCCTATTAAACACCTCTGTAATATGTCACTTCTCCAGTGAGTGTATCCTAGTCACCACTAAGTAACATGAGGTAGCCCTCCTATCAATACTTCTCCTGCTTTTAACTTTTTCTTAGTCAACCAAAATTTTATTTTTACATTTTCCATGTTAAGGTGTATATTTTTCTCTATAACCATTGTAACATTAGCAGTGTTCTATGTTTATCCTAAAATATAATATCCAATATTATTATGCTTTATAAATATTATTTAATAAGAGATCATGTACTATAATCTATTAGTCTTTACAAAACTCTCAGCTAAGTATAGTATATATTATATTTATATAAATATAATATACTATAATATATGACCCTGAATATACCTAGTGTGAAGTTCTATTGGATCTCTACTCCACATTATAAAATTTTCAGAGGACATCATGGTTTTTGTTATCTCTATATTTAGACTTTGCTTTTCTTGTCATTTTTCTTTGCCTCTTTATCCCTTGATATTTGTAATGTTTTCCTTTTTGTCTATGTCTTCTTATTCAGTCATTTCTTCTATTGTGTCTAAGATTCTAATTATGTACTTTGGTCTCCTAAATCCTATTTCCTAAAATCACCTTTAATCATGAGTTCTATATTTTGCAGCCAATCTGAAATTATTGTTCTCTGGACCTGCTGAACAGCTTAGGCCCAAAGATTCCCCTTCTCTACCCTAGTCCGACCCCATTTGACTATTTTTTTAAAGAATTCTTTTTTTTCTTTTTTTTAAAAAAAGTGTGGAATTTAATCTTTACTTACAGGACACTGCAATATATGAGATTCCATATAGAAATAAGAAACCCACGGAGGGGAGAAGCTTCATACAGTAGGAACAGTTTGGAACGCTCAAGTATAGCTTCCTTGCAAAAAAGTTTTACAGTAACAAAACACGTTTAAAAAGAGTTCTTAGTAGAGAAACAGTAAGATGAACTTATACCAAACTTGGTATACAACAAACAAACTTATGCTTTGCTGTATAATCTAAAAGTTAAAGGTCCCAGGAGTGCCATCTTGAATTTGGAACACATAGCCTTCAGAGGTAGTTTCTGGTACAATATTTTATCTTCCTCTTCCTCAACAGAGATACTTCTCAATTGAGTTTAAGCTTAATGAAGCTTTGTACACAGACTCATTATCATGGCTTTGTAGAGCTTCAATTTTGTCCAGATCTCCACATTCTTCAATCATACCAAGTTTCTCAGTTTCACCTAGTTTCTCAGCAGCCTGAAAGATGTTTTAAGTGGCATCCAGAATAACCGGAATACTTTTGGTATCTTTTGCAGTTGAGAGGTTCATCAATGGTTCTATTATGCCACAATGAATGAGGTATACAATCTGTTCATCTGTCCAACCACTTGTATAACAGGCCACAGCCCAGACAGCTTCCTTTTGGGTCTTAAAGTCTGCCTTAGAGAGAACATCAATGAGGAATGGGACTAAGATATGATTCACAACTTGTTGTATCTGGTCCTGATGGCCAGCTGTGATATTTGACATTATCCATGTAGCTTTCTTTTGAATATTAGTTTTGGGGTTCATCAGCAGGCTGGGAAAGACAACAAGTGCTCCTGCATCTATGACACCCTGAGTCTGTTTATCTTTCCCAGTGACAATATTTCCTATGACTCCTAGCATAGGAGTCACAGTGAACAATTTAGTAGCTCCTAGAAGCTTCACAAGTTGAGCACAACTCCTAGGTTCACAACCATTTCAATCCATTCCTTTGGACCAACAATAAGGTAGGAAATGGCCCAGTAGGTATCTGCTAATACTTCTGGATCATCATGATGCAGGAGATGAACTAAAGTAGGAAGAATCTGCTCAACCTCGTCTAACAAGATTCTTCTTGAGACAAAGGTTTCAAGATGTTCAATAAAGTTATGTAGTAACCACATACCAAAGATGACATATCAGGAACTTCAAGGAGAAGCAACAGTGAGTCAATTGCCCATACTTGATAATCAAGACTCAGAAAACCCAACCCATCACCTACAGTGTTTCTTAGAGCTCATACAGCTTATTCACTGGTGTGGGCATGGGGAGATGCCAACAGAAAAATGAATGCTGGGATAACATTTCCATCTACTATAACCGTGGTCTGTTCTGATGTCCCAGAAGCAATGTTAGAGAGGGTCCAGGCAGATTCAAACTGAATGGGATTATAATCAGTTCTGCTCAAGAAGGACACAAATTTTGGACTCAGACCAACCCAATTATGTTGTCTGTGGGGGACTGTTTTTCCCTAGAAGGTAGTTTCCTAGCAGCTTAAGCACCCTGGAGCTGGCTTTCCAAATTGTTGCTATTTATGCCTTTGACAAAGTCATCGACAGACCAATTCAGTGCCCTGGTTGTTTTGGTTTCTTGAAGTGGACAAGTAGTGTCATCAGGAAATTAGCTTACATTTCTCCTTTTCAACATCCAGTCATCTTTCTTAGCTTTCCTTAGGTACACATTAACTTCTATTCAGTGCCATCTTATTTTTGTACTGTCTTTCTTCTTGTTCTTAAATCTGTTAAGGTGTGCAGTTGGTGAATTAGCATTCTTGTTGGTGGACATGGTTAGGAGACAAAGGGAGAGAGTGACACACTGGCTCAGGCTTCCACAGGAGACCATTCGGGGCATTGCAGGCTACAGGTCAGCTGCCTTCAAATGTCCACCATGGTTCAGCTCAAAGACGGTGTACTGATTCCATTTGTTTAAATTAAATTTTAATTTTTAATTAAAATTATTTTTTAATAATTAAAAAGAAATGATGGACTGCCTGGGTGGCTTAGTGGGTTAAGCATATGCCTTTAGCTCAGGTCATGATCTCGGGGTCTTGTGATCAAGCCCCTGTGTTGGGGTCCCTGCTCTGCAGGGAGTCTGCTTCTCCCTCTCTCTCTGCCTCTCCCTCCCCTGCCTTTCTCAAATAAATAAGTAAAATCTTTAAAAAATGCTATTATTTCCTGTTTTCTGAATCTTTTATGTAGCAACCAGTTCCTGCTTTATGTCTGCAAAATCTTTCCAAATATATTAGAAGACATTTACTAGTCTTTTTTAATGTTATCTTCAATTATCTGTATTAGCTCACTGTCTGGGATCAGATCTCTGGTTTCCATGTATTTGTCCTCTTTTAATGTTTCCCATGTTTTTCTTAATAGACTGGTAATATGTGTTTATTGTTCATATTTGCAACGCAGAGACTCCATGGGAGGATGATGTGTATTGAAAGAATGTCAATTGGCCAGCTACACTTTGAGGTGTATTGCACATTATTATGCATATTGTGGTTGAATTGTACATTATTCCTGGCTATCCCTAAAAGCTATATCATCTGTATTAGCTGTAATTATTCTCACAAAGCCTTTGTTCCATTTCTCAAGAGAGTATTCTATCAGTTTTATGCCTCTAAATAACAACTTGTTAGCAACTCAATGTGAAAATGCGGAAGAGGCTTTAAGAGAGAGAAAAAAGATTCTCTTTTTTAAATGCAGAATTTCAGATGGTCTTAGACAAAAGCTGGATGCCATGTTTGGGCCCCTGAGACTGAAAAACCTCTCTTAATATGGTCCTGCTGGACAGCTCAGTTCCCTCTGAACTTCAAGAGCCTGGGAAAACTACATCTTATGTTTCATAAATTAACATTTGTTTATATTCTTAGCATGTTCTAGAAATACATTGAAATATCCCCTATATCATCTTCCTCATTATGATTTCACACATTCTTTAATTTTTTTTTAAAGATTTTATTTTTTTATTTGACAGACAGAGATCATAAGTAGGCAGAGAGGCAGGCAGAGAGGCAGGCAGAGGGAGAGCGGGAAGCAGGCTCCCTGCTGAGCAGAAAGCCCGATGTGGGGCTCCATTCCAGGACCCTGGGATCATGACCTGAGCCGAAGGCAGAGGCTTAACCCACTGAGACACCCAGGCGCCCCCATTCTTTAATTTTTTACAATTATTTTAATGTGGCCTCAAAGTAGAGGAGGTAGGAAGTTTAATATGACTTTTCATTTTGGATTTTCAAAGGAGGAAATATATCTGGTGGAAAAGTTGGCATTACATATTTATGAAGACTGTTTTGTTTATTCATATGAATAACTTAACTATGTAATCAAAAACATAACTTTTTAAAAGAGCTGTTCAAAATATTTGCTTTTATGTTATGGGTTCGATTTCAATATTATATTTGTCAGTTTTACTTAAAATATACCTTTATTAGTCTTCAATCCCTACAAAAATAGTAAGAATTTAAAATGGCTGATTTTCATCTTAAAATGTCCCTCTGTGACATTTCATTCCACAGTATATAAATTAGAATAGCCATAAACTCTCCTTTTGAATCGTTGTTTTGCTAAGATGATCTATCATTGAAGGTTACTTGTTATGCAACTAGTTATATCTTTGTACCTTTGGAAATAAAACAGAGTTTGTTTGTCTTCTAATTAATGGGATCCAGAAAACTTAACATTTAAAACATTTTCTTAAATATAATTCCATTTGGATTTGAATAATGTAATTTTAAATTAATATAACAATATTTACAGATAGCAAAAATTAAAAATAAATACTATATGTTCTTGCTAATAAACCTAGTAAATTATGAAAAAAATTATTTTCTCAACTTTATTTCCTTTGGTCAAACATTTCCAAAATACATACTGGCTTTTAAGTGTTCTGTGGTTCAGTGTATCTTCAACAATGACATTTCACAACCATGAAGGAATCATTGTTATCAGGAATCAGGTCTTAATGCAATGTCAATAAAGGTATCAATATACTGTTTAGATGTTAATCTTATGTATGCATTTTGAATCTGTTTAACTCTCTATTTAGTCCAGAAATGGAAACTAGCAATTACTTCCAAATAGGGCATTTTTCTCTTCTCTTTTTGCAATACCCTTTTTCTGTGAAGGACATTTTGGGCAAACTTTGAACTAATATCTATTCATGTTTCATCATTCCCCCATGATATGGCTGACCTAAGATTGTTAGTGTTAACGTCAAAGAGATTTGTATGCACGTCTTTTCTTTCCTGCGATTTATGAGGATGGCCTAAATTAAATTGACCTTTGAATCACAGTTTTTATAGCTCAAACTTAGGTAAATGATATATACTTCATATTTTTTTTAAGAATGAAATGACCCAAATTTGAACACAGTATACACAAAATTAATTTTAGTTGCTTCTCTTTTTTTGTCTGTATTTTGTCACTGTTTTTTGTCTTTATTTTTTTTTAATGTGTTCTTATATCTCTCCATCTCAGTTCTGCCAGTTTTAAAACAAGAAAAAAAAATTAAGATTTACAGCTAAAAGAACCGGGTTCAGATTCCAGCACCATTTATTCACACTGGGAGGGATTGCAACATAGGCATGTGACCTCTTCAATGTTTAAATTTCTCACAAATATGACTTTTTTTTAATACTACACCCCCAAATGGTTGTGATGATTAAATAAAAAAACTTTAATGATAAAGCTTTAAAATGTGTACCCCCATGGTGAACAATTTTAGGTACATCCATACTAAGCTCCATAGGAAAATAATCTTTTCTCTTAAATAGATTAAAATATTAAATATATATGCATTAGAAATGTTCACATTTTGGGGCACCTTGATGACTTGGTTGGTTGTGTCCAACCCCTGATTTCAGTTCAGGTCATTATCTCATAAGTCATGAGATGGAACCCCCCCCAACCCCCCAACCCCCAAGGAGCTTTGAAGTCAGTGGAGTCTGCTTGAAGATTCTCTCCCTCTGCTACTCATCCCACTTGCTTTCTCACTCTCTGTGTGTCTCTCTCTCTCTAAAATAAATAAATCTTAAAAAGAAAAAAAAGTCCACATTTCCTTTTCCCTTAGTAGATTAAAAGTAAAATATATTATTATATACATTAGAAATTTCCACATTATAAGAAAGAAAAACATTCAAAAATACTTTAACAGTTCTTTATAATCAAATTGAAATTACATCATACTTTCTCACTCTGTTTGGTTCATAGAATGCTTTTTCCTTGTGACCAGTTCCTTTTTGATCTATTTTATGTAGTCATGAAAAAAGATATGGATAGTCTGATCTAAAATATTTTATGCCATAAATAAATTGTTTCATTATATCTTAAACAACTTCTATGTTCTATACTTGTTCTGGATAATGTTCTAAAAACTTTTCTAGACATATGTATATGAAGATGAAAAAAACAGACATGATACCTATTTTTAAAAATTTTTCACTTTACCTAGAAACAGATTATATATATATATATATATATATAGTTATATAGTTATATAGTTATTTAACAGATTTGGTGGCAGTGGCACTGGAATCAGAAGCAAACTTCAGATAATATTCAGGGACAATGAGAAACACAGACCTGGCACCCATGAGCCCCTTTTGAGTTCACTGCCTTTCTTACCATCTTTGAGGGATGTAGTTAGGTTCCTCTCAGTTCTGGGCTCCAATCTCTTTGTGTTGAGCCCCCAATCTAATTGGGTTTTGAGTCAGTTCCCCATTTGTTTAGAATCACTAGTTCCATAGTGGGAACTGCTGATAATTTGGATCAGAGTTCTCCATTTATTTGGAAATTTTGGTCATTGGTTCCAGACACAGACTCCGTGTTGCAACCTGCTGGCTGCAGTTCCACATTTGTTTGGAATCCTTCCCCAGATTCCATGTTAGGGACTGCTGATGGCAGCTGCAGTACCCCATTTGTTTGAAATTAGATTGCAGTACCCATTTGTTGAGGTCTGGTCTTTCAATCCATTCCCCAGTCCCAGGTTCCATAGTGGGAATTATTGGATGTGTACACAGGGGCTTCTCTTGGCTAGTGGCTAGAATGCAGTAATATCACTTGGTTACTGCTAAGACATTAAGAAGCACATGTTTGTTTTTCTTGTTTGTGTAGATAAAGGCTAGCTAAAAGAAATGGGATCTTTACTTCCAAAGAATTAAGCATACCATCTTCTGACACACCTGTTTAGGAACTATAGTCCTGGTAGCTGTTGATACCTTAAAAAATGACAAAATCCTACTAAAAACAACCTAGAATTGCAATGGCCATTATGGGTCATGTTCCAGTTAGACAATGCCATTCATTTAAGAAGCATACTTGAAAACAAGGGTCCCCAAATTAAATAAAGAGAATAAGATAACTATTTTAACTTATATGCCAAAACTTCCAAAAGACTTCAAGACTCCAAGATTGCTTTATTAAAAGACAAGTGTAAAATTAGAGACATAGGAGATAACTAAAACAAAGGACTATGTAACTGATGTGACTCCTACTGCTCCCCTTTTCTTTAGCGAGTACTCACATTTTACTAATTCTCTGTCTGAAATGCCTTTCTACTCTGAAGAGATTGTTTTAGGTACTTTTTAAAATATTTAAAAATAAAACTACCCAAAGTTGCAGACAAAACTCCTGATGTATATTTCACCCTTTGATCAAAGACTGAGCTCAGAGTCAGAGTTCAAGAATTTCCTAATCCTAGGGAGGATCCCCAGAAGTTTGGCTTTTTTTTTTTTTTTTAAGTTTTTAGAATAATTATTGGGGCCTATGACCCTGGCTGTCAGATTTGTATCAGCTAGTGCACATATTGGTAGGACCTAGTGAAGCTCAAAAATAGATACAAGAAGGAAAATGGCAAAACCTTGAGGATGATATTTGAGATCCTTGATCTTCAATGTGCTCCCCTTACAGATCAGAAAGAGCTTAAGAAATAACTACTGAACTTTTACAGTCTATTCTTAGGGTTCCTTCTGCCCTTACTGAGTCATTGGTTTATTATACAAACATGCAAACAAAAGAAAAATGAATCTGTAGCAGACTTTAAAGCCCATTTGGAAGTCCTCTTCTAATGGTATTCCAGGTTCCATACAATAGATAAGGTCACCAAACTTGCTGTAGCTATTCTTTTTGTAAATGGATTATAACCTGAGATTAGTGGATTAATAAAAAGGCAGAAAATAGGATGAGAAGCCAACCCTCTGACTGAACTCATGGTCATAGCTGGGCACTTTGAAATAACCTGGAGCGAGACTTCAAACAAAAATCTGCCATGCTATTAGCCTTGCAGCCACAACACCACCAAGGCTGGAGTCCTCCAATAATACCTGGGCCTTTTACACTGTGCCTTCTTAGAGTCCCATCATGAAAGCACTGGCCCAAAAGTCAACATCTCACTTGTAATCAACAGGGACACGAAAGATTGTCTTCAAAGGTCCTATGAAAATTCTTCAACTTCACTGCTCCTATCTCTACCCTCAAGGTAGCCCCTCCATATGGGGACCTTCCAGAGTTGATGACTCCAAGGCGTCTCCAGTAAACTACCAACGATTTCCTTAAACACTCAAGAGGAAATTAAACTTGAAATTAATGGGAAACCTTGCCAAGTATTAGTTGATACTAGAGCTACGCTTTCTATTTAACCTGTATTCTCAGAGGAAAACAAATCCCTTGGGTGGGGTGGGGGGGGGGGAAGAAAGAAAAAACAAACAAACTATTCCACGTTGGCAGTATCCAGTAAAGCTCAGACAGAATTTCTGTTTCAACCTGTACAAATGACTCTGGGACCTTTTATTTAAAAAAATTCCCTTTTGCTATGAGATACAGCCCCTTTCAATCTATTGGGTAGAGATATCTTTTCTAAAGTTAAAGGACATTTTGCTACCAATAGAGACCTCACCTTAGAATTTTCTGCCCAACCAACCAACCTGGTCTTTAGTGTTCTTTACATTCTGCTTTTGATATAGAAGAAAAAGAATTCCAACAAAAATCCCTAATTTAATCAAGGTGCTTGAAAATATGCAGGCTGCCTCTAATACTGACATTGGAAGAATAAAAAGTACAGAGCCTATAAAGATTCAATAGATGTGACTAAAGCTTTTCCTAAATTGCCTCAATATCCACTAAAGCCTGAGACCATACAAAGCTTCACTCCCATAGTAGAAGACTTAATCACTCAGGGGCTAATCATTCCCTGCACCAGCCCCTGAAATACACTGATTTTGCCAATCCAAAGACCTAATGGGAGGGGCTGGCAATTTGTTCAGGGCTTGAGAGTCATTAACAAGATACTTATTTCCCGTTTCTTAGTTGTTCCAAACCTGAAGACCCTTTTGTTGCAAGTTTCACCAGACTGAAATGGTTCACTATTATAGACCTCTTCTCAGCCTTTGTTAGCAACCCTTGGAGACTCTAACAGCCAGTATCTATTTGCTTTTATTTGGAACAATCAACAATATACCCAGACTGTTACGCCTTGAAGATTCATGGAGGGCTCTTCTTATTTCTCCCAAGTACTTCAAGGAGATTTATGCACCCTTTAACTTCCTGAGAAATCAACCTTTCACAATATATAAACAACCTTTTGCTATGCTCAGTTACTAAAGAGACATCCACAAAAGATTCCTCTTATTTGCTACAACAGTTAGCTGAAAAGTAACATACGGTCCCTAAAAAAAATAGGAAAAATTATAATTATCTTTAGGCACTGTTCATTACCTAGGTTATAATCTAAGTGTGAAGGAGTCCCGCTATCTCCAAAAACAGATTCAGCTAATCCCAGAAATTTCCTAGGCCTTCAACTAAGTGACAACTTTGTGGATTTCTGGGTGTGGCTGGTTATTGCAGACTCAATTTTCTCCACTGACTTCCCCACTCCATGAACCAAAGTTTTGGTCACTTGGGAAGATAAACACTGGCAGGCCGCCTTCTTCTTCTTCTTCTCTTCTTCTTCTTCTTCTTCTTCTTCTTCTTCTTCTTCTTCTTCTTTCTTCTTTCTTCTTCTTCTTCTTCTTCTTCTTTTTTTTAAAGCAAGCACTGCAGAAACGACCTGCTCTAGGGCTACACAACTCCTCAAAACTTTTCACAAATTTTTGTTTGTTCATGAAAGAGACAACCTAGCCCTGGGAATGCTCACACAAGAACATGGTAATAAACATAGACTTGTTTCCTATTAAAGAGTACAACTCGATTCAGTTGCTTGTACCTAAACCACTTGTCTTAAGGCTATAGCTGCAGTTACAAAATTAGTAGAAATCTCAGCAGATTTAACCCCAGCAAATGACGTTTATTTACAAATTCCATATGCTGTACTAAGTCCTCTTAACTCTGAGTTGACTCAGCATTTCTCCCCATGCAGACTAACTTCCCATGAGATCCTTCTGCTTTCGTCACCTAATCTACATCTTAAACATTGCAGCATTCTTAATCCTGCTACACTGTTGCCTCTGCCAGATAAGGGCTGAGCTCCATTGGCTGCATCCCTTTTGCTACCCCATTTTCTGACAAGGTGTCCTGATTTACAAGACACTCTTTTAACTAACCCTGATTTAATCTTGTTTGTTGATGGGTCATACTGTCAAAATAATAAAGCGAGTTTCCAATCTAGTTATGCTATTACTACCCAATATGAGCTACTTGCAAGGGGAAACCTCCCACAAATAGAGTTCCAGGCCCTTACCTGAGCCAGTTACCAGAAGGATAAACTGTTAACATTTACATTGTCATCCAGTATGTCTTTCAGGTCATCCATGATTTGGGGATGCTGTCCATGCAAAGGATTTTTCTTACATGCTCTGGAACCCCAATCAAAAATGGACAACAAACAAACCTTCTTGCTATGCTCAAATTGCTGTGATCAAAATTGAAGCTCACACTCAAAGGATTAAATCTCAGTATCATGGGAATGCCATGTGTACAGAACCCATCTGTTTTGGCAAAAATCAATTGCTACACTTTTGCCATGTTGACATCCTTGTGACATGGCAACAATGTGCTCCTGAATCAGAGAAATTAAACGGTCAGAAATTACATAAGCAGCTGGACTATGGAAACCCAAGATAGCTGCTTGGTTCTTCCCAAACCCCTGTTAATCCCCCCTTTTTTTGTTTTTGTTTTTTTGTTGTTGTTGTTGTTTTGTTTTGTTTTGTTTTGGCGTTTCTTTACCCACCATCATGCATTTAAGATGAATCAAATTTTGCATAGACATGGGTAAGGAGACTTCTATAAAATTGCAAAAATAGTCTACCACCCATCTCTAAACTGTAGGGTCCATAATCCTAGAAAACTACTTTTTGTCCCCAAACATTTCAGACATCCTTGCTGTGGACCTTTTGACCACCAGCAGCTGGACTTCATTCAACTACCACTTGGAATGGGTTATCAATATGCACTTGTTATTGTAGAAGTGTATTTCAGATGGATCAAAGCCTTCCCCTTCCACAATGCTGATGTCCCCACAGTGGCAAAGAAACTATTAGAAAACATGTTTCCCACTTGGGATATCCTTCCACAATCTCCAGTGACTGAGACACCCGCTTCACGGGACAAATTACATAAGCTTTAATGAAAATTTTGAAGACTTCTTGGAATTATCACTGTCCTTCTCACCCTCAATCATCAGACAAGGCTGAAAGAATTAATGAGATCCTCAAACTAAAAATCTCAACTTGCGGAAACTGGTGGACTCCCTTGGCCCAAGGTATTCTCTATAGTCTTGCTGACTGTTCATAATCCCTCTTTGGGAAACAAAACCACTCTAATGAAATAGCCACAAGTAGACCAATGTCTATTGGTATACAAATTTCTGGTGACCCTTGTTGTTTCATGCTAATGTGAACAGACACTTAAATCTTTAATGACTTATGCTGCAGCCTGCCATCATGACATTCATGACAGGTTAAAGAAGACTTCCTGAATTGCAGTTGAAAGGATCCTCTTGGTCCAACCCTGGAGCTTATGACTGAGTATTCTGGAAATTTATCAGAGGAAAATAGCCCTGGAACTCTTATTAGAAGGGAACTTACCAAGTGCTTCTGACCACTGACACTCCTGAAAAACAAGAAGGTTTTGAGCCTTGGGGTACGCCTTTCATGGCTAAAGAAGATTCCACTTGATAACTATTGTTGAAGATGCTGGAGACCTTTGAATCAAACAGACAAGGAAGAGAAGTAGCTGACATGGAAGTAGACTGCTTTCACACAAGATGCCAGATCAAGACTTTACACATTCATAGGGCATGAAAACTTTTTTTCCCCTTTCTTTCCTTTAGTCTAGTATTAGCCTAGAAAAATAACACTTTCACCTAAATCTTCCAGGCCACTGTTAAGGAGGGTAAAATTTCAGACTGCTGGATTTGTCACCAAGATATCTAATCTATCTATAATGCTAAAGACCCTCTGGTCCTTCCTTTTTTTTTTTTTTTTTAAGATTTTATTTAATTTGACAGACAGAGATCATAGGCAGGCAGGGAGGCAGGCAGAGAGAGAGGAAGGGAAGCAGGTTCGCCACTGAGCAGAGAGCCTGATGCGGGACTTGATCCCAGGACACTGGGATCATGACCTGAGCTGAAGGCAGAGGGTGAGCCACCCAGGCACCCACCCCCCCAGTCCTTCTTGTGACCAATTTCTCTTCTATACCCAATGTCACCACAAGCTATGGTCGACCCTCCTTAGCAGTCTCTTACCATGGCCAGTTTGTGCAACCAGAACATTTAGTGTCTTGTTCTTCCCTTCTCCAGTGATAACCATACTTACTCAAATATCTACATAAATTTTAGTATTTTTGCACCCCCTCATTACCATGAATATCTAGATTAGCACTTTCCCACCTCACTAAGTAACTCACCAGCAGTAACCATATTTGCAAAGTATATAGAACAAGGCTTTAGTTCAGATTAGGACATTTTCTTCCCATATATGCTGAAAACTTGACAGGCCCTAGCTTGAATGGATAAACACAGAAATCCCTGCAAAGGAACACATTAATAGTACCTTCTTAATGGGAATTGTTTGTAACCCAACAGGGTTTGTCTGTGGTGGTGTTCATCATTCCCCCTGGACCTGTGAAAGCCTAGATAGCTGGCACATTGCCAGGCAATGCCTCTTAAGTTACTTAATAACACACCTAACTTTGTGCAAATGAACTAAGATGCCTCACTGGCCAAATCCCTTGGATTTATCCAATTAGGAAGGATCTACTAGAAAACATTCATGACTCAGGATTCACTTCCTTTGGCAGGGTCATATTTTCCAGATTAGAAGTAAATGTGAGAATATGATCAGAAACCTCTCCATAACTCTAGAAGTTTTGCAGAATCCATTGCTAAGGCAGTAGCTCACCGCCCCCCCCCCCAAAAAAATCCTGAGATACTCTGGCCATGGTTGTCCTTAATAACAGAATCACCCTTGATTATCTTTTAGCGAGCAAGGAGATGTCTGTTCTGTGGCTGACACCACCTGTTGTATCTGGATTAACACTTCCGGGAAGTAGAAACTCCATTACACATGATCGATCATTGAGCAAGCCACTTGGCTTTAAAAGGTGATTTCTTCAGTGTGATCTTTTTTTTACTTATTTGATTTTAAGTGGTTTGGGTCTTGGGGACCATGGCCTCAAAGCACATTCCAAATGTTGATAAACCCTCCTTACTATAATCATAATAATCTTCCTGGTGTCTTTTATTTTCTCAAAAGCTTTCAGTGCACATTTGCAGCCACTAACCATGAAGCAAATGATCTCCTTAGGACTAGAATGTCAGAAAAGATGTGAAGAGAATAACAGATTTAAAGATGATTAATCTGGAACTGTGACCTGTCAATGTCACAGGGGTTAAGCAAAAACATCATGACCTATGGATACCACAAAAGGAACTAAAAGCTGCCAGTGACAGCTGAGAGTGGCAATGATGCCTTCAAGTTTGTTCACCCCCCCAAGTCAAGCTAAAGGTCTGAACGAAAGTGGGGACTTACTCAAAAGAAAACCATAGCCACAAAGAGTCACTTGTGCTAGGCCCATTGTCACCAAACCAGGGCTTAATATCTAATCTAATTGCAGTCGCAACTTTCCTCAGGAATGTAGTTAGTCAGTCAGTCTAGAATATCCTACTCAGCACCAGTGAGGTAGCTAATAACTTTTGTCTCTCAAAAGGAGTTGACCTTGCCTGATACAATACTGTTTTTTGTTTGTTTTTGGGTTTTTTTTTGTTTTTTGTTTTTTTTTTGGGGGGGGGGGTTTGTGGTTTTTTGTTTTGTTGGTTTTTGGTTTTTGGTTTTTTGTTTGGTTGTTTATTACTTCCTTGCCCTCTGTTTAAAAACATTTCCCTTTCTGTATGTATCTTTGGGGTTTTTTTCTATTCAGTTGATGGGATGCTGCCCACTTACGAATCGTTCTTTGAAACCAATCAGACCTTTAAAATTTACTCTGTTGAACTATTGTTATTTAATGCTACAATGAAGAGGTAATTAGTACCACTGTATTTGAACAACATGCCAGATGCTATTGTAGGGATGGGAAAGTTTTCCTTTCTTCCCTGTAGGTTCTTTGCTGGTTCAGTAATTAAGTTGACATAAAACAGATTAACAGGAGAAAACAAACAGAAGTTTAATAACATGTATACCTTGTTTATACATGGGAGAGACCCAGGAAAACTGAGTAACTCTCCAAAATGGCCCAGGCCACCACCTTAAACACATTTTCAAACCTTCAGTGGTTTGTCACTGACTGAAAGATGAGACCAAGTTATGTGGCCACACGCTGAAGATTGTTAACTTCAGTTAACATGTTATTAAACTTCTGTTTGTCTTTCTCCTGTTAATCTGGTATCATTGTTATTATTATTATTAATATATAATATTAACATTATATCGAGACCCATGTCTCAGCCAAGAACCTAGAAGAGTAAAGGGAAATTATTTTTCCTTCCCTATGTGGGTAAAAGCAAAGCAAGATGAATAAAATAAATTTCAAAGTTTATATGTAACTGCACATTTCACATTTATCCCACTTATATACTAGGGAATTCTTACCAGCAGCTATTTATGCTAAAATAACTAATATTGCTCTATTGTAAATCAAAATTAAATCATTGAAAACATTTTATTGTGTACAGTATGAACACATCTCTAGATCCTTGAATTAATAGTTTTACATTTTATTTTTTTTAATTTACTCTTTTACTCATCTTAAAGTGTATGATTCAGTGGTATTAAGTACATTCACAATGCTGTGTAACTATCCTATCAATTTCCAGAATTTTTTTTATCTTCTGAATTAGTTTTACATTTTAAATAGAGATCTTAAAACTTTCCAATTCTTCACAGTTCCTTTAAGTGATTATTAGTATTCTGGACCACTTTTACGGCATCACTCTACTAAATGTCAGTACTTTCTGATAATTTCTTTACTTTGTAATTATTTTTTAAATTGAAATACAGGTAAATCCACAAAAAGAATGTACAGGATTATAAATGTTTATGAAGTAAATGCAACCGGGGCCATCTGAATGGCTCAGTCAGTTAAGCATCTGCTTTCAGCTCAATTTATGATCTGAGGGTCCTGGGATTGAGCCCTGTGTGAGCCCTCCCTGCCCAGCGGGGAGTCTGCTTCTCCCTCTCTTTCTGCTCCTCCCCCTGCTCCTGCTGTCTCTCCCTCTATTTATTTAAAATATTAAAAATTTTATATTTTTAATTTTAATTTAATTTTAATATTTTAAAAATATTAAAAATATTAAAAAGTTATTTAAAATAAAATATTTTTTAAAAAAGAAGAAAAAAGTAAATGCATCTATACAGCCAATACAAATACCAGGTAATAAAACATTATTAGCTGTTAGGAAGATGCCCTCACCTTTTCTCCATTTCCAGACACCTTTCCACCTCCCACCAGAATATAGAAGAGAAGTCAGGGAAAGCATCCAAGCAAGGAGAAAACAACCACCATGAGGTGGAGCAATAATGAAAAATCTCTCCACCTAAATTAAAAGTTTATTTTAAGAAATAATAATAGCAGAATGAATAAAAAAATCATATTTAGATAACTCAGAAATTCATGCAGATGTGTTATTTATGCAATTGAATTCAAGTATTTTGTGATCTTTCAAGTACTCACATCCTTAAAAAGTCATTTTGTTCTTTAATCTTATTGAATCGTATTATAATTGCAAAACACTTTTAAGTCGCTCTTCTTAAATATAAATCGTTCTACCATGTATCAAGGGTAGGAGTAACCTATGTACAAGAAAGAAATATAAGAAACACTGAGACTCAAAATACAGTCTTTTCTAAATTACTAGATAAGGGTTAATTTTAAAATGCATTGTGTCATTGTAGTATCATGCATCATGTAGTAAAAGATGGGGAAAGCTTAATTTAATACAGATAGTCAGCAATAGACCCCTCGTGTACTTCAGGCAGCAGAAGCCACTCTTTTTTTTTGTTTTGTTATTATTGTTTGTTTGTGGGTTTAGATTTTTATTTTTTGTTTATTATTATTATTATTATTTTTTTTTTCAGTAGGAAGTGAAATTGCAAAGCAAAGCTGTGGAAGAAATAAGGGATGTGAATGAATGGGGTCCTGCAAAGTGCAGTAACCTCTTCTAGTATTTAAGCATTTATCCAAAGAGTGTAGGTGTCATGGGCCATAAAGGAACAGTATGCACTAAAAAGAAGGTAGCTAAAATGCTGTATTGTGGAGCGAGTCACTTTAATACATATCTTGCCTCTTCGATGCTAAATTCTGAAGCTTGATGTGGATAAAATGTTTTTGTGATTTTATGCCTAAGCGTACTGAAGAACTGATAAAATCATTGTCCTCGAAAAAAAATGGTGTATCTTGACAGCCATTCAAGTTCTTTTATTTCTCTATTGTATCTGGGTATGTGTTTTTAAAATGATCATGATCCCATAATAAAGCTATTAAATTGAAGACTAGAGAGAGAACTCAGATATATATTCCTACTAAATTGAAATTCTAAAATGTCAGTTAACCAAGCAAGTCAAAACAAACAGAACCCAAAACCTGCCTTCTCCTCCCACTACCTCCCTACCTCCACCCACCTTCTCCCCCTTTTAATGTCTGCTTCCTTTCTACTTGGCACAGAAGCAGAAGTAAGTAAGGTACCACATTATTATTAGTTTGTTTTAAGTAACTTTGTAATTTTCATCAAAATCTTTTGAACTCATTTTTTTTAGAGATATGAGTTTTCATTGTTTTAATGTCAGGTACAAAACAGCGACAAAACAAAATTCTTCCTTCCAGAGAAAATTTAAAAAATAATATATGGAAACATTTAAACTCTGCTTTCTCATTGAAATATGGATAGGTGTGGGGTGTCTGGGTGGCTCAGTCATTTGAGTGTCCAACTCTTGGCCAGGATCAGATCATGATCTCAGAGCTCTGTGCTCAGCATGAAGTCTGATTAGGGTTTCTCTCTCCCTCTGCCCCTTCTCCCCACCCCCACCCTCAACCCCCACCCTGTGCCAGTGCTTTCTCTCTCAAATAAATATTTTTTTTTAATTTAAAAAAATTTATGGATAGGTGTTCTCAAAATTAAACTTTATTTCAGCATGGTCAATCTTTGATTTAAAAAACCTGCCTCCTTTTAATAAATGTATGTTTTACTAATGCTAAATGTTATACAAAGAATATGAAAAGGATTTTGTCCAAACATGGTAAAGCAGTAATCTGCAGAGTAACTATAGTATGTGAGAGGAACCACATGCCATTCCTGCATCCTAGGTAAATCGTTGTTCAATGTTTCATTATTTGGGGAATGCAAATAAATATACATAAAATTTTGAAGACTTCCTAATTGTATGTGTGTGTGTGTATGTGTATATATATATATATATATATATATTTTTTAATGGAAACACTCCAAAGTGGAAGCAAATATTCCATTTCAACCATAAGTTACTTTCTGTTCCTAGTGTAATTTAAACTAAAACTTGTCAAAGAAGCTTAACCCTGTTTTTTATATTCATCAAACTTTTTTCAATATAATTTGCACCTTAATTTCATACATACCTAGGTGTGTGTGTATGTATGTGTGTGTGTGTGTGTGTGTGTGTGTACACACAAATTATTTCTGAACGTTCCTTTAATATAAAGATTTTGCCCTTGTTACTTCCTCTGAGATATCATCATCCTTTTGGTTATAAACACCTGCATCAAGTAATCCTTAGAATCCAGCTCCAAATTTCACAGCACTATACATATCTGCATTAGTAGCTTAAATAGATAGCTTAACAATAATCAATGCATTCCACTTCCTGAAATGATAGAACAAGACTTGCTAGTATTATTAAAAAAAAAAAAAAAGATTATCTTTAGTCTCTTACTAATTACTTTTTTTTTTTTTTTTCAATGTAGCAACCAAGGTCAATGTTTTGGCCAGGATTCTACCCAAAGAGATTAGGATTTTTTTTTTTTTTTTTTTAATGGAAGCACTTACTCCAAAGAGGAAACAAATATTCCATTTCAACCATAAGTCACTTTCTGTTCTTAGTGTAATTTAAACTGAAACTTGTCAAAGAAGCTTTACCCTGTTTTTTTACATTTATCAAACTTTTTTCAATATAATTTACACCTTTATTTCATGTATACCGAGGTCAAGTCCTCTATTTGTTTTGCTGTAACTGTTCTAAAATATTCTTATCACATCCAATTTCACTTATAGAAATGTCATATTTGGTTTCTTTCCTATATTTTCATTATCCAATTTCTTCTTTCAATAATCCATTTCTATAGAATTTCACAAGAGTTACTATTAGGAAACATGGAAGCTATGCAATTACATGTGATGTTTCCCAAGAGCCTAAAAAAAAAAGTCACAACAGCATCAAATATTTATACATCCAACTTTTAACATTCCTTGGAGTGATGGCACAGTATTTTTTTATGTTTTTAAACATAACATAAACAGTGTAAATAATAACATAAAAAAGAAACATGTATATAAAGATATCTGAGAGATGCCAAGAGAGAGGGGGAAAAAAAAAAAAGAGTAGCCAGGATTTGAGGGAAAAGAACAACACTGAAGGGAGAGCCGCTTTCTCCACTGCTCTCTGAGATACAAACTTTGAGGCTGTAAGATTAGTTAAAAGTGGTAACAAGTAGTTATAGCTCAAAAATGAGATTTCCTCACAGTTTCATGTAGTTAGGAGAGAGTAATTGTATTCAGAGCCAAACAAGTTTTGGAATGTCTGCTATATATATACCAGTTAGGACCCTGGAAGAGGTATGTTCTCAATGTTCTATGAGTAATTAAATAAATGAGCCAACACACATGTTTGTAACCTAACTTTAAACAGCTCATTTCAAAAACAGATTTAAGTTATCAGCTCACACTCTAACTGGAAATCATATTGAAAAATTAAATCTACTTTGGGAGAAGATAGTACCAACCACAGCCTAGAATATTTTAACAATATCATAAAGCTTTATTCACAATATACTGTATAAAAATCAAATTTGCATGTTAGGGGACAATAACGAATGACTAAAAAACAAGAGAAATAGTATGAATAGATGAGCATAGGAATTCAAAAACTGACTTAAAATGAATGTGACTATTAAGTACAAAAATATAACTATAATTTATAGATAATTTTGTTAGAGAACTACGATTTTTTGATTAATCCAATGGACTGCCATTCTTAGTTTTGGGATGTAGAGAGCTGGGTAAAGTGTCACTTCCATTGATAAAACAAGAAAAAAAAATTGAGATACTGCAAAATGTCTTTTTTTGAACCCATCAAAAAATTGAGGTCTCATAGAAAATATTCAAACCAAAATGTAGAAAGTAACAGACATCTTCAGAAAGTAATGGGGACTGAGTATATGTTTACTTGGACAGTTCCATGGATGGAACTGGAAGGGTTTATGCTAAGTGAAATAAGTCAAGCAGAGAAACACAGTTATCACATGGTTTCACTCATATGTGCAACATAAGGAATAGCATGGAGGACCACAGAGAAAGGGATGGAAAACTGAATGGGAAGAATTAGAAAGGGAGATAAACCATGAGAGACTCTGGATTCCAGTCAACAAACTGAAGGTTGCAGAAGGGAGGGGGATTGGGGGATGGGGTAACAAGTTGATGGGCATTAAGGAGGGCATGTGTTGTGATGACCACTGGGTGTTATACAAATCTACTGAATCATTGAACACCATATCAAAAACTAATGATGTACTATATGCTCGCTAACTGAACATAGTAGGAAAAAAAAAAAGAATCAGACTCAAAAATGACCAAAAAATTGGAATAATCAAGGAAAGAACTTAAAATAATTATGATAATTATGTTAAAGGTTACAGTGGAAAATGTTAACAGTATGAAAGCTCAGATGGTTACTTTCACCAGAGAGATAGAAACTATAAGAATCAAATGTAAATGCTAAAAATAAAACAGTAATAGAACTGAAAAAAAATGTTTTTAATGGACTCATTCGCAGATTATATAAAGCCAAGGAAATAATCAGTGAACATGAAAATAGATTGATAGAGAGTACCCAAACTGATGTAAAGAGAAAAGAATAAAGTTGAATAGGTAATATACAGTAATTGTTGACCAATTTCAAACCATGACAGTACAAGTTAATTGGAATCTCAGAAAAACAGAAAGAATAAATAAAGAACAATACATATTTGAAGAAATGACAGTTGACAATCCAAACTGTTAGGCAGAATACCACAGATATGAGAATCATAAAGGACACCAAGCAATACTGAAACCTAAAACAAACAAACAAGATAAGAAAACCATAAACATTGATATATAGCATATTCTAACTACAATAAACGAAAAACAGAGAAAATCTTGAAGGTAGCCAAAAGAAACATTACACATAACCGAGAGGAGCAAAGAATTAGAGTAGACATCCCATCTGAAAACATGCATGTGAGAAGACAATGTAGTAGTGTCTTTAAAAGTATTGAAAAATATGCCCAAACAGAATTCTGTATCCTGTGAAAATATCTTTTAAGTGTGTAGGAAAAGTAAAAATTTTTTCTCAGGTAATTAAAAAGCCTGGGAAATTCATTCTCAGCATATGTACACTACAGAGAAAGCTGAAAGAAATTTTTGGTTGGAAGCAGTTTTGTGTTAGTCATAATCTTGGATGTTTGAAGGAAAAATGAGTGACAATTAGAAAACTGAAGTTAAAATGCAATTATTTTCCTATTTTGAATGCTGCAAAATATCTGTAACCATACAAATCAATGATTATAATCATGCATCATATGTTTATAAGCATATGCTAAAGTCAAGTGTGACAATAATTGTCAAGGTATGGGAGAGAGAAATTGAAAATATGCTATAAGTAAAGCTTTACACTATCCCTATGGCAGTGTGATATTATCTGAACTTGGACCTTCATTCCTAGAACAAAATTTTAATTAATGTAAATGTGAACTTGTAAAGATGGAAAATGTAATGGTGAAAAAGAAATGTATATATTTGGTTTCCCTACACAATCTGTTTTCTTACATTTAAGGAAAACTCAGTTATTCCCAAACTATGTTACAATTATAAATTATTTACCATTGCATTTATAATCTGCCTTCTATAACTATGTAATATTTAGGAAGCAAATGTTCCCTAAGAAAAATATTATAAGTAAAGGACATGCCAACTTCAAAATTTAGCCATTGCAATGTGGTAAGAAATTAAATTTTATGAAGAAATAAATTCAGTGATGCTAGCCTGTTTTTGTTTTTTGTTTTTTGTTTTTTTAATTTTGTTCATCACATAAATAGGAGGAAACACAAATTGGAATGGATTTTGTCTACATGGTGAAACAAAAGGCATTTATTATTTGCATGTGCCTCTTTTGAAATTTGCCTTCTGATGCACTCACACATCCTTGCAATGGGCTTTTCCCCTATGATTTTCTCTTAATACACTTAATTTGGAATGGTCATGAAGTAAGTAGGGTATAACTATCTGTGCATGTGTGAGTCTCAGGGAGGTAGTTAAATGCATCTCCTTATAAGGAGTATAATCCTTCTCCCTAAAAAAAAAAAAAAAAAAAAGAGAGAGAGAGATAAGAGGCATATATTGGCTATATTTCTTACAATTCTTTTTAGTCTTTATTAGCTCACATTCTATAACTTTCTGTTGATTTTTATTGACCATTTTTCCTGATATTCCTAATAGTAACTATATCCATGCTGAATAGGGTTAAAATATGTTAATATTATTGATATAGAATTTACATATAATTTCAATAGCAAATTTACTTCATTACAATACAATGGATTTGTCTTAAGATCACTGTTTCAATTATTCTATTACCAATATTCTATTTTTCATAGTTATTCTTAACAACTGAAATATATTTTGTGTGCATTCACAGAAAATGCTTCAAATTGCAGTATTGCTAGGCTATAGACTTGGAGAATTAATTGAAAAGTTAAAATCAATAATTTATTTATTTTTTAAAGATTTACTTATTTATTTATCTGACATGTCAAGGGAGGAGGAAGGAGATGATAAGGATAGAAGGAAAGTTAGATGAGTAGATTCCCCTTTGAGCCAAGACCCAACTCCAGGCTAGATTCCAGGACCCTGAGATCATGACCTGAGAGGAAATCAAGAGTCAATAGCTTAATTGACTGAGCCACCTAGGTGCCCCCAAATCAATAATTTAAAAGTATGTGAATTTATACACATAATTGCAGTTATACATTACATTTTATAAGTTACCAATGACACAACTCAATTTGGATAAATTTAAAAATGTGTTTTATTATTTGAAGACTCTCATCAATTTTTCACAATTTTTTTAATTTAGAATGAACTTTAAGTATGAACTTATTGAAGACATTATTTTCAGCAGAAGCTGGTGAATTTAATCAGTTTCCATACATACATTCAATTTTCTTTTTTACTCTTATTTTATGGTAGTCTTTAAATAGACACATGTAGAATTTTTGAAATCAAAGCTATTCTTTTCAACTTTTGTAGAATCTCCAAACTAATACCATACTGTATTGATGATTAGAGCTTTTTAATAGAGCTTGTAGTCCAGAATTGTGATGCCTCCAGCTTTGGTTTTCTTTTTCAACATTCCTCTGGCTATTCAGAGTGTGTATGTTTTGTGTGTATGTATGTTTTGTGTATGTTACACAAAAACAGACACATAGACCAATGGAACAGACTAGATAACCCAGAAATGGACTCTCAACTCTATGGCCAACTAATCTTCAACAAAGCAGGAAAGAATTTCTAATGGAAGAAAGACAGTCTCTTCAACAAATGGTGTTGGGAAAATTGGGCAGCCATATGCAGAAGAATGAGACTGGACCATTTCCTTACTCCACGCACAAAAATAGACTCAAAATGGATCAAAGACCTAAATGTGAGACAGGAATCCATCAAAATCCTTGAGGAGAACACAGGCAGCAACCTCTGTGACCTGCTGCAGCAATTTCTTCCTAGACACATCACCAAAGGCAAGGGAAGCAAGGGCAAAAATGAACTATTGGGACTTCATCAAGATAAAATTTTTTGCACAGCAAAGGGAACAGTTGACAAAACCAAAAGACAACCAAAAGAATGGGAGAAGATATTTGCAAATGACATATCAGATAAAGGGCTAGTATCCAAAATCTACAGAGAAGTTATCAAACTCAACACCCAAAGAACAAATAATCTAATCAAGAAATGGGCAGAAGCCAGTAACAGACATTTCTGCAAAGAAGACATCCAAATTGCCAACAGACACATGAAAAAGTGGCTTGGGCTCTCTCTCTAACAAAAAAAAAAAAAAAGGGGGGCAGCACCTGGATGGCTCAGTTGTTGGGCATCTGCCTTCTGCTTGGGTCATGATCCCAGGGTCCTGGGATTGAGCCCCACATTGGGCTCTCTGCTCAGTGGGAAGCCTGCTTCTCCCTCACCTACTCCCCCTGCTTGTGTTGCCTTTCTCACTTTGTCTCTCTCTGTCAAATAAATAAATAAAATCTTAAAAAAAAAAAAAAGGAAACCTCAAGTAAAAAAAAAAAAAAATAGTGTATGTGTGCATGTAACAGCCATATCTACCAACAGTGATTAAAAGCTAAATTATATTATCTAGAAATTAACATTGAAGTAAGGTTAAATTCCTTTTTGCTAAGATCTCTGTGATACTATTTATTTGATAAACAGAGATTTTCAAAATATAGTTCCATTTTTTTCTGCAAATAAGGGATATAATTTGGATACAATTTGTTGTTTAGAAGTTAGTTTCAAAAGATGACTATGATCAGCAGCTTATTTGGAAGTGAAATGTTCCAGGGAACAGTCAATACAAACTAAACTAAAAATTCTGCTTGTAAAAGAAGTTTTGTATAATATAAATTCCAGATGACTTACTAACAGAAAATATACATAAAGAAAATATCCAGACCCATCACTGACCCCTATTTAAATTATCATAATTTGGACTCTTGAATTACTTATGGTACTACTCTTTAATTAACACCTTCTCAAAGAACAAATGTATTGGCATGTGAATATGGTACTTCTATCAGCCTCAGTCTTTCCTTTTTTTAAAGAATTTAGTTATTTATTTGAGAGAGAGAGAGTGTGTGTGTTCATTGAGAGCACAAGCAGGGGGAATGGCAATGAGAAAGGATGAAGCAGGCTGCCTTCTTAGTAGAAGCCCAGTTCGGGTCTCGATCCCAGTACTCTGGGATCATGACCTGAGCTGGAGACAGACACTTAACCCACTAAGCCACCAATGTACCCCTCAGCCTCAGTCTTAATAAACATTTTTATCTGCCAATTCCTAGAGCTTAGCAGATATGCATCATTCTCATTGTCAGGATCCTTTACTTCATTATGTTGACTTGAACTATGGGTGATGATAAGTACAATTTAAGTAATATAATATACTTTTCTAAAATCAAAAAATAAATATTTAACTAAAATATTCATTTAAAACCTAACAGATATGCTTATGTTAAATGTCTAGTTCTAACGATAAATATTAGTGTAGAATTATATAATTTAAATGAGAGTTCTCCCAGTTTATGACCATTAAGCCAGGTGATAGGTTGTGAAAAGCAGAGAGAAATCTTATTAGTTTATTTGGAGATGTTCGGATTGTTTTGTCTGTTTACAACAACAAAGCAGAAGACTTAAGTCATATCTACTTCCAGGGCTTGTTTCTTTAGGAAACAATGGAAATTGTACATGCTATCTAGGTATACTCAGAAGTAGCAAAGCGTCTAGCCACATAATTAAAGGACAACCAGCTCCCACCAACTAGTAAAATTAGAAGCCCAATTCCAGAACACAATTCCATAGGAGGACAGGCAAGTTTTGAGTTCTTTTAGCACTTTACCTACCAAGGTTTAAGTTCTTCAGAACAAACTGGGGAACAAAGTTAATACTCCTGAAGGAATATCTTTTAAAGTAAGATGAAGGATGCCTGGGTAGCTTGGTCGTTAAGTGTCTGCCTTCAGCTCAAGTCATGATCCTGGGGTCCTGGGATCGAGCCCTGCATTGGGCTCCCTGCTCAGTAGGAAGCCTGCTTCTCCTCTCCTGCTTCCCCTGCTTGTGTTCCTTCTCTTGCTATCTCTTTGTCAAATAAATAAAATTTAAAAAAAATAAAGTAAGTAAGATTAAATGTTGTGCGTGTATTTCTAGATACCCATTGTAACAACAATGAACAGGCAAAAGAGATTTTGATAAATCTGCTTTTGGACTAGTCATTAATAAAAAATGCCACAACAGCACAGAGCACAACCCTATGTCCGTTTTCTTTTTTCAAAATATTTTATTTATTTATTTGAGAGAGAAATAGAGAGAAAGAACACTAGCAGGGGGAGGAGCAAAGAGGGAGAGGGAGAAGCAGACTCCCCACTCAGCAGGGAGCCCGACATGGGGTTTAATGCCAGGAACCCAAGATCATGACCTGAGCCAAAGGCAGATGCTTAACTGACTGAGCCAGCCAGGCACCCCCTATGTCATTTTTTATGTAAAATAATTGATTGCTCTAACTCCATTAACAAAAATATTAGATACTTTCTTTTTTGTGCATTTGACTTCTTTACTTTAAGAAAGGCATTCACAAGTTATTGTTCTTCAATAGCACTTTTTTTTTTTTTTTTTTTAAGTAAAACATAAACACCTTTACCAAAGCCTGAAACAATTTGTTCTAGTGAAGTTTTGGTGAGACTGATTATTCCTTGCAGGAGATAAATAAGTGTCAGAATGTTTAAAAAAAATATCCTCCCTTATTAAGGGGATAAACAGGGGCATCAATAATTCATAATCTCTTTCCTCTCACAAATGGACATGTTCACATAAAACATGTGAAAGGGTAATTGCTACATGTTATTCTGAAAGCAGTTGGGTCAATCTTAGCCAGTAGATTGGCTGTGGAAGGGAGGGTATGTTCAGCTATTCAGAGTCCATTGGTGTGGAATGAGTCAATTGAATTCATCACAAATGGCCCATCTCCTCCCTATATCCTATATATCATCACATTGGCTAACACGTATGAAATACCCACTTGACTGAAATGTATTTGCCATGCTTATTTAGTTGCAATTGCATGATACAAATAGACATTGATAAATGTCCCTTGTCTACTTTTAAAGATTATTTCATGTCAATAAACTGGAAAAAGTGAAATCTGATACCTAATGGGGCAATTTACAAGATCACTGAAACATACTCTATTCTCAATAAAGCCTGTTCTACATCATATAACTCTCTGAACTCTACTCTGCAGTGATTCTTTACAACCAAATTGTTTCCTAAGAGCGCTTGACTTATGTATTGATTCACTAATCCTCATTAACATTCCAGTGATGCAAATAGAACATATTATGGTTCCTATTATATAGATGGGTAGGCAGAGCAATATAAAGTTTAGCCAATATCAGAGCTTACACTCTAATACAGATGGAAATTAAATTTCATGACACGTGCTTGTTCTAACTCCTATTACTTTTTTTGACATAGGTGATAAAATGCTAAATAAGATATTAAAGCTTCTAAGGTTTTATGATAAAGTTTTCTGTATTGTTTTAATACCAGCATGGAAATTTTAAAATTATTGTTCTCATATTAAGATATTATAGAGGAGGAAGAAATTTCATTCTTTTCTCAAGTTTCTTCCCCTGATTTAGGAATTAAGTTGACATGAGGCAGATTAACAAGAGGAGAAAAATAAAATTTTATTATGTAAACATGAAGACCAATAATGAAATTGAGACTGAAAGAAATGACCAAAGTAGGCAGTTTACATACATTTTAGACAAAGAGACAATAAATTTGTGAGGCATTAACAGGATAAAGAAAACAGGTGTTATGGAACTTAATTAGTAAGGAATTCTAAGTGGAATTTGAGCAGACGTAGTAAATTAGTAAAAAAGTTAACGATGTTTGTTTCTATAGCTTTCTCTGTTTTAAAGTCCCTGGCTCTGGTGATATGAATGCCTTCTTAATTGTTATTACAGGGAGGGTACTTTTCATATGGGAGATTTATTTACCACTTTTGGGGAGACAGAGGTGGGTCTGAGTGTTTCCCAAGTATCCTAAATTCAAACTAATTAATATGCCATAGTAGTACATTATAAGCCAGCCTGCCCAGGCCCCTAAAATACCATAAATAATCTTGTCAAAATGACTCTGAACACAAAATTTAATAAACTGGGATTATAAGCAATTTGTATATAATGACACTGCATATTAGTTTCCAACTTTATCTTTGCTAAATTATAAAATATGCACATGATTACAGTAAACTCCTTAAAAATAAATACTCCTGCATGTAGACACATGTTGATTTAAGTAAACTTGATGTTTACATAACAGTTATAGCTTTTTTATTGATAGATTGATGAATTAGATAGATGGATAGATGATAGATAATAGATGATACGATAGATAAATAGACAGATGAAAGATAGTTTGAGTTCCCTTTGAAAAGTGCTTAGCAAACCATGGCACAGAGAACCCCACACCACCAGCCCATTAAGTAGAGTTGGGGAAGAGAGGACTTGTAGTGGTGAGTGGGAGTTGAGTGTGAAGTGTTTATGGAGAAAACTGGAAAGTGTGCAGATTGTTACCTGCCTTCACAAGTTTCCCTTGACTGCATGTTTGATGGAAAAATCCACCAGAATTTCTCATGTTGTTCAACATGTTGTTCAACATACTCAGATGTAGCTCTTAGTAGAAAAATGATACACCATATCTTCTGAGAAATTGCAGCTTAAATTAAGCACAGAAATATGTGACAGAAGTTCTGAAGATCAACTATCCCAAGGCAGGCCAAGTTGGGACCAGTTCAGTTGAGGCAGAGGGAACCACCATGTTTTAATGAGGTCAATTAGGTCCTTTGATTGTTATAGATATTTCTAAGAGTTATCACAATATTTTAAGGTTTTTTTCAAAGTCCAGTGTTTCATTATTATATTTCTTTATGTTCCTAATTTGCTTTACTTAGTCATCATTACAAAATAGAGAGTGTGTTTGGTTTTAGACCAGAACACTGTCCAATTTTGTGTTGATAAAAATCCCATTATGAAATCTAGTAAGTGTTCAACAAATGTTAGGAAACTTAAATGAATAAATCTTATTATTTTTAATTTTTATAAAGGCTTTGTTTGAGTTTTTTGTCATAGTATCTATATCTTCTTGAGTCTTATTGAAGGTATCTTGATAAATATGAGTGAGTAAAAATGAATGCCACTTTATTTTAGATGCATTTTCCTAGAGCTTTATTTATATTTAACATAATTACAAATATAAATTAGATGTTCAAAGATACTCTTCTATTCAGGTAATGAATTATAATTAAATAAGACACAGAAACATTCTCAATCTGTTTCTTTGTATATATTTATATTTGCATATATGTTATGTTTTATATACATACACCATAAGTTTCTTTAAATATCAAGTAATTATTTTTTAAAAGCTAAATCATGTCAAGTAACTCTATAATTTTTATTATAAACTTTAGTCTGTAGATTTTCTCTTACATTCTACTTTTGTGTAAATGTTAGTGGTATTTTTTAGTCTTACAAGATTTCATCTATTTTTTGAATCTATATAGATATTAGTGGTTGCAAAAGATTCAGGGGAGATAGCTAGAAGATTTGCAAGGTGACTCTTTGAGCCCCTGTCTTGACATTTCACTACTTTAATTCCTTTGGGATGTGTAAAAGTAAATTAAAAGGGAATGATATGAAATTTGTCCCAGAGCTGAAAAGCTGTAGGGTAGTGTCATTGAACTGGAAAGTTCAAACATGTGCTGGGATGTATAGAATAGATGAGTTCCAGTTAAGGAAAGTTTATATCAACAAATGCAAAACAATACCACTCTGGTAATGCTTACATTTTTTTGAAAGATCAATGAAAATTCTCTAAATTTACAGCAGCAAAGTATGGACCTTGAGGAAGTCATTGGGAAACAAAAGAATTTTGAGTATCCTAGAGGCATACTGTGTATGGCTGTCATGTTCTGCTTTGGCTTGCTCCCAACACAGTGTTAATTAAATCATACAGGATGCCACAAATGATTCCTAAAGCAAGTTGTTAGAGCATATAAAGAGGAGATGCACTGTCCCTTCTACTTCCTGCTGCCAAATAATAACAAAACATATAACAATTTTACATTATCCTTGAAATACATTGACTTGCTTAGTGTCTTTCCTGTATCCCATAGTTAAGACTATGATTCCTTTCTTGTTAACACTATACAACAGACTTTCTTACTAGCATCATGTAAGAGTTGAGTTAGAGGAATCGCCAAAGCCACATATGATGCAGGGAATTGAACCAACCATGGGGCCCCGTAAGGCAAAAACAATTAAAAGTTGGCAAAGAAAAAAAAAAAGTGTTGCTCTTTCTTTCTCCCAAGAGATTTCTTGGTCAAATCTCAAATTCAAATGTCTGTCCATTCTTGGTGGGAAAAATCAGGTTTGCTTATTTGCCCTTTTACTAGAACTATGGCATTATCAGGGGTCTAAATATACTCTGAAGAAAAAAAAAATCAGTAACTGCAAATAGTTTTTAAAAATTAGAGGAAATATGGAAAAGTCAGCCGTCTATTTAAAATTACTTTCCTTTGGTTGTCATGCTCATTTGCACCTGGTATGGCTGTGGTTGTCATTTGTGCATCATTGAGCATGTGTACATCCAGTTTATTTTCATAACTCTAGATAAAAGAAAGTTATCAAGTTTCTTTTCATAAATCAAAACCCTACCATTTCCTCTATGTAAGTAATCCTGACAAAAATGCTAAATATTACTTCAGAGGGAGTTTCTAGAACATTATAATAAGGATCATGTATATAAAATGTTAATGGAAAATTTTTCCTTTATTTTTTCCCTGCTGAATTTTAGAGGCTGATTTTTAATTCTATCCCCCTTAATGTTTAGGGTCCTCTTAAAAATAACTTGGGGTTGATTTGGGTGAAAAGAAAATCCAATAAGTCTTAGTCCTGCCCTTGGATAAAGTGCAGCTTGCCCCCATAAGATTTATTTCATCCACAGCAAAGCATCTATCCAATGATTAATGTAGCCATTAAATCATAAACATCATGTCCTACCTCCCCACAATGTCAAGGCCCAGGTCAAGATGTTTATGTGGCTCCCTTGAATCCCCATTGGAAAAAAAAAAAAAAATCTAAAAGAGCTGTCAGGGCCCTGCACCATGCACAACATGCCAACTTAACAGTCTTCTCAAACATTTTACCTGGACTCTTAGACCCACAGTCAAGAGATAGCTCATGTTGGCCAAAGGATTTTATAGTATTGTAGATGTTCTTATACCAGCAGATTAACATTTAGTTTTGGGATATGGAGGTACCTGACAACAGTTGCTGTGTTTCGAGTCTGAAAATTCAGACACTGCTGAAAGATTATCATTTTAATGTCTTCTTACACTAATACCTATTGACTAAGTAGTGGAAATTCGTGTATTTGATATATAAGGCTAATTTAAACTCGAGAGTTCATAAGAATTCATACAATAACAAGAAATAGCGGGACTTTATTTTTCTATGACTTAACCTGTTGGGTAACATTTTGTAAAACCTTTGCCAACCAGATAGTACAGATGGTCTCATTACAGAGACCATTTAATGTTTCTATAACAATCTAATTAGGTACGGTTGACATTCAATGAGTTGCAGATAACTTTATAAGTTTTGACACCTATGTAAATATACTTATTAATCTATCCTCTTTCTGTCATCTATCTGACTACCCAAAGAGATCATCAATATAATCAGAATAATGAATATAAATATTAACCTCCAAAAGTGTTCTTGTGCTATTTTGCAATCCCTTCCTCCTATCCCTCCTTGCCCCCATCCCCATACTCTCTCCATTGACAACTAATAACAACTTTATCACTATATATGAGTTTACATTTTAAGAATTTTATATTAATGGAAATATACAATATGGACACGTTTTGTTACTTTTTAACTCAGTATAGTTATATTGATTATCATCCGTGTTTTTGTTCCATTATATGGACATACCACAATCTATTTCTTCATTCACCAGTTGATGGACATTTGTGTGGTTTTCTGTTTCTGGTTATTAAGAATAAAGCTGCTATGGACATTTAAATGTATACATAATGTATTGGAATTTGCTTTCATTTCTTTTGGGTAAATACATTAAAATGAAACTGATTGGGCATATATTAAGTACATGTTTAAACTTTCTAGAAAACTGCTAAACTGACTTCCAAAGATATTAATCTTACAGTCCCAGGAGCAGCATATGAGTATTCCAGTCATTCCACATCCTTACCAATATATAACATTATCATTTCTAATAGATGTGCTGTGGTGTCTTATTACGGTTTTAATTGACATTTTCATAATGACTAATGATGTTAAATATACTTTTTTCCGTTCACTTGGTATCTTCCCTGTTGAAGTAACTGTTCAAATCTTATGTGTTTTTAAATTAAATTTTTCCATTTTTACTACTTAATTTTGAGTTGTTTATATACTCTGGATATAAGTATTTTATCAGATATGCAATAGCAAATGTTTTCTTTTGCCTCTCTTTATGGTATATTTTAAGAGCAGAAGCACTTAACTTAAAAAAAAATCTACTTTTTAAAAAAATAAATCCTGCTTTTGTTATTAAGTTGAATGAATCTTTGATTAACAAAATGAAAAAATATTTCTTCTAGAAGTTTATAGTTTTAGATGATATGTTTTTTTGTCTATAATCCATTCTGAGTATGGTAATTTTACAAGTTGAAATTTCTAGTCCTTAATTACTACTAATATTGTATAAAAATATAATGGAAATAAATATTAACTTCTACTATGTCTTTTTTTCTCAATACACTGATACATGTACATATCCATTAGTTCCACTTCTTTAGTTTTGTAATTAATTAATTTCTGCTTATATTTATATTCTGTTCTTTGGTTTTCTCTTTATGACCTTTTGATTTATAAGCGTTATTCAATAATTTTCACTTTTGCTTACTGATATAAATAAGTATAAACATTAGGGCTATGAATTTTCTCTGAGCACTGAATTTGCTAAATTCTAGAGGTAATTATGTGTCATCTATTCATTTAGTTTATTTTATCAAACATTTTGTAATATCCTCTTTAAATTTGTCAAAATGTTCTGTTTAGTAAGATTTTCTTAATACATTATTTGATTTTTGTTTTAGTATTTAATAGTATTTTATTTTAGGAATGTAGAGTTACCCTACTTTTAGAATACCTGAGTTTTTATCATCAAATTATCAATTTTTTAGTGTTTCCATAAACATTTGAAAATATTTTTACTGTTTCAGTGATATAGTGTTTGATAGGTATATAAATTATATATAACTTTTAAATTACATTACTGATTCTTCTACATTCTTAAAAATGTTGAATAACTGAGAAGGGTAAATGGGGTTATTTCAACTTCTCCTTGAAATATCTCTATTTCTTACTTTATAAATGCTCATACCCATGTTATTTCATGCACAAATAATCATAAGTTACACGTTCATTGTTGATTCTAACTTTATCATTTTAAAGCATTCTTATTTTCTTATTTAAAAATGTCCAGCTCTTAATTCAAACACATATAATATGAAGATAGAAACAACACACTGTGTGTACCCACTTTAAAAATTCCTATTAATCAGATCAATCAGGGCAGCCTAATTCCTTTAAAGAATGCAAGGCTTCCATGAAGTAGCTAATTTCCAAAACCTTCAGCCAGTAAAGTATGAAAAATTAAAGATAGTAACTAGGCCGGTCTTAAGAAAATATAAAGTGGGCAATTAGCTTTTGAAAATTAGTTAAAATCAATAGAAAATAGTTATAGTTTGCTCTGGGGACTCAACTATACTCTCTGGGCTCAAGCTAACTGACTCAATGGGCTAACACAGTTCCTAAAATTCAAAATGTACTTGACATTAAACAATCAGTCAGCCTACACAGAGCTGCACTGCGTCCAACGGACCCAGAACTGATAAGCTAAAGCTTCTTGAAACTGGTCAATCCTTTCTCCTTTTGCAACAATGAGGCATTTACCACTGCACTTTCCCTTGTAACCATTGTCTTCAGAGGGCCCAGTAGCCCTCACAGCTTCAGGAGTAGATCCTCTTGCATTCTCTACATTATTGTTTCTGACTTCAGCGCTGCATATCAAGTCACCCTCCCTTGCAGAGTCTAACCCTGTGTGTGATCTATGTCTTACTGTTCCTAGACAGCAGACTGTACGGAATGTTCACTGTGTCTGTGACTAACTAGGACAGGTCACATATGCAGGGAAACAACCAAAGAGTAAATCTTACTTGCCCCAAAATTTATAAAAAGAAATGCCTGACATATGCATTAAAGCTAAATGCCACCAAATGTATTGAGAGTTGATATCTTCTTGAGCTCAATTTTTAAAACAAAGAATGGATCATTTATTGGGGAGGCCAATTAAAAAAGACATAAGTCAATAAAGACGAGTGGAGAGTGGAATTTTAAAAGCTGTTTTGTTACTGGTCCCCTCTTGCTTTCAAACTGCAAGCAGAAAACCAAGATCGCTGTTGCCTTTTTTAGTGTACATAAATGTAACTCACTTAATGTCATTTGTCTGATTAAAATAGAAGACCAATGTTACATACATATTGTTAGGGTCTGTGATCAAAGGAACGAGACTGACACAAAGCGAAAGTCAAGCAAAGCTTTATTTCATGCCAAGCATCGAAAATCAAACCAACCAGTAGGGGCCGTCTCTTACAAAAAGGCGACAACGACCAGGACACCAACGCTGACGACTCCCCTTTACCCTACGACTCCCCTTACTGGGCGCTTCTCCTTCACCCTGCGCTTCCCCTTCACTGCGAGGCGGCTCCTTGGTGAGGCGGCTCCCCCGCAACGCTCATGATGCTCCTGACGACCACAATGCTCCCCACGATGCTGCTCCCAACGATCCCGACGCTCCCAACAATGCTGCTCCTGAGGACACTGCTCCCCACGACGACCCTACCCAACGACGCTCCCCCAGGTGGCCATTCCCTGACAAGGCCACTTCCTGAGGACCCGACAATGCTGCTCCCTACGATGCTACTCCCCAGAGCTGGAGTGGAATGCGAGAGGTCCCGGGCTCAAATCCCGGACAAGCCACCAATGTTAGGGTCCGTGATCAAAGGAACGACACCAACACAAAGTGAAAGTCAAACAAAGCTTTATTTCATGCCAAGCATGCAAAATCAAACCGACCAGTTGGGGCCATCTTTTACAAAGAGGCGAGGACAACCAGGACACCCACCCCGATGCTTCCCCTTACCCAACGCTTCCCTTTCACAGTGAGGCCGATCCCTGGAGAGGCCGCTCCCTGGTGACACTGGTGACACTCATGACGCTCCGAGGACCACGATGCTCCCCTCGATGCTGCTCCTGATGATGCTGCTCCCAACGACCCCCAATGCTATCACTACTACTCCCCTGCCTCACAGACTAACCTTTATAGAGGTGGTTGAGCCCGGCCCACACACAGGTGGCCAATGAGATTGCAATATACAGGGAAAACTGCACACTCATGCTAGGTCAGCAATAGGGGTGACCAATTGAATTCCAATTCACCACAGCAAATATATGCGCACCCCACTGATTGGATGTCTCCATCCGGCCTGGCCCACCCCCATATCCGAGGTCTGTAAGCAAGTTCCTTCGGGAGGGGCAGGGTCAATCTAAGTTTACAACCAAATGGCTCCCTCTGGCTAACCAAGCCCCTACACATATCAGCATTTGGAAAATATCAATATACTATATGTATCCCAATAATCATTAAAAGTATGCCTTATCAGGAAGTACTTTTGAAAGTTTTGTAATAATAATAAATTATTATTTGTTGTGCATCCTAATTTTTTTATGACTACCAGTAAAGATAATTTACTTCAAAAATTTATCTGCCTGCTTCCAAGCCCCAAACTGCATGATTATCCTATAATCTTACAGCTCTGCTGACAGAATTTTAGGGAGTCTCATTTTTTCCCAACCTCCCACAAAATATGGAGATTTTTCCAAATATCAATTTACTTATTTCTTGAGGTGCCACTTTATATTTATAGCTGCTCATAGATTATTTTGACTTAAATTTAATCTAGTAGTAATTTTCTGATATAAAGTTTAAACCAGAAAAATAGTCAATAATATCATTGTGAAAATTATAGTTATCATTCATTGACGGCTTATGTGTGTACCTAGATTTCAAAAACTAAATACATGTTCATGAACAGATCAGTTCTCCTCTAAACTCCTCTTGTGAGCATTATAAAATTGTAACAAACTCAGAGAATTTTGACTTATAGTATTAAGTTATTGATTAATTTGATTATAAGACTCTCTACTACTTGAAGTATTTTATTAGTATATAAAAAACAACTCTGGTGTCACAGGCCTCGAGCTGCAGAATTAAAATTATGATGAGGTCATTGGACTGAATGACACCTGAAGGAGGTGTCAATTACTTTTATTACATCAAAAAGAAAGATATTACTGATCCATTAAAAAATTGCTGATTTTTTACTGTTTTTTGACCTGCAAAATAGCAATTTTATGCGGTTCAAATTTATCATTTTATGAGGGAATTCACGAAGGCTGAGTTGAGTGATGAGATTTGGCTCTTGATGTTGGCTAGGTTCAGATGTGTCAAGAGTGGATGTCAGTTGCAGGGGCTCCCACCCAGAGTCAGAGAGCCCCAGAGGATAAGATGCAAGTCAGAGCTGTCTCTTCACTGACTTGTCCAGAGTGGAGAGATTCCCTGCTGACTGCCTGATTACTCCAAGTGATCAATTGATTATTCTCATGTAAACAATGAAAACAACTCAAAGGATAATTAATTACTGTTGCTTCCCCTGGCCTGCACTGGCTTCTTACTGTTCCTCTTTAGATTTTCTTCTGAAATACTCTTTTGGAGTTGTATTTAGAGGGAGTGAGAAATAAAAGGGCATTCATTCTACTAAAGTTAAAGTCAAGTTTTAAGGGCAGCTCCTTGCAGGAGCTAAACCTTTTCACTCAGAGGGGTCCTAATAGAATATTCTTCCTCCTGTGTCTTGGCATACATTAAGCACTAAACAATGGTGACTGGTATGTTAACTTTAAGTGCCCAAGTGTTATAAGCTTTATATTTTTATTAAGAATTCTTAGACTCCCGAGTTTATTTTATGCATGTTGGACTTCAATTCTTTTTTCAGAAATTATTTCGTCCCTTAATGTATTTTGTAAACTAAGCGCATTTACATTACAACTGTTACTGGAATATAGTATCAAATGCATTTTTCCTAAAATCATAAAACTGACACTAAGAAACTCTATCCTTTGAGCAGACATTATTTAAACATGCATGTCCTTCTTAGTTTCAGCAAGAAGTTTCAACTTAGGAAACTAAGCCATGTGTGGTGAGTGCTGTGAATAAAAATTAAAAAGAAAGAAAGAAACTAAGCCATGCACAATAATTATAAGAAAAAAGTAAACTGAACTAAATTCAGAGTTCTGTGTTAGGTTGCTACACCCCTCTTTTGAGTTATTCATAATAGTGTTAAAGCTGAGTGGATAAACAAATATTATTAAAATTGTATTTGTATGACCAATTATGAAGTACTGTAGTCACTTCAAAGAAGTGAGATGCATGTCTTAGCCTAAATTTGGTCTGAATGCTCAGACTGATATCACCATACATGTTCCAAGAGGGGTTGAAAAGTTTTGTTACACACTTAATGGGCCTTTGTGGAAAGCCAAACTCCCCACTGGTTTAAATATGGCTTGAGTGAGCAGATATAATATGTGAGTTATATTTGTGTAAAAGATAGAAAACATTTCCTTAAGCATACTCATGAAAATGTGGGTCTTGAGGGGATCTGTTTTCTATTCTTTCTTTGACATATATCGGACTTATGACATACTAGTTTCAGGTATACAGCATGATGATTCTGTATTTGTATACTTTGTCAAAGGATCGGTAAGTCTAGTTAACATTCGTCACCACACAGAATTCTAGAAATTGTTTTCTTTATTTTCCTGTTGTGACTTTTAAAATCAACTCTTTTAACAACTCAGTATGTTTCCTAATACAATGTTTCCATTCTTTTTAAACTTAGTATATTTTTTTCTCAAAAAGTTTTATTCAGTTTTTATAATTGACCTGGAACTTTAGTTTCTATAAGTAAGTGCATGTAGAGTACATTCTAAATATGCAAACATAAAACTGAAAAAATAGGATAAAACAAAAGGAAAAGCAGTTAATTGTATTTTATAATCTCAAATTATAATTTTCTTATTTAATAATGTGTAATATGGAAATGATTGACTACAATAAAAAGCATTATTTTAAAATACATTATAGTTTCCTATGTAAGTTGTTTCATTATGAAGTCATTTTTCCAAGTATTAGTCAAAATCTTTCTTATTTCCTTTAAAAATACATGTATGTTTCATTTTGTTGTCACTTCTTTGTAATAAGGTCTAATTATATTTAATATGTAAGAAATATAATCTTTACATCTGGAATTAGCAATCATTGGAATGTAACTTTTTTAGAATATATATGCATGAGATCATGGCTACTTTGTTAATGTAAATTATCAATATACCTTGTCTTTTAAAGTCAACCTGTGCAGTTAATGTTAAATTGAAATTTTTTTCTTACTCATGAATTTATTAATTTTTTGGTTTTCTATGTGTTCTACATTCTAAACTTCAGTAAATGGGAATTATTTACATAGTCAGTTTTCTTTTGTAAAACCAGCTATTGTTAATGAAGCAAGTCACTCTATTTAGCAAACATATTGCAGTAAAATCTATTTTTGTTTAATTTTTTTCCTCCTTTGAATAGTAATTGCAAAATATCTTAGTAAAATTAAAATCATTAAAGCCCATGGGATTCTTCTTTCCAGAGCCAGATGTGAGACAAATGATAATCCACGTAAGTGCATTTATCTGTGAATGGTAGTCAATAAAATTTTTACAATATGGAAATTAGGAATAGTTCTAGTAAAATATATTCTAGGAAGCAGTGTTCCCCTACTAAATTATGCTCTTTGACAATGACATATTTATAATTTTTCATTCATATCAGTTCCTGCTTTGTCAGAAATTTTTAATGAGATACTTTCCTGAAATTTACTTTCTTCATCAATTCCTTTAGTGACATATGTGTCATACGTGTTTGTGATTTTACAATCTAACTGAAGATGAGGAATTGCATCTGAATGTGAATGAGAAAAGACAATGTTAATCGTGTCTTCTTTGAATTTGTCAGATATTCTGGACTCAGTTAAGGCTTGGGTAGCATTTCAGGAAAACATATGCAGACCCTTAACCCAGGCCATGTCACACAGATGTTATTAAATGCCCTTCTAGTAAAATTCATTTTCCCCTCTATTCTTTGCTCTTTAATTCCACTTATACCCTGGCATTTTAGTGAGTTGATAGCATCAGTTTATCTATTTACCACCTCCTTAAAAACTTCTATGGCTATTTTCTTTTGTAATTTTCTTGGACCTCTACAGCACTCATACTCTCTTCTGCTTTGCTCTCTCATTCTTACAAATGTTATCCCTTCATAGATCTAGTTACCACTTCTTTGTTTTTTGGTCCCGACCTACCCCTCTTAGAACTCCTTATCTACTTTGGTATTACCTCATTTTCTCCATCTTGCAAACTCATTTATTAGTCTCTGCTCTTCTGTAACTGCATGCTTTCCTCAATGATTTCGACTTGCCACAAGGTTACAGTGAATTCCTCTGACCATTTCTCTCTTAAATTGAATAATTTTATCAGGATCATGACCAGAAATGAAGTCCATATTTCTAACTATCTGTGGAATACAAACATTGAAAGAAAAATGTAGAAGATGGAAACTATTACTGTCATTCTAAATAAGCTAAAATGCAAAACCTTAGTTATCTCTGTCATTTGTCCCCTACATTAAAACAACAACAACAACAACAACAACAACAACAACAACAAAAAACAAGTTCTTGAAATATATTTTAGTTGTATTTTTCCATTTAACTCTTGGTGTGGTCTTGGCTTAGGACCCATATTTTCTCCCCTTGGACTCCATTCTCACCTCCACTGCTACCAAAATGATCTTCCTGATGTATAGGTCTGAACTCAACATTTTCTTATCACACAGTTTTTAGCCTTGCATTTAAGAACTTTTATAATACAGTTTCCCAATATTATTTTCATACTCTCCTCCTCTTTTATACATTCTCGTGTTACAGCCAATTGAAGCTTTTTTTTTCTTTTTACTTGCATGCCTTCAGTGTACTCACAAAGTTGTTCTTTATCTATAATTTTTCTTCACCCTTTATGATTTTTCAAAAATTACTAGCATGTCAAGGTCTAAAATTTAGGTTATAAATCAATGATTTTTCCCTCATAATATTTTTCCAGAGTAACTGCTGAAAGGGATATTTCTTAAAACTCAATTTTAACCTTTTTTTTTGGCTTACCTACTTTTTTTTTTAAAGATTTTTATTTATTTATTTGACAGACAGAGATCACAAGTAGGCAGAGAGGCAGGCAGAGAGAGAGGAGGAAGCAGACTCCCTGCTGAGCAGAGAGCCCGATGCAGGACTCAATCCCAGGACCCTGAGATCATGACCTGAGCCAAAGGCAGAGGCTTTAACCCACAGAGCCACCTAGGCACCGCCCCTGGCTTACCTACTTTAAAGAACATTTTTTGTTAAATCCTTTAACAATTATTAATGCTTTTGAGATTTTTTTCTACTTAATTATAAATTATTGACAGCACTTTTTGTAACATATGCATTATTTTATGTCTTAATATACTTTGAACATAGAATGACCTCAATACATATATTTGCCTAGATACGTATATTTGGCAATACATAATATTGCCATTATCCTCAAGTTTATTCTTTTGACAATTTAGTCTTTTCTCTCAGTAGCATCTTAATGCTGAAACTTGAAAGATAAGCAAGAGTTATTCTGGTAGAGAAGTTGCTGTAAAACATTCAAGGAATACTAAAGTTTTTACTGAAAACCCTTTACTAGTCCAAGCCAAAATCTGCTTCCTGTAGACTAATATGAAATCCCTCATTTCACTTTGTTCTTCTCTTACCCAACCAGCCTTAAACAGAGAAACACTCTTTTACAAATGTAAATTACATTCTTTTATTTCCATGTGTAAACTCTTTAATGGGTTTTCAGTGTTCTTAAAATAAAAACTACACTTCTTTCCATGATCCAAAAGTCTGTTAACTTCCTAACTTCCTTCTGGGCTAATTCTCCAGCTTTTCTGCTTACTATTGCTACGCTAACTCAATCTAGTCCTGTCCCATTGACAACCTTCCTCAGTTCCCTAATAAAACCATATATTTTGCACCCTCCAAAAGTTTTTATATCAATTCTGTCTTCACACAGATCTTCACATGCTTGACTCATTTTACTATTCACCTCACAAGTCATATCTTTATGGAGACCTTCCATTTTTATTCACAGAGATAAACCCAATTAAGTGTGTGCACACATGCACGTGCACACACACACACACACACACACACACACTGTATTAGTCCATTTTCATAACCAAACACTCAAAGGAAGAGTAATATTTTCCAAGACATACCATTGATTGTTATCACCAAAGATGGTATATTAAATATATTAAATGTTATCATATATTTAAATTTGCTGAATCATTCTAAGACTAAGAGTATACAAACTAATTATATTGGAGGAAATACAGCTGATATGTTCTCCAATTTTAAAAGATTCATTTAAAGCACACCATGGTAAAATACTGAGTAAAAAAACTGGTGGGCCAAGACTTGATGAATAGACTCCATATTCTTTTTTTTTTTTTTAATAAACATATAATGCATTTTTATCCCCAGGGGTACAGGTCTGTGAATCACCAGGTTTACACATTTCATAGCACTCATCATAGCACATACCCTCACCAATGTCTAGACTCCATATTCTTACATCAAAATTAATAACCTTATAATTAAATTGCATTTCATTCTGAAATAAAATCAAGTAAGCAAATAAACAAGCAAAAGTAACCAAAAATCCTATTTTCATCAGAAGCAATGATCTGGAGGAAGAGACTTATAAGTATTCAGGGAAACCCTTATTCCCACTTTGGATGTTTCTTTCTATGTGGAGGGTTATCTATTAACATGACACTCCCAGCCCTATCTCCTCCACCCACCCATTTACTCCTACTCTGAGTAGAAGGGTATGTCTTTTATCCATAAATTAAAGAGGGAATGGAAATGCATATCTCAGCTTCTATTTATTTTCAGGATTTGTCTTGGACAGAGGACTGCTGTGTGGGCTGCTTTTCTACATCCTAAGTTATCCAAATGCCAGCCCTCAGACTGGGACTTAGGAAAATGTGACTTTGGAAAAGGTCCCTAACAAATATAATGACAATGCCTGGGTTGCTCAGCTGGTTAAGTGGCTGCCTTCAGCTTTGGTCATAATCTCAGGGTCCTGGGATCAAGCCCAGTGTCTGGCTTCCTGCTCAACCGGGACCCTGCTTCTCCTTCCCCCTCCGCTCCTCCCCCTTGCTCGTGTGCATGCTCTCTCTCTCAAATAAATAAATAAAATCTTTAGGGAAAAAAAAATATGATATATGATAGAGGCAGGTTTTAATTAGAAAACTGCTTCCAGGTTTAACCTCTTCCAAGTTGTGTTGGGCATTTATTCTATACAATAAAAACGCGATTAAGGTAAATAGATAAGGGAATTCAAATTCTACATATGAAGCCAGTTGCTGCTATGGTCGGTCCATGTACAATTCTTTTTTTTTTTTTTTTTTTTTTAATTTATTTGACAGAGAGAGAGAGACATCACAAGTAGGCAGAGAGGCAGGCAGAGAGGGAGGGGAAAGCAGGCTACCCGCAGAACGGAGAGCCCAATGCAGAGCTCCATCCCAGGACACCGAGATCATGATCTGAGCCAAAGGCAGAGGCCTGACCCACTGAGCCACCCAGGTGCCCCTCCATGTACAATTCTTAACAGTTTTGAGCAGGCCACAGTCTGCCTTCTCTATGATGATTTCCTTGATTTGTAAAATACTAAAATACTACTCTTTTGAAGTTTTACCTCAATTTTATAGAAAATCTGATACTGAAAATCAAGTGAATGTCATATTTTATAGTTTTTCTATCTTTGCTTTGAACTATTACTTAAATATTTTACTTTTCATATGACTCTTCAGTTGATTAAATATTATCATGTCAGCTAAATTAGACTTTTTTATGCAAACTTAACCATGGTTTATAAATTTTTGTATCTTTATAGTAGCTTGTATTCCTTCTTAGAGCTAGCACGTAATTAGTTATTGTTGGTTTTATTATAGCATAGCAAAAATCCAATTGTAGTGAAAAAGAGGACATATAATATCTGTATTTCAACTTTATTATTAGTTAAATAATCCAATCAGAAAATATGTTGTGCTGTGAGGAAAGTATATTTATGGAAAAGGAGCAACATGAATAAGAAAGTTGAATAGATATAATTTATATAAGAGAGAGTAGGTGCTCATTTAATCAATCAACCAATAAACATTTATCTAGAACCTACTCTGTGACAGGTACTATGCCTCATGTTGTGGTTACATCCCTGAACAAGTCAAACATGTTCTTCTGTCTTTACAAACTTAGAATCTAATAAGAAAGGATAAACAAGAAAAATAATGACAACACACTTGATTGGCCAGGTGATAATTCATTTACTGAATGTTATATATTCTTAAAGACTGTCCACAGCTTAAACACAGAAGATTTATGTACATTTTCCACAGCAAGAAAAGTACAGAGAATGGGATTCATCATCTCAGTATATTGGTGTTCCAGTTTGCATATATATATATATATATATATATATATATATATATGAATGAGACAAATCCCAAACTGAATTTATATGTTAAATTAATTTAAATACTGGAAGGTTGCCTGGGTGGTGGCTCAGTTGGTTAATTGTCTGCCTTAGGCTCAGGTCATGATCTTAGGGTCCTGTGATCAAGCACTAACACCCCCCACCCCGGCCTTGAGCTCCTGCTCAGCAGGAAGTCTTCTCTCTCTGCCTCTGCCTGCTGCTCCCCCTGCTTGTGCTCTCTTTCTCTGTGTCAAATAAATAAATAAAATCTTTAAAAAGTATTTTAAATACTGGAAATACAGCCTTCCCCTGGGGGAAGGGGAAAGAGTAATGTCACCACACATTTTTGCTGTTACTGAGCCACAGCTAAGGGAAACAAAAATGCACTTTACCATCCATGGGGATATTTTGGGTCTTCACCAAAAATGGGAGGATTTTCTTGTCTTCAGGAGACTTAATAATTTGGCCATCACTAGCCACTGAATGCTTATATGGAGAAAATAGAATGCAGTGAGATTTTATGTGGAGTTGAACAACATTGTGAAGTGTAGGATGTAGGAAATGAAACAGAAATATATTGTGTTTTCTTCAAGAAACCATTTTAAGTAGTTTTATTGTGTACTCATAGAAGTCAACTTAATTGACTAATCATCAAAGAGATAAAAACAAACAACAACAAGAACAAAAGGAAGGAAACATAGTTAAACAGTATTCCCCATGAATCACACTTGAAAATTTTCTACTGTATCTAGTTATCACCTGAATTCAGAGGTGCCTAAGGAAGGAAAATAACAGCGTGTCAGAGAAGAGACAAGAGAGGTGACGCATAATGTGATATGCATGGGGATGTCTTCGATGCTGGATAATGTAAGTTTGTGTTACAAGCTTATTGATCCAGGTGGTGAAGTTATAAACAATTTCTGCAAAGAATCTTTGTCTTAAAGTATTTTATTTGTGTTTGTTGAAATTATATGTCACCAAGTAAGATCCAAGAGGAAGATTCTCACAAAAGTAAATTGACTTTTTGCTTACGTGCTTCTATTGAATATGTTTTTTCCTTGCATTTGTATAGAGATAATGATAGACTTATTGATGGAAAAAATTATAAAAATAGATCACTCAACCCATGTTTAAAGCTTCTGATGTCTAGATGTTACTATTTGCTGTGTCTTCCACAGAGGTAGATTTTTCTTTTCTATCTTCATATATTCTTGAAAATTTCTGTGTACTTATGAGGCAAATTATATTCCTATGTTTGCATCATCTGGCTAATTATATTCAAATAATTGTTATTTTAAAAAGTTGTCATTCATTAGAAGAATGGCATTTCAGCATTCACCATGTTTTACAGTGTAATAAAATTATCTTACATATTAATATTAATACAGCAAGTCTTTAAACATCAGATTCTGCTAATATTTTAGTCTAATGTAAAACTTAAAAATGGTTCAACTTCTCCACAAATCATTTAAATGTGGGACAAAATTGACTGGATTGATCTGTTGTTCTGCTGCTCTGTAGGGCAGAGCCTGGGCAGATGGAAGAGCTGTTTTCTGAATCCTGGCTTGCTCTCTGAACAGTGACCATATCAACTATAACAGCGCTTGTCATCTGCCTTGTGTTCTTAGAGGCAACATAAATCTTTTTGCCAAATGAAATCATCTCTATGAGAGCATAGGAAATGTCATACTGGGTTACACAAGTGATCCTTCTAATCCTAAATTCATTCTTGACAGAGATTCTAGTACCATTTTATGGAAAGATATGGCTGTGCCACCGACATCAAGATTTTTAAATTTAAGGTACATTGAACACATCTTAATCTTGCATTATCAACTTACTTTAAAAATTTCATATGAGTTTACCTAATCAGTTCAAGTTTACTTATGCCATGTAGCATAGCTTAGCATGATATAGCAAATACCAAGTGATGATAATACGTCATTTGATAGTTAAATAAAAGTGGATTAATCTCATGTTTTAGGGTACTCCAGAGAAACAAAACTGATATGATTCCATACACAGAAAGTGATTTATTATAAAGAATTAGCTCATATGATTATGGAGGCTGGCAAGTCTAAAACCTGCAATGTGGATAGGAGGCTTCCAACTCACAAGAGCTAATGGTACAGTTCCAGTCCAAAGGCTAGAAGGCAGAGACTCAGGGGAGATCACTTTCCAGGTCTAGGCAGAAAACAAAGGGAGAATTTCATCTGCCCAGGAAAGCAGGTATTTTTGTTTTATTCAGGCCTTCAAATGATTGAATGAGGGGTACTCACATAATGGAGAGCAATCTGCTTTACTCAAAGTTTGCCCATTTCAGTGTTAAATCACATCCACATACACCTTTCAAACTGATGCATAAAATTAACTATCACACCCTGTTAACTGCTTTTCTGCCTTGTACTTATTAGTAGTGTTTGAATACCCTCATCTTGAAATCACTTTTTTTTAATCTGATGCTCATTTTGTATTCCTCCCAGTATATACAGTTTGGTTTTTTGGTTTTTTTTTTTTTTTTTTTGGTTATGACACACAGCAGGTATGATTTTTAAAATAACAACAATATGGCACTTGTGTGGCTCGTTCAGTTAAGTGCCTGCCTTTGGCTCAGGTCATGATCTCTGGGTCCTGGGATCAAACCCTGCATCAGGCTCCATGCTCGGCAGAGAGCCTGCTTCTCCCTCTCCCCCTGCCCCTCTGCCCTGCTTGTGCTCTCTCTCTTGTTCTATCTCAAATAAATAAATAAATAAAATCTTTTAAAAACAAACAAACAAAAAAACAACAGCCAGGTGGGAAAAGTTATTTTTGATAACTTAATCTAAACTTTTTCATTTTTGCAAATTGCAAAAACAACAACAACAAGGTAGTCAATTTGACATAAGCAAACTTGCTTTATTATTTCTTGTCCTGTATAAGCTTCAGTTCAGTTATTTTAGATATTTGTCTTGTTTCTTTATCTTCCTAGGACAGTGTTTATGTTTCTGGAAGTTTACATTCTCTTACGGCATCAAGGAAAGCATCTGGTCATCAGTAGTCCCTGCCCATTTGGGATCTGGCTGAGGTCTAGATACTTTTGGTTCTGGGTGGCTCTCTTCATCCATTGTAGCATCTGCAAAGATGGCTGACCTCCCAACTGGTCATTAGGGGTAGAATCTATGTAGCTAAGGCTCCTTCAAGATCTGTAAGTTCTCCCTTTTATTAAACTACCCATGTTTCTGAGTGCAGGGATGTTTAGCTCTTTCCTTATCCAACACTAGGGTGACAAGCAGTTTGGTATATTTGTGCCAGGTCCTTTCTCCTTCTGCTCTGCACGCTCCCCTAGTGTGGTCACACCAAAGTAGTGTTGGGAAATTTTGCAAAGGTCTCACCTCCCAGAGTACTAGCAGGGAATCAGGAAACAAAATTCTCTTCACTTTCAGATTTCACCAAACATTTCTAGAGTTCATATCATATCCTTGCCCCAGGGACAAGAAGGTATAAGGGAGATTAGGCACAGACACTTTCTTAAGCACTCCATTACCCACCACCTCTATCCTTTATGTTTTGGTTTTCTTCCCTCTCCTTCACTGTCTTAAAAAATTATGCTAATCCTTAAGTAAGAGAAATGATAACAACATCAATAGGCATTTTTGCAAATCAGTTATAGAACATATTTTGACTTACTGATATAGAAGAGCTAGGATTTAAATATGCAAAACATTTTCCTACACATACTTATTAAAACCATTAAGAAATACTGCAGGGGGTTTATAAAGACAGAATTTTTTTTTACCATTTTTTCTCATGTTTTTGTGGCAGCAAACCTGCACTGCTGTTTGATATAAGACTTATAAATAAAAAATTAATAAGGAAAAAAATTACATCTATTCATAATTGCAGTTGGATCTGAAGGATAAAATATGTTTCTCTCTACTCCATTATCAAATCCTTCTCTTATAATACAATAAAAACAATATATAGAGAAAAGGACAATGAGAATTTAGAGGTGATCAGAGTAGATGAGAAATGTCAAATTATTTGTTTATGGTGTTTTGCAGATGGATGAGTGACAATTGACTTATATTAAATCTTCTTCTTCTTCTTCTTCTTCTTCTTCTTCTTCTTCTTCTTCTTTTTAAATAAGAAACTACAGTACAGAAAGCCAACAACATGTAAAATTCTTTGTGCCACAAAATCCAAGAATGTCATAAGAAATTTAGGTAATAGTACTTTTGAAAGTACATTGCTAAATGGGACAAAAAGAGAAATCAGTAAAAGATAATTTGTTGGATCCCAAATATGTTACCTCCAACCCAAATAGCTTAGTGATTGACTATTCCACAACAATAAAAGACAAGTATTATTGCCAGTGGAAGTTGAACAAGGGATTCTGAACTTTAGGAAAACACATGTAGCTAAAAGAAGGAAAGAAGATAAATAATAATTCTGCATATTGAATGGTAAAAACCCACCATTTCTCTTGATTAGCTTCCAAAATGCTTGCTGTCCACCCTTAAAACCCTCTGGTAATAAAAGAATCCCTCTGGAAAAACTTGCAAGCCTAAGAATCATGTACCAACCACCTCAGCATTTGAGATCTTTCAACAAAAATGGTTGATTTCCCCTAGGTCACCTTAATATTAGTCACTCTATTAACAAA